>NC_067415.1:36193166-36825546 GCF_009764475.1 Pristis pectinata | reverse complement strand
CAAACCTTTTGCTCATGTAAACTCATATTTTGGTCTAAACTTAAAAGAGTAAAATAAAATGATAGCAATTTTAACCTGTGTTTTCTGGAGGGAAATAAAGCTACAGTTGTAGATTGTCATTACAGTAGCAATGCAGTATTTTGTCAATAAGTATATTTGAACTTTGGTGTATTACTACTGGTACGCTTGTTGTAATAACACAATTAGTTGTTTAACACTAAATTGGTGTCTCTTTTACCACCACTTTCCCAGTACAGGTTCGCAAGGGTTAATATTTTGGCCAGTATAATTACTGTCTGTGCACTTACTTTGTAAGAGGGAGTTTATTTCTCCTAAGAGCAATGATATGTCAAAAAATTGCATGCTGTCTGTTCCTTCTTCTCCTGCCACCTCCCCCAAACTCTCCCTCTCTCTCTCTCCCCCCCTCTCTGTTTCTGCCTCTCTGTCTGCCTCTCTCTCTCTCTCTCTCTCTCTCTCTCTCTCTCTCTCTCTTTGCCTCTCTCTCTTTGCCTCTCTCTCTCTTTGCCTCTCGCTCTCTCTCTCTCTCTGCCTTTCTGTCTGTGTCAGAATCAGGTTTATTATCAATTATTACTGTCTTATATGATGTGAAATTAGTTGTTTTGCGGCAGCAGTACAGTGCAAAGATATTAAAAAAACTATAAATTTCTAAATAGTGCAAAAAAAGGAACAATGAGGTAGCATTCATGTGTTCACGGACCATTCAGAAATCTGATGGCGGAGGGGAAGAAGCTACTCCTGAATCACTGAATGTGGATTTTCCGGCTCCTGTACCTCCTCCTGATGGTAGTTTCGAGAAGAGGGCATGTCCTGGGTGGTGAGGGTCCTTAATGATGGATGCCACCTTCTTGAGGCACTGCCTCTTGAAGATGTCCTCGATAGTAGGGAGGGTTGTACCCATGATGGAGCTGGCTGAGTCTCCATACCAGTCTGTGATGCAACCAGTCAGAATGCTCTCCACCGTACATCTATAGAAATTTAGTCGTTGGTGACATACCAAATCTCCTCAAACTCCTAATGAAATAGAGCTGCTGGCATCCCTTCTTCATGACTGCATCAATGTGTTGGGCCCAGGACAGACCCTCGGAGATGTTGACACCCAGGAACTTAAAGCTGATCATGCTTTCCACTGCTGACCCCTCAATGAGGACTGCTGTGTGTTCTCCCAACTTTCCGTTCCTGAAGTCCAAAATCCATTCCTTGGTCTTGCTGATGTTGAGTGCGAGGTTGTTGCGACATCACTCAACCAGCTGATCTATCTCACTCCTGTACACCTCCTCATTGCCATCTGAGATTTTACCAACATCAGTGGTGTCACCTGCGAATTTATAAATGGCGTTTGAACTGTGCCTAGCCACACAGTCACAAGTGTAGAGAGAGTAGAGCAATGGGCGAAGCACGCATCCTTGAGGTGCGCCTGTTTTAATTGTCAACGAGGAAGAGATGTTGTTACCGATCCGCACTGACTGTGGTCTCCTGATGGGGAAGTCGAGGATCCAGTTGCAGAGGGAGGTACAGAGGCCCAGGCTTAGAAACTTGGTGATTAATACTGAAATGATGATGATGTTGAATGCCAAGCTGTAATTGATTAAGCAGCAGCCTGACATATGTTTTGCTATTATCTAGGTGCTCCGAAGCAAAGTGGAGAGCCAGTGAGATTGTGTCCGCTGTAGACCTATTGAGGTGGTAGGCAAATTGCAACGGGTCCAGGTCCTTGCTCAGGCAGGAATTAATTCTAGCCATAACCAATCTCTCGAAGCACTTCATTACAGTAGATGTGAGTGCTACTGGTCGATAGTCACTGAGGCAGCTCATCCTGCTCTTCTTGGAGACCAGTATGATCGCTTCCCTTTTGAAGCAGGTGGGAGGCTCTGACCGCAGCAGTGAGAGGTTGAAGATGTCCTTGAACACTCCAGCCAGTTGATCAGCACAGGTTTCCAGTACCCGGCCAGGTACATCGTCGGGGCCTGATGCCTTGCGAGGGTTCACACTTTTTAAGGATGTTCTGACGTCAGTCTCCGAGATAGAGATCACAGTGTCGCTGGATGCTGTGGGGATTCGCACAGGTGTAGTTTTATTCTCCCTTTGAGAGTGTGCATAAAAGGCATTGAACTCATCCGGGAGTGAAGCATCACTGCCATTTATGCTGTTAGGTTTTGCCTTATAGGAAGTAATGGCATGTAAACCCTGCCACAGTTGTCATGCATCCAATTGTGCATGTGTGTGTGTGTGTGTGTCTCTCTCTCTCTCTCTCTCTCTCTCTCTCTCTCTCTCTCTCTCTCTCTCTCGCTCTCCCTCTCTCCCTCTCTCCCTCTCTCCCTCTCTCTCCCTGTCTGCCTCTCTCTCTCTCTCTCTCTCTGCCTCTCTATGTGCATCTCTCTCTCTCAATCTCTCTCTGCCTTGTGTTATGGACTCAGTGAAAGTCCCTTTAAGATAGAGAGTGTGTGTGTATGTGTGTGTGGGGCGTGCTTACGTCAATAGAAGATAAAGGACGTAATGACGTTGTTGAAGAAGTCAGAAGAAGGAGAGAGAGAGAGAAGGGAGAGAGACACCAGCCTGCTTGTTTTCTCTATCGATGGATGAGAAACAATAACTGTGTTTACCACTGAAATCCATGTATGGAAGTTGGAAGTAATCCGGTGGAGTTCACTTTGTTGCTGACCTGTAGAAGGAAACAGGTATTTGTGTGTGGACGACCACGGTTCGGATGCTTTTCGGGGTGAGGAAGTCACTACCGAGTAAACACTGAAGTGTCGTTTGGGTTTCATCGTGGAACATTTGGATTTCGTATGTACTCTCTCTATGTTTTTCTACATCTACATCTTATCTTCAGACAACGGTGGTTGTTGAAGAAGCCCTTGCTCATGTTTCACCTTATGGCTTGCGGAACTGAACTTTAAGAACCATTCCGGAACTGGGAGTTTTGGACTTTGTCACACACACACACGAAGAGTTTAGGTTTGGGGTTAACGTTCGAGGTTTAACATTCTTGAATTCTAACATACTAACATTTTTACTTTTATTTTACGTATTATCATAAGTAGTGATTAATAAAATAGTTTTTAACACTGAATCATGCTCAGTGTGTTTCTTTTGTTGCTGGTTTGTGACAAAATTGGGGGCTCGTCCGGGATAGTTCCCAAGGTTAACGAGTGTCGTCTGGGATTGTACCCCAGATTGACAAGATTTGTTCGGGATTCAATCCAAATTCTTTTTAATTGGCTTGTGTGTGTGGAAACCAGCAGCAATGGATATTAAGGCATTTTTGGAGTCACCAACCCAAAAGAGATTGGAGGTGGCGAAAAAGGATGATTTGATAAAGATTGCTACAAGGTTAAACCTTACAGAAGTAAAGCAGTCTATGAGAAAGGCAGATATTCAGAGACTGATAGCTGGCCATTATGTGGAAAAGAAGGTGTTTGAGAAGGAAGTGTTAAAACAGTTTCCTGGCAGTGAAATAGCAATTTCTGAGGCACAGGTGCAGCTGGCAAAGATAGAGGCTGAACGAGAGCAAACCCAGTTAAAGATAGAGGCCGAACAAAAGCAAACCCAGATGAAGATAGAGGCTGATCTAGCAATGAAGCAGATGGAATTGAGGAGGATGGAGCTGGATAACGAGGAGAAAAAGAGGCAGCATGAGTTACAAATGAAGCGTAGGAGTTCGGAATCTGATTCTGATGATGGTTTTTCAGCCAGCAGGGAGGTTCGATTAGTCCCTCCTTTTGAGGAAGATCAGTTTGATCAGTATTTCCAACATTTTGAAAAGGTTGCTGTGAGTTCAAACTGGCCAAGGAAAGGATGGGCTCTTATGGTACAGAGTGTGATTAAAGGTAAAGCTCAAAAAGCTTATTCTGCTTTGTCTGTTGAAGATGCAGCTGATTATACCAAGGTAAAACAAGCTATTTTGAAGGCCTATGAATTGGTCCCTGAGGCTTATAGACAAAAATTCAGAGACTTGAGGAAATCTGCAGATCAGACTTATATGGAATTTGCCAATGGAAAGAGAATATGTTTTGAACGATGGTGCCTGGCTAAAAATGTAGATGGGGATTATGATAAATTGACAGAATTGATACTAGTGGAAGACTTTAAAAGATGTGTTCCAGCTGAATTAACAACATATTTAAATGAAAAGGCAGTGGAAACTTTACAAGAAACTGCTAGGTTGGCAGATGATTATGCTTTAACCCATAAATCCAAATGGGGACAACCTAAAACCTTTCAAAAGAGTTACAAAGACAATCCAGGTAAACCAGAGATTAAATTGGGAGGTAATCAAAAAGGAAAAGATGAAAAGAAGCCAGGGCTGGAGAAACCTGTTGAGCGTACTTGTTATTACTGTAGGAAACCTGGCCACGTGATATCTAATTGTGCCCTTTTGAAGAAAAAGAAGGAAGCTGGGCCCAATGCTTGCTTTCAGGCAATTAAAAATCAAAAAGGTTTAGGAGATGCTGTTAAAGATCAGTCCTTGCAAGAGGGAAAAGCGGAAAAGTTGGAGGAGGTGAGAAAAGAATTCCGTTCGTATGTATCAGAGGGTTTTGTTTCACTGAATGATGAGTCACCCCAGGTGCCAGTGAAAATTCTTAGAGATACTGGGGCTAGTCAATCTCTCTTGCTGGACAGTGTTTTAAATTTTGGTGAAGAAAGTGACACTGGTGAAGTAAACCTAGTACGAGGCGTTACAGGTGAGACCATGTCTGTCCCTTTTCACAGGGTGATTTTAAAGTCAAAGTTCGTAGAAGGACCAGTCGAGATAGGGATAAGACCTAGTTTGCCAGTGGAAGGAGTTTCTTTGTTATTGGGAAATGACCTTGCAAATGGAGAAAGTGATCCTGTGGTACGGTTAACAACCAAACCAAGGATTGATGAGTCTGAGGATGATCCAGATGTTTACCCATCATGTGCAGTGACTCGAGCTAGAGCTAGAGAATTAGCCAAGACAGACAGTCTGATGCAGTCTGATGTGGTTCCTTGTGACAGTCCTAAACAGGAAGAAAATTTTGATGCCTTATCTGAGACTTTTCTGTCTTCACTGGAGGATCAACATCCTTATAGTGAGCCTGAATTTAAAGATTTGTCTTTGTCGAGGAAGGATTTCATGGTGGAACAGACAAAGGACCCTGAGTTGACAGAATTGAAAGAAAAAGCACTCTCATGTGAGGAGATTGAAAAAGTGCCAACTGGATACTATGTCAAAAATGGAGTGTTAATGAGGAAATGGAGACCTCCTCATGTTCCTGTTACTGAGGAATGGGAAGTTATTCATCAGGTTGTTGTTCCAAAAGTTTATAGGGATGAGATTTTAAACCTGGCCCATAGTATGCCTTTGGGTGGTCATTTTGGTGTGAATAAAACTGTAGGGAAGATCTTGAAACAATTCTATTGGCCTGGTTTGAGAAAAGATGTGGTGATGTTTTGTCGAACCTGCCACACATGTCAGATGGTAGGTAAACCAAATCAAAAACCCCCTGTGGCTCCTTTGAAACCAATTCCTGCTTTTGGTGAACCCTTTTCGAAGGTGATTGTGGACTGTGTTGGCCCATTACCAAAGTCTAAGACTGGAAATCAGTATTTGTTAACCATCATGTGTGCCACTTCTAGATTTCCAGAGGCAATACCCCTTAGAAATATTAAGGCCAAGACGGTGTCAAAGGCTCTTATAAAATTTTTTACCTTGTTTGGTTTGCCAAAAGAAATACAATCTGATCAAGGTAGTAATTTTATGTCAAAAATTTTTCAACAAATAGTCTATGAGCTGGGAGCAAAGCAGATTGTATCATCTGCATATCACCCAGAATCTCAAGGAGCTCTGGAGAGATTTCATTCTACTCTCAAAAATATGCTGAAGACTTATTGCTTTGAAAACACCAAGGATTGGGACGAAGGTATCCATTTACTTTTGTTTGCCGTTAGAGAATCGATCCAGGAGTCAATAGGATTTAGTCTGTTTGAGCTTGTGTTTGGACATAGGGTGAGAGGACCTTTGGAGTTGTTAAGAGAGCAATGGGTTAATGAGGAAGTTCACTTGAGTCTGTTGGACTATGTCCAAAAATTTAAAACTCGGTTGGAGAGAGTCTGCCAGCTAGCGAGAGAGAATCTGAAAACAAGCCAGATAAGAATGAAGACATATTTTGATAGACGTGCTCGGCCTAGGACATTCGCAGTGGGGCAAAAGGTGTTGGTATTTTTCCCTAGCCAAAATAATCCCTTGCAAGCTCGTTTTTCTGGACCCTATGTTATTGAATCTCGAGTGACTGATCTAACATATATAATCAAAACACCAGATAGACGCAAGAAAACACAACTCTGTCATGTAAACATGCTAAAACCTTATTATGAGAGGGATTCAGTGGTGGCCTTGGTGGATGGTGTAAAGGTTGTTTCTAGAATGCCTGATGTTGATGTTGAGGAAGGCCAATTTAGACCAAATATTGTTCCATCGAAACTAAAAAACCAAAATATCCTGGAGAACCTTGAAACGAAGTTGGACCATTTACAAGTTTCACAAAAACAACAGATGAGAGAATTAATTTTAAAATTTAAAAATCTGTTCCCAGATGTTCCAAACAGAACATCGATAATTACCCATGATGTTGATGTTGGGGATGCAAAACCAATCAAACAACACCCATATCGAATGAATGTGGAAAAAAGTAAACTTGTTGATCAGGAAATAAAATACATGTTGGAAAATGATATTATTAGACATTCTACTTCAAATTGGAGTTTGCCCTGTGTTATTGTACCTAAACCTGATGGAACTGTTAGATTTTGCACAGATTACAGGAAAGTGAATGCTGTAACAAAGTCAGATGCTTACCCTATTCCTAGGGTGGATGATTGCATAGACAGAGTGGGAAAGGCAAAATTTCTTACAAAGATTGACCTATTAAAAGGGTACTGGTGTGTTCCATTAACAGATAGAGGAAGGGAGATTTCAGCCTTTGTAACCCCTTCTGGATTGTATGAATACAATGTTTTGCCATTTGGAATGAAAAATGCTCCGGCAACATTTCAAAGAATGATTAATTCAGTGATTCATGGGTTAAAACATACAGATGCCTACATTGACGACTTAGTGACTGGGAATGATACTTGGGAAGATCACATCTCTGCGTTAGAAAGGTTGTTTGAAAAACTTTCCAAGGCTAACCTTACAGTTAACTTGGCTAAAAGTGAATTTGGCCATGCCACTGTGACGTATCTTGGTTATGTTGTAGGTCAAGGCAAGCAAGCTCCTGTTCAGGCAAAAGTTCAAGCAATATCTGAGTTCCCTATTCCCACAGGTACGAGGACTGTTAGAAGATTTTTGGGAATGGTTGGATATTATCGAAAATTTTGTAAAAATTTTGCTGATATTGCTCTTCCCCTAACTAATCTTCTGAAGAAGGGAGTAAAGTTTGTTTGGACAGATTCTTGTCAAGAAGCATTTAAGAAGCTGAAAGCCATTTTATGCTACGATCCTGTGCTCAGAACACCTGACTTTGAAAAGCCATTTTCATTAGCAGTAGATGCCAGTGATGAAGCTGCAGGAGCTGTGTTGTTGCAGAAGGGTGACCTTGATGATATTGACCATCCTGTAGCTTACTTTTCAAAGAAATTTAATGAGCATCAAAAGAATTATTCCACCATAGAGAAAGAATTACTGTCGCTTGTTTTAGCCTTGCAACATTTCAGTGTATATGTTTGCACCGCTCAGAAACCATTGACTGTGTATACAGATCATAACCCATTGGTGTTTCTGAGCCGAGTCAAAAACAAGAACAGAAGGCTGTTAAACTGGAGTTTAATTTTGCAAGAGTTTGATCTCATGATAACTCACATTAAAGGCAAAGATAATGTGATTGCTGATTGTCTTTCTCGATGTTAAATGGGAAACATGTATCTGTACTAATCTGATAGTCTGTAGTTGTGTAGCATGATAATTATTAACATTACTAACTCTATGCGCGGTTAAAATTTTCTTGGGAAAATTTTTTTTTAGGTGGGAGGTGTTATGGACTCAGTGAAAGTCCCTTTAAGATAGAGAGTGTGTGTGTATGTGTGTGTGGGGCGTGCTTACGTCAATAGAAGATAAAGGACGTAATGACGTTGTTGAAGAAGTCAGAAGAAGAAGAGAGAGAGAGAAGGGAGAGAGACACCAGCCTGCTTGTTTTCTCTATCGATGGATGAGAAACAATAACTGTGTTTACCACTGAAATCCATGTATGGAAGTTGGAAGTAATCCGGTGGAGTTCACTTTGTTGCTGACCTGTAGAAGGAAACAGGTATTTGTGTGTGGACGACCACGGTTCGGATGCTTTTCGGGGTGAGGAAGTCACTACCGAGTAAATACTGAAGTGTCGTTTGGGTTTCATCGTGGAACATTTGGATTTCGTATGTACTCTCTCTATGTTTTTCTACATCTACATCTTATCTTCAGACAACGGTGGTTGTTGAAGAAGCCCTTGCTCATGTTTCACCTTATGGCTTGCGGAACTGAACTTTAAGAACCATTCCGGAACTGGGAGTTTTGGACTTTGTCACACACACACACGAAGAGTTTAGGTTTGGGGTTAACGTTCGAGGTTTAACATTCTTGAATTCTAACATACTAACATTTTTACTTTTATTTTACGTATTATCATAAGTAGTGATTAATAAAATAGTTTTTAACACTGAATCATGCTCAGTGTGTTTCTTTTGTTGCTGGTTTGTGACACTTGCTCTCACTCTCTCTCTGCCTGCCCCACTCCCTCTCCCTCTCTGCCTGCCCCACCCCCTGCCTCACTGCCTCTTTCCCTCTGCCTCCCTCTCTCTGTCTCTCTGTCCCCCTCTAAGTTGTGTGAAGTCATTATAGTAAAACATGTCTAAGTAACCTGTAAATTTATAATGCTAGCGCAAACTCATTAACCACCTTAGAATTCACTAAGAGTTGTTAAATGTAATGCATCAGTATGAATCACTCTGTTCTTTTGTAAGGAGTTATGATACGGTGATCACTAATACACTTACATGGAGTTGTGAACTAACAGCTATCAACTTGCTCCCTAACTCATTTCTTCCTTGGATTTTGTTACCTGTAACAGCAACAATAATATAAAGACATTTTTTGCCTTGTTCCTTTATCATCCCTTTCTCAGTGTGTTGCTCTTTTGCTCCCTCTCTAGTTATGGCCTCATTGCAGGTGCACACAGTCTCCTCTCAGCCAAGATGGATATTTATTAAATGAATATATACGTTGTCTGTCCACTCAAGAATATTACTCTAGTCTAAAGACGGTATTTATAAGCTACTTGACCTATGCTCTCATTATCCTATTTTAATATCTCTTCTATATGTCATTTATTTTCTTATAAAATATCTTGCTATTACTTGATGTGGGCTTTCATGTTACAAATCTGAAACACCTCATCTATTGATTCATATCTCCTCCTACCAGCACTCTGACCATGAGCTTACATATGTAGACAACAAACACATGTTCTACAAAATAAGGTACTGAAGAAGGTGCTATTATCTATAGTCCTTGCATTTGTTTCCAAATCTCATTTGCACATTTAGCTCCATTTCACAATAACCATTTTATCATTGATTAATGGAAACCAGCTTGAAATGTTCTTTGGAAAATATCTGTTATATTGATTATATAAAGGATTGACTATTAACATTCTTGTTATTTTTTATCAGTGATTATTGTGCAGTAAGTATTGTACAGGGGAAGAAATGGGAAGCATAGAATAACAGCTTTGTTCATTTTACAGATCATTCTTACACCAAAGTAAAGTAGCCACTTGCAATTTGAGCTACTTCAAAATCAAAGTTATTTTATGTTGCAAATGTAGACTGCAAACTTGTGGAGCTAAATTTTGTTTAGTAAACTTTGGCCATTAATGATTATACCCAATCCTTGCATTTATTTTAAACTGTTTTTGTAAGGGCTAGTAACTGATTTAGGTCATTAGAGAGCACGTAAATAAAATTAGTTTAAGTTGATGGTTATGATCTGCAGCATTACATTGGATGATGACTGTCAAATTCCATTTAACATATTAACATTCAAAATCTTACAGAAAGCTGTCTGTAGGATGTATTATAACATAGGTTTTGAACCTTTGGGCACAGTAGGAATTCACTTTGGGTCTTCTGTAGTTTCCGAAGAGAGCTACAAGACAAAATCTTGGCTTGTCAGGCGCATTAATTTCTTGAAACCCTTTCACTCTTCATTGACCTTGGGCAAATGAGCTTATTGCCCTAGCTGAAATGAAATGAATGATAAATGCATAAAGTGCCTTTGCTGAGTAATGGGACTGCAGTGAAGGCTTCTCTGCAGAG
Source organism: Pristis pectinata (assembly GCF_009764475.1). Taxonomy (NCBI): domain Eukaryota; kingdom Metazoa; phylum Chordata; class Chondrichthyes; order Rhinopristiformes; family Pristidae; genus Pristis; species Pristis pectinata. The sequence goes on along the minus strand of NC_067415.1, from coordinate 36,815,214 downwards.
TTTTATTCCTCTACAGCCTGAGGCAGCTCAAGGTCCCCTGCTGTTCATTTAAATAGGTATGTCAAATCTGCCTTGAAATGCTGCCTGTTTGATCTGTGGTAATATTTGTGAAGGTTCCATATGGACTTGAACCCCTGCAGTGGCAAGAAATAATGTACAATGCTTCATAGTGCAGACACAAATTTTCTCTGAAGAGGATGCAACACCACATTTTAGCTGTCGGAGAGGATGATGTAGCTGAAATGTGGCGCTGTCAGCTCCTCGCATGGATGGGCAGAACACAGTGCATATCTGGAAAATTATGCTTAACTTTCCATTCAATCATCATTTAAACTTTCAAACAGTGTCTTAGATTATCTGTTTTCACAGTTTTCTGTGAACTTTTACATTTTTAAAAAATAATTTTTAAACTGAAGTACTCAGTGTGCAAAATGGAATGTCTGAAACCAAATTTACTTGAAGCGGACTGAGTTGTAATAATTTAAGTGCTTGGCTTCCAATTCTACATTCAATCCCTCTCCATTATCATTCAGACTGGAAAAAAGAACCATTGTTGATTAATCACTAATTGTTTCAATATATATTTTATTTACATACTATAATGTCTGATTACAGGGTGCTTTTTTTTAATAATTGAGAATTATACTCTGTGGATAGAATCCACATTGCAATTTGAAGAAAAGCTCTTCATCCACAAGGAGGAGGCAGTTGAGGGGGATCCTTTTAATGACTTTCCCTGTGGCAGACAGCAGGGAAATCCCTCTGTGTAATTACTGCAATTGGACGTCTTTTTTGAAGTTGGCCACTATGGTGTCCCTCAGATCCCCAGCATACACTTTGTTTCCCAAATGAAAATAAGTTTATTGATTCATGTCAGAAGTATGTCTTTCCTATGTTACTTCATCTTCATCTACCAAGTAACCTACAAAACATATTCCTTTGACTTCCTCCTGCTCTGGCTGCTTCTGCATCCTTAGTTTCTTTTACTCTTAAGATTAGAAAGCATGCCATTTGCTGCCTGAGACTTGAGATTAATAATTCTGCAATCTACCCCAACCCCCACCTCCCCCCATAAACCTCATCATCACTGTACCTTTATTTCACCTTGCCTTTATTTCTGAATCTACTGGGACAATTGTGCCTGTGTTCAATCTGTTCCACAAGGATCATGAAAAGACTTTGCTGAAGCATATGAAACAATATTCAGCTAGAAGTCCAAATTCATTTTGGCCTCTTCCTGAGATCCCCACTATTATGAAATCTGGTCTTCAGTTGATTCATTTCATGCCACGTGAATTGTTTTCAAGAAACAAGCTGACTGTGATGGTACAGCAAGGCTATGCACCCTCTTAATATGTAAAAGCAATAGGTTTGTGGATGATTCGAAAATAGGTGGTTCCATAGATACTGAAGAAAATTATCAAAACTTACAGGGGGATCTTGATCAGCTGGATAAGTGGGCCAAGTATTGGCAAATGGCTTTCGATTCGGATAAATGCGAGGTGTTGCATTTTAGGAAGTCAAACCAAGGTAGGAGTTATACAGTGAATAGTAGGGCCCTGGGGAATGTTGTGGAACAGAGGGGCAGGTACATTTTTCGCTGCAAGTGTTGTCATAGGTAGACAGAGTGGTGAAGACGGCATTTGGCACACTGGCCTTCATCAGTCAGAGTTGGAACATTTTGTTGCAGTTGTGCAAGATGTTGGTGAGGCCGCTCTTGGAATATTGTGTACAGTTTTGGTCACCCTTTATAGGAAAGGCATCATCCAGCTGGAAAGCAGGTTTACAAGAATGTTGCCAAGACTCGAGTTATAAGGAGAGGTTGGGCAGGCTAGGACTTTATTCCCTGGAAGGTAGAAGACAGACCTCTGGTGTATAAAATCATGAGGGGCATAGATAGGGTGAACGCACATAGTTATTTCCCCAGGGTAAGCGAACCAAAATTGAAGGGAAACATTTAAAAGGGACCTGAGGGGGATCTTCTTCATATAGAGGATGGTGCGAATATGGAATGAACTGCCAGAGAAAGTAGTTGAGGGAGGTACAGTGACAACATTTAAAAGACATTTGGATAAATATATGGATAGGAAAGGCTTAGAGGGATTCGGGCCAAATGCAGGCAAATGGGATTAGCTTAGGTGGGCACTTCAGTTGGCATAGACAAGTTGGGCCAAAGGGACTGTTTCTGTGCTGTGTTACTCTATGACTCTATGCTACTCCTGCAATTAAATTAATGCATTTTAAAATTATATTTTTGTTAATTGAATTATACATTTGAAATTCCCATGGAATCGACTGAGCTGTTCCACTGTGATTGGCGTCATTGTTGAATTTTGAATTATTGATATCCCAAATGAAAAGCCTGATATCACACAACTAGTACAATTCTTCCAGATAATTCCAGGATTGTTGCCATTCAGTGATTTCCTCAGAGACCTATCATTCCTGATCAGATTTAATAGATTCCTGGCTGCCTTTTCCATCAATCCAACATATTCTAAGAAAAGATATGTTGGGGCTTAGGTCTGAGCATGGACAGATACAGATGAAAGGTGGAAATCCTTTCCAAGGTGGAAATCTTTTAGCTGGAAATCCTCCCATGTGCAATATTTTATTCACATATAGTGGGTATATGAATTTATCCATGGAAGAATTTTCACAGAAGAAGTTCTTGGTTTGCTTTGTGGGCGTCAAGGATGTAGTATGAAAGGACGGGTCAGACGACAGTGACGACACTACTGACCCCCATGGTCAGATGATAGCATTGCCTATCAGGTCGGAGGCTATACCACTGTCAATCAAGGGTCTGGCTCTGCCCCACCCATTAAAGAGCACACCTGAGGATTGGCTCATAACCCACCTTTGTTCTTGACCCTGAATCATTGGCTTGTTTCACCTGAGTGGGCTCCACCCCGCTACAGCCCTATAAAAGATGGTACACGTGGGCTCTCGTCCTCTCTTCCGATTGCTGCTGGGGTCGAGGCCACAGGTGAGAGGGTGCACTTCCACAGGGGTCTAGGAGTGTCCTGAGTAGATTCCCAGTAGCGCAGAGCCGTTGTTTGTCCCGATTCAGGGGGTCCACACAATGTATTTGTTCGTTCCCTGATGTTTGTACTAGTTCGATGTGTGTGTGAGCGTGTGTGTACTTCACCCCTGTTGTGACTCCCATGTTTCGCGATCACCCCAGTGCGAGGGTGCATTTGTTCCTTCACATACTGTTCCTGTGCCAGTCTTTGTGAATAAAATCCTCCATTTAAAGCACAAAGACTGTGTGTCCAGATACCATTACCTTTAAGATACCAAAAGAAACTTTCTCATAAGAAAAGTTTTGTAGCAAGGGAAAACATGAAACCATTTCAATAGGTCAGACCCGAACTAATTCTTAGACTGCCTTCCATGCATTGAATGCTTCATGGTCCTTTCAGTATATGGAAGGGAAGAAAAGATTTGACATTTTAAGCACCAAAGGGCACCACGGAAGTCAATCTGACTGTTCTCCAGCTGAAAACCATGGAGGAACCGAGAGATCCACTCCCGACTGAAGCCCAGGTTTGAGATGTTAAAGTTGGATGGTCCTGACCTTTACAGGAAATCTAGGTACTTCCTTTGCAAAGCCACCAGGGATGCCAAGAGACAATATCAGACCAAGCTAGAGTCCCAGGCTAGCCATGCAAACACCCATTGATTGTGGAAAGGCTTGCATAGGCTACAAAGCGAAGTTGGACAGTATCACTGGTAACAACACATCCCTTCACGATGAGCCCAATGCATTCTAAGCTCGTTTCGAACAGAAGGTCAGTGAAATGATGTCACCCGCCCTGACAGCCTTTGATGCACCTGTACCCATGGTCACCATCGAAGACATCTGATCGGCCTTCTTGATAGTGAACCTGCGGAAAGCAACTGGCCTGGCTGGAGTTCCCTCAGAATCTGCATGGACCAGCTGGCAGGAGTATTCACAGATATCTTTAACCTCTCCCTACTCCAACCTGAAGTTCCCAACGGCTTTAAGAAGACCACTATCATCCTGGTGCCAAAGAAAAACAAGGTAAAGTGCCTTAACGACTATCGCCCGGTGGCTTTGACATCCATCATCATGAAATGCGTCAAGAGGCTGGTCATAGCACACGTCAACTTCAGCCTCCCAGACAACCTTGACCCACTGCAATTCACTTACTGCCAGAACAGGTCCACAGTGGACGTCATCTCCCTGGCCCTACGTGCATCTCTGGAACATCTGGATAACAAAGACACCTACGTCAGATTCCTATTAATAGATTATAGCTCGGCTTTCAATACCATAATTCCAAACAAACTCATCTCCAAACTCCTAGACCTCAGACTCTGCACCCCTCTCTGCAATTGTATCCTTGACTTCCTGACCAGCAAACTGCAGTCAGTCAGTATAGGCAGCAACACCTTCTCCATGACAATCCTCATACGTGGCTGCATTCTCAACCGCTTACTATACTCCCTAGACACTCATGACTGGGTGGCCAAATTCTGCTCTTACTCCATTTACAAAAGTTTGCAGATGTCACTACCGTAGTGGGCAGATCTCGAACAACGATGAGAGGGAGTACAGGAAGGAGATAGAAAGTCTAGCGGCATGGTATCCAGACAACCTCTCCCTCAATGTCAGCAAAGTGTAGGAGCTGGTCATCGACTTCAGGAAGTGGGGTGGAGTACATGCTTCTGTAGGTATCAATGGGCTGAGGTGGAGATGGTTCCTAGGTGTAAATATCACAAACAATTTGTCCTGGTCCAGCCCTATTGATGCTAATGCCAAAAGAGCACACCAACACCTCTACTTCCTCAGAAGGCTAAGGAAATTTGGCACGTCCCCGGAGACTCTTTACCAAGTTTTACATATGCACCATAGAATGCATCCTATCTGGATGCATCACAGCTTGGTATGGCAACTGCTCTGCCCAAGATCGCAAGAAATTGCAGAGAGTTATGAATGTGGCCCAGTCCATTATGCAAACTAGCCTCCTCTCCATTGACTCCGCCTACACTTCCCACTGCCTCGAGAAAGCAGCCAACATAATCAAAGACCTATCCTGCCCTGGTCACACTGTCTTTTCCCCTTTCTCGTTGGGCAGAAGAATGAAAGGTTTGAAAGCATGTGCCACAAGACTCAAGGGCAGTTTTTATTCCATTGTTATCAGACTCCTGAATAGTGCTCTCGTATGCTAAAGATGAATTCTTGATCTCCAAATCTACCTCATCATGGCCCTTGCATTTTATTTGTTCACCTGCACAACACTTTCTCTGTAGTTGCAACAGTATATTCTGCATTGTGTTTTGTTTTTACTACCTCAATGTACTTGCGTATGGCATGATATGCCTGGATGCCATACAAACATATTTGTTCACTCGCTGTATCTCGGTACACGTGGCAATAAACCAATACCAATACTAAACCTAAGTCAGAATTGATACCACTCCCTGCATTTCTATTTGCTGATAAACATAATGTCTTGCTGTTTAAATGCTTTACTTTATTCCTGATAGTAAATTCCAAAAATAGAATTTCACCTTATAATAGGAATGTAATCTCAGCAATTCATAAAAAAATTGTTCATTTAATTTTTTCCAGGATACCTATGAGCAACTCTTAGATATACAAATGTATGAAGACAGACTGAGGACAAAAGGTCTCTTCTCTCTGGATACCAAACCGATGTAAGTTATGGCTGTAAGTGTAACTGAACTGGAGAACAATTTTAAGTAAATCTTGCTTACACTACAATAAACTGATGGAATGCTGCACTGTCTTCTCAAGTGTACAGAAAGGATTCTAAGGCACTATTTTGAAGAAGAGTGGGAAGCAATGTATATATACACCGCAATTAACGGTTAAAGCAGATAATATTGATATTATCATATTGTTGTCTGTTGGAATTAACTCAGTGTAAATTGACTGCCATGGTTTTTTTAAGATGTGACTAAAATTTAAGATATTACATTTGTTGTAAAGCCCTTTAAGAATTCTTGAGGTTAGGAAAAATCCTATATAAATTTAGTTCTTTTCTTAACAATCTTAAAGTGAAGTATAGGGTCCAGCAGCAATTTTTTACTGACAGTGTGTTGATAACTGTGATAAAGTTAATTGAACACACATTAAAACTAATAATTTTAAAATATCAAACATATTTGAATACCCTAATGAAAAAGAGTAGGCAGCAGTTTAGACCGATTTATTAAAAACATTTTTGGGGAGAATACTTTTTGTTTTAATAATCTGCACTTTGTTACAAATTCTACTTTTGACTCTTAAATAGGGGTAAGAATTATGTGGAGTCGTGTGAATTAGAATAATTAATTTTTATATACTAATTGACATTTGAATATATTTGCCATGAAAAATGTAAATGTTCAATTTTTCAGTCCATCAAAATCATTTATGTCTAATCAACTGATGTTTTGCCTGCCTGTTTGTTTGTGATTATTGGTTATACTGCTTTACAATTAGTTAAAGTCATTAAATATTTAAACTAGATTGTTAACTATTTAAAGGTTTAAGACTACTAATGTTCCTTTTTAAATTAAGTTAGCTAAGAGTTTGCAGTACAATAAGGACAGTGTATGTATAACCATCCAGATTGCATTGGAGTATCTTGTGAAAGAACACACAATGTAGAAGTAAAACTGTACTAAAATTATTTTTGTGGTACTTGTAATACCAGAAATTTGTGATTCTAGAAAATTATTCACATAGACATATTTAAGTAATATTTGTGGATGTAATGTTTTTCAATGTGGGGAATAAATACCAATGTCAATAGACATAGTAAATATCAACTCTAATATAAAGTACCATAATCAATTTCTACTTTAGCCTTTAATCTCTGGAGAGAAAATAAAAGTGATTAGAGATTCAGAAAAGAACCAGAAGTAGTCAGTGAATTGTATTTTTCTTTTGTTGCAATTCCCGATGTTGCTGAAAATGCAATGATGATCGTGGAAGTTTAAGTATAAACCAGTATAAATTTATATTTTGTGATTAAATAAGAACATAAGAAATAGGAGCACAAGTGTGCTGTTCAGACCATCAAGCCCACTCTGTTGTTTGACAAGATCAGGGCATATTTTCTGTCTGAAACATCATATTCTTGGTGTATCTCCAAATTCCTTTGTTCCTTTAATATCCAGAACACTATTGATCTCTATTGTGAATACAGTTAAGGAGTTAGCTTCCACAGCTCTCCAGGTGGAGAATTTCAATGATTCACCACACTCTAAATAAAGAAATTTCTCCTCTATTCTGACCTAAATGGCCTTCCCCTTATTTTGAGACCCTTTGGCTTTTAGACTCATCAGCCAGGAGAAATATCCTCCCCACATCTAACCTGTTGAACTTTCAAAGAATTTTGTATACTTCAGTAGGTCGCCTCTCATTTTAATAAACTTCAGAGAATAGAAGCCTTGCCTGCTCGATCTCTGCTCAGGTAACAGACCTGCCATTCCAGGAAACAAATTGGTGTACCTTCTCTGTATGCCCTCTGTAGCAAATGTGTCCTTTTTGGGTATCATTTGTTTTATTCCAGTCTCTCCAAAGGTGGAGTTAGTGAAATAAAGCCTAACCATTATCTCATAGTAAGCAGAAAATTCAAAAAAGTAGTTATCATATTTATTTTATGCAATACAATTTATGCAGTAGCATGAGATGTAGTCTACATCATGGCTCCCTATATTGGTGGGTCTTCTGACTTAAATTTGTTTTGATTCTGATCTCCTAAACTCCAGCCACCTATGTATTTTTGCTGCCAGGACAGCTACTGCTCAATATAAGCTTACATGAAAGTGATCAATTGCAGGCTTTGGAGAAACAAAATCAAAAATAGGTCATTGGCATCTTAACCCTACTATCTGTCTCTAATTCCATAGTTCAGCATCCAACATTTAAAGTAATTTTTTTCATTCTCATCCCACTTGCAAGAACCAAATTCTTTCTATGGAAAATGGCCAAATGAAGTCAAAACATGACATGCTATATTGCTGGTAGTTAACTGCAATTTGACAAATTCAGTTGGGTGAGGAATGTTGAAAGAAGGTATTTTTCATCCTATCAGTTTGATCAAGTTTCAACAATCCAGTCCCAGAAGTATACAGACAGTATTCAAACCATTGGACATGCTATAGAGTTAAATGTAATATGTCATCCCTAGTGCTGGTTTGTCCAATTTATGACTAAACACATTACCACCTTAGATGTTTAGTTGGTTTACTGGTTCCTTTTCTCACAGAACATATTTTTGTTGCTTTCACTTTCATGGGGAATATGGTGATTATAACTGAGATGAGACCTTACTTGATAAACTTGTTTCCACATGTTAATTGGATACTTATGACAAATGTGAAGTAATATCAATTTGTTATCTATATGTCAACCAAATGTGAATCAGATTTGACATCTCAAGGGCGTGCAATTTACCTACTAAAGAAAAGAACCTATATTTGGTTGCACAAACTTCTTATTTCCAGTGTATGTGACTCATTAGGTTGTTTTTATAAGTAGCAATTATAAGTTATATTATAAGGATTCTGTTTAGAGGGTCACTCAGCCCATCATGCTGTGGCAGCTTTTTAGTAGAACTATTCATGCATCTATTCTTTCCCATTAGCCCTGTTAAGTCTTTTCTTCAGATGTTCACACAATTCTTTTTTGAAGGTTATTGTTAAGTATATTCCCATCCTTTCGGGCAATGTTTTCCAGATCTTAGCAAGTCACTGGACCATTTTCATTTTACACTTGAGTCTCTGGTTCTCTTGCGAATTGGTGTAAATTTGTGTCCCCTAATTACCACTGGGTACAGTTTCACCTTGCATACGCCTGCAAAACTACTAATAATGAAACCGAGGATTTCAAATTTTTTTACAAATTTCTTTTCCAGGTTTCACTATTCCCGCACCCTCTTTTCAATTATACATATCTCCCTTACATTTAATTAGCTTTCCATTAATAACATCTTTACTATTTGCCTCAATTATTCCTTGTATTAGAAAACTCATTTCTCACCACACTTTGGGTATAGAAGTTTTTTCCTCTGAATTACTTGTTTGTTTTCTTGATGGCTATCTTATATTGGTGGCCTCCAATTTCAATGTTCCCATGAATGGAAACTCTTCACTTTATTGTTAAATGTTTAAGACCTTACTTGGGTCATACTTACCCTTTACTTTTCAAGAGAAAAAGGACCAATCATCTTACCCTACCCTTGTGGTTATAACTCTGTAGTTTTTATATCATCCTTGCAAATATATTTTTGTACTCTCTCTTTTATTTAAATAATAGAGTGGCTAGAACTTTGGATACAAGTTCAGCATAATTTTCTACTTTGAATTCTGTCCTACAGAAATGAGCAATAGTGCTGGCTAACTTGTTCCATAATATAAACTAAATGGTTTAATAAAATAAATAAACTTTGCAACTCAGTATTCTCATTAACAGGCCAGTAAAACATCAAATATTTGGCTCTGATGTAGCAAGGATACACGTGTACCTTGAGAACTGAAGCATCTATTGTTTTTTTTCTATGACAATATAATTTGGTGGCTAAGACATCATTAGAAACACATGCTTAATGATGTTTAATGGAATTTAAGTTTTGGTGATTTGTAGTCATTACTTATATCGGATGAAATCATTCCTTTAATTTGAGTAATTTTCCTTGGATTTTCACTAACTTGCATTAAGATAACCAGTTTTACTTTTCAATGAAGAAAACCAAGCGGAAAACTCTCCTGGAGTAGTTTCATATTTAAGAAAGTTCACTGCTTTTCTTGACTTTTTGTTTCCTGGTGCAAGATAGAAAGGTCTTAAGTTTCTTGTTTGGTACTGCTTTTAATGCATACCTAAATCCTACTTTTTAATTCTTCTGTGTTGGGTGTAGCAAATATCAGTAGATGATCCTAAGGAACAGTTTGACATGTTTAATATCTGTTAATGACTACCACGCTTCACACTGTTGTTGGTCACCTGTCCACTTCCTGAACAGTTCTTGTTGTCCTTTAGTAGATTTCTGATCTCTTTAACATCGTCAATTTGTTCTTGCTCTGCAACCAGATAGGTTGTGCAAGAGCTGGATTGTGCATTATTGTAAAATTCTAACCTTATAGTGCACTGCTTTATCTTTATGGTTCCATAGTATTTTAAAATGCATTTACTGCATGAGAAGGATTAGATGCATCTTTATCAACATTAAGTTATTATCCTGATAAATCTGCGTACCCTAGTTTAAGTGAATTGCTTCCGACAGGCTTCTTCTGTAAGTGGGTAGTTAGGGCTTTACCTATACATATTGCCGTTAAGGGATAAAAACATATGTCACTACACTTTGGATTTTTGCCAACTTGGTAATTGAGTATTTGTTCAAATACTCTTCCTTTCAACTTGTCAAGAATTTGTCCTATGATGTGTTAGCAAATTTATAGTTTCAAAGATTAGGAAAGTTAGTTTTCTACAGAACCTATATACGTAACTATTAACTCATTAGTACATTAAGTTTGTTTCTCTCTTCTCAGATGCTGCCGAGCCTGCTGAACATTTTCTTCTTCTGTTTCTCATTTTCAGCAATTGCACTACTTTACCTTCGGGAAACCATAAATCACCATTGTAACAGATGCATGATTTTCTTGTAAAAGCAGTATATACAGATCTTTCTACATCTGGTCTGTAATGTGGTATTTTGTTAGACTTTAACCAAACTTGATGTGTAATTTTTGTTTCTCTTAACTGTAGTTGTCTGTTAAAAAAGGAGCTTGTTGAAAAATTGACCATGCTTCTATGTGCCCATGTTCCCATGAATATTAGGGTTCTATTGTTGTTTATCCCAGTCAGTCAAATGTATTACCTGCTGTGCTTAGTAATGAATCATTGACACTGATGTTGTAATTTAATTTGCTGCAACATTGATCCTATACTGCACAACAATGCCATCTGGTGTCTTCCTGGAAATGGAGATTGCAGTAAGAATGATGTCTTTAGAAGTGACAAAGGAAATATAGGCTATGCAGAGCTACTCAGCATTTGCAAATTAGCGGATTAATTTCATTTCTTTGAAGATGCTTTGCTCTGAAATCTACAAGATTGTTATTACTTCACTATGTCTTTACTTCCTTGGAGGTCTGATTTAATTAAGGTTATATAAAAAAAATGAGCACCGAGTAAGGTTGTATATTTTTAACCAATGGTGTGTTAAAGGTATTTTAAAAATTCAGTTTCTGTGTTAGTTATTAGATTTGTTTATTTAAATTGTACTTTACTCCAAGGCACAATACAGCCTTTTGGATTCAACATGGGGCTCAACAGTATCAACTAATTAGCATATTTGGATTGTTTTTACATTTAACTTTGGTAATTTCAGATAATTAATCCACATTTACATCTCTTCCCGGACTTTGTTCCATGTCACCAACTCTTTTCACCACTTTAACCTATCCTGCCTTTTTGTCTGCTTCCTGCCAGCCTACACCCCACACCCCCAACACCTTTCTGCAACTCAAATCTTGTCTTATCTCTAACAATTCCCAGTACTGAAATATTAATTGCTTCTCTATCTTCAGATGTAGCTTAACTTGCTGATTATGTGAAGTTTTTCTGTTTTTATTTCATTTCATCAAGTAGAAAAAGCTATATACAGTATGTCTTTTTTTATCTATAGTTGAACTGGAATAATTCCTTCCGAGTAAAACCTTGTAGTATGACAACCCACTAATATCAATGTTCATGTATAGAGAAAACCTGAGTAGGATTGTTTCTCGATTTCACTAAGTTACTTGATTTTTTCCCCCCTTTATGTAGAAACTTAGTTGGAAGCAGATGGTTGACAAAGGAAGAACTGACAGAGATGTTGCTTGAACAAATTTCTGACCATGATGTAAGTAACAATCTTTTACACGTTGCATGTTACTCAAAAGATGTTGACCTTTGGAGTATGAAGCAAAAATGATTTCTTTTGATTTTTCTAAGTTTTTTTTAAGGTTGGGTCTTGAGTTTATAAAAAGTGCAAATTGTGACAGTCTGACAGGATTTTGACGTACAAACCAATATCAATTTTGTCTTGGGTACAGAATTAAAATAAAGTAAATGGAATGTATCTACTTTTGACAACCTGGGAAGATTTCTAACCATCTCTCATGTAGACAAATTTACGGAATTTATGCGTATGCCTTTGAGCTTTATGTTATTCCTAATTGGTAACAGCTGATGAAGCAATCCATAGCATTTCAAATGTTTACTTGGAACATTTAAGAACTTGTATGCCTACTATAATCTAAATCATAAAGGTTTAATGAGGCTATTTAGTTCCTTTTTCAAAGTCTAAATTTTAGAGCAATATAACTATGTAATAAAGTGAGTTTCTGCATTGTTGCATAAAACCACAATACCCGTAATTTGCAGTGAACTTTACGAGAAGATTAGCTTGAACTTTTGTTGGAATCAGACCTTGAAACAGCAATTTTGCCTCCAGCTAAAATCTAAAAATATTCAAAGCTTCAAAAAGCGAAGACAGGAATCAAGTTTGGGCAGTTTTTTTAAAAAAGTTGACCTCATTGAGCCCATCCATAATTGACTTATCTTTCACAAGAGAAAATGAGGTATACTTTTGCTTAACTTCTCTTGAAAATTAAGAAACATTGTATATTTATACAACATGATTACATAGCACATTAATTTTCTCAGGAACTCTATCTGTGTGAAGGTGCCAGTTTTTAATGATTGCTACTGGTTAATTTTCTTGGTGGATGATTCCTAAAATTCACTCTGAACAATTCACAGTACACTGTTGATTTAATGTACAAATGTACTTGATCCTCGAAATTATTTAGGTTTATCTTTTTTCTGAAATCTATTTTAAAAGATAAATTATCAGAAGATTATTTAGATTCACTAAGAACTTGCTGTAAACAAAGCTCTCAAACTCTGTTGCTTTTTCACTTTTTGTTTGAAGAGGAGTCACGTTCTTTGAAATTGAAATTGTTCTTACCTATTGTACTCCACACACATTTAGTTTTGTTAGGTTTTTAAATTTCCTTTTACCTATTGTGATAAATGTATCCAAATCACTGCTACTGTATATGGCCTTGTGATTGGAAGACAAATACGGATTTCACCATTCCCTACCCCCTTTCCCCACTGTTAAAATTCAGCATGTCTCTTGTGTTTATCAGCAACCAGTATTCTTTTCAGGTCCTTCATGCTGAACAAGGTGTACACAAGTTAAACTGTTCCTTCATTCCTGCAAGGGAGTATATGTGTCACACAATGCAGTATTGAGCTGCAAAGAAAAGGCATAGCTTGTCTGTAATGAGTTAGCTGCTCTTTGTCAGGGCAGTACTTTGGATAACAAAATTTCTTTCTGATCAACTGGAAGCCAAAATCTATGTTTCTATTCACAATTAGTGGACAATTGGAGAAGTACATAGCTTAGAGGGATATGGACCAAACATGGGCAAATGGGACTAGATTAGGTGGGCACCTTGGTCAACATGGACCAGTTGGGCTGAAAGGCCTGATTCCATGCTGTACTACTCTATGACTCCAATTAGTGCCTTTGCTTGAGAATATCTGCAAATGTACACTTGGTGAAATCAGTTCTGATAAAGTGCATTGTTGAATAACCTACTCACACTTGACTTTCAAATTAATTCAAAGAATTTACGTTTCTGGATTGGTACTGTCATCTACACAAATGTATCCCAACAGCATGCCCTGCCTTTGTGCTTGGAAAAAAAGGAAATGAGGAGAAAATAATTAGAGTGTGAAAGTAAGAAATAAGGTTCAGCCTTGGCTTGAGCTGAACTATTATTCATGGTACAACATCAGGATAAGAATTGCAACTCCAAATGAAGTTGATTCCTGCTCAGTTTGATGTGCAACCTGCAGAATAGAATCACTGAACATGTCACAGGAATTCTCTTTGGGGCCAGGTGTACTCTAGTGTGTAACAACTATATATTTAATAACTTGTAATTATATAGCACTTCAGTCTAAAGAAAAATAAAAGTTTTCACAGAAAGCTGATGAGTAAACTGATGGCAAGAAGTAGTGTGAGAAATTAGGAAAGGTGTTGAGAAATCTAGAGTACCAGTTAGTTTGATCACTGGATTTTTAAACGAGTAGGAAAGAAATGTATTGGTCTGGGGGCAGAGTTCTAAAATGTGGGATTGAAATGTTTTGATAACCTTGGTGAAATACATAGGACAAAATTGAGAGTAACAAGAAAGGATAGAGTAAGTTGGAAGAGAACGTAGGAGTATTTTTAGAGTAGGTCTGGGAATTTAAACTTCAGTACATTGTAATCAATGTGTGGAGTTAATGGTAAACAAAAGCAGCTATGGTCAAATGAATTCTGCTCAAGTTAGCACCTGTGAAAGTGGAAGACAGTGAAGGTATTGAAGAACCAAACGCTAACAAAATCACAAATGATGGCTTTAGGAGGCTGAAAGTTGGTTCCAAGTCAAAGAGAACATAAGACTATAACCAGAATAAGCAGTTAGAGAAGCAGAGTTGATGCAAAGCTCCAGAATCTTTGATGAATTCTTTGTTTACAATGGTTAGATGCTTAGGTAAGTCAAAATAAATTTTTAAACAATACTTATGAGAAGAACCCTAAACTCATATACTTGTATGTAGACCAATGCTTTCATGCATCCTTTGTTATATTAAAAGAGATTATTGCCTTAGCCCTGTACAAAAGGTATTGACTTCTGTTTATGCATACTATCACTTAAAATAGTATTGGAACTTAAGTTCAAATAAAGACAATTATTCAAAAAAATCATTGGTTGAACTTCTATGATCATCTATTTTTCTTTGGTGTACTCATTTTACTTAAGGTAAATCAAATTGTACATATTAACCCAGATTAGATAAATTAGAATTGATCGTAATTTATGTTCATTTCAAAAATGTTGCCTTTCCTGTCTGCCTCATCAAAATTTGAACCATAGAGGAACTAGATGGAACTAAAATCTAATTGTATAAAGAAAAAAACTTCAAAAATTCTGACCCCTTTCAGGTTTTATTCTGAGACAAATCAAATTTAGAATCTGAAGACAGACTTTTGTGAAATAACAACCTGCATAACCTGAATTTATATAAAAGCCTTTGCTGTGGTGAAAGAGGAACATTTGTTAATACTTCAATAGAATGTTTATACACAATTCTTTGTTGGTACAAGATGTGTGTACTGGTTAATCAAGCATGTAAAAAATTCTACATAAATAGACCTTTGGCCTGTAATTAGATTAATTCCATTTTTACACTTAACTAAGGCGGAGTCTGATGAAGAACTAAGCATAGTCTTTTTCCCTTCCCTTGCTGTCACTTTACAACCATTCAGGGGTTTGCTAGTAGATTGTTAATCTCAAGGAACTGGCTGCTTTTCTAAAATAATTAAATGTTTACTGCTGTGCAATTGATTATATGCTTTGCATGCGTCTGCATTCCTTCTTTCTATTGCATAGTTGTAGACACAGAATTTATTAGCTTGTAAAATTGCCAATATTTTAATTATAGATTAATGACTGAACATTAGAATTTGAATTTTATTTGTTACAAAGAGCTTACCTGTCTGGAGTATATTAATTATGCTTTGCCTTTTCTAGTTTAAAATATAATTATATATCAATCGATTGACGGTAGCAAATGACCTTGTATTTTTTTGACAAACTTTGCCTTCAGTGAGTTCATCCAGGTACAAAAACTTCAGTCCACAGGCTGAACTATCCTTTTCATAATAACATGTAATGGGAATATTTTTTAAACAGTAAGATTTTACTCAAACTATGGCTTATGAGACTTTTTAAATGTTGTGCACAACCCAGTAAGAATCTCAAATTATTACTATCCTTCTAATTGCTTAAGTTCAGGGATCCATTACATCCCTCTCAAATGGATTGTTGATGTACAATAGCTGGTGCCAAACCACCAATTTTTATTTTGATCCCACACAATTTAGGTCTGTCCGCTGTGACATGAGAGTTTCAACTCTCTCTGGAAGGAGATGTTTTTCAACTACTATACAGCTTCTATTCTAACCACAGTGAATAATCAAAGCTTGCCTAGTGAATAGTTCATTATTATCTTACTGAAAAATGGGTTCTACTGGATATTAATGCAAATTGTTCAACCATTCTCCCAATCCAAGTCGGATCTATTCATAGCCCATTTCCAATTTTGAAATTACTGGGACAAACTTTTGACATATTAAGTGTGGGACTGTGCTGAAGATAATGTGTTTAATTGTCAATTGTCCAGTTTAATAAATGTCTGACTTCCATTAAGTAACATTAGTCTTTTCTTTTATGCTTTAAACAGTACATGCACTTTCTTCAGTTACTGGAGCGTATGTTGACCTTACCATATTGCAGTATTAAGGAAGAATATGTGTTGAAATTTCGCAGAAAGATGGAGGATCAGTCCAAGAAACAGAAAGCTGAAGCATTACAGTTTGATGAGGACGGAGTAGCTTTCAGCAAAGGCGAAGGTACTAAAAAAATTCTAGTATGGGATTCGCACATTAATTTCTGTTTAACTGTTTATTGATCCATGTTCAAATTCTTTTTACTAGCATGGTGCTGAATGTTTTATTAATATCTATTTTTGTGGAACATGATTAATTCCAACCTTTTTGTTTCATTTTTGTTCTGTTTGCTAGTACTAGAGAGAATTGTAGGTTGGGGACAATATTTTATAAATTCTTTATTCTTCAGATTATTGTGTGATGTTTAGGAGTTTCCAACCTGATGCCTTTTTTTTTGTTAAAATTATTATTTAGGTGTAAATGCCATTCTAGTGTTCTCAATTACTGGCACCTTGCCAGAAAAAACTGCTTTTCAATCAAACTGTGGATCATGTTCTTCAGCTAAGCAGAAACCAAATTTGAAATGTGTGTTACTTATGTTACATACTTAAGGAATGTGTTTTTTTTGGTTAACAGACGGCAACTAATGAAAGAAAGATTGTGTGAGAAAGGAGTTGGCTAACTTCCAGCTATTTATATGACGTGCCTCATCTCATACATAGAGTTTGCCATGTTATATATTCCAGTTATACATATGGTTCACAGATTCTGGACATCTCAGTAATGAAAATTAAGCCATACAGTCTAAAAAATCTCACAACTTTGCAATGTGATGAAAACTGAATAAATGATAACTGAGTTTATTGGTTTCAGGTCACAGCTGCATTACCAAGAGTATGACTGCTGATATGTGCAACATGTACAATATAAACTATTTTGCAGTAGGTTTTGTTCTTGAAGCACACTGGGTATCACACTCGGTCACCAATTTTATGGTAGCATTAACCATAAAGGATCACGTAACCAAACGCCCAATGCTTGGGGTAATATCTTTTGTTTAATGAAGACACATTATGTATAATACTAGATGTAAACTGCACTTTCTCTTCCTTCACAACCTTTTGATTTAATTTGGTTGACTGACCATTTTCTTCCAATGCCTTTCCATCATCATCCAACTGGATGGGCCTTGGGTCTGCACTCCAACAACTCAATAAGTACTATCCCAGTACAACCTGCTCATTAGCTGCAGTGGTTTCTTTTCCTTCTCTCACACTGTTACTTCTGTTTCCCCATAAGAATCTATTTTTGAACCTCTCATGTCTTGATAAGATCATCTAAAAACACAACATCCCTTTCTTCATGTATGTCAGCACCACCCAGCTCTATCTTACCACTATTTCACTTTAACCCCTCCACTGTCAGACAACGATATGCAGTGCTAGATGATGGCAAATTTCCCCCAAATGAATATTGTAGAGACCAAAGATGGTGACTTGATTGCCTCAGTCCCAATGCCATCCTTGTCCTGATAACTGCCTGAGGTTGAACTAGACTCTTTACAATCTTGATGTCCTGTTTGACTTTTAAGATGTACTACCACCAGTACTTATTGTCAGTAAGTTATCATATTGCCACATCTGTAACAGCCTCCCAACTCTAAACCGGTCTCATCTCAACTACTGCTGAAACCCTCATTCACACCTCTCGTTATCTCCAGACCTAACCATAAGTACAAATTGTTGTTTTAAGCCATCAAAGGAGGTCATATTAGTGAAACCCCAATAGGAAATGTATATTAAATAATAGTGCCTTTGAAAATTTAAATTGCAGATTTATAAAACTCTTTTCTGAGGTAAGTTTGAAGCCCCTAAAGCAAATTTAAGCACTTACATTTCACTTTGTCCAGGCCACTTGTTTTGTTAACATTACATTCAATAGTAATATAGTAAGGGCCACAAACAGTCTTCATTCCTTCAGCTCTTTCAGTCATCTTTTGGAAGAGACACTTAAATTGAAATCCTATCTGGCTGTTTAGCAGGATTTCTCCCCTCTATTTTCCTGTTGTTTGTCAGATGTTCTGTTCACGTTGCCTGCTGTTATGTCTGCATAACACTGACAGCATGTCGAAAAGTAATTCACAGATGTAAAGATAGACAGTACCGACTCTAGTTCATTGAAACATGGGGAGTAGATTGGAATCATAAGACAGTTGTTTAGTCTTTGGATCCTGTTCATAGTTGATCATTTATCTTAGTACTATGAGAATTTCCAGGTAAGAAACTTTCTTTTCCCTTTTTGAAAATTGGTCATCAAGACACTCTATTCCTACTCTGAAAGACCTTGCATTTTTATAATGTGTTCTCACTCAAATCACTTCAGTTCAGCTCAACTGCAGGTGCACGGCAAGGTATTTGGCTTGTATGGATGAGGGAGTTCTCTTTTAAAGATATTTTCAGCAATTCAGAAAGATAATTTTTAAGCAGTCTTTAATTGCTTCAGTGAATGTCTGATTTGCCTTAGGAAATAATAAAGTTCATCTTTCTTTTGCTATGGATTATTTCTTCCACAAAGCAATGGATTGACGATTATATCCTTGAAGCAGCAGGATAGAAAGTAATTCACATATGGAAAAGAATGCTAAAGTAATGTTATGTTGGAGATTTGCACTATTTGTTCTGGTGTTGTAGAGAGATTTTCTTTATTGCACATTGTCCAAGTCTTTGTGCATTAATGACGACAGAATTCATGATCTTTTATACAATCACTTATGTGAATTTTGGGAGCTGTGTATACCAATGCACAATTTGACATGAAGATGCCCAATTGCAACAGTAACAAAGCCAGTGAAATGCTTGGGGAGAACTATTAAAGAAAAGTGGCAAAATAAATAAGGGTGCACACTTTCCAGTATTGCATGAGCATGACTGTTTCTTCTGTTGAGACCAGGTTTCCTGTATGCTCTCCACCCGTCTGTCCATGTATGGCAAAAATAATTGTGCAGTTGTGGCATCAATTAAATCTTGCAAGTCAATTGACATCATTGTTCCATGCCCAGTGTGATAGGACTGAATGTTTCAATGTGTGCCCTGTGCTAGAAGGTACTGCAATTTATTTTACACTGCAGTTCAATTCCCTAGGTTTACAGAAATGTTAGCAAAGGGATTGAACTGATGTGGTGTCATGTTTCCAATCCATAATCCAACTTGTAAAATTGAACAATTTGAAAGATCTTTGACGTGCAATGATTTTACAAACTTTACTCTGTAAATGGGAGAGGATGGCTGATAAATATGGCTTTAAAAGATGTTTAATAGAAATGAAGTCTTCATATCATATCTCAAACTTTACATCCATTTCCCAAGACATTGCATATTGGGATTGGGTGTCTAAACTAAGTGGAATTTTCAGGTTGAACAGCCTTGGAGATTTAGATAATGTCCTGAGTGGGGAAAGAAGAAAGTTGTGCAGTGGAAAGGTAGAAACAAAGCAGGAGAGAGAGCAGGAAAAGACAATAAAAAGCAGGAGATAAAGGGGAGTATAAGGGGAGACAGATGGAAAGGAGAAAGCAGAGGAAAATAGGTGCAATGGAAGTGGAGGTAAGTGAAAGTGTAGGAAATGGAAACAAAAGGAGAAAATGGTGAAGTATAGATTCAAACAAAAGGAGGTAGGGAAGAAAAGATGTAATTGAGAGTAACAAACTGGGTGGGAAGGAGTGGGATCAGGGAGAAAGTGAGTGGGAAGATTGGAAAGGACAGGAACAAGATGAAGTGAAGGAGAGGAGAGAGGGGATGTGATACATGAAGGGTTGGGGAAGAAAAGATCTTCTTCACCAATCATGTCTCCACATTAAAAACTTGTTGGAAGTTGAAAATTTGATACAAGGTAAAATCTGTATCATGAACTGTGCTTGCAGCTCTATGGAATCTCATGCTGAAGTATACTGTCCCTGCTAACTTTTCTTCAAAACTTTGTGTCTAATGTTATAAGCCAAAAGAGTTAATTTACTTTAACAGTGAATACAAGTGATTTTGCAACTGCTTATAGAAACATCTCTTGGCCAATGTGTTTTTTTTTAATAAAGGAAAATTGATACCATTGTTAATAATCATTATTGTTCTTAACTCTAGGTCAAAGAAAAACAGCAAAAGCAACAGTTATAGTTCGAGACCAAGGAAGTGGCAAAATAACAGTGAATGGGGTGGATTATTTGCAGTACTTTCCATCACTACAAGAAAGGTAATCATGTCTTACTGACTTGAAATAGAATAATGCAAATACCTCCCTTCCTTCCGCGAAACTCTGAAGTTAAGAAAATGATTCAAAATTATATATCCTTTATGATGGACAGAGTTGAGAAATGAAATTTGAAAATTTCAAAATGTGTTTTAGAGTCAAATTAAGTGCAGAAACCCACTAAGGCTACCTATCAACCACCCATTTTACATTATCTTATATTAATCCCATTGTTTTTTTTATCCTCCTGATATTCCCATCAACTCCCCCCCCCCCCCCCCACCTCCAAATTTCTACACTTATCTATACACTTGGAATAATTTACAGTGGCCAATTAACCTACCAACCCGCAGGTCTTTGGGATGTGGGAGGAAACCAGAGCACCCGGAGGAGACCCATGTAGTCACAGGAAAAATGTGCAAATACTGCACAGACAGCATCCAGGTCGGGATTGTGAGGCAGGGGTCCTACTAGCTTTTTTGTTTTATTTTCAAGTGTGAACTTTTTTGGTTTCATTGAATCATTTTTTATCAATAAGTTGCAATATAATACCAGAGGAAAATAAATCTGAACTATTGCAGATTAGACTAGTTTTATTACTGTGTTTACCAACTTAAGAATTGCCTAGTTAATATATTATTGAGTGAAATTTAATCATTAAAAATTCTGTGTACTTTACTAATGTTTTTGATCTGCGTAAATTATTTTACTTAATGTTTGTGCCAAATAGATTAAATGCATTTAGTACTGAAAACAGCTTCAGACTTCAGATGCCAAGAGGCTAGGCTTACTACATGGGAAAAGGCAATTTAGGGTTAGGGAACTAATTCTTTGCCCACTTTCTGTTAGTGTTTCAAGAAAACTGATGACGTTCACCCATGCCTCAAAATTGCCAGATCCAAGGTTCTTTTTCTCTTCCCCAAGAAATCCAGCTCAGAATTGTAAATTCCCACAACTACTCAGTCAATGTGATGAAGCATGAGGACTTTTTCCTCAGTGGTCAACCACAAGGATGTTATTCCATAGTGTTAAATCACAGGAACGATCAAAACTATCAAAGCAAAACAAAAAAGTAAGTTCAACACCTAAGTGTCCTGACTCGCATTTTTTTACTCTACCGTTAAAAAGGCACCATTCAAGCTTTCCATAAATAATGCATTACCTGGAAAGTATAACGTAGTTGATGTACTGTTTTGAGAACAGCCAAATTACCACAATCAGTGCTACAAGAGACCTTATGCTCTGTACATCTAGTGCATGCTAAAAGTCACCACCTTCTTGTACTTCCAATGCAAAATTGCAAATGGAATTACAAACTGCCAGTAAAGAAATGTTCAACAAACTACCACCAATATAACCAAAAAAGGCAACCAAAGAAATAACACCAGAAGAAGTTTAGAACTTTGATTTGGCCACCGCAGTGCTGAGGATTATTAACAAAAATAAGGCTCAAAGATAAAAATGAATTTGCTAAATTTAAAAAAAACATAATAAATCCTAGTAAATTTACATTCTTCCCTTTGGTATGAGAAGTTTGTGGTTTCCTAGAAGTTGCTGAACAGGAAAGCTCAACTGAATAACAAAACAAAGTCCTGAGCCCAGCACCTCACCAAACTATGTGCAGTAACTGTGAACCCCATCTCTCAGAACATGGCTTAAGGCTACGTGCCTCCTAAATCCAATAACGACTACATTTTTGTTTATCGTACATCAAGGTATAATTTTCTTTCCTTGATAATGTTACATTGAGCAAAGCTGGCCATTCATGTTGTGGCAGTTACTTCTTATTCTTTCTCAGTCCTATTATTAGTTTTTTGGAAGTAACTAATAGCCAACATGAATCTTTGAAGGATTTCATCTGACAGGAGAATGATAATAGTTAGCTAATCTTTTGTTTTTTTAATTAAACCTAAAGCATTTGACCAACAGATTTATGTACGTAATCAAGACATGAAAGAAACAAGTTTATTTCTTCATCTT
The DNA here is from genome assembly GCF_009764475.1 of Pristis pectinata. Classification (NCBI taxonomy): domain Eukaryota; kingdom Metazoa; phylum Chordata; class Chondrichthyes; order Rhinopristiformes; family Pristidae; genus Pristis; species Pristis pectinata. Next base: position 36,792,682 of record NC_067415.1, on the reverse strand, counting down.
CTTTAAGAAGATAGAAAAACAATGTATTTGTATTTTAAAAGATGATTTTCTTACTTCTCCTTTAGTATTACCATTAGTCTCTTACACAAGATTTTCATATTTTGCAGAAACCAATCAAAAGAAAACAGTTGTCTGAGTACATTTCTCAACATTTTAACCATTTGCACCTCATTGTAACCTCTGAATCACCAAGAACAACGTTGTAAGAAAGCTGCACTACTATCAATATAAACAGTTTTTTCCCATGATTTCCAGAGAACAACTGATGTTCCCCTTCCAGTTCCTGGACCGATTAGGGATGCATGATATGGACTGTACTGTACATGCGGGTGGGGTATCCTCACAAGCAGGAGCTATTCGTTTGGCTACATCAAGGGCTCTGCTCAGCTTCATCACAGAGAAAGAAATGGAATCAATGAGACAAGGTACTAGAATGTCAGTTTAAATTCAAAAATGATTTATAACTGTAGGCAGCAACCTAGTTTCTCCTTTCCTTTCAGATCAAGGTAAAGTTTAAAATCTGCATCTGAAAAGTACAGGTGTTTTGCTGTAGGATTTCTTTATCCTGTTTTCTGAGAATAGATACTTAGGTCAGTAAAATGAAAGTTTGAGGAAAAGAGATGAACAACCACAAGTCAAATATCAATTTCATTTTATTGACTTTATTGTCTTTTTTTTCTGATTCTATTGGTAGCAACTAAAGTTTGGATGTGCATTGCATTAATATTGAACTAATGGTGACCTGTTTCAAGCACATGTTGTCATGGATCTGCCCAGTTCACTTGTATCATAAACACTAAACAAGCTGCATTGTTGGAAGTTCCTTTTGTTTTGAAAAGTACAAAAGGTTATTCCTGACTCAGATACATGTGGAAATAGATTATTTTGCCACCAATATGCTTGTGCACTTTTAAATAAAGGAATTACCTTTTATTTTATGTGGGGCGAATTTTAATCCTGGCTTGGGTATTAATACACAGAATTGTTTTGTCATCAAACAATTTAAAATCTATAACTGATTTAACAATATAACTATGATTGAACCAATGCACTTAATAGTTTTACTCCCAACTATATCATTGTATGAGTGTAATTTGTAAGCTGAAAAGTTAACCTTTTGCATTCACTTTCATTTCAATTTTTGCAGCTGGCTTGTTGACTCCTGATCCTCGTGTGAGAGAGCGGAAGAAGCCTGGTCAGGAGGGAGCGCGCAGGAAGTTCACTTGGAAGAAACGTTAATCAGTGGCTTTTCCTGTGAAGCAACCCTGAGGTGGTTTGAAATCAGAAGCAGAACCTCAACAAGACCTGTAGTTTGAACACCTGCTCAAACAGATTTGAGGACTTGCAAGATCATTACTGTCTCAGATCTCAATTTCCTGCCTTCGAGAACGAGTCTACTGTGGTTTTATTTATCTAGAAATGAGTCCTTTCATCGTTTAAGAAAATGTATATCTTTATTATTGGGCTGTAAAAAGTATTTTTTTTTGCACTGAGGACCCTTGTAATTAATTCACAGTATCTCAAGTTGTTAGCTATGTGTGTTTTATCATGCATTTTGGTTAGAAATTGGATAGTTTATGTGTTGAGTGGCGACCCACTGTGCCAATGACAATTGAAAATTATCTTACCATAATTATTTGACAAACATTATAAACAATTCTCATACTACCTCTTTCTCTTCATTTCCTCCCAATGGAATGATTAAGTAAAATCACAAAGATATCTAATTCCTTAAACATTTTCAACAAGAACCTGGAACTCATTTTTCTAGTGGATCCAATAAAGTTTTTTTACACAAGAAACATGTTTTCTTTAAAATTCCATTATTTACATCATTGCTTTTACAATATTTGGTTTGCTTGAAATGAGAATTTGTTCTAGCACAGTGTCTTGTTTCTGCTTATCTCAGGTTTTTTTTCTGTTGTTACACTACAACATTTTATAAATCAAAGCACTTAATTTAAAAAAACTTTTACACCCTACCGTTAACAATTGTGTCTGCAGTAGGGTAGCTACTTATAATTGGGTGATTGAAATAGGGCTGAATGGTATATAATGTTTAAATGGTATGGGAGGAAACTTGAACACCTGGGGGAAACCCACAGAATTACAAGGAGAAAGTAACTAACTCAACACAAATCGCTCCCAAGGTCAGGGTCGAATCTGGGTCACTGGAGCAGTGCGGCAGCAGCACCATTTAATGCCCTACTTTGCCACACTGGCCATTTGTCCCTTTGTTTCTGTGTGCCTGTTGCAATCATTTACATTTCACTATGACTACAATTTCAAGAGTACATCATTGGATGTCAGAAAAGGCATAATATAAATATAATTTTTGTTCTAGCCTTTATATACATTAAACTTTACGGCATTCTGTTTGCACAAATATTTTGTTCTCTGTCAAGTGGCGAAGTAATGCTTTTCCTTGGTATGACTGAGGACAATTGGTAACAGTTACTTGATTGCTTTTAATCTTTCATTGCAGTTATTAGCCTGCAAATGTTCTTTCTTGTGCAAAATGCCTTTCTGGAGCCTTGCTTTTACTGCATTGCAGAATGAGCTGTCACACAGCCATTGGAAATCCAATATTTTAGCCCCAAAAGATTTGGAAAATAGGCAAGTGCAATTTCTCCAACTGAGCTAAATTTCAAACACTGAAATTACCTGAATTATTTTCTTTCAAAGATGTCTGTGTATTTGTTAGATCTTTAACACACTAAGGTATACCACATTTATCAATCTTGTTCACTTTCAATCCTTCCCAATGCCCCGGCCCAGCTGCAAACAAGATGATCAAGTGCCTTTCTTTTCAGAGATGGCATCAATAACTTTTCATCAACATCTGGACAAGGATTAATAATACAAGGTGTAGATATTCTGGAGCTTTGTTTTATTTACTTCTTGGACAGAGAGCAAATCTGAGGATTTGTTTCTCAGGTAATTAGATCAGTTGAAGGTGCTTTGCAAAAAAAAAACACACTGTATGCCATTTCTGAGAAACAAACTTTCATGAGCTGACTGCTTGTGTGATGTTGGCTTGACTGCTTTTATTGCCCATCTCCTAGCAGTCCTGAGACACAAGTAGTAGTGGCACCTTGTGCATGTGGCACCTCCTGATGATTAAGTTAGGCAAGATATTCCAGGATTTCAACTCAGTAATGTTGCAAGAAAGTAATGTGTTATCTGGGAGATGATGCTGATCTAGTTCTTCCTAGTAGTATAGATAGCAGGGTGAGGACATGCTGCCAGTTTGGCATATAGATAGTATATCCTGAGGATAATGAAACCCAAAGGTGGAAGGCTAATGTAGTCAAACAGGGTGAGACTCAAAACCACAAGACTATTGTTTACATGAGGATACTACAACTGTCCAGGGGTGTTGCTTGGAAAAGATATAATACCAGTGCTGTGGACATAGGAGAAGATTTCAAAAATGCACTCATCATATCAGCTTGACTTCCTGTTTTGCCAGATCTTAAGACTCATTTGAGCCAAGACTTTCCTCAGCTTAACATTAGCAAAGCCATTATATTTAAGATTTGCTACAAAACTTCTACAGAGAGATTATAACTCTCCTCAGTCACATTCCCGTTTTTAACTAGGTTGCTTATAATCTTGGAACTCTGAGTTGAAACTGATTTTCCATCACCAGGGCTATTTTCTTTCCACCTCCACAACATTTCCTGCCTTAGTTATCCTTCCACAATAAACCTTATACTTTCATTATCTCTATATTTGTGCATTAAAAAAAGAAATAGATGGAAATGCTCAGAAGGTAAGCCTCTGTAGAAAGAAGGGAATTAATGTTTCAGGTCAATGACCTTTCCTCAGAACTTGAGATTAGAAGTTCTCATCTGTCGGTCAGAGAGAAATGAATCAGTTTTGTTGGTATCGAAGAGCTCTTGAAATATGCAATCCTTGACCATTTGGTAAAAAAAATGTTTTAGTATTGGATGAATGGAATGTTGAAAAGCAACACATCAGGACAGCTTTAAGGTGGTGCTGTTGCAGAAAGAGGGTAAAATACATGCAGGACTGCATACTGTTGAGCATATATTTTGGGGTGCCGATAGAGCTATGTCTCAGGACCATTGAATATCTTAGGTGTACTTTTTCAAATCTACCCATGATTATGTGTTGAAATTTCATTTGGAATCCATATGGAGTAAGAGTGGGAGACAGGCTGAAGATGGAGATGTGGCTATGAATGCAAGTTTTGGTAAATGTCTGGCTAGAGAAGGGAAATAAACAACAAAGATTTACATGGTAAACTTGGATAAAACTTTGAGACGTTAACAAATCTGGGAAAGCCCAGCTAATAGAACAACATCTGTGGAGAGTGAAACAGCTTCTTTAGAACTGCTGTTCTTGAGAATGTTACACCTCCACAATAACTTGCCTATAACTTTACCTGAAATTAATTAACTCACCATTGTCCGTCACCTCCATCCTTGCTAGTTGGCACTTTCTTCTGTTCTTACAACCCATTAATTTCAAAATTGTGGTTAATTCCCTCTGTGGCCTTGCATGCAATTCTCTAAAATCTTTTCCATTCCTATTACTTCTGATTCTGATCCTCTTTTAATCTGTTGTAACTTACCCACAACATTGGTGGCAAATTCATCTGTCACTGATTTAACTCAAAGCTCTTTCAATGACCTTTCTTCCTTCAAAAGCCTTCAAAATTCATCTTTTTATCCAGAATTTAGGAGAGAATTTCACTCTCTAAGGACCAGTAGAGCTTGTCCTTCCCAAAAAGAGGGAAAAAATCTTCCTTTTGGTGTGATTGTTATTCTTTAAATAACATAATTACATTTTTAAACTATAGAAGTTTGAATTATCTGGTTGAGTGCTACATTGAAAATGTCTCACTAGGTGGCACTGCATACAACCAAATATCCTTTCTCTGCAACAAAAGAAACAAATGTGAGAACTTGAAAGTATTTTAATGATTTAATTAATGAAGATTAAGGACAAGGAATGGTTATTCAGCCCACTGATGCTCAACTCTCCCAACAGTAGACAACAAACAACAAACAGTAGACAACAAAGACCTACTGCCACCCATTTTTGGGGCATTACTATCCAGAAATTGCTCTTCATTCTATAGTACAAAGGCTCTTGCTTTTACCACTAACAGCCAATCAATGGAAGCTTGCCCCACCAAAAAAATTAGAAAAATGTACCTTTTAAAAAATGATTGAATGTGACCTCTGCAGTTCGCAGCACCAGTTCTAAAGTTATTTCAACTGCAGGTTGTGTTTGCTGACTTTATTTCTTCTGCACAAGTCAGATGGTTCTGCACGTCAGTGAATTACTAGGCATTTGGCTAGAAATACAACAATATTATGAAAAATATGCAGAATAGGACAAGTTCTGAAAACAGCAGAGGAAAAGAAGAGGAGAGAGAAGATCTGAGCAATTCTCTTACCAAAGCCTCGGCAAGGAACAACGGACGAGACCCCCATGCTCCTAACAGATGTTCTTATTTGACATTAACCATATGCTGTAGACACGACTGCAATCTCCAAGAAGGGCAAGGATTATGTTACCCGTAGCTGTTGCAGTGACCAGAGCAATTAATTTTTATACTTCTGGCTCCAAGGCTGTAGCTGGAGATATTTGTCACTCTCAGAACTTTCCATACCCTTCTCTCCAGGGGAGAATATTAAGATTCTCCGTTCAAACACAGCTAACTGCATTTCATCCTCTCCTTCCAGACAGCAGCAGTTAGAGCAAGAATATGGCTTTACTTGGACTGCAGCCTTCAGTGTGGTGTAGAGTAGATGTGCATTGACTGAATGCACATCACTTTGTGTGTGCCACATGCTAATTAACCCATGCCATTTCCTGAACAGAATCCACTTCCTAATTGGTGTGCAACCATAGGCATTGAATCATGCAGGTCAGTGCCTGGTATCCTGTCTTCATTCTGCATTTTGCCCATCTCACCAAACAATGTTAAAATGTATCTTTTAAAAAGTGATTGAATGTGACGTCTGCAGTTCCCAGCACCAGTTCTAAAGTTATTTCAACTGCAGGTTGTGTTTGCTGACTTTATTTCTTCTGCACAAGTCAAATGGTTCTGCACATCAGCGAATTACTAGGCATTCAGCTAGAAATACAATAATATTAGGAAAAATATGCAGAATAGGGCAAAAACTGGGCAACAACGGTTATCCAGTGACAACTTGGCTCACATTTGCATGAGTTCCATTGCCTAGAGTGCTCTGGCAAAACCCTGTAATTATAGATTGTCTGTAACCTGCCCCAAAAAAACTCACCTCCACCATAACCTCAACTGGACCAGCAACATCAATGCTGTTGCAACAAAATCAGATCATACTCTGGATATCCTGCAGTGAGTGCTTCACCTACTGACACGCCAAGGCCTTTCCATCACCTCAGGAGCATGATGAAATACTCTTCACTTGCTTCGATGAGTGCAGCACCAACAACTCTCAAGAAGCTCTATTCCTATGAGGACAAAGCAGCCCGTTGGATTGACACCCCAGCAAGTACCCTAAGCATTCATTCCCTCCATCAACAGCAGACAGTGATTGCAGTGAGCACCATCTATGAAATGCACTGCACTTACTCACTCAGGTTATTCCAATGGCACCTCCCAGCCTCATGATCTCTACCACCAAGAAGGACAAGAGCAGCAAATGCATGGCAATACCACAATTTGCAGGTTCCCCTCTAAGTCACACAACATGCTGACTTGGAAATATATCACCATCGTTTATTCAAAACTGTGGAGCTCTCTACCCTACAGTACTGTTGGAGTACCTTCTCTATAATGATTGCAGCAGTTAACCAACGCCAGCTCACCATTATCTACTCTAGGGCAAACAGGGATAGGCAATAAATGCTGGCCTTGCTGGTGATGCCCAGATCCTGAAAATAGATAAGGAAAAATGCCTCCACAGCATCAGGGGCTAGGTCTAGCCTTACTATACAGTAAGGAGCATGAGGAGGAGTTAATTAATCACTATTGTGTTTCTTTGGAGCTTGCTTTTCATATTCCTTTGCCTGACCTTATATTCCTATGTATGGCATCAACATGGCAGGTGAAATGTTTTAGAGTATTTGCTGAGTTTGAGAAATCTGGGACCAGAAGACCCAGCTACATGTCCATGGGTATCAGCAGCCTGAGCTAGCTAGCCAACTGGCAGTTGCAAGGACCCTGGTGGGCCCTCACAAGGTCAAGGATGCTCACTTCATCTCCAGGTCTGTGGGGATCTGAGGTGATTGATGAGTTGTATGCAGGATTCACAGACTCCTCCACATGTAAGACAGGTAATGCTTGACAGGACAGATAGGTGGGAGTTGGTTCCCTTCTAATTAACTAACTACCCTTCAGAAAATAGTCATATACCTAAACATGAATGTCCTGGGGCACATTTCCTGGCAAAGAAACACCCATCTTGCTCACTGTCTTCCTTACAATTGGATGGGTAAGTTGAGGGCTGCAACTAAAAAAGTGACGTGCCACTAAAATCCACCAGAAAACCAGGCAGCTTCATTGATGAAGCAGCTGAGAAGTTTCGTCCTGGGACATGGCCCTGAGAAACTCCTACAATGATGTTGTGTGGCTGAGACGATTGACCTCCAACAACCATAACCATCTTCGTCATGCGAGGTATGACTTCAGCCACTGAAGTGTTTTCTCAACATGCATTGACTTCAGTTTTACCAGACTATCTTGTCACCGCACTCAATTATATGCTGTCTTGATGTCAAAGGAAATCGTGCTGACTTCAGCTTTTTGGTCCATGTTTGGACCAAGGCTGTGATAACATCTGAGTGCTGGTGAACCCAACACTGGACATGAGTGAGCAGGTTATTGGGAAGTATTGCTTGATAGCACTGTGGACAACTTTGCTCACTTCAAACTGCTGGCTTACTTCCTCTCCTTGTAGCCCAAGCTTCACATTCCTCATCAAATTTCACCTGCAATGGTGCTGGTACATTGCTACCTGTATCTTGATCATCACACCAAAACTTGAGGAAAGAGCTGCCTATATCTGTGATATTCTCATTCTGGGTCACACTCTTTTGTCCTGTCCCAGATAGCAGCCATTGATCTTATGCTTTCCATAACTACTTTGTTGGAGCTGCAGACTATAACTCTGGCCTATCAATGTGTGCAAGATGTAGATCTCTTGAACCAGCATACTGGATACAATCACTGTCCAATGTAGGTCTAACCCTACCCTAACAGCCTTTGGAAGGTTGGGGGTTGACTGTTATACACATAAATTTTAAAATAGCTTCAGAAAATGAAAAGATGAACTACAAAATGTCATCAAGAGACAATAAAACACTGATGAATAATTAAAAATATCAAAATGAAGTAAAACAAGTAAAAATAAATAACAACTTACACTGTTCTCCAAATGTCCAGGTCAGGAACGCATTCATTATCTCCTGCAGATTCCCCACAGTAATTCCCCTAGCTGACATCCCCTATACCCAACCCGGCACCTGCATAGGACCCCGTTCTGCCAGGGTTACTTTGCCAGAAGTGAAACACTTGTAAACAGCCCTTTCATTGGCCTTCCATCAGAGTGAGGCTTCCCTGAAAAACTTTACTTCCCCTCAATCCCACATAGTTTGTGAACCTGACTGAGCATAATGTTTAAGGCATAATGAATATCAGCAAATATGAATCAGGGATCAATTTCCTTTTCAGCTTTTATGGATTCAGTCACTGTCCAATCTACACCTGAGCCAACTTCCTTTTCAACTTCCTTTATTGAAATCAAAATTCATAATGGCATTTATGCACACGCCATGCTGCAACTATCAGTTCACTACGAAAGCAGGGAGTAAAAAATCAACCCCTATGCATGGTATGACCGATTTCACCCTTCCTGTTCCTAGACAATCATTGCTATAATCAGTCGAGCTTAGAATGTGGCCGTGATGCAGGGTTTTGACCCAAAACGTTCTATAATGGGTTACTAATCCACTCGATCGGATCATTGGCAGTGAGGATGAATATTTGGCCCCAATAGGGTGAAATTCCTTTAAGCATCAGCAGGTGGCACTGTTTTCTCCTAGTGTTGCTGCTTCAATAAAATGATCACAGAATGAGTTTAAATCCCGATACAAAGTGTGACCCCCCACCTCCCCATAACCACCTCATCATTGTCACTGAAATTGTTTACAGGAAAAGTTTTGATCTTATTATTGGGTCAAAGTTGGAAAAGATAGTTTACTTATCTGATTTATAGTATACAGGACTATGGATTCATACAGCAGGTACAAAATCTGAGAAAGTCCATCATGTCCCCAGGGTTGAAGACTGTGTTAAAGTTTAACATCACATTTAGAACGATCCAAATTGTCCCCTTGCCAGAGCATTGAGGAACAAAACGTATTGTGGGAATTACATAAAGCAGAAGCAATTTTAGAAGATAAACATTGAATCAACTCATTAAAGAGACTAAGATACGAGAGCGATATAAGTCATGTCTGCAGGGGAAGACTGATTAGGAACATAATGGAAAAAAAATTAGAAACTCTTGGAACAGGAAAATGTTGACGCTTATCTATACCTCTGACTGAGCCCAGCTACAAATGCCAAAGGCTTACAACTACTCTTCCTTTAGCAGGCTGTCCAAATCAAAGTGAAGGAACCTTGAGGCCTCTGTAAGGCAGTGAAGAGGAATTCCCACCTGCGGTGCATGGAGTTACAATCCTTGCCATTAGCATGAGCAGTGATGAGAGGAGAAAGTTGCCCTGCAGTTAGTAGCTTGTCTGATGTAAGTGGAGGACCAAAAAAGTGAGATGGAATGAAGGGGAAGTAATGGCAAGGGATGGAAATTAAAGGGTGAATAACGGAGAGCAGCAGAGAAGTGGAGGTATTTGTTATACGTCAGAGGTATCAGCCTGGAATTTCCCGGAAGCAGCAAGCTGTCCATGCCCAATACTTGTCTACCACTAAACCACACCCCATTCCCCCCCACTTCTCTTAAGCAAAGCCATGGCAGGAACTTCCTAAATGTTTGGCCTGATTAGTGAGAGTTCAAGCAGTTCAGAAGCTTGATCCTGAATCCATCAGAAATGCATTGATTACTGGTTAAGCATCTCCAAGCTGAATTGTTTATTAAAGCTGTCAAACAGCCTTCAAAAATATTATAAATTCATAAACCTCCAAAAAAAAAATTAAATTAATTTGTTAAAGCATTTAAAATTACCACTCTTTTTAAACAACATTCAAAATGGAAACACATGAAACATTGGTCAATACAAAAACAAATAAATAATGCAAATTAATTAAGTCCAAAAATATAAATTACCTGAAACTAACATCTCTCCTTTGCAGATGCTCCTCCACGAGCCATGCCACTACCTGCGCCTTCTTCCTGTGACCGCATGGATTTCCTCCAGGTGCTCTGGTTTCCTCCCACATTCCAAAGATGTGCGCTTTGGTAGATTAAAGGCCACCGTACATTACTCTTAGTCGTAGTGGGTGGCAAAATCAGGGGGAAGTTGATGGGAATGGAGGAGAATAAAATGGAATTGGTGCAGTATTCATATAAAATGGTTGGAGTGGACTTGGTGAACTGAAGGATTCACCTGAAAGGAGTTCAGAAACTCCATTCACAGACACAAGAGATTCTGCAGATGCTGGAATCTGGAGCAACACACACACACACAAAGTGCTGGAGGGACTTAGCAGGTCAGGCAGCATCTATGGAGGGAAATAAACAGTCGACATTTTGGGTCGAGACCCTTCATCAGGACTGGAAAGGAAGAGGGCAGAAGCCAGAATAGGAAGATCGGGGGAGGGCAAGGAGCACAGGCTGGCAGGTGATAGGTGAGTCCAGGTGAGAGGGAGAAGGTAGGTGGATGGGGGAAGGGGGAGGAGTAAGAAGCTGAGAGGTGATGGGTAGAAGAGGCAGAAGGCTGAAGAAGAAGGAAGCTGGTAGGAGAGGGCAGTGGACCATGGAATAAAGGGGGAGGAGATGGGGAATATATGGGCAGGTCATGAGAGCGGGAGAAGGGGAAAGAGAAGGGGTGGGGGGGCCACAGGAATGAGGTAAGACAAAAGGGGGAGGGAAAGAGGGAGGAAAAAAAGAAACTCCATTCATTTCAATGAAGAGTCAACGACTCATATGGCACCGGCAGATTCACCTTCAGCTTTCACATACCTCTCCCTGACAATATGTATACAACATTGGAATACACAGCAGATCAGGCAGCATCTGTGGATAGAGAAACAGAATTGATGGTTTTCATTAAAACTGAAAATAAAACAAGTACGTAACAAGTCTTAAGTAAGCAGGAAAATTGAAGAGGGTGGAAAGAACAAAATGGAGGGTCTGTGATAGGGTGATCTCTGCAAGAGTGATTAAAGGGGAGATAATAAAAGATTAGAAGAGGTGTGAATGGCAACAGCAGATGTTTTTACCAATGAGAGCAGTCTGCAGGAGTGAGTACAGTGATAATGTCCCGAAATAGTTGGACTCAATTTTCAACCTAGAAGGCTGTAAGCTGCCAAACAGAAGGACTGTCTAATGTTCCATAAGGTTCTATTGAGTTTTTTTGAACAGTGCAGAAGGGAAAGAATAGAGTCAGAATAGAATGGAGAACTAAAATGACAAGCTAGTGGAAGCTCTGGGTCATACTTTTAGACTGAACCGTATTCAGGGGAAAATCACTAACTATCTTCCAATTTCCACTCTTGCCTTCTCATGATCCACCTTGATTCTTCCCCTCCTTTCCTTGAATCCCCTATTTCCATTTCCAAGGATATAACCCCAGCTAAATCCCACCGATTCCTTGATTACATTTCAGTTTCTCCATCTCTGTCACATCTATTCTGATGATACCGCCTTCTGGACAAGCACTTTTAATGTGTCCTTCCTTTCCCTCAGCTGTGGACTTCTCTTCACTGTGGAGGACACACCCCTCAGTCATATCCATTCCACTTCCGATATTTCTGCTCAAATCCCTTCCCTTTCCTCCTAGAATCTCCCTCACTTCTCACATTCATTGGATAATCATCAACCATCCTGAGCAGCTGACATGTTCAAACACAGCTCCGTTCACCATTACCTCCACAGCACCTGCCTCTCTCCACTACCCCAACTATCTTTCCCCTTGCCCTGGAAGTGCAGAAGATGTAGCACCTGCTCTATTATCTTCTGCCTTTCATGACAAGGGGAAAGATATGTGTTGGAACATCACTCCTTCCAGGAAAAAATAGGTTATTTCTGCTTCGTTATTTTCAATTTAATATATTCTATTTTCTGTCTACAATGCAAACTCCACATTGAGGAGACTAATCATTGGTTTAGTTCACAAGCATAACCCTGAGATTCTCCTTGCTTGCTCTTTTTGTTCTCTGCCCCACTCCCACCCGAATTTCTTTGCTGCAGTCCTGCTACACACACATCATTCTCATGATGCTCAACAGAAACTTAAGGACATCTCATTTCACCTCAGATATTTGACCATCTTCTTCAGTCATAACTGTGTCAGATCCTAACCAATGATCAATCTGTTTATATTGACTGTTATTTGCCACTTGCACCTCCTCTCAACACATTGTTTGTCAACTTTTATCATCAAATTTCTCCGTTAACCAAGATGCTTTGGCCCCTTTATCTAATTTAAAACCTGTTACATCCCTTCCAGTTCTGGTAAAAGGTCATTCAACTGAAATGTCTGTTTCTCTCTCTCTCTCTGCTGCTGAGTTTTCCTAAAATTTCATATTCAGATTTCCAGCAGTCTCAGGATTGTACTTTCGATAAGATGTTGGGTTGCTGCATTTTAAATTACCACTGGTATCTAACGTACTCTGTGAATTATCAGCATTTCATGAGGCGGAATATCCTGCAATTGTCGTTCAGCTTTTTAATCTGAGGTCCATGTATTGGGTGAAAGTAATGAAACTGTTTATTTTTTGCCCATTTCCATGGGATAGATTGCAAGGATCTTCAATGAGAGATCCATGAGGCTGTAAGGCTCAAAATAACCATCAAGTAAAATAACCACAAAAAAAAACCACGCCACGACGTCCCTCAGGTGTCGCCTTTCAGCCTCAGGACGGTTTGGCTGCTGAGAGTGCCTGGGGCTGCTGTGCAGAGACGTTGAGACGAGCTGGGCGGCGCACTCAGCTTCCCCGGCTGCCTTCTCCCACTCACCGTGCACTCGGAGAAGCCCTGCAGAATCAACCTCTGGCAGTGGGCGTTTGTCGCACTTGGGAAACTGGCCTCCTGTTTGAATGAGACGCCTCCCGTTCTCATTCAGGCAAACCCAACACTCCATCCGCATTAATCGCATCTACTCTGGTGTTGCGTGCAGTTCAGCTTCCGCTGTTCCCCCTTCCCATCTCTGGGGTCTATCCGGTCTCCTTCTGCGCCTCTGCGGAGATCCTGGTTTCCTATCTGGATTCGCCTGGCGATGGCGAGAAAGAGCGAAGGTCGAGGGTATGTAACTGTTTTATTTTCAGATGCCTGATGAGTTAGTGGTGCATGTTTTTGTCAATTGGTCCTTCTCGCAGTGTAAACCCCAGCGCTTTCCCGAGTTACTGCACATCGACTGAGAGAATGGATACTTCTTCCCAATGAGGTGAAAGGCATGGGAAGCAGTAAAAAATCTGGTGCTCGTATGCGGCTTGGTCGGTAAGCATTGAAAATACTGAATTATTGTGAAGTTGTTTCAGGAAAAAAAATAGAGATTGGAATGATTACTCAGAACAATTTTAATCAAAACACTAAATCGCTTATCCCAGTACTGGTAATTGAAGGGGTACTATCTGTGCTGAGGAATATTTTGCAAACCGCTCCTGTAGTGCTGTAACGTGTATCATTTAACCTGCGCTAATAATAAGGCTCATGTTACCAATAATCAGCATAAGTGAACTATAATTTAACATGTAACACGCTCTTTTGAAAAGTTTCTAAACAGAAATTCGTTTGGAGGACGGTGTTTCCTCCTATAGTGGTCATGACCAGAGTACTGTCCATTCTTGGCTATTCCTGCATGCTTCAGGTATTAAATTTGGAAATAAACAAGTATGTGTAAAGGTGATTTCAAATCTCAGAAAGGGGCTTCATCATTTTTAATCGGCTTGTAATTTGTATCCAGTGGTGGTTAAACATCAGTCTTTATTTTACAGCAGTAATCTTATGCATTTAGTGCATTAAACAAAATATAGATATTGAAGAGAAAATCTTCTTCCCGTTTGGTGAAAACTTGACACTTAGATATTTAATCATATTAAACATTTTTCAGAAGCAAACTATAAAACTGATTTAACAGCAAATTGGATTATTTATGGAGATCTCCAGTACAATTAAGGTATTGAACAGTGTGATACAACATTTGTTCTAGGAAAAGCTCATTGAGAGTGAAACTAAACCAGTTGGAGGTGTCAGCTGGAAGCACTTTCACCTGAGCCAGAAACCTGGTATCAGAAGGTTGTGGGAATCCAGTCTAGGCTTGATAATTCAGTAGGTTGCAAAGGAATACAGACTATCATCGGTGTGATACTTAAAATGAGATGCTACATTAAGACTCTGAACAGCCTGTGGTGGATATAAAAGATGTTATTTGAAGAGGATTAGCGTGTGTATATCCTATCAAACAATAATGCTACAAATATTGGACGAGTAATCAATGGCTGGACTAATAGTCCAGAATATGTGAGTTTGAGTCTCAAGATGACATCAGACTGGAAATATGAATTCAGCATCGAAAAATTCTAAATATAAAAGGATGGCATCAGTAAATATGATTTGTCTACTATATCACTATACGTCTTTTTAAACAAAGAAATCTGCTCTCCTCACCCAGTCCGGCATAAATGAAAGTCTTTAGAACTATTTGAGAGTAACATTCAAAAGTTTTCTGAAGTGGACCAACCACTTGGTTGTATCAAACCATTAGTAACAGCCCACCAGAGCCTTCTCAAGGCATTTTTCATGGATTATTGGTCCTGCCAATAATACATGAGAATGGGTAAATGAAGACAGCCTTTGCATTTTGTGTACAGAACCTGAGATAAAATATATCTCCAAGGAAATGAGTAATCTCATTCCTAAGCAAAAATGAATATATAATTTAACCAATTACTTAAACTTAAGTTCAGTTGGACCTGTGTTTTTTGGCATATAAAAAAACAAACTGCTAATCCATTAATTACTTCCAAGATAAAGTGATCAGCTGAAAATAACCAACAATCTGGTACAGCCGTCACACCCTGAGAATATCCCTGGGAAGATGTGTAATGAAGGTTCCACTGATCTTTTACTGAAGTCATAATAATCAAAGAAGGAAGGTTCAATCAAGTGCCTGTAGAATACTGACAGAACCCACAAATCAAAAACATCTGGGTTGGGAAAATTGACAAAATGAAAATGGTTCACACAACTTCCTCTGATTGTGCTTCAGTAAGACCAAAGTCGATGATTTTGGATCTCCATAAACTACAATCCTTTTTCCTTGCGTTCATCCCCTGTGCTGAAATCGTTCTAGAACTAGTAAATCCTTGTCACTGTGTTTTGCACAACCCACAATCCTTCTATCATTAAAACAGCTTCTATTCTCCTCTGCTGCTACCTCAGATTATTCACTGGTAATATTAGCATTAATATTTCATTCTCGTCCGGCTTTCATCCCATCTCTCTTGCGCTATCCTGTCTCCCTCCTATCTATACTCTGAGCATCACAGTATGTAATCAGGGTTAAGCTTTGACTCTATATTCACACATTCAAAATGGATGTTATCCATCACTTGGTCAGTGGTGATAGTTCTCTGTTTAAACTGACTTTGATTGCCAGCCCTGTAAAAACGCATCGCATCCCGGGGCTTCCAGAGTGCAAGCGATTTTGACCATTCAAAGAAACTGTTGATAATCTTTTGTTTCAATCTGCCCTCACTTCGTATTAGACCAGCCATTTTTTTCTATCTTTCCTTATTGTACGTGAATAGCGCATGAATTTGATTCTGTCTGAATTATTCCTTATGAATTACAAAGTTGCATTGATACAGGTTTGACAGGTGACTGCTGATTATCTGTTCGTTATTTTTTCTGTCAGATGACCAGTGATCGCCCACTTTGCTTGTTGCTTCCCAAGTACTTGTAGGACTGTGAGGTAGTTAGATTGCTCTTCCTCCAAACAGCAGTAAAATAAATGCTCAGTTGATTTGTTTTAGGTATTTGTTGAAGAATAAATGTTTACCAGGATTCTAGAAGTAAACCCACCCTCCCCACTTCCCCCGCAACTCTTCCTTTGATTTGCGGTACCATAGAGTCATTTACTTCTGCTTCAGGATGTTCTGACTGTAGTTAGCTGAGCAGAACGGAACAATTCTGATAACCCTCTGAATTCCACATGTGCTGTCTGGTGTGGTGAAACAGGGAGAAGTGATAACGTAGTTGACAAGGCTATAGCTAATCACTTAGAAATAAATGGGTGCAGATAGAGCAATGGTGCAGTTCCTGTATATATATTGTATGCAGGCAAGTGTTTAATAATCAGTGAATATGGAATCTGAATTGATTTATGCATCTGTGTGATTGACCATAAATTGTGAGGAATATAGAAGTTACAGGCAAAAAGAATTGGCTTTGTGGAAAGTATAGACCGATGAGAGGTCAGCAGTGTTTGAACAGCAATGTAAAAAAAAACGCTGTTTGTAATGGAAGATTCCTGTACCTAAGAAATCTCATTTAGGCTCGTAAAAAAAAAATCCTTTCTTCCCAGTGTTATGACATTGCAATTCCATCAGGCTATAGAGAAAGCTCATCAATCATTCTTGATTTGAAAGCAATAAATTAAATGATTCATTCAGCATATCATGGGGAAATATGGTTAGGTTGTTCTTCCTCCACAAAATTCTAACTGTTGCACGAGGAATGAGATGCTAACCTTGATCTGCACAAGTGACAAGAACATGAGCTGTTGCATTTGCAATTCTATCGGTTCAAATCATTGTGCAATAAGTGCAAATAGCAAAGCTTCACACTCCAACTTTGCTGGCTATGAGAACGTCTCCCAGTCACTGGAATCACATTCAAAAGTGATTATTCCATTTACAATAATTTACACATAGAATTATTAAACATTCCTTGAACATTTCTGACAATAGGAATATTGGTCTGGAGTTTGCCATTAGTGAGCAGCTTACTGTGCTCACCACTGACCTTCAGAATAGGTTTGGACTAACCTTGCACTGTTGCCTTGAGGCTTTACATAATGAGAAGGATTTCTGTGACGTAAAAGCCATCAGGTGGGGTGAGGTGAGGGGATGAGGTGTTGGGCAGGGGGCCAAGCAGGATAAAGGCACACCCACACAACAGGTTGGCCAACCGTCAAAATAACTCTGAATCTTTCTGATATTAATAAATTATCAGGAATATTCAAGAACAATTAAAAACTATTTTAACCATTAACATAATAAAAATGAAAAACAAAGATGCTTGAAAACACATGCATACACATTTAAAATTAAATGACCCAGGTTCAGTTCCGGCCACTGTCTGCAAGGAGTTTGTATGTTCTCCCTGTGTCTGCATGGGTTTCCTCTGGGTGCTCTGGTTTCCTCCCACATTCCAAAGACGTATGGGTTAGGAAGTTGTGGGCGTGCTATGTTGGCACCGGAAGCGTGACGACACTTGTGGGCTGCCCTACACTCTACGCAAAAGATGCATTTCACTGTGTGTTTTGATGTACGTGTGACTAATAGAGATAACTTATCTTAACCATTAGTCCCTCATAGCTATTCACCTCCATTTACTTAAAAATTGAATGCTTTGTGACCTTATGTAATTCTTGTCCCTTGTAACACATTTCTTTCTGGAACATTGAACATTGTTGAAGTTCATAAGAATGTCAAGCTGTGCTCTCACTTTTGCTGTTTGTTTTGCCATAAAAATTGAAATCAAATTGATTGGTGGAATGTGATCCCAAAACACAGAAAATTCCTGAAAATCAGCATAATGTAATTTTAAGGTATTCACTTACCTTTTATTCAGAATTGCTTTATGGTCATAAGGTTCCTCTTGAGTTGTTTATGAATTTCGAAAATTAGAGGCTGTGTCAGTACTTTACAGTAGCTTGGCATCAAATCTGTTACATTTCTGTCCACATAGTCTGTGTGGTTTGCACCAGCATAATATGTAAGAGATCTGTGAAAATTGGCTACCTTCACCGCATATTATATTACTTCTCCAAATAAATTAGTGAATGCCCTCAATTTATTTTTGCTGCATAGATTATTTTCTTGTATTTAATCTTTATAAAAGCATTTGCATTTATCTGAGAATGTTAGCTGTTTATGTTTTGTATTGGAATATGTTAGATATTATCAAAAGGATAGTTGATCTGTTAGGAATCACTTTGCCCTGTTGCATAGTAAACTATATTAGATTTGTCTAGCTGAAGACTGTCAAGAAAGGGCTGAGTACCAAGGATCACAATCTCAGGATATGGGTAAGAAATTTAGGATGAAGAAAAATTTCCTCACTCAGAGGGTGGTTAACCTGTGGAATTCTTTATTACAGAAGGCCATGGAGGCTGAATTAGTTAATACATATTTGAGAGGGAGATATTTCTTGGCATCAAAGGGTATAAGGAGAGAGCATGCGAAAGTGGTATTGAGATAGAGGATCAGCCATGATGATATTAAATGGCAGAACAGTCTTCAAGGGCTGAATGGCCTTCTCCTGCTCCTATTTTTCTATGCTTTCCATCGTCACCCTTCTCAAAACAAAAATCCCTCCAGCCTTGCAGTTGCTATTTGCTCTTCAGTCTTTTCAACAAGTAATTTCCCAGATTCATGGCCACCTTACCCAAAACTCTAGGTTTGAACCCATTGAATTGAGTTTCCATGCCTGCCACAGTATCTAAACATTCCCATTAGTTGCTAATGACATTGATTGTAACCTAAGTCCCTCTTCACTCTTTTCAACCTGTCTGTCAGTTTGACAAGATTGACCACATGGTTGTCCTCCAGCATCTCGCTATGGTCAGCCAACTGGATATGACTATATGGACCTGGTTTTTGTGTGGTCTCA
This sequence comes from Pristis pectinata, assembly GCF_009764475.1. Taxonomy (NCBI): domain Eukaryota; kingdom Metazoa; phylum Chordata; class Chondrichthyes; order Rhinopristiformes; family Pristidae; genus Pristis; species Pristis pectinata. The sequence continues at coordinate 36,773,639 of NC_067415.1, read as the reverse complement.
TCCACATGCTGCCCATGGACAATATCTTTTGAAAATATGGTGTATGTATGCTGCTGTCACATTGTTTTACCTTATCAACACCTCTTTTAACCTCTCCATGATTTCAGAATTGTCAGACATTTGATATCCAGTACTTAATAAGCAAACAGTTTCCTTCCAACTAAGGCTAGGTAGAGCAAAGCCATTATCTTCAGCCTCTGACATAAGCTCTGTTCACTAGCCACTGATTCCAACCCTCTTTCTGGTATCTGCCCAACTCTAAACCAGATTATCCATGTTTGCTCCCAGACTGAGTTTTGAACCTCATCCTTGTCAGCACTTAGACCACTGCTTTCCAACTCCATAACAGTGCCTAACTTCAGACCTTCCCAGCTTCTCTGCTGCCGAAACCTGCTTTTATATCTTCTGAATTGGACTATTCCAATGAATTCCTGCTCAACCTCCCTTGTTCGACTGTTAATAAACTGAGGTCACACAAAGCTGTACTGATTGTGTCCTCGCCTGTACCAAACTTCTTTCAACTTTCACCCCTATGTTTGATGACCTTTACTGGTTTCCTGATAGCAATGTGAACTTTAAATTCTCATCCTTGTTTTAAAATCTCTCCATAATCTCATCCTTCCAGACACATATCTATATCTGTAATTTTCAGTCCTATAGCTCTCCAAAATATTGGCACTGATTTAATTCTGGCCTATTGCTTATCTTGGAATTTAAAGACTCTATCATTGGCTGCTTTTCTTCATTTGCTACAACCATAAGCTCTTGAATTCCCTCCCTAAATCCCTCCAACTCTTTCCTCCTTTCAAAAGGAAGCATCTACTTATATAAAAAAAAGTTGCAATGTTCTCAGCATTTCCTGTTTTTATTCTTCCTTTTAAGACCATCTTTTAAACCTACCTCTTTGATTTTTACGGTCATTTGCCGTAATGTTTCCTTAGTAAAAATAAAAAACGCTGGAAACACTCAGCAGGTCAGGCAGCTGCTGTGGACAAAGAAACAGAGTTAACATTTCAGGTCAAAGACATATTTCATTGTGTGGCTTGGTATCATTTTTTTCCCATCACTACAACTTAAGCTGGGAAAATAAAAAGCACTTTTTTTCTTCCGTACAGATAAAGTTGTTTGCTCTGCGGGATTTCATTTAGGAGGCTCTGTTGCCCTGCAGAGATTTTGTGAACAGCCTCCAGTATTCAACCAAACAGCTAATAGGCTCAGTAAAGGGATAACAGTCAGACATGGTCACTTTTGGTGCTAAACCCATCTCCTGGCAGATTGCGAAGTAAGCTCACTTCAACTCCTTTACATATTTGAATAAAGCACCAGTACGAATGATGAAATCCACTATGCCATTCTTACTGTTTCTAACAGGTGGCAGAGTGAGTATATTTCCTGTCACTGAACAGCTTTGTGATGTATCTTTGTCTTGATTCATCTTAAAGACTTTACCGTGTGGTTTATAGGATCAATGCACAAACATGACGTCACTCCATGAAGATCAAACCAGAATAGGACTCGTACAGTGAATGGTGGGGCCCTGAGGAGTGTTATGGAACAGCAGGACCTCTGAGTGCAAGTGCATAGTTCGCTGAAAGCAGCGTCACAGGTCGATGAAGGCATTTGGCACACTGGCCTTCATCAGTCAGGGCATTGAGTATAGAAGTTGGGAAGTTATTAATACATTAGTGAGGCTCCACTTGGAGTATTGTGTACAGTTTTGGTCACCCTGTTATAGGAAAGATGTTATTAAACTAGAAAGAGTGCAGAAATGATTTACCAGGATATAGCCTGGACTTGGGGGCCTGAGTTACAAGGAGAGGTTGCATTGACTAGAACTTTATTCCCTGGAAACGTAGGAGATTGAGGGGTGACCTGATAGAAGTATATAAGGTTATGAGGGGCATAGACAGGGTGAAAGTACGTAGTCTTTTTCCCAGGGAGGGGGTGCTAAAAACAAGAGGGCATAGGTTTAGGATCAGAGGCGAGAGATTTGAAAGGGATGTCAGGGGCAGCTTCTTCTCGCAAAGGGTGGTGCGTATTTGGAATGAGCTGCCAGAAATAGCAGTTGAGGAGCCACATTAGCAACATTTAAAAGCCATCTAGATATGTACATGGATAGGAGAGGTTTAGAGGGCTATGCGCCAAACACAGCAGATGGGACTAGCTCGCTGGGCAGCACAGTCGGCATAGACCAGTTGGACTGAAGGGCTTGTTTCCATCCTGTATGACTCTATGACTTTTTGAATGTGTTAAGAACATTTCCAAACAATGTTACGGGAGAGGGAATTGCTTACTTGCACAATTTCCATGTTGATCATTATGGTCTTCTTTCCACTTTCATTGGTCAAAGAACACAAACCTGATACTTGCATCTGGATCACTGGGTAATAGCTTTTTTGTTGTTTATTACCCACTTGCAAGGTTTTGCAGATCATTTTCAAAAACTTCTTGCAAATACTTTCTGAAAAGCATCAGCAAAGTTATTTATCCTCTTCTCGCTTGTTGGTAGAATTCTATCAGGAATCTGACTAGTATACTAACTAGGCCCGTACTCAAATTTTCACTCAAATGATCAATCCCTTCCCACTGCCTTCTCACCAATGAAGCCCATGTATGGCTATGTAGGTCCCACGCACTTGTATCCTGCAGGTATCTGTAGAAGGTGAAATTTCTGTGTGATGTTGGGAGCAGAGGCAGGTTTTGCCCCAGGGGTGTGTGCATCAAAGGTCATGTGGGATTTCCTGAGCAAAGTCACACAACATGCTTGTACATCATTAGGTAAATTACACTAGAGTTATGGTTTTATTTAAGCCAATTTCTAATTGGTGTTTGCCAAGCACTGGGTGAGAGAAATCAGAACTTAATTTTGCTTTGGTCAGTGACATTTGCAGATTCACTTTTATCCTTGATTCAAAACCCAGAACGCCAGTAGGAGACTTGTTGCCTTTTACAATGTGGCATGGGGGATGAGGTGGGTGGGCAGATATAGAGACCACAGACGTTATGACCACAGTCTTTATAGATGCCACATCTCTAGTGCACTTGTGAAATTTTCAGGGGCAAGCCTCAATAGATGACTCTAATAGTTATCTCTGATAACTATGCTAGGCCACCCAATGGTTTCGATTTCTAAGTTAGACTCAGTTTATGTGAATTTTAATGTCAGCTGCTATTAATTATTTAAACTCAAGAATTTCCTAAAGTCTCCAGGAATTAAGTAAGGCTCTGCTACAAGCACCTCAGTTAAAATGTCCTAGGGCATTAAAAATGTTATTTCTGTTTCATTTTTCTCACTTTTACTTAAGTCTTGGAGACTGAACTAAAGACTGTGGCCTTTATATATAATTGGATAATAAAGAATCTGTTGGCTTTTCCACTGATGTTTATCTTAGAACCCTTTAGGAGAATGAATAGGTCATACAGCTGCTTGAGCTTTCTCTGACAATCAATAAGATCATAGCTGATCTGATTTTGGCTTGAATGCTTTCCCATCTGATTCTGTAACCTTTAATTCCCTTATAGTCACAAAAAGTCTATGTATTTCCTTACTGAATATACTTAATGACTGGCATCCACTGCTCTCTGCGGGGAATTCCAAAGATTCACAATCCCCTGAGAGGAAATGGGCAACCTATAGAGACTAGCCCTCTGGTTCTGTATTCCCCTACCAGGGGAAATACTCTTGCGACATCTACCCTGTCAACCCCCACCCCCAGAAGCTTCTGTTTCAATAAGACCACCTCTTATTCTTCAAAGAGAAAATATCCAATCTACTCAATCCTTCCTCGTGAGACAAACAAATCATCCCAGAATCCACCAAGAGACCCTTCACTATACAGCTGCCAAAGTAAGTATCACCATCTTTACATGAGATCAAACCTCCAAACAGTGCTCTAGATGTGGTATTGTCTGAGGTCTGTACTATCGTGGCAAGATTTTGCAACTCTTGTTCTCAGTCACACTTTGAATAAAAGCCCACCTCACAGTCCTAATGCAAGATCTTGACCCAAAACGTTGACAATTCCTTCCCCCCCCCCCCCCCCCCACAGATGCTGCTCGAACTGCTGAGTTTCTCCAGCAGTTTGCTTTTTGCCCTAGCTTCCAGCATCTGAAGTTTTTTGTGCCTCCAACATCCCATCTGCCTCCCCAATTACTTGCTGTACCTGTATGTTAACTTCCAGGGTTTTATTGTCTTCAGGTACCCAGTTCTACCGGAACATCAACATCTCCACAACTCAAATAACATTTACCTTTTTATTCATGGTCATAGAGAGAGTAGGCATGGAAACAGGTCCTTCAGCCCACCGAGTCCATGCTGACCACTAAATGCTCATTTATACCAATCCAAGATTATTCAAGGACACTATTTTTGTCTTTTGTTTATGACAAGTTGAAAATATTGACAATTATTTTTGCTGCTTGACGGTAACAGCTACTAAATGTCTATCTATTAAACATGTATTAAACATGGACATGTGGCATTTCTTTGTGTAGAGCTGATGAGTAGTTGCAGCATTTTTTTTATCTTGATCATCTGCGTATTTTGATATTCTTTCCTTTGCTCACCATTTTCTTACGTTCACTATCCAACTCATCAGGAATGAAAAAAATAGAGACAAACTCTGGAATGAATTTTGTTTTTTTGTATGCATTAAGGAGCATTAATAGATAGACGTTTAGTAGCTGTTACTATCAAGTAGCAATTTCTTGGCAGTTTTAAAATGTCTGATTCAGGGAGGAGGCAGCAGTGTTCCTGCTTTCAGCACAATCACTGACAGTGACCTAAGTGCGCAAATTATCACCTGAGTGGCTCTGACTCCCACACTAAATCCAGTTGTTAGACATTACCTTCACCCACATAGAACAGTTATCGACAGTGAGTCTGTGAAATTAAGTAATTAACATGGTTCCTGCATTTTTCTTCAAATCTGAGTCAGAGCTATTTGTAATAATTATTAATTTTGAGCTGCAGATGGTTCTGTGTCAGGGTGAACATCTTTAATTGTTTGTTTTCTCCATTTTTGTCCCCCAGTTGCCTGTTTTTTATCCCCATTTCAAATGTAATTTTCATTTGCATTTCTATGGTGGCTTTACTGTAATAAAAATTTCAATGTACTTTTGTGGGAAATTGGGTAAAATTGCAACAACAATTTATCTTCATGAAGCCTTTAGCATAATAATACTCTTAGCAGGCAGTGCTACCAGTTGAAGCAGTCGAAAGCACGATCAGACTATTTTTAATGTAGGTGGACATATAGTAAGAGGGAAGCGTCCAAGAGATCCAAGATGACTTACCGATGGAAGGTCTGAATCTGAAGGATTAGTTGAATTTCATGACCATAGGAGGTACAGAGCTTGTGTTTAGTGAGACTGTAGAAAGATTTGTAATTAAAGTTGAGGATTTTTAAACCAGTGCATTGGAGGATTGGGAACATTGGAGATCTCTGTGTACTGGATGAATGTGACTCTGGTATCTTGCCAATTGACCTTTCTTTACATGTGGCACTGAATGCTGGCTGGATCTTTTGATTGTTGAAAGTATCATAGTCCAGTCTATCTGTATAATTGTTGGGCAGTCATGCATAGTATAACCAGCAGCGGTAACTAGACTAAAACACGAGGAAAAACCATGACTGATTTTTTTTTTCTCTCTGTTCCAAGTGTGGGGGCACTGAGGCCTATTATAGTACCTCCCTACTACTCAGCTAACAACACTGACCCAGGAGGAAACTTGTGACTTTCTGATATTTATAACTTGTAGTGTTTTAAATGACTGAGCATTGACTGGAATCATGTCATGAAAACGTTTTGTGTATCTGCTTTGACTATCCTTTCTCCTATTCTGCTGTCTGTTCACTTTTCGTTACAATAAATATAGCACAATCTTCACATGTGCAGCTCTTTGTAAATCACAAGTTGCAATTTTATTTTTTAACATGTAACTCTTCAAAAGAGCCAGGAATGCTCGTGCATGTCAGCTTTTGTGTCTGCAGGATTGTGACCTTTAAAATACATCAGTCAGTCAATTTTTGAGGTGCTTCAATGCTCCTCTGGAAAATGCAGAACCACCACTTTTATTCTAGAGTTGTAATGGGACAGCCATTGCCAAGTACTGCTAATTTGCTCCAAAAAAATTATTTGATTTGGGTAGTCAACTATTTGTCAATGTTACATAATACCATCACAGTGAAGAATGCTTCCTGAATACTAATCCCAGTTTCAACAGTTTGTGCCTGTTTAAAACTCTTATGTCACATGACTACTGCAAACAGGCAGCAGTAAGTTGGCACTTCAATAATTACTATTTCCAACAATACCAGAGTGGGTTGTGTGAACTGCCACAATCGTAGGATAGTGTCACATAGAAGGACCCATTAAGTTTGTTCTGGCTTTTTTTTTGAATAGCAGTCCTGTCAGATTTTCAAATAGTTATCCAATTTCCCTTTTGGAGGCTACTATTAAATCTGTAACCATTGCCCTATCAGGAAGTGCTTTCCAAATTCTCACCATCTGGGGCAGAACCACTTATGTAACTTATAGAGTATAACTCACGGGCTTTTGTACTCAAAACCTCTAATTATAAAGTCAAGGATTCTCTGTTTTGACAAACTGTCTTGTCACTTTAAAAGATTTGTACACATTTTCTCTTTTAGCCCTTTTAGCTCTGTATCTCCCTACTTTTCCTACCTAAATTTCCCTGCATTGAAAATGATCTTCCACATGTCCACCTATTCCAACAGCTCCTCTGTGTACTCATGCAGTCCACTATTAACCCTATCATTGTTTGTCCTACTTGCAGGTTGGTGTCATCTGTACATTTCAAAATTATACCATGTCAAAGTCATTTCTGTGTTAATCACAAACAACAGAGGTCCTGGTACTGAATCCTGGAGAACTACATTCTAAAATTCCCTCCCGCTCTGTTTTCTATTCCTTTGCCAGTTTTGAATCTGTGCTGCTACTGATCCATTTATCACATCTGCCACAATTTTGCTGACAAAACTGATATGTGCCAGTTAAACAAACACCTTTGAACATCCATTATCAAATCATTATTGGCCCTTGTCCACATCCTGTTTCATCACATGCACCATAGAAAGCATCCTATCCGGATACATAATGGCTCAGTACGGCAACTGCTCTGCCCATGGCTGCAAGAAACTGCAGAGAGTTGTGGACACAGCTCAGCACATGACGGAAACCAGCCTCCCCTCCATGGACTCTGTCTACACTTCTCGCTGCCTCGGTAAAGCAGCCAACATAATTAAAGACCCCACCCATCCCGGACATTCTCTCTTCTCCCCACTCCCATATGAAGCCTGAAAGCATGTACCACCAGGTTCAAGGACAGCTTCTATCCCACTGTTATAAGATATTTGAATGGTTCCCTCGTATGATAAGATGGACTCTTGACTTCACAATCTACCTTGTTGTGACCTTGACTTTACCGTCTACTTGCACTGCACTTTCTCTGTACTGTTACACTCTATTCTGCACTCTATTCTGCACTCTATTCTGCACTCTATTACAACATTGCACTGTTGTAATGAATTGATCTGTATGGACGGTATGCAAGACAAGTTTTTCACTGTACCTTGATATATGTGACAATAAAATAACAATTTATCAATTCCTTGACAATCTAAAATTGACCAACTTATCAAAAAGAATTGAGTTAGTCAACACAATTTGTCCTACTCAGGTCTGTGCTGGTTCTTCTTTACTATCCAAGGCTTTCCCAGTGGATGGTAATTTTCTCCACCAATAGTGTTTCTGAAAATTTCCCCACCACATCCAGGCCTGCAATTGCCAGATTCATCCCTTTTCCTAGATGAAAAATACTATGATGCTGGAGGAACTCAGCAGGCCAGGCAGCAGCCATGGAGAAAAGCAGGTGGTCAACGTTTTGGGTCAGGACCCTTCTTCAGGACTGAAGATAGGAAAAGGGGAAAAAGCAGAGCAGTGATAGGTGGACAAAAGAGGGGAGGCAGGGTGAGCACAGGGTGGTGATAGGTAGATGCAGGTAAGAGATATAATAGGCAGGTGCGGGGGAGGAGGGGAAAGGAGATCCACCGGGGGATGGGTCAAAGGTAAGGAGAGAAAGGGGGGAAAAAAAAGGTAGAAAAAGGAAATAGGCTAGGAAAGGGAAGAAAAGAAGTAGTATGGTGGGGAGGGGGGGGGTTGTTACAAAGTGGGAGAATTCAATGTTCATGTTGTTAGGCCGCAAGGTTCCAAGACGGAAAATGAGGTGCTGTTCCTCCAGTTTTTTCTGGAAAAGGTTGCAACATTTTGCAGTCCTTTTGTCTTTTTCCATCACCTCTGTATATAGGGATTGAACTATTATGATCAGTATCTTCATAATTTCTGCCTGTATTCCTTGGCAATCTAAAACGTGACCCAACCAAACTGTACAACTTACTCACTTAAGGACTGGCAACCTTCCTAACTTTTTTTTCTGCTTCAGGATCTCAATAATCTCCTCATTTATAATTCTTCTGAAGTCATATTCCTTGGTAATGAGTAAAATTCTCATTTACTTCCTCAGCAATACCTTACGCCTCAAATCTTTGTGGCCCCAGTCAACCCTATCACTGCCTACCATCCGATTGGTGCTGGTATTAGTGGAGAAGATAGTTTGATTCACTTTGGATGCACTGAGTCTGCCTAAATAAGAGCTAAACCTTGCACGGATATTGCACATTTAGCTTTGAAAAATTCTCCAAGATGTTTCAGAAGTGCAATCAAAAGAAATGGAGGAGACAAAAGAGGTTAGGAGGTGTGATTAGAAGTTTGGTGAAAGAGGTGTGTCTTAAAGAAGGTGAAAAGTTTTAAGGATAGAATTCTAGAGTTGATACAGACAGCTGAAGACAAAAGCTAATTATCGTGGTTACAGGAAATAGAAGTTGCCCAAATACTCAGCATGTTAGGCAATATTTTTAGCCTTTCAGATCAATGATCTACCATCAGAACTGGAAAAGTTAGAGATAAAACAAGTTTTAAGATGCAAAGAAAGGGAAGAGGGGAGGAAGACACAAAAGGGTAATAGGGTGGGATTCAGGAGAGATGTAATGACAAAACAGCTAATGGTGCACTGGTAAAGGAATTGGTAATGGGATAAATAAAGAAACAAAAATGTAATAGTAGTGAAGAAAAAATTGAATACACACCGATATGTCTCGATCTGTAACAGTCCAGAGACCTGACACATGAGACAACGATTTAACATCTGTGCAACCGAGTTTATTTCTGTAGGGTACTTGAATAGAGAATTAATGATAGAGGTAATCCATAACAAAGAAGAAAGGATTAAAAGTTAATGATTCAAAAATGCATTATCTCGGGGGTAGGACTTACCTCACCTGGAAACCTTGAATCTGTAGCATAAGCAATTCATTCAGAGCATGTTTTTAAAAAAATGTCTCTTTTTCTTTCCTATTATAATGTTCTAATAATTTCCAAGACCCGATGAAAGGTTTTGACTTGAAATGTTAATTCTTTCTCCCTCCCTAGATGCTGCCTGACCTGCTGAGAATTTCTAGCATTTTCTATTTGTATTTCAGATTTCCAGTAACTGGAGTATTTTAATTTTGGATTTCTTAATATACTGATGCCTTGCAGCTTTCCCATAGCTAAAACTGTAACAGCAGAGGTCCCTACAAAGTCCCAAGTTCAGTCTCTGGTGAGACCTGGGCTGCTAATTATGAAGTGGCAAACAAAGCAATATTCAGTTTATTGCAAATCCCCAGACATATTGCAAAAAAAATAGGCAGTGCTGTGGTCAGGTTATGTCCAATATATGTCTGATTGCCATGATGTAAGGGGGCCAGCCAAAACAATGAGGTGGCGTGGTAAGAACAGTGTGGGGGGGGTGGCAAAGATGGAAACTATGGGGAGTGCACTGATAAGCAAGGATACATATCCTTGAAAGGCAACTTCTGAGAGGAGATCTTAAAAAGGCATATTTAACAGTCTAGTCAGCCTAGGTCACAGAACCACCATGATAGCAGGATAAGAGAATAAATGTTTGAACCATTAGCTTTTAACCCTTTCTTCTTCATTAGGGATTACCTCTATCATTAGTTCTCTGCTCAAGTAGCCCACGGAAACAAGCTGAGAGAATCAAGTGCCTCCTTATAAAGAGGGTGATCATCTGCTAGTACACCTTGTCTCTGCAGTCATTTACAATACCTTTGGGTGGTGCACTGAGATGATGGCGTGACTGGCTTTCTGGATGAGGGCAAATGGGTCCCAGGGCCACATTTTATCTGAACCTGCCCCGCGACTTAGAGAGTGAGCTGAGTTAGGTGAGAATGGCAGTTGGAAAGTTAAATCTGGCCTCTATGTACTTAGAATAGGTTGGAGTAAAAAGAATTAAGGTTCTTGGTTCTGTTGCTATTCAGCAGGTCTTGCTGGAAACATTCATGCAAACACAGCAGGCAACATTTGCAGTCTAATACCTGCTAACACCCCGTAACAATGCTCTCATGTGGACGTTGATCAAATTAGTGAGGTTTCTTATGATGTCTGTCTCCATGGACCTGCATCCCTGCAAGAGGTCACTGCTTTAAAGGAGAAATGGGTTAAAGAATAACTCATAGCTTTTAAAAAAAAAGGAAAATGTAAGCTTTTATCTTTTGCCCCTGCCTCACCAATGTTTGTTGAAACATTCTATTTTTGAGCCCTTTCAAATCCCATTGAAGAGCAATTTTATTTCAACAACTTACAAAGGTCTTCATTTAGGAATTTAATGATTTTAAAGTGTTGTCTCAGATGGATGGTGATATAGTAACTGATAAATTATGAGTGCAAGCATTCTTGGTACAATAAACACTGTTTTATGCTGCAAGTGGAAAGACATCAAAGTAAATCAAGGCACTTTACATAAAAACTAGAACAGTGCTGTGGAATTACAGTGGTAGATTTGAAAATGACAGTGCTTTTGTGAGTAGAAATCTATTTGTGAGGACGTAAAACTCATTTACATTATGGAACAAAGTCAGAAAATACTGAACATCCACAGAAAATCAGCCAGCATGTTGGGGGGGGGGGGGGGGGGGGGAGAAAAGAAAAAGAGATTGTATTTGTAGGTGTTTGTTGATGAAGGAGAAACTTGCCACAGGGTCAGTGATGTCATTCTAACATTCCCTGCCTTAGCAACATCAGTGAAGAATATGTGGCCTTTTATTGACATTTAAAACTAACAATGAATTGAATCATGACATAATCCTGCCTAGCAACAGCATATCAGAGAGCTTAAAAAAAAGCTTCATGTTGCCTCATGCTGATTTTCTCAATGATGTATTTATTATTGTTAAGTAAGGTCAATCTGTAATGCTACAGCATCTTACTTGTTGCATGAAATTTCAATGCAATGACACAGAAAAAGAAAAGAATGCTTGAAGGTGATTGACCCAATGCTTATTTTTATTTCATTTGTTTTTTTTTGTGTTATTCCAATTCTTCCCATGAATTGTTGATTCTTTGGTATATAGAGTGTGCTGATATAAAATATCTAATGGCTGAAGAATGTCATTTCTATTTCCAGATTCTATTCTAGTGATGAGCAGCTTATTCTATCAGAAAGTTGAAAATGGATCATTGACCAGCCATCTATAATTTTCTAATATGCCTGCTGGAGGTTGAGGTGGCACAGTCTAGAGCAAATTTGGATATTTATGTTTGTAAGTTTATTTAGTTTTATATAATGCAGGTAAAAGTTGTAGGAAAGATCTGTAAAAATTCAATGATTTTAAAAATCCAATGCACCTGAATCCACAAAGCCAGTTAAAAATGTGAAAGCTGCAGAGACTATTGAGAAAATGGTTTTGTCAGACTTCATCATATGGGTATTGTTTATCCAGAATTGACAATACCATGTAGAGTAAACAAGTCAAGTTGAGTTTATTATCATATGCATAAGTACACTAGGCACAAGTGCAATAAAAAACTTACTTGCGGCAGCATCACAGGCACATGGCATTAGAGACACAACATTGACAAGAAAAGCATAAATTATGTTTAACTTACACAAAATTATACAAGAAAGAACACAATTAGAACAAAGAAAAACAAAGTCCATTGTAGTGCAAAGTGGTCACAGTGTTGCTATACTGAGGTCGTGATTAGGATTATGCAGGTTGGTTCAAGAACTGAATCATTGAAGGAAAGTAGCTGTTCTTGAACCTAGGCGTGTAGAACTACAGGCTTCTGTACCTCCTGCCCAATGGTAGCTGTGAGAAAATGGCATGGCCTGGATGGTGGTGACCTTTGATAGATGCTGCTTTCTTGAGGCAGCACCTCATGTAGGGGAGGGATGTGCCTGTGATGTATTGGGCTGTGTCCACTGCTCCCTGCAGCGTCTTGTGTTCCTGTGCATTTGAATCGCCATGATGGAACCAGTCAGGATACTTTCAATATTACATCTGTAGAAGTTTGTTAGAGTGTTCGGTGACACGCCAAACTTCCTTAATCTTCTGAGAAAGTAGAGGAACTGGTGCACCTTCCTTGTGATTGCATCTATGTGCTGGGCCCAGGACAGGTCATCCGATATGCTAACACCCAGGGATCTAAAGCTCCTGACTCTCTCCACTGCCAATCCCCCAATATAGACTGACACATGTTTGCCCTCCTTCTCCTTCCTAAAGTCAACAATCAGTTCTTTCATTTTACTGACGTTGAGCGACAAGTTGTTCATCACTCAACCAGCTGTCCTATCTTGCTCCTGTACGCTGACTCATCGCCACCTGTGATTCATCCAACAACAGTGATGTCATCAGTGATGTTGTATTTGGCATTGGAGCTGTGCTTAGCCACACAGTCGTGTGTATAGAGAGTAGAGCAGTGAGCTAAGCACGCAGCCTTGAGGTGCACCTGTGTTGATTGTCAGCGAGGAGGAGGTGTGACCAATCCTCACTAATTGGGGTCTGCTGATGAGGAAGTGAAGGATCCAGTTGCAGAGGGATGTATAGAGGCCCAGGTCTTGAAGTTTGATGATAAGTTTGGATGGGACGAATGTGTTGAACGCCGAGCAGTCAATGAACAGCAGTCTGACGTATGTGTTCCTGTCATCCAGATGGTCCAGAGCTCTTTGGATCTCTCTGATGATAAGCCATCAACCTAAAGAATTAACCCTATTTCTTTACTAGCAGATGTTGCTTGACCTTATTTCAGCATTATGTTTTTATTTTGGTACTGTTTAAATCCATTCAGTTTATAAAGTACTCAACTCCCCAAGCCAAGCTCAGGAAGCAGTCTCAGGCCTAGTTGGATCTGTGGCAGGTGGGAAATATCAGAGCACAACACGTGGTGGAGGAGTGGATGGGGTCAGGGAGGTCAGCATGTTGTGATAGGAGAACTGGGAGGACAGCCACCAGTAATGTAGGGAAGTGAGATTGAGGATGGACACGGCATGAAGACACAAGGATGGAAGGAGATCAGGAGCCAGCAGAGTATCTTGTTGAAGGGGTGGGGGGGGGAGGGGGGAGGAGAGACACAAGAATGGAGGCCAACACGGAGATAACAAAAATACTGTAAAGCAACCTGAAAACGCTCTTGGAAAAATTGATTTTCAATTGAATAATGTTAGAGTGGAAAAAAAAATCAGGCAATTACATTTAGTTAAATGTAATCAGCAAAGTCATTCATGCTATTGTGAACTATGTTTTCCTCCTGAACCCTGATAGTGAAATGACTGCATTTTCTGGATTTGGTTGGGTGCAGTGAAAGAACATCCATTTAAACGTCTTCATACCAGATGTAGTATTTAATATTCCTTTATTAGTCACATGTACATCAAAGCACACAGTGAAATGCATCTTTTTGCGTAGCGTGTTCTGGGGGCAGCCCGCAAGTGTCGCCACGCTTCCGGCGCCAACGTAGCATGCCCACAACTTCCTAACCCGTACGTCTTTGGAATGTGGGAGGAAACCGGAGCACCCAGAGGAAACCCATGCGGACACGGGGAGAACGTACAAACTGCTTACAGACAGTGGCCGGAATTGAACCCAGATCGCTGGCGCTGTAATAGCATTACGCAAACCACTACACTACCATGCCTGCCCAGAAAGAAGGCACCACTGAGATTCGAACTCAGGATCTCCTGTTTACTAGACAGGTGCTTTAGCCACCTGAGCCACGGCGCCACCAACTAAGCTTTATATTCTAATATTGACATGATTAAATCCAAATGCACACTGCTGAGGTGAGTACCATCAGTCATCTGAAAGGAAATGTTCACTTGTGATGGTGGCTTGTCAGTTGACAATTCAGACAAGATGTTAGTTAGCTTACAATGCAAGGTATTCCATACTTTAAAATAACTGGATGTAGATTCCTATGAGGCAACTAATCAGTGCATCTAAACGTCTGGAGTGGAGAGGGTAGGGTCCTTGATTATGTTGGCTGCTTTCCCGAGGCAGTGGGAAGTGGAGACAGAATCAGTGGAGGGTAGGCTAGTTTTTGTGATAGACTGAGCTGTGTTCAAAACTCTCTGCAATTCCTTGTGGTCTTGGGCAGAACAGTTGCCATACCAAACTGTGATGCGTCTGGATAGGATGCTTTCTACGGTGCTTCTGTAAAAATTGGTGAGGGTCATCGAAGACCTGCCAAATTTCTTTAGCCTTCTGAAGAAGTAGAGGTACTGGTGTGTTTTGTTGGCCATTATGTCTACACAGTTGGACCAGGAAAAATTATTGGTAATATTTACACCCAGGAACGTGAATTTCTTAACCTCAGCACCATTGATGCAGATAGGGCTTTGTACTCCATCCCGCTTCCTGAAGTCAAAGACCAGCTCTTCTGTTTTGCTGACATTCATGGAAAGGTTGTTGTCTCGACACCATGCCACTAGACTCTCTATCTCTTTCCTGTACTCTGTCTCATCCATGTTTGAGCTCTGGCCCACCACGGTGGTGTCATTGTAGATGGAGTTAGAGCAGAATCTGGCCACAGAGTTGTGAGTGTAGGGGGGTAAAGTAGAGGGCTGAGGATGCAGCCTTGCAGGGCACCAGTATTGGGATATTGGTGGTGGAGGTGTTGCTGCCTGTCCTTACTGATTATGGTCTGTTGGTCAGGAAGTCAAGAATCCAGTTGCAGAGGGTGTGCAGAGTCCTAGGTCTAGGAGTTTGGAGATGAGTTTATTTGGAATTATGGTATTGAAGGTGGAGCTATGGTCAATAAATAGAAGTCTGATATAGGTACCTTTGTTATCCAGATGTTCCAGAGATGAATGTACGGCCAGGGGGATGGGACCTGTTTCAGCAGTAGGTGAATTGCAGTGGGTCGAGGTTGTCTGGGAGGCTGGACTTGATGTATGTCATGATCAGCATTAGTGTAAGTGGGAAGCTGTTGGTTGGTGCAGCCTTGGTGGTTCAAGGGCCTGTTCCCATGATGCATCTTTCTATGTCCCTGTAATGCTATCTGTGAGTCTGTGACACTATCTGTGACTCCGTAACAAATTGATTAATAGAAAATTCCATAGGAAACATTAATCTTTTGTCCAAATTCTCATGGTAAAAGATTTCTGCTGGAATGGTAAAATTAATCCTACCCTACCATACCATCCATTGTCACCCTGTTTACAATTTTGTTCATATTTTCTATCTTTTATTCAAAGATATGTGATAAGCAAATAAATTAGAGAATATTCAATAAATGAGGGAGACATTGCTGGGGAAAACATTGGGAAAATAACTCTTGCAATTAATGAGTACAGGACATGGAGTAGACATAAAGCAATTTAGTTCAGATAATCAAGTAATATGAAATTCTGGGCAATTTTTTTGAACTCTTGGCATTGCAGATTTTGCTTCCATATTGTCCAGCCTTGTTGTATTAAATGTGTATTTTCCAACCCATGCTGATACGCTTTATTTTTCTTCCATTTGTCATTGTTTAAAGATGCATAATGATTTTTGCCTTCAGAGAATACCAGTTAATGAGCTATGCAACTATGAAGGTGATATGTAGGTGGGGAATTACACTGGAATCATTATGCTCTATATAATAGTGACATTCTACATAATTTAACTTAACATTGCATAGAGGCCGTGTGGATTGAGGGTTAATGAGCATCATCAGGAGGAATGTCTGAATTCCTTCCCCCCTACCTCCATTTCAGCCCATACGTTTCACTTAATTTCCTGTCAAAACTGTGCTAAAGTGACAAGCACTGATCCTCCTTTGAGATGGGAAATTCTGATGGGAATGTTTTATTTGGAAGAACTTAATCCTTCTTAGTATTTAGTAAAAGGGAACTATTAGCACATGTTAGAAGTACAAGTCTGAGCAAAACAGAAATAAAAGAAACTACTTTACATATAATAATGGGGGAGAAACAGAAATTCATTATATTATATATAAATATATGTTTAACTAGAGTCTGGAGTACATTTTCTTCACTCTAAGAGCTGTTAAAATTTATTATATACACCAAAATAAACCATGCTTACTTCATGTATTTACTCCTGGTACTTCAAGCCATTAGATTTTGTATTAATAATGCTTATTAGCATCCTTTCCTTTAAATAGACCAGTCTTATTGACACTGGGATTCTGATATTATGTGCTGCTCTAGAGTAGAACTTGATTTTATTTGTTGCAAGGAAATATTGCATATGTATTTTTAAAAAGCTATGCAATGGGACAAGCAGCAATTTATAAACAAGAGTCTAGCGCAATCGGTAGATTTTGTGGCTTAGAGCTTTAATCATAAGCTGTTTTTTTAAATGCACTATGAGATTGATTTTATGCTACAACTCGATTCTTGAATGTGACTAGAACTAGCATGCAGAGTATATGGTGATTTTTGATTGCATGGTGCACTGCCTGAGCATGGAATGGTCAGGATGACATCAATTTTCATACATCACACAATGGGCATCCTCCCTTTGAAATTGATTCATGCATGCAGCTGCCATACAGAGTAGGCTGTGCACAGAAAATTGGGTCTTAATTACAAGGACAAGTCTCCACTTGTACTATTTAAAGGGATCGTTAAATACCTGCAAGTGTTTTGGGAAGTCAGTTTAGCATCGCAGAAGCTGTAACAGTTTTGAAGTGAAAATCAAAACTCTCAGTGCTGCTTCATTTGGGCAATCAACAGCTTCTGGACCTGAAGCGAGCAGAACTTTTCCCTGTATACCTCTTAACCTAGGATATTTGGATCCTTGTTAATGACAAGGGGTGTCACCTTCTGGGTTATAATTCCACAATACCAAATAATAAAAGGAAAGTACACAGTTAATGGCAGGACCGTTAACAGCATTGATGTACAGAGGGATCTTGGAGTCCAAGTCCATAACTCCCCAAAAGAGGCTACACAAGGGAATAGGATGGTAAAGAAGTCATATGGCATACTTGCCTTCATTGGTCAGGGCATTGAGTATAAGTATCAGGAAGTCATGTTGCAGCTTTATAAAACTTTGGTTGGGCTGCAATTCTGTATTGTGTGTTATTCTGGTCGCCCCATTAGAGGAAGGATGTGGAGGCTTTGGAAAGGGTACAGGAGAGGTTTACCAGGGTGCTGCCTGGATTAGAGGGTATGAGCCATTAGGAGAAATTGGAAAAATTTGGGTTGTTTTCTCTGAAGAGATGGAGGCTGAGGGGAGACCTGATAGAAGTTTATAACATTATGAGAGGCATAGATAAGGTAGACAGTCAGAATTTTTTTCCCAGGGTAGAAATATCAAATACTAGAGGACATGCATTTAAGGTGAGAGGGGGAAGTTTAAAGAAGATGTGCAGGGTAAGTTTTTTTTTCACACTCAGAGTGGTAGGTGCCTGGAATGTGCTGAAAGAGGCTGTGGTGGTAGCAGATACTATGGTGGCATGCAAAAGGCTGTTAGATAGTCATGAATACACAGGGAATGGAGGGATATGGATCACGTGCAGGCAGAAGAGATTTAACTTCATTTGGCATTGTGTTTGGCACAGACATCGTGGGCCGAATGGCCTGTTCCTGTGCTGTACTGTTCTACGTGCTCTCTAAGCAACAGTGATTATAGAGGCAATGCTCGCCTTGCATTTAGGAGGTGCAGGCATGATGCCAATTAGCACAGGTTGGTTTTAGCTGGTGTGTGAAATTCCTGGAATTACTTAATGTGCCCTAAAAGATAAAATGTCACAATTGGCTCCTCTGATACGATCAAGCCCTGCACAGGCATGCATGCAAAAATCATGCACTAAAAAGACTAGCAGAAGTCATGATGTACCGTTGTGGCATGTTTATGGGCAATTATATTTCCTCTCTCTTACCTTTTGCTCTTTCTTTTGTGCATTCAAGTTCCACAAGATATTTGATTAAGGAAGGCAGACTTGTCTTTTGGGGGGAAAAAATGTTAATCGTCTTATCTAGATGATGTGAAAGATTCTATGATACTTTTCAAAGAAAAGCATTTTTCTCCTGTCCTGGCCAACATTTCTTCATCATCCACTTGCTTATTTGCTCTCTGTGAGACTTGCTGTATGCAACTGATTTTTTTCTAACGGAATAATTTTGGTTGCTTTTTGAAAAGTAATTCATTGCTTGTAAAAACATTTCAGATACCCTTGGGATGAAAAATGGTGCTACATAATTCTTTCCCAATTGCAATAAAAATAACATTAAATATAAAACAAAGTGTCCATCTGTATGTATCTCCATCTAAGATAGTAGAACTCTTGAGGACACTTTAAACAACAGGTTCGAGAATTTACAAACCAAGGAATCAACCTGGACTTGTGTGCAAACATGCTTAAATCTTGCAGTAACTTCTTGACTTTTAGATGTGAAGATGCTCTAATATTAATATGTAAAATTCTGTAGTTTTGTTTTAATTCTGTGATTTTAAAATATTAATAGAACAGTCAAATGTCAAATGAAAGGCAATAACCTTTGGAGGGAAGAATGAGTGATCAGCATGGAGCACCCCCCCCCCCCCCCCCCCCCCACCTAGTCCTGGTCAGTGCTGGGTCCACAACTGTTCACTACATATGTTAACGATTTGGAAGAGTGTAGCCTATCTAAGTTTTCTGATGACACTAAACTGAGTGGACAAGAAAATTGTGCAGAAGATGCAGAGAGTTTGCAGAGATATGTAGATAGGTTAACTGAGTGGGCAAGGGTCTGGCAGATGGAGTAATGTTGGTAAATGCGAGGTCATCCACTTTGGAAGGGAAAGTAGAAGATCAGATTATTATATAAATATGAAAGATTGCAGAATGCTGTTGTGCAGAGGGGCTTGGGAATGCTTGGTTTGCAAGTGCAACGGGTTATCGAGAAGGCAAATGGAATGTTGGCCTTCATTGCTAGAGGGATTGAATTTAAGAGCAGGAAGGTTATGCTGCAATTGTACAGGGTACTGGTGAGGCCGCACCTGGAGTACTGCACACAGTTCTGGTCTCCTTACTTGAGAAAAGATATACTGGCTTTGGAGGTGGTGCAGAGGAGATTCATTGGGTTGATTCCGGGAATGAAGGGGATTAGGTTATGAGGAGAGATTGAGTTGTCTGGGACTATACTCGCTGGAATTCAGAAGAATGAGAGGGGATCTTATAGAAACATTTACAATTATGAAAGGGATAGATTAGATAGAGGCAGGAAAGTTGTTTCCACTGGTAGGTGAAACTAGAACTAGGGGACATTGCCTCAAGATTCAGGGGAGTAGACTTAGGAAGGAGATGAAGAGGAACTGCTTTTCCCAGAGAGGAGTGAATCTGTGGAATTTTCTGCCCAGGGAAGCAGTAGAGGCTACCTCATTAAATTTACTTACGACACAGTTAGATTGATTTTTGTACATTAGGGGAAGTTAAGGATTATGGGGAAAAGGCAGTTAGGTGGATCTGAGTCCACGGCCAGATCAGGCATGATCTTAATGAATGGCAGAGCAGGCTCGATGGGCCAGTTGGTCTACTCCTGCTCCTATTTCTTATGTTCTTATGAAAGAAGCCCATCTGTCTGGCTGACTCTCTCTCTCAGCCAATGAGGGAGTTAAAACCTTGTAATGTGCAAGAAAGTCCAAACTTCTGTGTTTCCTATCCAAAACTCTCTTCGACCTTCAACCCCTCCCCCAAGCTACATGACCTATCCTAATAAATACCCAGAACACTCATTTTAATGAGAGATGTTTTGAAAAAAACTCTCAGCTGTGCAATGAAGAAAGGAAATTCAAGCCACCCTTCTGTTGTAATGGGCAGGTAGCACATTTACTTCCCATCCTTCTTTATGGACCCATTAACATCCACAAATCTGAATATTATTTTTGATGCAAGGGGTAGACAACCAAGATGAGTTTTTTTTAAGGCTCAATATGTATCACCTACTGAAAGGTCTGACTATAAGGAAACCAGCACTAAACTGGAGTATGAGTATATTCGGAAATGTGGCCATTCCACTCATTGACTCTTTAAACCCAGAAAATAATTCTATGAGTTTAGTGTGCATGCTCCATGTGCTACAGTCACTGGCCAGCACATGGCTCCACCATTGAGCTCTCTCCTTGAGATGCTATTGATTTCAATGGAAATAAGAATCAGTTTGTTTTTAAAATGGGTAGATTATACACAGCGATGGTTTTACACACAAGTGAAAATATACCCAAACATGCAATGCCATAAATAAGCAAAAAGAGATTTGGCCCACCTTATAATCAGTGATATAAGAGGTTAATGTCACAACTTTAATTTTGATAATACAGCTGTACTTTATAATCATATTCCCCCTTTTAATTTTTACTGGATCCCAAGATATCTCACTGTTCCATCCTGCTATTCAGATGGGAGTCCAATTCTGTAGACCTGCTGTATTCTCAAGGAAAGAATCTGTTCTGATAGATGCAGGTTGTGGTTAATTGTTTAGAACATTACATTTACCAGACACTTGCTGAACAGAACAGTGGTGCCAGTTTCAGAGTCTGAGGATTGCACTGGTCAGAGTATCTAGCTTGTCCTGTGTAACACAGTGGAAGCATGCTCATTACAGTGTCCTCACGTTTAAGCCTAAACCGTTAAATGTCTCAGGGCAAAAAAATATTCCATGCATATTCTTTCTTGTTATTAGACATAATTTCTTTAACATAGAATAAAAGCATTAAAGTTATAGGAAGGAGTATATTTTCTTGACAAAAGATAATTTTGTAATTTATTGCTAACATTAGATGAATCATTAGTACCCTTCTCTGTATATGCACCTAACAAAGAAAAAACATTATGCGGGTATTTAAGATGAAAAGATAACCCAAGCTTTGACTTTGTAAGGGAGTGGGCGTAGTTTAAAAAGTTGCCCACAAAATTCTAGAATCATTGAGCGTCAGGCTCTGTGCAATTTCTAATGAGTTTGACAGGCATCCAGCAGAACCACTAAGAAAATTTAGGGATCATGCCATACTGTTTGTCTTTGCTAAAAGCCCTGCAGTCTAACCCAGTGTAAATGGATGCTGAAAATGCTGATTTTTTTTTCTTTTATGAAGGCCACAAATACCAGTAACTTTCACTGTGTTTTCAACCTTTTCTGACCATGGAATAAGACAAAAGATCCAAGAATTGGACTTGGAAATATGGCTAGGTCAAACTGGTAAATTGGTTTATTATTGTCACATCTACCGAGGTTCAGTGAAAAACTTCGTTTTGCATGCTATCCATAGAGATCATTTCATCACATCAGTAGATTGAAGCAGTACGAGGGAAAAGCAATAACAGAATGCAGAATATAGTGTTACAGTTAGAAAGAAAGAGTAGTGCAGGCAGAATGTGCAAGGTCATGATGAGGTAGATTGTGAGGTCAAGAGTCTACCTTATCATACAAGAGGTCTGTTCAATAGTTTCATAACAGTGGGATAGAAGATGTCCTTGAGCCTGGTGGTAAGTGCTTTCAGGCTTTTGTATCTTTTGCCTGATGGGAGGGGGGAGAAGAGAGAATGTCCAGGATGGGTGGGGTCTTTAATTATGTCGGCTGCTTTACCGAGGAAGCGAGAAGTGTAGACAGAGTCCATGGAGGGGAGGCTGGTTTTCTAGATGTGCTGGGTTGTGTCCACAACTCTCTGCAGTTTCTTGGGATTTTACTGAATACAAGGCATTCATCTGCCCAAAGCCAGGTCCACATTTTCAGAGGAAAGTCAACCGGGTGGCTCCTGAGGCTAAGATTATAACAGAATTTAAATGGGAAGTGAATAAGCATTTGAAAAGGAATAATATAAAAACCATGGGGAAAGGCACAAGAAAAGGGTAGCTGATTCTGGTTGAAGAATGAACACCAGCACAGGGGTTGAATGACATCCTTATTTTGGGATTTGATTCCCATTCACTATTGTATACTTAAACTGATAGCCTGCAGTCTCTGTGCTGTTTGACCAGAAAGAAACATTAATCCCAAATCCTACCTATCACAAGAATTCATCTAAATATCATGGCAAACTCCCCCCTCTACTTTTTATACTTTCTTAACAACATAAGCTGCCATTGTCCATCAAGCCCATGCCAGCTCGGAGAGCAATCCCATTCCCCTACTAACTTCCCTGTGATCTATTCTCTCTACATTCCCATCAACTATTTTCCTGCCCCCCCAACACACACACACACACACACACACACACACACACACACACACACACACACACACACACACACACACACACACACACTCACTCACTCCCTCTCAGGTTCTATCGCTTGAGCAATTTACAGTGGCCAGTTTATCTACCCTCCTACACATCTTTGGGATGTGAGAGGAAATTAGAGGACTTGAAGGAAACACATGCAGACACAGGGAGAATGTGCATACTCTGCACAGGCGGCCACTGGACATCAGGATTGAAGCAGCAACTGCACCACTGTGTCACCCAATGTCTCCCACTATTGCAGCACTGTCTTCAATACCTCTAATTAACTGTTCGTTGGTCTTATTGCTAGCTTCTGTGTTGTCATTCGACCTACAAGTTATGTAAGTCCTGCAAACTCTCATTTCTATCCAGTATTAGTTAAGCTTTGCCTCTCAGCCATGTTCCCACCAATCCCCATTGACTCTTTTGGTTGCATATTGGATGTTAATTGAAATGAATGGAACAGACTTTCAGAACCAGAGTACAACAAAGAAGTGTGACTATATTATGACTTGAGTTTCTGCCCTTTTGCCCGAGTCCTTTGAACACAAATTCCTAATGCTCATTTTAAAAGTCCCTTGAATCCTTACTTTCCTGAGGTCCATCTCTGGTCTCAATTACATCCACTTTTCCCTCAATGTCATTTTCAATGTGACAGCCTTTAGTTTAGTCCCATACTCTGCCCTGCCCTGCCCTGCCCTGCCCTGCCCTTTTAAACATGGTGTGTATTTGTGCAGCATATTCAGCAGCCATTACTACCATCTTTACTCTTTTTATTACTTTTTTTTCATATCCATTTTGAAAGGGGAAAAAGAGAATTATTTTTCTCTCCATTGAACTGTTCTGAATTATTTATTGGATCAAGCACAGCATTCATTTGAATCAAAGGGTGTCTACTGGGATATTTTGGGTTACCATGGAAACTAAAAGCAGGTCATAAGCTGAAAGTTTCATCGATCAGGTTCAACAAATTAGATTGTCAGAATTGATTAGTTAAATGTTCTGTTCTTTTTTTTAGAAAAAGTGGCTCAAGACGGTGTACCAGGATTTGTGTTTCCATTTCCATGTCTTCAGTGTACTGAAGTGCATTTCATTCAGGAAATCTTGCACTAATATTTTGATTTTCGCACAAAATTTAATTGAACCATATAGATAAACATTAAGATTAAAAAGTGCAATAAAGAAAGATCTCACCTTGACCAGGAGAGTGAAGGGGAGATTGATTTCATCTAAGAATCTTCCGAGAATTAAAATTGAATAACGTGTTGGCCTTTCAACCATCTATCAGAATTTACCTTTGAAGCAGCACCAACAACAGAGCATAGGTTTCCTCTGAGCTATTGAACATTTTGGGCTGGTAAATAAAACAATATTAGTTCTTACAAGTTATTTTATTGAATGTATTTAAAAGTACAAAAGAGTGTCCTTAATTCTCCCACTAAAGAGGCCCATTTAGAAGTGTCTGTTGTTAGGAACCAGCAACAAAAGAAACACACCGGGTCATGTATAAGTGTTAAAAAAACTATTTTATTAATAACTACTTATGATAATAAGAAAAATAAAAGTAAGAATGTTAGAAGTAAAAATGTTAAATCTTAAACATTAACCCCAAAACCTAAACTCGTAGTGTGTGTGTGTGGCAAACTCCAAGTCCAGGAATGGTTCTCAAAGTTCAGTTCAGCAAGCCGTAAGGTGAAACGTGATCAAAGGCTTCTTCAACAACCACCGTTGATTGAAGACAAAACGTAGATGCAGAGAGAAAATAGAGAGTAATTACAAAATCCAAATGTTCCACGACAGAACCCAAACGACACCTCAGTGTTTACTCAGCAGTGACCACTCCACCGCATCTTCCTCACCCCGAAAGGTGCTCGAATCGTGGCCGTCCACACAAATACCTGTTTCCTTCTTCAGGTCAACAACAAAGTGAAATCCACTGCTTTTTTCTGAAGTATCTGCCACCCCGAAAAGCATCCGAGACGTGGCCGTCCACACAAATACCTGTTTCCCTCTACAGGTTAACGACAAAGTGGACTCCACCGGATTACTCCAAAAATCCATACGTGGATTGTAGTGACAGACATAGTTACTGTTTTTCATCCATCGATAGAGACTAGCAGGCTGGTCTGTCTCTCTGTCTCTCTGTCTCCTCCTTCAGACTGACTCTGACTGCTTCAAAAACATCATTACGTCGTTTATCTTCTGTTGTCGTAAACACACACACACACACACACACACACACACACACACACACACACACACACACACACACACACACACACACTACTATGCTCTATCTTAAGGGGACATTCACCAATAGTAACCCAGTTCCTAACAATGTGTAGCTTGATATACTTCATGTAAAGTCCAGCATACTATGGCTATATTCTGTCAACACTTTCCCTAATTGCAGCCCCAAAAAATTACTGTTGCTGTATGATCAGCAATAGGAGCTGCTGGACATCGTATTCAGAAGGGTTATATTCTTGCCACTATTGAAAGATGGTGTTACTTTCCTAGATGTTCTACTCTTTTGAAATTAGCAGCAAAATATTAATATCATTAACATTAAAAATTAATATTAATAATATTTTAAATTAGTTCAATTCAAATTGCTGATTTGCATTGGATACCTGGACTTTTCAATAACAATCTCTTATTTTATGAAAATATAGATGTTGAGGTTATTGAAGAGTCAAGATCATTAGCTATTGGTCAGGCTTCACAGAAAACAGCTCTCTATGTGTTCATAATCACCCACACTGGTTTAGCTGCTATAACAGTCAAACATGTGAATTAGAAGAATAGGTCACAAGGCCCCTCATTTAATAAAGTCTTGGTTGATCTGATGCTAATCTCATTTCCACTTTCACACCTACCCATGGTAGCCTTACACACTCTTGCTTATCAAGAATCTATCTATCCCTGCCTTAAAAACATTCAAAGGCTCTGCTTCCACTGCCCCTTAAGGAAATGAGTCCCAAGGACTCACGACACTCTGAGACAAAAAAATTTGCCTCATTTGTCTTAAATGGGCAACCCCCTCATTTTTGGGAGGAAAGGAATTGTCAACGTTTTGGGTCAAAACCTACATCAGGACTCAGCCCTAATGCAGGGTTTCAATCCGAAACGTCGATAATTCCTTTCCTCCCACGGATGCTGCTCGACCTGCTGAGTTCCTCCAGCAGGTTGTTTGTTGCTTCAGATTCCAGTATCTGCAGTGTCTTGTGCCCCCTCATTTTTGAACAGTTCTAGGTCTAGTTCTAGATTCTCCCACAAGAGGAAACATTCTCTCCGCATTCACATTGTCAGGACTCTTCAGCATCTTATGTTTCAGTGAGGTCTCCCTCACTCTTCAAACAAAAGTCTGTCCATCCTTTATTCATATGGCAGCTCACCCATTCCAGGCATCAGTCCAGTAAACCTCCGAACTGCTTCCAAAACATTAACATCCATCATTAAATAAGGAGGCAGTATTCCAATGTGTGGTCTCTCCAATGCCTTAAATAAATGAGACATAATCTCCCTACATGTATATTATACCTCTACCAATAAATGATAACATTCTCTTAACTTTCCTAATTGCTTGCTGTACCTGCATGCTAGCATTTTGTGAAGCATGCATTAAGACATCTGGATCCCTATGCATCATACGGCTCTGCAATCTCTCACCAATTAGTTTTTTTATATATTTTTCCTGACAAAATGGACAGTTTTACACTTTCATTTTCTACTCCATTTTCTCAATCTTTGCCTGCTTGCTTAACTTATCTATATCCCTTATGTCCTATTCACAACTTTCCTACCTAGATTGATGTCATCAACAAATTTAGCAACCACACCTTCAGTATCTTCATTCAAGTCATTAATATAAATAGTAAAAAGTTGAGGTCCCAGCACTGATCCCTATGGCATACCATTTGTTATATCTTGCCAACCAGAAGAAAACCAATTTATGCCTATCTATTTCCTGTTAGCCAGCCTGTTGTCTATCCACACCAAGATGTTACTTCCTACAGTATGAGCTCTCGTATATTATTCCATTGATCACAGTAACTCTTGATGTGGCATCTTTTCAAATGCATTCTGCAAATATAAGTATATCCGCCAGTTCCCCTTTATCCACAGCACATGCTACTTCTTTAAAGAACTCTAACAAGTTGATCAACACAATTTCCATTTTAGTTTTATTAAACTTTGCCTCAGAATATTGTGCTTCTTCACACACCTTATTTATTGGACAAAGATGTATATTTTTGACTTTAGACCTATAATCCAGTTGCTCAAGGTGAAGGCTATTTTCTGAAGCAATGAAGATCACGACCGTCAAATGATTTTTTTCTTAACATCGCCTCTCCATAATTAGCAGTGAAATTGTATAATCAGAACCCACATGTGTACATTTGCTTGATTTATTACATTTTAAGGAAAATTCTGTTGAACTAAAATTTATCTACAAGAGTGATGTACATTTTTACACAAACTAACATTGTGGGCCTTAAATTGAATGCCTCATTTATTTGATATATGTGGAAATTTTGATTGAATAAACTTGTATGGTTTATAACTAATTTACAAATGATAGAAAAATTAGTCCTCACTTTTGAAAGGAAAATGTGTGAGCGAACAACCAATAAGCTAATTACTTTTTCTTACTAGATTATAATAATGCAGAGTTCCAGATACTCGTGCTGACACATTCAGGATCAAGATCTATCCATCAAATGCAGCACAGATTGAGCACTTATGAAGAAACATAAGTCGTCATCTCCTT
This sequence comes from Pristis pectinata, assembly GCF_009764475.1. Classification (NCBI taxonomy): domain Eukaryota; kingdom Metazoa; phylum Chordata; class Chondrichthyes; order Rhinopristiformes; family Pristidae; genus Pristis; species Pristis pectinata. Next base: position 36,746,294 of record NC_067415.1, on the reverse strand, counting down.
TTTTACTTTATTACCTTTATCTCCTTTTTTTTCACTTTATTAATCAGTTGGATCGATGATTACTGACTGTTTTAAACTGCAGGAGGTGGGGATTAGATAGTTAAATATAGTAAATTGCCATTGTGACAGTTTAATTGCAATTCTGCTGCTAATAGACTGACCTAATTATAGTGCACATCTAAGGTGCTTTCTGCAAAGAATAATAAGGAGCCGCACGTCTATTGTTTCTTTCCAGACGTGGACTTAAGAAGTATGAAGTGGGCTTTGTCTGCAATTGCAAGGTTGACATCCACCAAGTCATTACAATTATTGCAAATCCATATATATTCTACAGTACATCTACTTTGTTTGCTGTGTTCACTATGTAAATATGCAGAGACCAAAGCTGTACATGTATTTGTTATTTCAGATTATTCTTGGATTACACAGTAGCAATCCATCACTCACTGCAAACTGGAGTGTGCCGTTACATGTGGAATCCAGATACTTTGCAGAAAGCACCTGTCAGTGTATTTCAGCTTCTGGTTGCATCACATGCTCTCATTTCTTTCCTCTTTTGACAGGCGATGGAACAAGGACTTCATTGGATCTTAAAATATTAATTGCCAGATAGTTGATTAGAGATACTGAACAGTGGTATTATAAATCACATTGCAGCGTTACGGTTGTTAATTTACATATACTGTACCCTGTGGAATGACTTTTGGTACATTGTTGCAGCATACATTGCTGTTAGTTGGGAGTTTGTTCCTTCAATAAGAATGTTCTGTTCATAACTCAACCTCTGTTATACTGTATATCTTCACAGTCAACAAAACTAAAGAGCTTGATTACATTACATTACAGACAACTATCCTTCCTTCTACTGACCTACAATGAGGAGAGAGCTTTGTGAGAGTTTATTGCTGATGTTGGGAGATTTCCCTCATGTGCCCCTCCCCCTCTTTCATGCACTTTCTCCTGCAATTTCTCTCTCTCTCTCTCTCTCCCCCCTTTCTCTTACGCGCTCTCTCCTGCACACTCTCTATATTGCACATTTTCTACCACAATCTCTTGCGCTCTCTCTCGCGTGCCAGTTCCCTCTCTCGCGGTCTCTCTCATGAACATTCTCTCTCTTGCACATCCTCTCTTGCATTCTCTCACACACTCTCTAGCACACTCTCTTGTACGTTATCTGTCACGATCTCTCGCATGTTCTTTCTTGCACCTGCTCTCTCTCTCTCTCACCCGTTCTCTTGCTCGCGGTCTCTCAAGCATATTCTCTCTCTTGCATATTCTCTCTCTAGCCTTGGCTCTCGCACACATTTTCTCATCCGCTCTCGTGCTCTCTCACACGTTATCACTAGCACACCGGCACGTTTTCTCTCGCAATTTCTCTCACTCGCCCCCTTTGCTCTCCCCCTTCGCATTCACCCCCTCTCTCACTTTCTCTCTCCCTGTTATCTTGTCTCATTCTCCCATCAGTGATCTGGCTGATCTGAAATCAACCTCCACCTTTAACTTTAACAATGTTAGGCCTTTACCCCTGATTGCCAGTCTCCTTTTGGCCCTCACTTCAGTCCAGGTATTATGTCTTCAAGTACTGTGAAGCTTCATCTTATCAGGATTGTAGGTCACAGGATACAGAGTCTATTCCAGTACAGCTCTATTGCAATGAAATTACTTGAAACTATGACAACGCCTTGGGCTTTCTTGTTATTTCTAGTGCTCAGAGGATAAAATATTGCTTTCATCTGGAAACATCAAACACTCCACACTGCAGGGAAGGAAAGCCCATTATTGTTCTAACTACTTGGCAGAATTTATGATGCACATTCATCATTCTCTTCAAAGCTCTTTATTGGTGGCTGTTCACATCATAGCAAAAAGAAACAAGAAAAGTGAGTGATAATATTTCATCAGAAGTAACAACGCAATTCATTTTCCATAAGTTGTCCACATCTTCAAACCTTCCATATAAACACTGAAATATTTTCCATCCTATCCCTATCGGGTATCTGAAGCTGTCGGCTTTGTTTTCACCACTGTTTCCATTGTCTACGTTTTGTCTTATTTGCTGGAGCTTCATGACCTCCAACTCTGAGCTGGTAGTAATATCTTCATCAGGTGGAAACATCCTGTTTCCAAGAGCACTAAACAGGTGATGAATATCCTCTGGCACTAGAAGCATCCACAGCCTCTCTCCCATCCCTCTATTTACGTGTCACTCATTTTGTTTGATGATGAAAAGGTGCTGTTGTTAGGGCCCACAACAGTTTATTTGCTGAGGCACCAGCCTAAAGCACCACCCCATGTGTGTAAGTGAAGATTTGTAGAGTCAGATCAGCTTTAGAATTAGAGAGTCTTTTGGGTGTGTTCATTGTAAACCCAATCAGATAGCTTCAGTTTGCCAATAGTCTTGAGATCTGTGTTTCAGATAAGCTAGTTGTTCAAGTCCTTGACCATTCCATCAGGACACTCATCTTTCTCTGTCTATAATGTAAACTCCCATTTTCCTCTTAATCATCTTGATGTCTTGCATCAGTGTTCCCAGGGCCCATTTGACTGCAACACTTATCAGAGATTTCTCTCGATAGCCTGACTTTTATCCCTCAACAGTTTGCTCACGTATCATCCACAAATAACAGCATTATCAAGGTCCACCAAAAGCTTGCTTCACAAAGATTTCTTTTGTTTGTAATAAGAAATGTGTTCTGGCTGGAGTGTTTGATTCCTGGCTAAATGATACTGTCCTTTGAAATTAGTTTTGACCTAAATTCAATTATCTAATGTAGTATCGCAGTCCAAGAGCTAGGGTATCTCTTGTGAAGCAAAGAGAAACAAAAATCACAATGAGAGGATGATTGCTGGTCAAACGTTTGTTTCCAGGATGGTATTTCTTATTACCACCAATGCTCTTTTCCTGCAAATACACAACAAAATTTGAAGCAAGGTCTAAAAAGTAACAGGTTTTTCTCTTTAACATCTTTATTCACTCTTATCAATCTCAGTTGTTTTTACAAATGTACTGAATCTATATTTTAACAAAGACAAGGATGAGAGTATGAATCAGATTTATTATGACTGACTTAGGTGATGTGAAATTTGTTGTTTTGTGGCAGCAGTACAGTGCAAAGACATAAAATTACTATAAATTACAAAAGTAAATAAATAGTGCAATAAAAAAGGAATAATGAGGTAGTTTTCATGTGTTCATGGACCGTTCAGAAATCCATAATGATGCTGTGCTGCAGGAGATATAGATTCTGTTAAAAGTAATACTTGCCTTCACTTAATGATAATGACCAAATAACTTGTTTTAGAAAAGTACGATGAAGAATATTGGCAAGGACACTGGCGGTAACTCCATTGCTCTTCAAAATAAAACAATTGGTGCAGAGTGAGCCTCATTTTAACATCCCAACCAAATGATCACACCTTCAGTGGTACTGCACTCACTCAGTATTAAACTGCAATGTCAAACTAGATTTTTGTGCTCATAGAAGAGAAAAGCTTACAAAATGTTCAGAGAGCTGGGTAATGTTAGAGATCTGGAAGAGTATAAGGCTAACAGGAAGGAGTTTAAGAAGGAAATTAGGAGAGCCAGAAGGGGCCATGAGAAGGCCTTGGGCAGGATTAAGGAAAACCCCAAGGCATTCTACAAGTATGTGAAGAGCAAGAGGATAAGATGTGAAAGAATAGGAGCTATCAAGTGTAACAGTGGGAAAGTGTGTATGGATCTGGAGGAAATAGCAGAGGTACTTAATGAATACTTTACATCAGTATTCACTATGGAAAAGGATCTTGGTGATTGTAGTGAGGACTTGCAGCAGACTGAAAAGCTTGAGCATGTAGATATTAGGAAAGAGGAGGTGCTGGAGCTTTTGGAAAACATCAAGTTGGATAAGTCGCCGAGACCGGATGAGATGTACCCCAGGCTGCTGTGGGAGGCGAGGGAGGAGATTGCGGAGCCTCTGGCAATGATCTTTGCATCATCGATGGAGATGGGAGAGGTTCCAGAGGATTGGAGGGTTGCGGATGTTGTTCCCTTATTCAAGAAGGGGAGTAGAGATAGCCCAGGAAATTATAGACCAGTGAGTCTTACCTCAGTGGTTGGTAAGCTGATGGAGAAGATCCTGAGAGGCAGGATTTATGAACATTTGGAGAGGTATAATATGATTAGGAATAGTCAGCATGGCTTTGTCAAGGGCAGGTCCTGCCTTACGAACCTAATTGAATTTTTTGAGGATGTGACTAAACACATCGATGAAGGGAGAGCAGTAGGTGTAGTGTATATGGATTCAGCAAGGCATTTGATAAGGTACCCCATGCAAGGCTTATTGAGAAGGTAAGCAGGCATGGGATCCAAGGGGACATTGCATTGTGGATCCAGGACCGGCTGGCCCACAGAAGGCAAAGGGTGGTTGTTGAAGGGTCGTATTCTGCGTGGAGGTCGGTGACCAGTGGTGTACCTCAGGGATCTGTTCTGGGACCCTTACTCTTTGTGACTTATTTATAAGTGACCTGGACGAGGAAGTGGAGGGATGGGTTAGTAAGTTTGCGGATGACACGAAGGTTGGAGGTGTTGTGGATAGTGTGGAGGGCTGTCAGAGGTTACAGCAGGACATAGATAGGATGCAAAGTTGGGCTGAGAAGTGGCAGATGGAGTTCAACCCAGATAAGTGTGAAGTGGTTCATTTTGGTAGGTCAAAAATGATGGCAGAGTATAGTATTAATGGTAGGACTCTTGGCAGTGTGGAGGATCAGAGGGATCTTGGGGTCCGAGTCCATAGGACACTCAAAGCAGCTGCACAGGTTGACTCTGTGGTTAAGGAGGCATATGGTGTATTGTCCTTCATCAATCGTGGAATTGAATTTAGGAGCCGAGAGGTAATGTTGCAGCTATATAGGTCCCTGGTCAGACCCCACTTGGAATACTGTGCTCAGTTCTGGTCACCTCACTACAGAAAGGATGTGGAAGCCATAGAAAGCGTGCAGAAGAGATTTACAAGGATGCTGCCAGGATTGCGGAGCATGCCATATGAAAGCAGGTTGAGGGAAGTCGGCCTTTTCTCCTTGGAGCGACGGAGGATGAGGGGGGACCTGATAGAGGTATCTAAGATGATGAGAGGCATTGATCGGGTAGATAGAGCCTTTTTCCTAGGGCTGAAATGATTGCCACAAGAGGACATAGGTTTAAGGTGCTGGGGAGTAGGTATAGAGGAGATGTCAGGGATAAGTTTTTTTACTCAGAGAGTGGTGAGCGCATGGAATGGGCTACTGGCAACGGTGGTGCAGGCGGATACGATAAGGTCTTTTAAGAGACTTTTGGATAGGTACATGGAGCTGAGAAAAATAGAGGGCTATGGGTCTCTAAGGTAGGGACATGTTTCGCACAGCTTTGTGGGCCGAAGGGTCTGAATTGTGCTGTAGGTTTTTTATGTTCTATGTCTTTGGGATGTGAACTGTTTACCTTCCAGCTCGTGGGCAGGAGTGCCGTCAAATGAGACACAGCTGACACCATGATGGAGGGAAGATCCTCTATTATCCCATTTTCAATAGGTGAACCCAGAGAGCAAGTTTCAGCATTTTCAGGAGGGATTCGGCACCACTCTGACAACTGCAAGCACATTGTTCTGCAGGTCACCTAATGCCTATCAGAAGAAACAATGGTCTCTTTAATTCTTTCCAACCCAAAGAAATCACCACCTATCCCAATTTGAGCCATTTACCTAATAATAATGATTTTCAGTATTTACTATTTTATCATTTCTCTGAAATATTCAAAGTTACTACAGACTTAAATTGCTATTGGTTTATTATTGTCACTTGTGCCGAGGTACAGTGAAAAACTTGTCTTGCATACCGATTGTACAGGTCAAGTCATTACACAGTGCAGTTACATTGAGTTAGTAGAGTGCATTGAGGTAGTACAGGTAAAAACAATAACAATACAGAGTAAAGTGTCACAGCTACGGAGAAAGTGCAGTGCAATTGCTTTACACTGCAGTCATTTATTATATGAGGCCATAGAGTATACAGCACAGAAGTAGGCACTATGACCACCAAGTCTGTGCTGATCACCTAGTACCCATCTACTACACTATATGCGTCAATGCAGTGCCTGTTTTGCTCATTGAAAAGAGAAGTGACTAATCAGATGATTATTATTAGTGATGGCACCTTAAATTAGAATATTGGGCAGGACTCTTCCTCAAGGAAAACAATGGGATTTGTGATATTGCTCTCACTTAAGCTTTCTCTCTCATACCCACATATTGTGCAATATTCAAATTAAAAAAAAATTATAGGAGTACTAGCATTAGTAGGCCAGGCTGAAAACAAATAAAGGATTTCCTTTAGAGTCACTGGACAGCATTGCTTCTAAGAGCATTAGCCTTGGGCGTGCTGCTTATTATATTAATAACGATATTGCTTTGTACAATAAAATTTTTATGGTATTTTGCTTCAAAGAAAAAGAGAATTTCATTAATTACAGTGGAATCCATTGGAGTCATAGAGTCCTACAGCACAGAAACAGGCCCTTTGGCCCAACCGGTCCACGCCGACCAAGATTCCCATCTAAGCTAGTCCCATTTGCCTGCATTTGGTCCATATCCCTCTCAACCTTTCCTACCCATGTACCTGTCCAAGTAACCTTTTAAATGTTGTTAACGTACCTGCCTCAACCACTTCCTCTGGCAGCTCGTTCCATATACTGACCACCCTCTGGGTGAAAAAGTTGCCCCTCAGGTTCCTATTAAATCTCTCCCCTGTCACCTAAAACCTATGCCCTCAAGTTCTTGATTTCCCAATCCTGGGAAAAAGACTGTGTGCATTCACCCTGTCCATGCCCCCCTTAATGTTTTACACCTCTATAAGATCACCCCTCATTCTCCTACGCTCCAATGAAAGAAGTCCCAACCTGCTCACTCTCTCTCCATAACTCAGTCCCTTGAGTCCCAGCAACATCCTCTGAAATCCCCTCTGCACTCTTTCCAGCTTAATAGCATCTTTCCTATAGCAGAGCAACCAAAACTGAACACAATATTCCAAATGTGGCCTCGCCACCGTCTTGTACAACTACAAACTAGCATCCCAACTTCTTTACCCAGTGCCTTGACTGATGAAGGCCAGCGTGCCAAAAGCCACCTTCACCACCCCATCTACCTGCAATGCCACCTTCAGGAAACTGTGTACTTGTACTCTAAGGTCCCTCTGTTCTACAACACTCCCCAGGGGCCTACAGTTGACTGTGAAAGCCCTACCCTGATTTGTCTTCCCAAAGTGCAATACCTCGCACTTATCCGAATTGAGCTCCATTTGCCATTCCTTGGCCCACTTACTCAGCTGATCAAGATCCCTCTGTAAATTGTGATAACTATCTTCGTTGGAAAATATTGAGGAGTATCATCCCTTCCAGCACATTATAAAAGCAAAAAAACCTGTATTTTATATAGGTGAAGCAGGGATAAATCCAAATCAGAATTGCATCATCTAGGATATCTGGATGAATTTTTTCATGTAGTAAATTGATTTACAGATAGTCTGTATGTGTTAGGCATTCAGACATCATAAATTATTCAATGCAAACATATATAAATATTTTGCCTATTGCCATCAATCTTCTCAAAGGCACAGACCCTTGTTTGTTTCATTTAGGATCATTCAGCAGGAATTCCTCTTGCTGCCAGCTGTGTGAGCTGTAATTTGCTCAACTTTTACTTCAAAAGCCAGTTGAGCTGGGAAGTTGTTTGAACCACTATGAGACGAGACAGGATTCCTGGGTCATTCATTTATCATTAATGGATGCTATTAGTTAATGACAACCTTCAGAAGGAATAATTTGAGATCAGAGGGCTAACTCCTTTATCTAAAAGAGCAGGGCATGGATCAGGTACTTCGTCAGTCCTGCCAGTTGAAGAAACCAGCAGGGGTGGCGTGGCGGTGGCCAGATCTGAGACTCCCCAGAGTACGAGTAGTGCTGTGAGAAATCCCACAGCCTTACTAGATATATCAAGATGAAACACACGCTCCTCAGCACAGACATTCTACCTCCTCCACTGCCCACACAGAGGCTAAGCTTCCAAAGGTGATGATAATAAAAAGGCCACTCAATGTCCTTTGTTTCCTCCATTTGGGCAAAGACGGGAAAGAATAAGAGAGAGGCCATCTGCGGGGGTCCCACACAAGTGAAGCCCCTGACTGCAATAGAGGAGGCCACCCTTCAGCTCAGGGGTAGAGTGCCAAATGAGTTTAATAGCCTGTCCTGGTCCAACCACGTAGACACCACAGCCAAGAAAGCTCACCAGCACCTCTCCTTCCTCAGGAGGCTAAAGAAATTTGGCATGTCCCCTTTGACACTCACCAACTTTCATCGATGCACCATAGAAAGCATCCTACCTGGATGCATCATGGCTTGATATGGCAACTGCTCTGCCCAGGACTGCAAAAGACTGCAAGAAACTGCAGAGAGTTGTGGACAGAGCCCAGCGCATCGCGGAAACCAGGCTCCCCTCCATGGACTCTGTCTATACCTCTCGCTGCCTTGGCGAATCAGCCAGCAGAATCGAAGACCACACCCACCCGGGTCATTCTCTCTTCTCTCGTCTCCCATCAGGCAGAAGATGCAGGAGCCTGAGGGTACATACCACCAGGCTCAAAGACAGCTTCTATCCCACAGTGATAAGACCATTGAATAGTTCCCTTATACGATGAGATGGACTCTTGACCTCACAATCTACCTTACACCTTATTATCTACCTGCAATGCACTTCCCTGTAGCTGTGACACTCTACTCTGTATTCCGTTATTGTTTTTACCCTGTACTACCTCAATGCACTGTGTAATGAATTGATCTGTACAAATGGTATGCAAGTTTTTCACTGTACCTTGGTACGAGTGACAATAATAAACCAATACCAATACCAAACCACCAGAGCAAATGCAATTTGCCAGGTATGTTCACTGGCAATGTTTCATTATGCCTACTGAACTCCCTTTCATTTATCACCAGTGCTGCTGTAACTCCATCAAGGTGTTTGGCTTACAAGTGCAATTGTCTTTGTTTAATGTTTGCGGTGTTTTGGGAAGTCCACGTGTTTCCCCCCTCAGAAGAGGAAACAGAGCGGGAGGAGCAGGAGGGAACATGGAGGAATATGAGGACGATGGAAATAATCAGAATGAGCAAAATACGTCACTGCACCTTAGAGTCCTGGTGCCACCTTGGGGATGGGGATTGTGAGGGGAGCAGATTAACTAAGTGAGATTGGTGTCACAGGGACTAGTGGGCGGAAGTCTGGAACCAATCGTAGGAAAGCTAATGCCAGAAGGTTCTCCACTCACCTGTACTACCCCAGATATGGACCACACTGGGATACTGGCGTCACAAGGGTGTTGTGGATGCACAGCGAGGTGGTGAGCATGTTGTCAGGCCTGCATGGCTGAATGCAGATGACAAGGAGCTCAGAGGAATTCATCTCCCACCTGTCGCAGGAGGTTGCGTGAAGCCAGAAGACCAGAAACTTCATGCTAAATGTTATACACACCCCATGGCTGGGGATCAGCTAAAATACCATCACAAAACACCTGCTTGTTCAGAAGGCAACACAGAGTCTGCTTTATAGTAGTCCCACCCTGATATGGCTAGAGGCCTGGTCTCTGCCACACAGAGCAGACTGAAGCTCTGAAGGAGCAGTGATGGCCACCAGGGAGCAGCTTGACATCCTCATTGCACAGAGAAATGTCACCCATGAGCAGATCACTGTTCTCATTGATGAGGGCTGTGAACAAATTGCATTTCTCCAGGATCAAAGAGGTGCTGCTTGTCATCAACCAGCTGCTCTGTGTGTCACAGATCACTGACCTGCACATGCCGAGAAATGTCATGCACCTGCAGGTGACTTTCCTCCAGCAACAGGGAGATAGCATGCAGGCCCATCGTCTGCCCTGCTCTCTGCTCTCATTCCTCATCATCCTGAGAGAATCCTGCTGGAACCACACAGAAAGCCAGTAGATTGTTGCCTTAAATAACAATAGAAACAGCAAAGCAGTGCAATTTACCCCTCAACGTACAGAGATTGTTCCATGAGCACCAATTTTTGTTGGTAAGGGAGGAGATGAGCATTGTAATGTCAGGTGTGTTAACATGAACAGTGCATGGAAGTAGCCGGTCAAATTTTGCTCTGGGTACCATTTCACTAGAAATGATCATTAATGCAGTTTACACCCTATTAAACTTATTTTTGTGCAATTTGCTAATTGATCCAATTTCTGGACTTTGTTCTGAAAATTGTAGTCTAGTCATGTAAGATAGGATGATAGGATGTGGGAGAGACTTTGAAAGATTATGAACTTAAACAGTTATTTGTAAATAATGCAACTAAGAACATGATTAATTCTCTTTTTGTTTATTGCTCCTAGGTAATGAATATACTTTGGAGTTTATGATGTAACCAACAGTATGCAATGAAGAAGATTCACATCAAGATTTCCATCACTCTGTTACATCAAATGGCAAAGAATGTTTATTTCCTTAGAATATGGAATATATTCCAGTTCTAAAACCAATGTTAGCATATGAATGCAATAACATTCAATTTTAGCCCAGAAGTGAATGAGTGACATTTTCACAATGATTGAATGTAATAGTACACTTTTGGAGAGATGTATCCCTGAGTTTTTAAATGTGACAAATCCAATTGTGAATTCAAGCAAGACAAATCTTCCCGTCTTTATAAGGATAATGCTAGCAATAGTGATGATGTCAATGATTGCTATTGGTTTCCTTGGCAATGCAATAGTGTGTTTAATTGTATACCAGAAGCCTGCAATGCGCTCGGCAATCAACCTGCTCTTAGCCACCCTTGCATTTTCTGACATTATGCTGTCTTTGATGTGCATGCCTTTTACCACGATTACCATCATAACAGTTGAGTGGATCTTTGGAGGTTATTTTTGCCGGATATCTGCTATGTTTTACTGGTTCTTTGTCCTGGAAGGTGTGGCAATTCTTCTGATAATCAGTGTTGACCGTTACTTAATCATTGTGCAACGACAAGACAAGCTGAATCCTTATCGGGCCAAAATAATGATTGTCGTTTCATGGACAGTCTCCTTTTGTATCTCCTTTCCATCGGTGATTGGCTGGACTGCAGTGGAAGTACCTACTCGGGCACCCCAGTGTGTCCTGGGGTACACAGAGATGGGGGCTGACCGTGTTTATGCTGTGCTCTTGCTGGTGACCATTTTCTTTGTTCCTTTCAGTGTGATGCTGTATTCTTACCTCTGCATTCTGAACACAGTGCGAAGAAATGCAGTACAGATCCACAACCACGCAGATAACCTCTGTTTAAATCAAGTGAGCAAGCTCGGATTAATGGGTTTACAACGACCTCATCAAATAAACGTTGACATGAGCTTCAAAACTCGAGCCTTCACAACTATTTTAATCCTCTTCATTGGCTTTTCATTCTGCTGGTTGCCATACACTGTGTACAGTCTGCTTTCTGTTTTCAGCAAAAACTTTTATCACAGTCACTCCTTCTATACCATTAGCATCTGGGTCCTGTGGCTAACTTACCTGAAATCAGTCTTCAACCCCATCATCTACTGTTGGCGTATCAAGAAATTCCGTGAATCCTGTGTGGAATTCATGCCAAAAACGTTCAAAATCCTACCAAAGCTGCCTGGCAGGACAAAACGGAGAATTCGTCCCAGTACAATTTATATTTGCAATGATCATCAGTCAGCTGTATAAATTAAACCATTGTTCAATATGTCTTTAGAAAAATGCTATAAAGTAGAATATTTTCCCGTGATGTACACTTGTCATTCATTGTGCAAAACTGACCTGCTCTTATCAGGAATGGTTGCTACCATGTTGTAATTTATTAATGTTGCTGAACCCTCCACAGTCACTCTCCACAATTAATGTGTTAATACAATGTTTCTTCTGGTTCTGATATTACTGCAATAGTACCATTATGAAGGATCTGTGAAAGCATTCTCTGCATTTTCATGAAAAGGACTCAGCTTTTCAGAATTTTTCATTGAGTAGCTGTGGTAAAATAGCACTCTGGATCAGACCTCCTCTGGAAAGCACATGATTATTTTTATTTGCTTTGGAATTATTGGTAATGAAAATGGGCAGCTATTATAACATGGAGCCAATCTACAAAGTTAGGAATAGGTTTAATATTTTAAAGCAACGATAGAGAAAAGAGTCTGTGGGCCAGTCCTGGAAGAATACAATTTAGCATGTTAGAACATAGAACAGGAACATCAGTCCACAATGTTGTACCAAACTAATTAAGCTAACAATGCCTAACTAAACTAATCCCTTCTGCCTGCACATGTTAATGTTAAATTATATTCTTCCATGTCTGGCCCACAGACTCTCTTCAAGCCAAACTATCTTTGATTGTTTAAACCCTTCATAAACTTGCAAACTATAGTATTATTAATTTAATTACATTGTGGGAGGTACAGCAATACACTCATAATGATTAGCACCTATCATGTCTCGGTCATTTTAATGTAACCTTCGTAACATAATATTCCAGAAGTCTTCTACAGCTTTTGCCAATATGATGATGTCTTAAAATTTCAATTCCACTTTACTAAAATACAGTGAGATGGCACTTGTCATGTCCTACACACAGAACCCTGAGGACTCACTATCAGGAACTAAGTACCTTCGTACCACTGGTGGATGGGTTGCCCAGTTCCTCTCCCCTTCTGCAATCCCCTTAAAAGGGCAGTCTTTAATTTTACTTAATCTTCTCTTTGGGTAAAACCATTGAGACAACATGTGGTTTTGTGGAGCTAGAAAAACCTCAACTTACATGACATACAACCTCCAATGATGCAAGATATCAGCAATAGTCTTAAAGCTGTTCCTTGGTTATGAAGTGTACCTCTTTGTTCCATTACCCCTTCAAATACAAAATTATTGGAAAAGTCTTCCTTTGCATTGACAACAGCAATGGAGATACTCTAGGCGATGATACAGAGAAGGAAGATGATATTCCATTGTGGGAAATACTGCCTTCCATTAAAAGCAGAGGCCATGGTTTCCTGAGTGGAAGCAGTGGAGAGAATCCAATGGAACACTGAAGATCCATAGCACCTGAGAACAAATAAGAAAACATTAAATCAAGAATTCCAAAATTAATGCCTAGGCTTCGTATACATTCATTAATGTTTAAGCATGAAATAAACTTGTGATTTACGGCATCTTGGGAGAGTGTCATGCATAACATCTAAATGTGTAATGGTTTTAAACAGCACAGAAGGGCGTTGTATGATGAAGGAGAAATGTGAAGAAGTGTGCTCCCAATATATACCATCACCAGGACTTGAGGTACACTGAGTTGGTCTTCCTCTAAGGTTACTGGACAACTGGCTGACTGCCACTTTCTGGCATTCGGGTGATGGCGGTATCTAAGGAAAAAGCCATCATGAGCAATGGACAACTACATATGATGTATTTTCAGGAGCTGGTGAAGGACCTATTTAACTTTAAATCCCTGGGGACTAGAGAACGGAGTGTTTGAAGACAGAACTTATCTTCCAAATAACTCTTTTGCCTTTGTTCATTTTGAACTTTCCTCACATTGCAGAACAGAAACATATAGAGCACATTATCACTGTTATATCCTGAGATCAAAATTATGTATTTCCCCATCAGGTAATGTTTTCCCAAGATGAGACACAATTAACTGGTGAGGGCCAGGAACAGAGCACATCCCAACACGTTACACACCACAACCTCAGAATCAGGTTTATTATCACTGACTTATATGTCGTAAAATTTGTTGTTTTGTGCCAGCAGTACAGTGCAAAGACATAAAGTTACTATAAATTACAACATAAATAAACAGTGTAAAAAAATAGAAGTAACAATGTAGTGTTCATGGACCATTCAGAAACCTGATGGCAGAGGGGAAAAAGCTGTTTAAAAATCGTTGAGCGTGGGTCTTCAGGCTCCTGTACCTCCTCCCCGATGATAGTAATGAGAAGAGGACATGTCCCGGATGGTGTGGGTCCTTAGTGATGGATGCCACCTTCTTGAGACATCGACTCTTGAAGATGTTGTCGATAGTGGGGAGGGTTGTGCCCATGATGGAGCTGGCTGAGTCTACAACCCTCTGCAGCCTCTTGCGATCCTGTGCATTGGAGGCTCCACATCAGGCTGTGATGCAACCAGTCAGAATGCTCTCCACCATACATCTATAGAAATTTCTAAGAGCCTTTGGTGACCAAAATCTCCTCAAACTCCTAACAAAGTAGAGCTGCTGGTGTGCCTTCCTCATGATTACATCAATGTGTTGGGCCCAGGATAGATCCTCCGAGAAGCTGACATCCAGGAACTTGAAGTTGCTCACCCTTTCCACCACTGACCCCTCAATGAGGACTGGTGTGTGTTCTCCTGATTTCCCTTCCTGAAGTCCACAATCAATTCCTTGGTCTTACTGATGTTGAGTGCGAGGTTGTTGTTGCGACACATCTCAACCAGCCGATCTATCTCACTCCTGTACGTCTCCTCATCGCCATCTGAGATTCTACAACAAAAGTGATGTCATCGACAAATTTATAGGTGAAATTTGAGCTGTGCTTAGCCACACAGTCATGAATGTAGAGAGAGTAGAGCAGTGGGCTAAGCACACATCCTTGAGGTGCGCCTGTGTTGATTGTCAGTGAGGAGGTGACGTTGTTACCGATTTGCACTGACTGTGGTCTCCTAATAAGGAAGTTGAGGATCCAGTTGCAGAGGAAGGTACAGAGGTCCAGGTTCTGAAGCTTGTTGATTAGTACTGAGGGGATGATAGTGCTGAACACCAAGCTGTAATTGATAAACAGCAGCCTGACATATGTCTTGCTGTTGTCTAGGTGCTCCAAAGCAGAGTGGAGAGCCAGTGAGATTGTGTCCGCCATAGACGTGTTGTGGCGGTAGGCATATTGCAGTGGGGCCAAGTCCTTTCTCAGTCAGGAGTTAATTCTAGCCATGACCGATCTCTCAAAGCACTTCATCACAGTAGATGTGAGCGCTACCAGGCGATAGCCGTTGAGGCAGCTCACCCTGCTCTTCTTGGGCACCAGTATGATTGCTGCCCTTCTGAAGCAGGTGGGAATCTCAGATCGCAGCAGTGAGAGGTTGAAGATGTCCTTGAACAGCCAGTTGGTCGGTTTTCAGTACCCGGCCAGGTACACCGTCGGGGCCTGATGCCGTGCAAGGGTTTACCCTCTTGAAGGAGTTCTGACATCAGCCTCCGAGACAGAGATCTCCAGGTTGCCGGATGCTGTGGGCATTCGCCCAGGTGTATTGTTATTCTCCCTTTAAAAGCATGGATAAAAGACATTGGGCTCATCAGGGAGTGAAGCATCATTGCCATTTATGCTGTTAGGTTTCGTCTTATAGGAGGTATTGGTACGCAAACCTTGCCATGGCTGTTGCGAACCTGCTGCAAGCACCATCAGTGATCTAAGCTCTCCAGGGCATTTCAGCAGTGAGTTTAAAGAGAATATTTCAGATAAATCACTGATCCAAGTGAGAAGGGCCAAGCAGTAGTGACAAGAGGGACAACTAACAGCTGCCTAAACATGCAGTCTGAGGTATTGGTGAAATGCATGTACAGGACATCTATTGGACTTCCGGTGACTAGGTAGGCTCTGATGATCACTAGAAAGGACTGAATAATCACACAGGCATTATGACA
This sequence comes from Pristis pectinata, assembly GCF_009764475.1. Taxonomy (NCBI): domain Eukaryota; kingdom Metazoa; phylum Chordata; class Chondrichthyes; order Rhinopristiformes; family Pristidae; genus Pristis; species Pristis pectinata. The sequence continues at coordinate 36,730,596 of NC_067415.1, read as the reverse complement.
GTCTTAGGTGCCGAATCAAACAATCTGCAGAAGCTAATGATGAATATGTAGGAATGTGCCTATTGTCTCTCAAAGGTAATATGTGAACAACCATGAAAGTACGTGTACTTAAAAGGCTCATGGATACTTTATGGAAGAATGATGAGGGTGGGGAGCAGAAGGACAAGTGCTGGCAGCTCCTTTCTCAAACTACACGATTCATTTAGTGGAGACCTGAGGTGGTCTGGGCAACAGTTTATTGAATCCTTATTTGACTGATATGCAGCTTAATTAGCAGTTGAGTGGTGGGGGTGGGGGGTGGGTGGGCAGGGAGGTCTGAGAGAAAGATTTACACAACTTATCTAAATAAATATTTCCATGCCCTGAATATGGAGGGAAAGAAGAAGCTGATTTCTGTGGGAGTAAGCACATTCATGCAATTACATGAAATATATTTTGGGTACTATATTTCTTTTCAGTACAAGTAGTTTCTGTTTGGAAGTGTCATATTAATATGTTTTTAGATGTTTCAGAAAGGTTTTAGATGTTTCAGAAAGGACGGATTGAGGCAAAAGAGGTGGGGGAGTGGCACTGTTGATCAGAGATAGTGTCACGGCTGCAGAAAAGGTGGACGTCATGGAGGGACTGTCTACGGAATCTCTGTGGGACAGAGAAGGGGTCAATAACTTTACTGGGTGTTTTTTATAGACTGCCCAATAGTAACAGGGATATCAAAGAGCAGATAGGGAAGCAGATAATAACAGAGTTGTTGTAACAGGGGATTTTAATTTCCCAAACATCGATTGGCATCTCCATACAGTGAGGGGTTCAGATGGGGTGGAGTTTGTTAAGTGTGTTCAGGAAGGATTCTTGGCACAATATGTAGATAAGTCTACAAGAGGAGAGGCTGTGCTTGATTTGGTATTGGGAAATGAACCTGGTCAGGTGTCAGATCTCCCAGTGGGAGAGCATTTTGGAAATAGTGATCATAATTCTATCTCCTTTACGATAGCATTGGAGAGAGATAGGAACAGACAGACTAGAAAGGCATTTAGTTGGAGTAAAGGGAATTATAAGGCTCTCAGGTAGGAAATTCTCAGGGAAAAGTACAGAAGAAATACGGCAAATATTCAGGGGATATTTGTGTGGAGTTCTGCATAGGCATGTTCCATTGAGACAGGGGAGTCACGAGAGGACACAGGAACTGTGATGTACAAAGGCTATAATAAGTCTAGTCAAAAGGAAAAGCAAAGCTTACAAAAGGTACAGAGAGCTAGGTAATGTAAGAGATCTGGAAGAGTATAAGGCTAACAGGAAGGAGCTTAAGAAGGAAATTAGGAGAGCCAGAAGGGGCCATGAGGAGGCCTTGGCGGGCAGGATTAAGGAAAACCCCAAGGCATTCTACAAGTACGTGAAGAGCAAGAGGATAAGATGTGAAAGAATAGGGCCTATCAAGTGTAGCAGTGGGAAAGTGTGTATGGATCCGGAAGAAATAGCAAAAGTACTTAATGAATACTCTACTTCAGTACTCACTACGGAAAAAGATCTGGGTGATTGTAGTGAGGACTTGCAGCAGACTGAAAAGCTTGAGCATGTAGATATTAGGAAAGGGGAGGTGCTGAGACTTTTGGAAAGCGTCAAGTTGGATAAGTCACCGGGACTGGATGAGATATACCCCAGGCTGCTGTGGAAGGCGAGGGAGGAGATTGTGGAGCCTCTGACCATGACCTTTGCTTCATCGATAGAGACAGGAGAAGTTCCAGAAGATTGGAGGGTTGCAGATGTTGTTCCCTTGTTCAAGGAGGGGAGTAGAGACAGCCCAGGAAATTATAGCCAGTGAGTCTTACCTCAGTGGTTGTTAAGCTGATGGAGAAGATCCTGAGAGGCAGGATTTATGAACATTTGGAGAGGTATAATATGACTAGGAATAGTCAGCACGGTTTTGTCAAGGGCAGGTCTTGCCTTACGAGCCTGATTGAATTTTTTGAGGATGTGACTAAACACATCGCTGAAGGGAGAGCAGTAGTTGTAGTGTATATGGATTTCAGCAAGGCATTTGATAAGGTACCCTATGCAAGGCTTATTGAGAAGGTAAGGAGGCATGGGATCCAAGGGGACATTGCATTGTGGATCCATAGTATAGAGGGCTGTCAGATGTTACAGCAGGACATAGATAGGATGCAAAGTTGGGCTGAGAAGTGTTAGATGCAGTTCAACCCAGATAAGTGTGAAGTGGTTCATTTTGGTAGGTTAAATATGATGACAGAGTATAGCATTAATGGTAGGACTCTTGGCAGTGTGGAGGATCAGAGGGATCTGGGAGTCCAAGTCCATAGGATGCTCAAAGCAGCTGCACAGGTTGACTCTGTGGTTAAGAAGGCATATGGTGTATTGTCCTTCTTCAATCGGGGAATTGAATTTAGGAGCCGAGAGGTATTGTTGCAGCTATATAAAACCCTGGTCAGACCCCACTTGGAGTACTGTGCTCAGTTCTGGTCACCTCACTACAGGAAGGATGTGGAAGCCACAGAAAGGGTGCAGGGGAGATTTACAAGGAGGCTGCCTAGAACGCGGAGCATGCCTTATGAAAGCGGGTTGAGGGAACTTGGCCTTTTCTCCTTAGAGGGGCGGAGGATGAGGGAGGACCTGATAGAGGTATATAAGATGATGAGAGGCATTGATCGGGTAGATAGTCAGAGGCTTTTCCCCAGGGCTGAAATGGTTGCCACAAGAGGACATAGGTTTAAGGTGCTGGGGAGTAGGTATAGAGGAGATGTCAGGGGTAAGTTTTTTACTCAGAGTGGTGAGTGCGTGGAATGGGCTACCAGCAATGGTGGTGGAGGTGGATACGATAGGGTCGTTTAAGAGACTTTTGGATAGGTAAATGGAGCTGAGAAAAATAGAGGGCTATGGTTAAGCCTAGTTATTCCTAAGGTAGGGACATATTCGGCACAGCTTTGTGGGCCGAAGGGCCTGAATTGTGCTGTTGGTTTTCTATGTTTCTAATATCACAACAGTAAGATTCTATTTATACCACAACAGACGAAATGCACAGCTTGTGGCTTCATGTGCAAAATGTGAGAAAAAGGTTTGTAAATTATTGGCAGCAGGAATGCCTTTGTACTAACGTTCCACAATTGAACACTGCTCCTATTTTGTCCTCATCAACTGAAACTGGATCATGGTTTTTTTCATCCAGCTGCACATTGTAGTAATGCTGTGTAACATGCAGGACTACATTTGCACTCGGGTTTCAAAGAATTTCTGCCTTTATATATTAATTATCAATTCAACTTGCTACAAACTGCAGTTAGATATCCTGTTAAAAATGTTTATATTCCTGCCCTGACACCCAGACACTCTGTCCCAGAAAAGGATGAATTAAAACTGTAACATCTTACTTTGCATGCAGTATATTAAATTGTTTTTTTTTTCTGATCAAATCTTTTGTTTCCCTTCCTCTACCCAAGTTGACTTGACTTCACCACCGTTTCCATTGTTTGACTCTTGCTTCCTCAGTTTTTAAATTTCATTAACGAGGTACATCATTGGCCCTCACATTCAGACAAGTGCCCTTCCACCAACTTATTAAGTTGAAAGGTATGGGAAAAGATCTGACCCACAGAATATGCCAGGAGGTGCATCACTCCAGATTTTCTGAGCTAATGTATTACATGACAGGACATTAGCTCTGCAGGGATCAGCTGTGCATGGTTTAAATTAAACCACAAGATGTTGCATTAATGACACATTAGAGTGCTTTCATTTGTTTTCTCTGACATATGGTGTAAGTTATGCCTTTTGCTATCTTGATTATCTTTTCCACATTATTTTTTTTTACCTCGTCAGGCTCACAAGTACACAACAGGAGCACGAGTAGGCCACCAGGCCCCTCAAGCCTGCTCAATTATTCAATATTCTGGGCTCAACCCCTCGTGTCAGTTCCCCATAACTCTCAATTATTTATTTGGGTATTTATCTAAGACCATCTGAAATATAGCAAACAATCTGGCTTTCATCACCCTCTGGGCAGAGAATTCTAGAGGTTCACTACCGTTTGAGAGAAGAAATTTCTACGCACCTCAGTTTTAAATGACTGGCCCTTATTTATAGCTATTTCCCCTCATTCGAGACTCTCCCACTTGCGAAAACATCTCAACATTTACCCTGTCGAGCCCCCTTAGAATCTTATAGGTTTAAAATAAGGTCACCTTTCATTCTGCTAAACTCCAAGGAATACAAACCCAAACTCTTTAGCCTCTCTTGATGAGACAAACCTCTCTCCTTTCTTTGTACAGAAAATATGGGGAATTAGAAGTGATTATTAGGGGAAAAAAAAACAAGGGCTAATTTTTCAAAGAAAGCTTTGAGGGGAGATTTCAACGTACTTTGGGTGTTACCTGGGTGTAAGTGAAGTTCTTTACAGTATCTCTAGGGCAATATCTGCCCTTCCACAATAACTTGCACTTACATTAGACTTTGAGTGTAAGAAAATTCTTGCAACATTTGTTGGAGGTAAAAGGACAATAGTTGCTGCTGTCAAAGGAGGAAGTGTTAAGAAAATCTGACCAAAAGTTTGATGGAAGGTGTTCATTTTAAGCATATCGACATGTTTTGGTGCATAGCACATTGGTAAAGAATTAGATACGTTAAATTATATACAAATTGGTTGGTGAACTGCACATTCCTTAAGAGCAAGAGTGGTTGAAGGGCCGAAACTCAAACTATGGCAGCTAGGGAATAGCAGAGAATGAAGGCCATGAGTGATACCAGTGCTTCAGGAAAGAAGTGACAACACAAGGAATTGAAATGAAACTCCTTAGACACAGAGTGCTGATGCACAAAATTAAACCATGCCCTTAGAGGATACAAGTGGGAGTCTAGTGACATCTCAGGAAACTGATATGACAGTCCATGGACAAACAAGCTGTGCTAAAACCAGGAAACAATGAGGACAGAACAGAGAGAACTCCAAGTAATTTAATGGATTCTGATTTTAATTTAGAAGTCCTCTGAACAAATACATTGGAAATGGGTTAGTATGGAAAAATATGTAAATAGGAAACATTTATTTTCATAGGAATGCTTGCACTGTGCAGTTCAGAATTCAAAATCTGTACAATGATTGCAGATTTTACAATTATATATGCCTTATTAGACATTTAAATTTGTTTACAATTTAACATTTTAATGCTGAAACAGGTGGTAGAGATTTTGGTTACATTGAAATTCCTATTTCAAAATAAAAACAGAAAGTGAGGAAATACTTAGCAGGTTAGGAAACACCTGCAGAGGAAGGAATAGAATTAATGTTTCTGGTCGAGTACCTTTTGTCAGAACTGGGTAAAATTAGAAGTGAAACAAGTTTTAAATTGCAGGGTTTGTGACAGTGTGGAGACTAGGAGAGAGTGAATGATGCTGGGTGAAAGATGACCATAAAGGCATGTCTGGAGAAGGGGTAAGTAGGGTGTACATGAAGTCTGAAATACCAGAAGGCAGGGTGTGGGGAGAACTGACTGCTGGAACTGTGGGGTAAAAGGCTGGGCTACCTGGCCATCTCAATTGTTGAATTTCATGTTGAAGAATAATGTGCCAAATTGGGATGGGATACCTTTTTAAAAAAAAATCCCCTTTCCACAGATGCTGCCTGACCTGCTGAGTCTTTCCAGCATTTTCTGTTCTTACTTCATGAGGATTGTGTTTCTGGGAGGAATTGGCATTTATTGAAACTTTCCAATTCACACTTGGCAGACGGACAAGAATTTCATCTTTTCAACCAAGGTAGATTTGAACCTAGCACTGAGCTGTAAAAGCCCTGTGACTAACCCACTTACCACCCTTGAAAACCAATAGTCTGGAGTAACTCAGTAACAACAGAGCTCAGAACAAGACTCATTATTCCATTCTTTTTCCCAACCTGAACCTACCTGCTCAGTTTAAACTAATGTTACCTTGCCTGATTATAAACTTCTCTTTCTGGCTCCCAGATGGAAGTTATACCAATCATTATATGAGTGAAAATACTGTGCTGCACGGGTAGAGATTTCATATTATTCTTAGATCACTAAGAAACCAAGAACTGTGTCTGCAGTTTTTTTTTTAAAAACCAAGTGAACAAGACAGAAAAAATGTTTGCTGACAATGTGAAAAAGTGGCAAGTTGAGGCAAGTAATCGTGAACAGAATGAATATTTAACATACAATTTGCTTCCTTGTATTATCTGAAACACATTCCCTAAAGCTGTATTTCAAGTACTTCAGATACATTCTACATATAGTAAATACAAGTAGTCAGGAATACCTATAAAAACTGTAGCTTGTCCAAAGTACATAGGCTTGTGGGCTGAAGACTCAAGAGACTGCAGATGCTGGAATCTGGAGCAAATAATGACCAGTCCAGATGAAGGGTCTCAACCCAAAATGCCGAATGTCCATTTCCCTCCACAGATGCTGCCTGAACTGCTAACTTCTTCCAGCAGCTTGTTTTTTTGCCTAGGATTGTGGGCTTCCTGTGGGGCTACAATTCAAGTTGGGCATAAAATGAAAGTGTTTACTCTATCAATGGACCATTTTGTTCAAGTAGATAAGGGTTAACAACAAAATGCTTCTTTCATTCCTATGACTGCCATAGAATTGTACAGTGTGGAGTCTGCTTTAGTTGACAAAATTCCCAATATGTCAACCTAATAGTCAGGACTCTTAGCATTAATATCTCACCTAGATCTTTTCAGCAATTTTCAGAACTTATTAAAAGAATTTATTTCAGATATGAACCTTTGAATTCCCACATTACTCACCAAAATCATGGTCACAATAAACTAAATTAGAAATAGAGTTATTTCACGATACATTTATACAACACCCATCTAGCCATTGCTTTGCACACAAGGAGGAAAAAGAGGTCAAAAAATGTTGAAAATGAACATAATTAATTTCTAATCGCAGCAGTCCAAGTATCATTAAATCTAGAAGGCTATGGTGTGAAGTTATAAGCTTTTAAATGAATCAACCAAGACAACATTCAGTTGATACTTTTCTTTGTATCTGAATGCACATAGTATTCAAAACAAATAGAAATAAATATGTTCCAATACCCATAACAAAATCATGGCTGCATAATGGCATAGATTAGGATCTGAATACTGAAGGGTACATAATATTTAGGAAGGACAGGAAGCCAGAAAAAGGTGGAGGAGTGACTATGTTATAGGTAATGATAGCCTTTGTACAATAGAGAGAGATGATGCAAGTTCAGGAAACCAGGAGGTGGAGGTGGCTTAGGTGGAGACAAGAGACAAGAAGTCATTTGTAGAGTGGTGCACAGGCTCCCTAATAGCAACTACAGTGTAGATAGAGTACAAAGGAAGAAATAATGGGAGCTTGTCAGAAAGGTACAGTGATAATTACAGGGGATTTTTATCTATATATAGACTGGGGACAACAACAAAAAAAATCAGATAAGCAAAGGTAGCCTCGATGAATAATTCAATGTTTTTGGGATAGCTTCTTAGTATAGCATGTTCTGAAGCCAAGCAGAGCAAGCTATAGTAAATCTGGCATTGTGTGACAAAATTAATTAACAACCTCATCGAGAATGCACTCCTAGATAGCAGCAATCAAAACAATTGTATTTTACATTCAATTTAAGTGAGGGAAGAATGGATCCAAGACTATTTTAAACTTAAGGGCAATTCTGACATCATGAAAGCAGAGCTAGCTAACTAGCTAAGCTGAATTGGCAAATTAGGTTAAGGGACGGCTCTAGATGAAATGGCAGATAATTTTGAGGATCTTTCAGAATACACAGAACAGATATAGTGCAATGAGAAAGAAAAAAAATCCAAGGGTAGGGCTCCCCATCCATGGTTAACTAAAATAAGTTAAAGATAATTACAAATTTAAGGAAAAAAGTATATAATTGCATAAAGGTGAATGGCAGGTGAAAAAGTGGACATTATGTTAAAACAAAGGATGACTAAATTAAAAAAAAAAGAAAACTTGGGAGTATGAAATAAAGGAAGCCAAGAATATAACAATAAGTTTCCATCATATTTCAAAGAGTTAACAAAGTGAGCATTCATCTTACAGAAAGTGAATCTGGAGAATAATGGAAAACAAGGGGATAGCAGATGAATTAAACCAGCATTTTGCAGAAGTCTTCACTATATAGGATACATCACTGAAATGCTCTGGATTGTGAAGTGGAAAGGAGGGAACAACTCAGAATGATTTTTGATTACAATCATCAGGGAAATGATATGGAGCAGATTGTTGGAGCTGCAGGCTAACAAGTGTCCGAGTCCTGATGTATTGTATCTTTTTAAAAGTGGCGAGACAGTAAGTGCATTGGTCTTTCATTATTTTGATGATGTTAATGCATGGGAATTATATCTGGGAAGGTGTATAGTCTAACACCTGGAATGGGTGGGTTACATTATGAGAAAAGATCAGACATGCTTGTATTTGCTGGAGTTTAGAAGAGTGGGAGTGAACTGGATTGAAATGTACAAGTTCCTGAGGTGTTTGGACAGTTCGGATGAGGAGAATGTTTCCTCGTGTGAAAGAAAATGTTTCCTCATAAGGGGTCATATTTAAGACGGAGGTAAAATATTTTTATCCAACAGGTCGAGTCTTTGGAGCTCTCATCCACAAAGGATGGTAGAGGCAGACTCTTTGTATATTTTTATGGTAGAGGTAGATTGATTCTTGATAAGCAAGTGGGTAAAAGAGGCACTGTACAGTTGATGCTACCATCAGATCAGTATTGCAGGTTTAAAGGACCTGGTGGCCTACTTCTAGTCCTACTTCATGTGTTTGTATGTTTAACCTTAGAAAAATCCATTGAAAATGCATACACAGTCACCTGTGTGCAACAGGATTGAAGAAAGATGTTTAATTCACCTTCATTGGGTTCAGAAATAATCCTGTATAGGCATTTAAACAGGCCAAGTATCATTTAGGAGTGGAAAAAGAGAGATATTCAACAATATTTTCATAAAGTCTTGTTAGCAAAAATTTAACATCACCAAGGTTTATGGAAGGAACACCGACACCATGCAAATTAGGAGAGATAAGACAAGAATAGTTTAAGCATTCAAGTGTATATTTGTATGCTTACTGCAAATTCTAAAAAATCTTAACTTTGGAGATAGGATTTAATATATTTTTCACAGTTTCACCATATTTTAAAAAGCAATAATTCTAAGTTGCAAAGGTTATCACCTGCATGTCAAATTAGAGTACAACATCCTTGAATCAAAGACATTCAGAAAAAACATTAACCAAATGAATGCACCACATACATTAATATAAAAATTTCAGCACTTGTCAAATAACACTTTAAAAGAATTGTTTCTTGATACAGTGTTGGTCCAAGATCATCTAAAACTTTGCTGCCAGTAATACTTGCTGCACCAAGGTCCATTCACCCATCTTCTGTTTCTTGACCTGCTGATTCAAAGTCAGATTTTAAAATTCTCATACAAATTAATTCTACTTTCTCAGTGAAAGAGTTTATTAAAATTGTCATCTGTACATTTATACAATTAAGTATTTCCTTCAATACTTACAGTGCAAAGTTTAATATAAGCAGGGCAGTTAGATACAACAATTAAAGTAGAAATACTTCACTGCATTAGGCAATTTGCAAAATTTAAAATGTTTCCATTTAAATGCCACAAGGTTTATGTCAGCAACAGAGGAAACAAAGTTTAAATCATAATCCATACTATACAATACTGTTACCAGCACTACTGCATATACACTGTACAAAACCACAGAAACAATAAGTGCACATCTGTGATTAAAAGGTAAACATGCACTTTGGTTCAGTTTTCCACATTTCATTGCATTGTTTAAATATACTGGAAGTTTCAAAACTTGGTTATTTGCTTCCTGCAGAATTCATAAGTTTGTTTAGTTTTTAAAATTAGTACAATGTAGTACAATTTATAAATTGCTAACTTGACCATCCAAATATCTGCAAAAATATGCATCTTAAACAAAAATGGACTTAGTAACTTTGGAATAAAGACTAGAAATGTACTTGAAATTACTTAAAAAGTAACATCAATGATATCAAATGAAATGTAACCGCAGAGACAGAGGTGTTAAAAGATTTAGTAAAAACAAAGTAACTAAGATATGAAAGCAATGCTGTAAAGAAAGTGCATTCCTTGATTTATTTTTTCACATTGGTATTTAAGACGTTCATGCAAATGGAACTGCAACAGGACTTCAATCCAATATTCATTAAATCCTTCGACATTTGGTGATACAGATCTCCTAAAGACACACATGACTAGCCTGAAGACCCACCACAAGTCAAGTTTATAAAATTATGTTTAGTATTATGGATGGAGGTACAATCAGTACAGAATGTAAGATTATTAAAGCCAAATGCAGCCAATGCTAAAAGAAAAGCTTTATCACAGTATCAATAAATTAATTGCATCATGGATAAATATATGGCTGTAGATTAAAAAGGTAATTCATTACTCAACAGGATCAGAAGGTCCTTTGTTCTAACCCACAGGAACTTCAAGATAGTCAAACGTTATTTCAGAAAATAGTCCTGTTACAGCTGCAGCCCATTTAATTTAATTGGCATTTTCAATAAAGCAGCCATAAACAATCCTTTCAAATTCTAAATATAACCATTTGAACTAAAGTCTAATCAGTCAGCTTCCTTCAACCCTTTTCCCTTTAAAATTTTGTGGAAATTACATGTATACAGTGTATAGTTTTCACAAACTCAGCACCTTGGAGATCAGACAATCATAGTCTTGCATCTTTTCTTTTCCTCTCCCATCACTGCTCATTAGTGTCCTCCTATCCACTGTCACCTGATGGAAAAAATTGCATTTAAAAAGGTAGGTTTGAAGTTAAATCTTACTTATTCAATGTGTAAACCAGCTGGTCAGCAAGTTATTACACCAAGAGCGATGCACCATTACCTTGTAAATGGCTCATAACAGTCTCATTATGGACATATTGACCCAAAGTCAACAGTGTGACATGTACAACCTTGGTTCATCTTAACTAGTTATTCTATGACATCATTGGACAGATTACAATGTACAAATGATCCCAAATTGGGGTTCTTTGAGGAGCAGGGAAAGCCTACACTTAACTAATGGAAAGTCACAATTCCAGAAGTAGGGTACTTGAACACAGAACAATGTTCCCAAACTGTCAGGAAATACAGAACCAAAGTCTCAGTCATGATACAGTTAGATTAAAGGCAGCCAAGTTTTCAAAAGATCAGCTTCTTCTCTGTATGTTGCACAATACTGTGCAAGTTATCACCCCCAAAACTGGGGGGAAATAATAGTTCAGATAAATGCTTGGCTGCATTTACTACTCACATCTGTGCTGTCAGTTACAAATAAGATAGATTGCTGAAAGCTTCTAGCAGATGCAGACCAGTAATGACTACTTCCTTCTGATTAGCAGCCTGGTCCTCTTCCTTACCATGGTCTGCAGCACTGTAACTTTGTAATGCTTGATCCACACACTTGTGGCCAATAGTTCAGGACTGATTTTTAAGACTGGCAAAGTTCTGGTCAGTGGCAGGCAGACTGTGGGATTTTGTAGCACAGTGGATATGAACAAGACTCCCATCTGGGTATCGCACAAACACTGGCTCTGTGAAAAAGCTGCAACATACTTGACAGACTTTTTTATCTGAAAGTTTAATACTGTTTCCTCTTGATTTTACCTGAAAGGATGAGAAATTAATAAAGATCAGTTCATTGCTCAAGATCATAAACTTGCAATGGAAAATATATAAACAACAACATGTGAACACAATTAGTGCAGTCACCTTGGGGGCATAAAATTGGAATTCAGCAAATAGAATCAAACTTTCACACTGTGTGGCAACCATAGACAACTGTATACTAAGCAGGTGCATAATAGCTTTGATCTAAATAAAATTCTGTGCAGGATGCACAGGCATTTACATGTAATGTTTGCTCCACACAGAGGCAAAACCAGGACAGGCCTTCCATATCAGTGCTCAGAATATGCAAGCAGAGACTATCATATCCACCATATTAATGGAAGATAGACATTACTACTCTTCATAAGTCTGTGTTCTATATTCAATAGAAACAGAAAGACTTGGAATTGGAAGGTAGGTGTAAATGGTAAAAGTGAATGCATAAAAGTGGCCTTGTTTGTGATTGAAGCATTTTATATGGCCTCAATTTTTACTGCTAAGGTGAAGCGATTGTTGTAAATATGGGTGGAAGACCAGAGATGGAAACTGATTAAGGTTAGACAGCAGAGCGATGAAATCCAAGGAGAAGGTCAAGGCAAGACAGATATTAAACCATCTCAACAAACAATTAATAAGTGCAGAGATGAGGAAAGAAGGTTGGAAGAAAACAAACTTCAAAGGGAACAAGAATTTTAAGAGAATGCCAGGGGAAATGCTTAAAGAAAAAAAAACACAGGAGTAGGGGGCAAGAGATAATGTGCTTGTGAATTGAACATGTCAATTGATAGAAATGAGAAGGGTAGGTTTCAATAAAGGACAAGATGTCATCATCTACAAACCAAGTTTTTATTGAGGCCATGAAGGCATTGCAAATAGATGTACGAAGAACAAACAATAGGAGTGGGAGTAGGGCATTCAAGCCCTCATATTCTGTCATTTAATCAGAACATGGCTGATCTTTCATCTCAGTACCTTTCCTGCACCATCCCCATAATATTTTGATGCTGTTAATATCTAAAAATCTACCAAGCAAGAGATGGTGAATTAGAAATACTAAAAATAAGATGGGGTATGGCAAAGATCTCATTTATAGCAAATGGTCATTCTGGAGAGAGGTAAAGGTATATCAATGATTCTCGACCTGCTGGCTTGAGTCTAAGGTGTGAGTGAGGTGAAAAGGAGGATACAAATTACAGAAGCACATCAATGCAAATGAAAGTTTGGGAAATTGGTTCTGGAGGTTTCAAGTTTCATTTAATCATATAGCAATTTAGAATAGTGCCAAGATAAAACAAAAATTGCACTGCAATCCAGATTCCTCAATTAACAATGCAAAGCAAATGTAAAATAATTCTATTATTTGTCAGAAACAGGAAGGGAGCAATCACTCTATTGGGAGTATTCTACAGACCCCCCCCAAAAGCAGCAGAGATGCTGAGGAGCAGATCGGGAGGCAGATTTTGGAAAGGTGCAAAAACAAAAAGGTGATTTCAACTTCCCTAATATTGATTGGCATCTCCTTAGTGTAAAGGGGATAGATGGGACGGAGTTTGTTCGGTGCGTACAGGAAGGATTCCTGACACAGTATGTGGACAGGTCGACTGGAGGAGAGGCTATACTGGACCTGGTACTAGGCAATGAGCCTGATCAGGTTTCAGATCTCTCAGTGGATGAGCATTTTTGGAGATAGTGACCATAACTCCTTGACCTTTACCATAGCCTTGGAGAGGGATAGGAGCAGACGATATGGGAAAGTATTTAACTGGGGGAGGGGGAATTATGCTATAAGGTAGGAACTTGGGAGCGTAAATTGGGAACAGATGTTCTTGGGGAAGTGCACAGCGGAAATGTGGAGGTTGTTTAAGAAATACTTGCATGGGGCTCTGAATAAGTTTGTCCCATTGACGCAGGGTAAGGATGGTAGAGTGAAGGAACTGTCATTGACAGGAGACGTAGAATATCTTGTCAAGAGGAAGAAAGAAGCTTACCTAAAGTTTAGAAAGCATGGATCAGACAGGGCTCTGGAGAGTTACAAGGTAGCCAGGAGGGAGCTTAAGAATGGACTAAGGAGAGCTTGAAGGGGGCATGAGTAGTCCTTGGTGAGTAGGATCAAGGAAAACCATAAGGCGTATGTGAAGAATAATAAGACGACTAGAGTGAAGGTAGGACCAATCAGGGATAAAAGAGGAAGCATGTGCCTGGAGTCGGAAGAGGTAGGGGAGGTCCTTAATGAATACTTTGCTTGTGGGGATGGTGTACAACAGGCTGATATGCTAGGGCATGTCGATGTGAGGAAAGAGGATGTGCTGGAACTATTGAAAAATATTAGGATAGATAAGTCACTGGGGCCGGACAGGATATATCCAAGCTTATTACGGGAAGCTAGGGAAGAGATTACTGCGCCTTCAGCAACGATCTTTGCGTCCTCACTGGCCACAGTAGTAGTGCCGGATGATTGGAGGATGGCAAGTGTTGTTCCTTTGTTTAAGAAAGGAAGTAGGGATAACCCTGGGAATTACAGACCAGTGAGTCTTACTTCAGTGGTGGGCAAATTACTGGAGAAGATTCTTAGAGACAGGATTTATGCGCATTTAGAGAAGCATAGGCTGATTAGGGACAGTCAGCATGGCTTTGAGAGGGGCAGGTCGTGCCTAACGAGCCTGATTGAATTCTTTGAGGATGTGACAAAGCACATTGATGAAGGTAGAGCAGTGGATGTGGTGTACATGGATTTTAGTAAGGCGTTTGATAAGGTTCCTCATGGAAGGCTTATTCAGAAAGTCAGGAAGCATGGGATCCAGGGAAACTTGGCTATGTGGATTCAGAATTGGCTCACCCCTAGAAGACAGAGGGTGGTGGTAGATGGAGCATATTCTGCATGGAGGTCGGTGACCAGTGGTGTTCTGCAGGGATCTGTTCTGGGACCCCTGCTCTTTGTGATTTTTATAAATGACCTGGATGAGGATGTGGAAGGGTGGGTTAGTAAGTTTGCTGATGATACAAAGGTTGGTGGTGTTGTGGATAGTGTAGAAGGTTGCTGTAGATTTCAATAGGATATTGATATAATGCAGAGTTGGGCTGAGAAGTGGCAGATGGAGTTCAGCCTGGATATGTGTGAAGTGCAACACTTCAGATCATCAAATTCGAAGGCAGAATACAAGGTTAATGGCAGGACTCTTAGCAGTGTGGAGGAACAGAGGGATTGTGGGGTCCTCACCCATAGATCCCTCAAGGTTGCCACTCAGGTCAATAGGGTTATTAGGAAGGCGTATGGAGTGTTGGCCTTCATTAGTCGGGGTATTGAGTTCAAGAGCCACAAGGTGATGTTGCAGCTCTATAGAACTCTGGTCAGACCACACTTGGAGTATTGTGTTCAGTCCTGGTCACCTCATTATAGAAAGGATATGGAAGCTTTAGAGAGGGTGCAGAGGAGATTTACCAGGACGTTGCCTGGATTGGAGAGCATGTCTTATGAGGATAGGTTGAGTGAGCTAGGGCTTTTCTCTTTGAAGAGAAGGATGCGAGGTGACTTGACAGAGGTGTACAAGATGATAAGAGGCATAGATCGAGTGGACAGTTAGAGACTTTTTCCCAGTGTGACAATGGCTAACACAAGGGGACATAATTTTAAGGTGGTTGGAGGAAGGCATTAAGGGGGATGTCAGGGGTGTGTTTTTTTAAAAAACACAGAGTGGTGGATGTGTGGAATGCACTGCCGGTAGAGGTTGTGAGGGCAGATACATTAGGGACATTTAAGAGACTCTTAGACACATGAATGATAGAAAAATAGGGGGCTATGTGGGAGGGAAGGGTTAGATAGATCTCAGAGCAGGATAAAATGTCGGCACAACATTGTGGGCCGAAGGGCCTGTACTGTGCTGTAGTGTTTTATGTGCTGTGTATATTTGTATATGACTTCTTAAAAGATTTATCCAACCCAACACAAGTTGAAAATAACATTGGTAAGTGCAGTGCTTCCTTCTGCAAAAAGCTACTCACCTTTGTGTATTTAAAAATTAAATTTTCAGACCTTGCCAAGTTTGATGAAAGTTCTGCTGTGCACTTAGCATGAAAGCTCCCTCTCATTGCCTTGGTCAAGAATGGTGAAAGCAGTTGCAATGACCACTCCTCTGGGACCAGCTGTAGAACTCGAATTGCATCAAAATGAGCAGCATGGTTATTCAGAAGGTCCACACCAGCCATTACTAGCTCATCACTGGTGACATCTGGGTGCAAATACAGTGTTAATAACATGTGGAAGAGCCTCTGCCTCCGTGAAGGGTCCTTGCCATTGGAATTCCACAAACAATAGTCCTCAGCAGCTTGGAAATCTTTTAACTTATGAACCAGGATCTCAAGAGCTTTTTCATGTTCTTCCAGTTTTCCATGTAATATTGCACATTCCATGTAGAGATCAGTCTCTTTAATTTTACCTGTAATGTAGAGATAGGGGAAAATACTCATTACATTACAGCTGAAGAAACAAATGTTAAGGTCCTATTTTTGTAGATGACATACAGTAAAACTATTTGACTATGTTAAAATCCCAATGGTTCAGCGTTGATCTCACCAGGTGATGTTTCCTCTGCTCCCCCAAAATTCACTGGGACCCCAGTTCTTGGGCTCCCCCAAAACTCACCATGTTCACTGAAGTTATTACAATACTGTGTAATATCTAAAAAAAAATCATGTATATATGGGTATTAATAGGAATTACATCCAACTGTCCAAATAATCTGCCAGGTCAGATACCACCAAAGTCGTGAGTGTGCCAGATTATCAATGTTTTACTGTACTTGGTTTCAAGGGTTACTTTTCAAAACCAAAGATCATTCTTTCATGCTACAGGCAGTTACAAAAATCTGAATATACAGCAGTGCATGCATCAAGCCAAAATGAAACTCTGAGCTTAGACTCCGCATTGATTTTTTTCTTACCTAGCATTTCATAATCAACAAGCAAGGGAAGCTTGGTTGCCGTATTAAGCCATATAGAGTTACTTGGTAGCATTACAACAGTTAGCATGGCCAATGTTAACTGTACATCTGACTACTGAAACTCTGGGTCACCTCAGGCTTTAAATATATGAATAGCTCTTGCTGAGATGGATAAATTCAGTGTTCAGTTGAAAGAAGCAAAGAGTTGTACATTGAAAATACTGCTTAACTTTTTCTTCCCTTTTTATTTAGTACAGGCATAGTCTATATGATTATAAGTTATAGCACCATTGTACATAACTAACAGAAAAATGTCAATGTGTTTTACCTAGCAAAAGATGAACTCTATAAAGATTAGAGTGCTGGAGCAAGTTTTTCAGAGTACAACGTGCTGAAGTTAGTTCTTCTGAAACATTCCCCTCCTGGGAGTGCAATTCTAGTACTTTATCCAGATATAATACAGCTAAATGTGTGTGGTATTTCTCCTTCTGCAGATGCAAACAGATAATTCATTCTAAGGATAACAGAAAATACAATTCTGCCACACAAGTTTGAGAGCAGTCCAATGCAATACAATGGGCTTTTCTGGTCCTCTGCAATTAAGTCCAGTCATAAAGTCTGTTTTGCTCTGTATGCTGTTTGTTGCCCAGTTTTGGACATCAACTGGAACTGGGCAACAAACTGCATATAGAGGAAAACAGACTGTTGAATACAAACTGTCAATTCCAAAATTACAGCATAAATTAGGCAGAATGTGTAAATATTTGAACATATTTGTTGTAACAAACTAGCTCCAGGATAAAACCAATACAAAAGAACATAGCCACAAGTTTTATATCACTGAAACAAGTATTTCAGGCTTCATCAGAAATTCCTTCAGACAAGCAACTAGCAAATTGAACCTTCAGGTAAACCAATGAAGATGAACTCTTCAATAATTGGATTCTGTGACGAGATAGGAGGGTAGGAGGGGAGGATAGGTGAAAGAAATGAGAAGATAGACGGTTGAGACACCATTACTTTTCAAGATGCATGAGCTTAGAAGGGTCAAATCCATTTCTACATCTGGGAGGAAAAAAAATCAATTATGCGAGAAGGCAACTTATAGCTATTTAGTTTAAAAATGAATGCTGTTTTCCAGAAGTTTCTTCAAAAGAATTCTTCTTCAATTCAGCACAATGAAATAAAGATACTATTCAGCTTCCTATGATTAAATCTGTCGACACAGAATATATGTGTTTCAGTAGATCATACAAAACTGCATGCAATATACTTTAATCTTGCATTTTCCATGAAAGTGTACCCAATAATTATAAACTATAAATATGGGAATATGCTTTAGACTGCAAACTGTATTTTCATATTTCTAGGTTTGATGAATATTTACCTGAATCTTTCTTTCAAATACTAAGTGTTCCAAATACACAACAATGGCTTTCTTATACTTGTGAAGGTAGTTGACAATGTCATCTGGATTCATACAGGTTGCCTGGTTTTCATCAACTGGTCGCCTTGTGAAAATCTGGATACCAACCTTACCGGAAATAGCAAAATGACAACCATAATCACTGAGAATTCCTAATTTACCGTATCCATGACACCTTCTTCTTAGTGTTTCTACTGATTTAATAGAAGATAGTTGGAAATCTTACAGTTAATCATTCAAATCAATATCTCCAATTAAATTATATGCTTAAAGGGAATAAACATGCACTCATTTTAACTCTCCATCATTCTTAGAAATGGACTCAAAAGACAGAAAAGCTTCAATGAAAAGGAATACAACTCAAATATAAACAATCTACAACTTGCAGTTAAGGGAGTTAAGATTTTTTTTAAAATATCGTATACTATAAAAAAAATCAGCATGTTGTGCTAATTCTCAAGGCATATGGTGCATCATTACAAATTTTTCAGTTTTTATTTTTTTCTTTTAATTAAAAACTTGCTCCACAGCATGATTGACAATGACATAAAGATTACTGCACCAGTTCCTCAGGTTTTCAAACAAGTTCTTTTATCTAAAATTTTGTGCAGTGTTTAGCCACGTGCAACATTTTCTATGATGTACTGTTGTTGTTCTTGATAATAACAGACCTATCCCTATGCATAAAATTAATGTATCTTACTGTAGCACAGGCTAAACATTAGTTCATGTGAATGAGTTCAGGGCATTATGAAAAATGTTTATTAAGCATGTAGATATAGATATATTAAAACAAAAATACACTTTAAAATATTATACAGGTATTTCTTATTTATATATTAAGCAAAGATTCTTTTAGATGACACAGGAGTGAAAAAGCCATAGCCCAGAATTCGCAGCTGGCTGCGAGCAACCCACCCCCACCCCCTCTCCCCCCGCGCGCACACACACACACACACACATTTTTTGTTGACCCACGGAAAAAGTTTTCACTTACCTGGCATGGAGCTCACAAAGAGAAGGCGGTGCCTCCGCAATGTAAGTAGTGTTATCTAGTGTAGCCAAAAAAAAACCTGTGTCCACAAAACAGCTTTAAGGACACTTTGATAGTCAACTAACATCAATTCTAGCTTAGCCAACCATCAAAGCTGTTAAAAATACTAAACGTTTTGATATTCTATCAAACTAAATTTATTCAAGCTATTAAAAAATAAAATCTCAGAGTCTCATACACAAAACATTTAAGTACACTCAAATATCTATACTTAGTACCTCGGAGCCACTCCTCTTTATTGAAATCAATTGAGAAATTAGCAATGGTTTTTCAAGCAAATGCCCCACCGTAATTGGTGAGGAAATGCCACAACTGCCTCCATTGGAGAAATGTTTGCAGATACACAAGGATCTGCTAACATTTTCCTGTAAATTCCACAACTCTATTAAGAAACATTAAAACAACTTACTTATTATTTACATCAATGAAATGAAAACCAAACCTCCTCATTTCTTTGAAGACTCCAGTCAGCATACTTCCAGACCAGTTCATGATTAGAGCAGAAGCTTAGGAAATCAACAATATATTCAAAAAGATCTGAACGGGTTTTATCCTGGAGCTGTCCGTCAACAATCTTCACCCACAACTACAAGGAAAGAAATACTGGCTTATAAATGCTCGAATCAGAAATAGCAGTATTCTTTTGTTAAATGAATGCAAATTTCTCCTGCTAGCCTCCAGTGTTCCCGAGTCTCCCAATCTACTTCTGGTCCTCCCATTTTTGTTCCCTTTCCCATACCTCCCTTCCAGCCCCCATCACCCATTTTCACCCCCTATCCCTCCCAGTTCCATCCAACTACTACCTACACACTTCACCCATCAGACCCCCTCCCCCAATGTCCTTTACCTCTCCCTTATTGTTTCCCATTTTCACCTTCTTTATTTATCAGATTCCAGTACGGGGAGCTTTAGTGTCCTCGCTTATCGCCCTCCAGCAACCGTCTCCACCTTCACCCTCCCCCCACCTGCCTTTGTTTCCATTTATCTTTGTCTGCTTCCACCAGCCTACCCCCCCAACTCCACACCTCCCCTCCCCCAACAGACCATCCTTCATCACTCCTTGGTCCACCTATCACCTACTTGCCTGTCTCACCCCTCCTCTCCTTATACTGGCTACCTTCCCTTTCCACTCTCAATCATGATGCAGGGTCTTGACCTGAAACATTGACAGTTCCTTCTCCGTCCCACCCCCAGATGCTGCTCAACCTGCTGAGTTCATCCAGCAGTTTGTTTTTTTTAAAACTACAGATTCCAACATCTGCAGCCTCCTGTGTTACCATGTACTTTAATTTTACATGTTATGTGGGACTTTATCCATGGCTTGCTGAAATTCCAAGTACATTGCATCAGTGGCTTTCCCTTATCAATCCTACTATTTATATCCTTAAGAACTCCAGTGGGTTTGTCAAACACACTTTCCCTTCCAGAAAACCATAATGACTTTGTTTACTCTTGTTGATATTTTCCAAGTCTCCATTTTTATCATCCTCTGGCATTTTCCCCAGTTCCAATGTCAGGCTCATTGTTCTGTAGTTTCCTATTTTCTCTCTCCCTCCTTTGGGGAGTATCATTGTTCATCACTTCAAAACAATGGGGTTAATTACTTCAAGTTAAAAACAAAAATCTGTTCTTTTGGCCAAAGAACTTTCATAAACTTTCATGAGCTTCCCAGCTCCTACTTTAGATGTTCTTCAGCTGTTTACATTTATTGAATGATCTTGCTGAAAGAGGCTGTCAGCTTCATTGGATTTACACAGGCCATAACCAGTAAAATTACAAATTCAGGACAAGAAAAGCATTTCATTTATCATCATCATGCATTTTCTCTGTATGTTAAACAATGAATATGTCTATCATAACAATTCACTTACATTGCACTATTTCTAAGCCAAATATGTTTTGTAGAAGCTCTAGTTGCAACTGTAGAACACCACTTAAACAACCTTTAAGTTGGCACCTGGAAGCTCTGAAGTTAAATCACTTGGAAACTGTTCCCATATTCCACAATTGCTAACATATCTAATTGTGCATCTCTCCTCAAACTTCCTACCAAATTGAGAGAATTCAGTCTATTTCTTCCAGTGATTTTCACAAATGCATGCATTGAATCAGATACAAATCTTAAAAGATAGTCAAGAAAAACTAAACACCTCTTTACCTGTAGTGCTGCTTCATTTTGTCCATTATAGTGATAAAGAAGACCAAGTGCAAAGTATCTGTTCAAGAAAACACATTACACTAGTTAAACTTCAAAAAGCTTGTAGACAGTACAGTACTGTCTACAGTATGTAGACATTCAAGATAACAAACATTCATTCTTCACAGATGCATGCAATCTGCTTCTGTGGTGCCTTTCATCTTATCAGGTAATCATTGGGTCCCTGATTGCTCCATTTTTTAAAAAAACAAAAAGTGATTTTGTTTCTTCAAACAGTAAACAAACAAAACAGCCAAAAAATGCAGATGCTGGAAATCTGAAATAAAAATGAAAAAAGCTCGGGTCAGGCAGCATTTGTGGAGAGAGAAAGCAATTTCAATCATTTATCAGAACAGGCGAAAGTATGATGAAACATCATTGACCTGAAATGTTAGCCATTTCTCTCTCCATTGATGCTGCCTGATCTGCTGATTATTTCCAGCATATTTTTATTTCATTTCCCTTCCATCTCCTCAATAACTATAGCCACAATCCCTACTCCAAGATGGGTAATAATAAATACCATGATCCCAGATATTACTTTCTACAATTCCAGAGACAAGTGGCCATATTTTATGTAACGGTTCAATCATCAAGTAGGTAGTCACCTTTTTCCCCCTATCACACTAACTTTGAAATTTAGAATACCTGATGTATTACAAAATTGGATAGCAAGTTATCCTCTTCAACTGAATGTTTTAGCAAATGTGTTCATTGAATATTCAAACTGTTTTATCTTTAAATTTACTGTAGTTTTTAAACTTCCTTTTAGTTACTCTTATTTCACAGGTACTTTATGTGCTTGATATCATTATCAAAAATCATCTCTTTAATTTTCTTAGCAATCGAGCTCTTTTTACTTAAGTTAATACTTTTATTTGTAGGTTTTACTTTTTTCTCTGTCCTGCAGACTTTATATTCTTTTTTCAATTTCCATACAAGCTTTCATCCACTTTGGACACCACTTATCTTGTACAAGTTGTTTGACATTTTTTGCCCAAGTTATTTTTCCATCATTAACAATTTCCAGTTTATTTCTTTCAATTCATTCTCTATATATAACCAGTGATATTACTTGATGTAATTTTAGTGATGTTCAACAAAGTCCACTGGAAGAATGTCTACTCTACTCATACACAAACAGAGAACATATCTATTAAGGGAGACATAGAAACAACAATTAGATTGTCAGGCTGAAGCTGGGTATTACA
The DNA here is from genome assembly GCF_009764475.1 of Pristis pectinata. Taxonomy (NCBI): domain Eukaryota; kingdom Metazoa; phylum Chordata; class Chondrichthyes; order Rhinopristiformes; family Pristidae; genus Pristis; species Pristis pectinata. Next base: position 36,708,071 of record NC_067415.1, on the reverse strand, counting down.
GGACTGTGACACTTCTAATTTAAATTAAAAAAACAACTTTAAGACTGTCAAATCCATCGATTTACCAAACATGGGTGAAGACAATATTGCAAAATCAAAACAACATGGTGCATAGTATGCAAAGAGTGGGGTTGAATTTACACAAGGAAACTTGGAAGTTTCTTGTATGAACATACTTAATTTTCTATATTAGTGTAGAAAAGGGGAACAAGTCTAATCCAAAGACTAAATTGGATGAGCATAAAGATTATAGGTTTAACTTTTACAGTATGAAGGTAAGATTACCTGAAATCAAACACTGTATAGAAATAAAAAAAGATTGTTTCAATATAAGCTAAGAAAGCAGGTCAAGTGGAAATAAAGTAAAATTGCATTTGCAACATATCAGGAAGAACTTTATTCAGAGACTGAAATTTGTAATGGTGTGCTAAGCTGTATAGGAGAGGCAATAAATGCAAATGGTGGTAGATATCACATGATTCATTTGCATTCTGCTTTGATGAGACACCAAGGGCATTAGAAAGATAAATACCACTGGACCAAATAGTCTCTTCTCTTCCTTGGTTTTTCTAATGTTCTTTAAGGCAACAATGTCTCTCATATTTATGAAAATACAAGCGATCTGCTACGTACTTCTCATATTTTTCCAGCCAGGGAACAGAGTCCACTAATAAACAGGAATTTTCAGAAACCAACAAATCCAGCAAACTGTCATGGTTAGCTTCAGCATATAATTTTAGCAAGGCTGTGTCAATTTCTTCCTTGTATCCATTTGCTACTTCAGTGCTTCGAATCTCATTCAAGTAGCTCATAAGGAAGCGCTTGCACTTTGTAATTTTCTCTTGGTCACCCTGCATTAGTTGATTTAAGTCAGCATATTCATGTAAAGGGGGATGGGACCGTATAAACGTGGAGGTTGAAGGAAGCAGTAATGGATAGAGAGACATCAACTCTCTTACATCGAGCTGGCCATTCCTGTCAACAGAGACAAAATTCAAATAAACAAAAGCTGATCAATGTTTAATAAAATATTAATAGGACAGCCAAATGATTCAGACTACCCTGAAAAACATCAACATCAATAAAAGTTATTAAGCTAATAGATACAAATTAACAAATGACACTTCAGGGAAAATCATTAATCACTGTGGCGAGAGAAGCAGAAATAAGAATAAATGGATAGCTCTTTCGTAGCACCTAGATGTACATCGTAAGCTGAATGACCTCTCTCTACGCTACAAGTTTATCATTATATGATACTTAGATTCACAACACCTAAGCTTGTTAAGAAACAAATTATAGTGGGTTAGATCTAACAAGACCTTTTGACCAATATCATAACAAATAGAATCTTTAAAGTTCTGGGAACCAACTACAATAGTTCATTAAGCATCAAAAACAATGGAATGCACCAAATAAAACTATGCTCAGCTGCCCAGGCAGCATCAGAGTGGTTGTTTCAAGAACTACTTAAACATTTAAAGCACATTCCATGCAGAGCAAGTTGCAACTTGTACATACCAGGGTCAGTTACAACTGTCATTAGTGTTTTGTCTTTGGACACTCCTCCCTGAACTATTATTTATTGAATAGTTGGTACATGTACGACTTAGTTTAAAAAAAGTGACTAAATTATTAAGTGCAGTCTAATGCAAGAATATTCAATGGTTTACTAGATATGAAATCTGACCTCTCTTGCTACTTAAAGTGTTTGTGAAACAAATGGAAATACAGTGCAAGATCAATAGCAATGGAGTTAAAGCAAAGCTATTACAGGAAATTCTATTTGGGATGCAAACTAACAAGCAGAATCCACCACACATCAGACTGAATCTACACAGTCAAAGGAATGTTCATACCTGAAGAGTTCTTTAGCTTCTAAAAATTGAAGCTGGCCAAATTGTATAAACCCTGCTTGCTGCAGAATTCTTCTGTAAATACCCTACAGATTATAAACAGACGTCATTAATGAAATAGCTTTGAAGATCATTACTCAGACATGGTCAGCTGAAGCCTTGGGACAATCAACATGGATTATGAACAAATGAACTGGGGCCTTCCCAACTCAAAAAAGAAAAATCTTAAGAGTTTGATTTTTATATACAATTAGCACACAAATGTGCCATCTATAAATATTTCTCAGACACCAATTATTTTCTACTAGCTAACTATTATTCATTAACTTACATTTTCAAATATTAACCCATGCTAATAACTAAACCAAAACAGATGCCTGCAAAAAAAATCTGGCTCAATTAACTACAGAGTTATGCAGTAATATACATTTGATCAAATACTATTGCATCTAACTAATAACAAGGGTCCCAACACCGACCCTTGCGGCACACCACTAGTCACCACCCTCCAATCCGAGAAACAACCTTCAACCACCACCCTCCGCTTCCATCTCAGAGCCAATTTTGAATCCACCTAACCAGCTCTCCCTGGATTCCATGGGACTTCACCTTCCAGACCAGCCTATCATGTGGGGCCTTGTCGAAGACCTTGCTAAAGTCCAAATCGACAACACCCACTGCCCTAACTCATCTAACCTTTTGGTGACCTTTTCAAAAAACTTTAACAGGCTTGTCAAGCACAATTTTCCACACACAAAGCCATGCTGACTCCTCCCGATCACCCTCTGTATATCAAAATGCTGGTAGATCCTGTCCTCAGAATTCCCTCTAGTAATTTTCCCACTACTGATGTCAGGCTGACCTACCTGTAGTTCCCTGGCTTGTTCTTGCTACCTTTCTTAAACAACAGACCAACATTAGCCACCTTCCAGTCTTTGGGAACTTCACCAGTGGCTAACGATGAAGCAAAATCTCTGCAAGGACCTTCACAATTTCTCCTCTAGCCTCCCACAAAGTCCTAGGAGGTACTAGGTCAAGCCCTGGGGATTTGTCTACCTTTATGCACTGTAAGGCAGCAAATACCTCCTCCCTGGTAATATGAATGTTCTCCAAAACATCTCTACTTGTTTCCCTCATCTCTTGAGCAATCATGATTTTCTCCACAGTAAACACTGAAGATAAATATTCATTAAAAATCCCACCCATCTCCTGCAGCTCAAGACATAGGTGGGCCTGCTGATCTCTTTGGGGATCTACTCTCTCCCTGGCCACCCTTTTACTCTTAATATAGCTGTAGAACCTCTTGGTATTTTCCTTAACCTTACCTGCCAGAACCTCTCTTTGCCCTCCTGATTTCCCTACTAAGAGTATTCTTAATCTTTTTATAGTCACCAAGGGATTCACTCGTCCCCAACCTCCTAAACACAATGAGTGCTTCCTTCTTTTTGTTGACCAGAGCCTCAACATGTCTTGTCAGCTAAGGTTCCCTAAACTTGCCAGGTTTACCCCAACAGGAACATGCTGCTCCTGGACTGTTGCTATCACACTCTTAAAGGCCTCCCACTTGCCAGTCAATCCTTTCCCTTCAAACAGGCTCACCCAATCAACATCTGTTAGATCCTGCCTTATTCCCCCAAAATTAGCCCTGCTCCAGTTTCATTGGTGAGGCCGCACTTGGAGTACTGTGTACAGTTTTTGGTCACCCTGTTGTAGGAAAGACATGGTTAAACCAGAGTGCAGAAAATATCTACGAGGATGTTGCCAGGACTAGAGGGCCTGAGTTACAGGGAGAGGTTGGCCAGGCTAGGTCTTTATTCCTTGGAGCGTAGAAGAATGAGGGGTGATCTTTATAAAATCATCAGGGGTGTTGATAAGGTGGATGATAGCAGTCTTTTCCCCAGGGTAGGAGAGTCCAAAACTCGGGGGCATAGATTTAGGGTGAAAGGGGAAAGATTTGAAAGGGAATGAGGGGCAACTTTTTCCACACAGAGGGTGGTGAGTATTTGGAACGAGCTGCCAGAGGAAGTGGTTGAAGCAGGTACAATAGTATCATTTAAGAAGCACTTGGATAGGTACATGCAGGGGCGGGGCTTAGAGGGATATGGGCCAAATACAGGAAATTGGGACTAGATAGGTAGGCACAATGCTTGGCATGGACATTTGGGCCAAAGGGCCTGTATCTATGATATATTGCCCTAGGACTCTAATGGCCCTATTAAATGTTACAGCCAGGAATTCATTGCTTGATCTTTATACTTAACAGAATAAATTTGGCAGTTTTCACTCTTAAAATCGTACTGACCTGAAATTTCTCTTTTGGAATGTTCCGTCGTGCTGCTTTTGCTAGGACAAGGGCTTCCTCTACTCTGCGGCTGGCGAGAAGATCTTGAATCTGCCTTTCCAAAGGCAAAGGTACCAGAACATGTATTTCTTTACTAGTTGCTAAAATCAGTTTCCCTGTTGAGGACAATAGATCTAACATATCACGTCTCCAACTTACAACGCACTAATATTTTAGCAAAAGCATAACGTAAACACAGGCAACCGTACAATGTTTACAGCCTGGACCATTTAAGAGAAAACAACCTCGACAGGTTAACAACAAAACCTACATTATTTGAACCAATACAGAAATCCAAGATCAGATTAAAGATCTGAGCCAAAGCAGAAATTTATGATATCACACAGGTCAGGCAGGACATCAATATGTCAGATCGATATTAACTGCTATCAAAAACTGCTCAGATTTCCAGCATCTGCAGTATTTTGCGTTTGTTTTTAATGAATTAAGCTGTCATTTCAACATCCTTGGTTTCAGAAATACAAAACATATTTAGGTATATTCAGCGATCAAACCATCATTAAGATCAAAAATATTCAGTATACTTTCAAGTCCAAATAGTTGTCAACTGAATAATATAACAAATTCATATAACACACACACTAAACCTAGCTTTACAGGCAACATGCCATCAATGACCTTAATTTTGTTATACTCAATCTTACGAGTTTTCAAAGGTGTAAATATTTGCAGATGGAGCTTTTGAAGCTCATACGACACCAACAGAAATCCACCTGCTTTGACTGACTCCAATCCACTGGGAAGGAAGGAAATCTCTTGCTGGAAGTCCATGGCACAAGTTTAGAAAACACCTTGGACCAGATTGTCCTGCCGATCAAGAATTACTGCCATAACTGCTGGGATATCCCCTTTCATGTCATTTCACACTGCTTGGGTATATCATAGGAAACTTAACAAATGTCACATCTTGAAAAAAAAGATCCTGATACTTTCTTCTAAATTTCAAAACCTAATCACTTCCCAAGTCAAAGAGAGGATTTAAACTGAACATTTGATTTCCCTAAACAGGATCTGCTCCAACGGTCTTCAGTATGTTTATAGCATCTCTGCTAGGACATGAGCAGCAGAAAAAGGTTTTGCTCAGTTGCAGTAAATGGTATTGCCACTTAAAACACAGCCTTACTTTGGTAATAACAACAGCAAATGCTTTGAATTCTCTTTGATGTTGCCTGACCTGCTGAGTGTTTCCAGCATTTTGGGGTTTTATTTTTAGATGTCCAGCATCAGTTTTATGCTTACATTCACTTTTATAAAGAGCTGCTTTGCTATATCACCAGATGCAGGAAGTAGAGGAAATTCAGATAGAAAATTTAATTTTTTGGAAGAGGTGACCAAAAGGATTGACAAGGGCAGGGCAGTAGATGTTGTTTACATGGACCTTAGCAAGGCTTTTGACAAGGTCCCACGTGGTAGACTGGTCCAGAGAGTCAGATCTCATGGGATCCAGGGTGAGCTAGGCAATTGGATACAAAATTGGCTTGGTGGAAGGAGTCTGAGGGTGGTAGTGGAGGGTTACTATTTAGTTTGGAGGCCAGTGTCAGTGCTGGGTCCTCTGCTGTTTGCCATATATATCTTTTTTTTTATCTATTTATTTATTTATGATTTGGATGAGAATATGGGTGGTATGATTAAGTTTGCAGATGACACCAAAATTGGTGGTGTGGTGGACAGTGAAGGAGGTGGTCTAAGTTTACAACAGGATCCAGATCAACTGAGAAAGTGGGCGAAAGAATTGCAGATGGAATTAACTCGGACAGTGCAAAGTGATGCATTTTGGGAAGTTAAACCAGGGCAGACTTACACAATAAATGACAGGGCCCTAGGGATTGTTGTACATTAGAGACACCTGGGGGTACAAGTACATAGATCATTGAAAGTGGTGACACAAATAGAAAAGGTGGTAAAGAAGGCACATGACACATTTGCCGTCATTGGACGGGGCACTGAGTACAAGAGTCGGGACATCGTGTTACAGCTGTATGAGACTTTGGTGAGACTGTATATGGAATACTGTCTGCAGTTCTAGTCACTATACTATAGGAAGGAAATGATTAAGCCAGAGAGGGTGCAGAAAAAATTCACAAGGATGTTGCTGGGACTGGAAGGCTTGAGCTACAAGGACAGACTGGATGGGCTGGGACTGTTTTCCTTGGAGCAAAGGCGGCTAAGGGGTGACCTTATAGAAGTTTATAAAATCATGAGAGGCATAGATAAGGTGGATGGTCACAGTCTTTTTCCCAGGATAGGGGAGTCTAAAACTAAAGGCAGAAGTTTAAAGTGAGAGGGGAAAGATTTAAAGAGGATCTGAGGGGCAACTTTTTCCTCTACAGAGGGTGATGGGTATATGGAACAAGCTTCCAAAGAAGTGGTAGAGGCAGGAACGATTACAACATTTGATAGACACTTAGATAGGTTCATGGATAGGAAAGGTTCAGCGTGATATGGGCAAAATACAGGCAAATAGGACTAGCTCAGAAAGGCACCTTGGTCAGCATGGATTAGTTGGGTCAAAGGGCCTGTTTCCATGCTGTACAACTCTATAATTAGGGACAACAGTCAGGCAGGTGATGACAGACCAGAATCAGAAAGCCTTTGGTTGAGTGATACTGTGGGAATGCACCAAATCTCTGGCTCATTCTGGGAGTTTGACAAGGTGGGATGGATATGTAGAAGCCACTGTAGCCTGAGAAACCCATTGTATATTTACAAGGTAGTGAAGGATGTAAAAAAGCTTCTGTTTCCTTACTCAAACTGAGAAGGGGCAACAAAAACTTGCTTTTAGTCTGATTACTGTACCAGGATACTGGCTGTTAACGTGCTAGTGATTTTGTATGTGGCCCTGGCAGGGTGGATAGCATGGCAACACTTGCGGGCTGCCCCCAGAACATTCTACACAAAGATGTATTTCACTGTGTGTTTCGATGTACATGTCACTAATAAAGAAAACTTAAATCTTAATTCTTGTCGCAGACCTCTCCCATACCTAGCACCAAAATGGCCCTTGCCAGTACTTGCCTCTCACAGATGCGGTCATCGGAAAGCAAAGACCACCATAATGCCTAATACCATATCAAATATGGTTTAATTATGGTCTAAAGGATGTGTTTGCTCTCTTCTAGTGTCACCACAGAGATGGCCTTTTTGTTTGCAAAATTAGTTGTGCAGTAATACCCTTTAGGGATTTAAAATCTTAAGATTTAGTTGTGGTGTACATTTGACATGCTCTAGACAAAATAAAGAACTGCCAACTCTATGAAAGATTGAACAGCTTTAGCAGAAGGCATTATTGAAAACTTTGCAGAAACAAAACTGTTTATAAAACCTCATGAAAATGGACTGGATTACACTTCAGCCTTCAGGATATAAACAAAATAAGTTACTGGATTTAATACTTGCTTTTTGTGAACAATTTGTCCTCCACATTTAAGACAAGATGAACAAGTTTGTCGATGGTACTAAAAGCAGAAGTGTGGTCAATAATAGAAGGTATCAGTGGACTGATTAGGTGAGCACAAATATGACAAACAGGATTCAATCTTGAAAAGTGAGGGGTAAAACATTTGCAAAGGATAAACATAGCAAAGGAAAACACAATAAGTTACTAAAAGTGGTAAAGAAGCAGAGGGAACTTGGAGGAAGATTGCAAATTCCTGAAGAGGTAAATGAGGCGAGTGAGGTAGTGGGATGCTTGAATCCATTGGCTCCAGCATAGAATACAATGGCTCCAGCATAGAATACAAAAGCAGGGACATCATGCTGAAATGGAACAAAACACCAGTTAGGCCAGCTAGAGTACCAAGTATCATTGTGGTTACCATTATATTCAAAAGGTGACTATACAAAGGGCAGAGGGGAAATTTATGATGATATTATCTGGATTACAGAATTTCAGTTATGAAGAGAGACTGGTTAGTCTCAGAATGTTTCCTCTGGAACAAAAAACTATGAGAGGCCTTGACAGAGTGAACAGGAAGAACTCTAGAAGGGAAGTCAATAACTAGGGAACTTAGATTTAGGTTAATTAGTGAAAGGATTCAAGATAAGATGAGGAAATTCTCCCAGAGCACAAAGGTCTGGAACTCACAACCTAAAGGAATGTGAAAATAAAACAAAATCACTTCTTAAAAAGGTACTAGGAGGAACACTTGGTGAATTAAAACCTTCAAAGCCTTGAGAACTATGATCAACTTAAAGAGCTCTGTTTTTGGCTGGCATGGTCATAGTGGGCCAAATAGACTCCTTGTGTGCCATTTCTAGGATACTAGGTGGAGGTACCTCATTTAAATTACCTTCAAAGTCTTGTAGTATGTGGCCATCTCTGAATGGAATTGTCTGTTTTTGTTGCTGGTCAAGCATACTATGTACAGTAACAAACTCTTCATCCAGAGCTACCACATAAGGAAAGCACACAGCTGCTCCAATCACATTCTCTGACCAGTGAACAGGTGCACGCTGGGAGATTCCTGCTGCTGTCACAAACATTCCTGCAAAGGAAAATTAAAGTAATTAATGAGTTGCAATTATCATGTCCCTAATGCCTTGCAGTAAATTTGATGCCTGAATGGTAAGTACTTGTTCATAATTATAACACCTACACTACTGAGAATATAAAATGTGCTAATTCACACAGTTAATTACAGGCAGTTTTTCAATCCTTTCCCATTCCCCAGGCTCCAACAAATGTAACTTCTATTAGGGGCTGTTTCTTCCCTTTTAAATTTCATGCATTCTTCCTGGTATTAAAAACTGTCAGTCTGAGTTGGATAAGCCACGGTGCTGAACCTGAACAGTCTCACCAATTCCAAGTTGCTTAATCCTATTATTCAGTAATTCATATTTTTAGCACAAAAATGATTCAATTATCAGTAATCAGATGCTGATATTAGACCTAATGGAAACAAAGTTTTCTGCACCAACAGTTGATTGCAAGATATTTCTGCACAAATTTTAAAAATCCAGTTTGATCTTCCATCATTAATGATGGTGACCATAAAAAAAAATTTGCTGCACAAATGTCCTCAGTGAAGAAACTCTGCAATCTCTATCCAGTCTAGGCTAAATGCAATTCCAGACCCACCAATGTGGTTGGTGCTAAAATGCCTAGCAGGCTAGTCAGTTGTATCAGAACCACTACATTGGAACAGAAAATGACTAAGCAATCACCAAGCATTGTGTGACATGCTGAACTCTGGACCTCCCAAAATCCACTGCACAAACATGTGGAGACTGGTGTTTAAATTAGGAGAGCTAAACCACAGACTAGGCATGCAACAACCTTACATACATACATTTCTTAAAAAAAAACACTCACCTTACAATGTACCAGACTCCTCCATCACATCCTTCCTATAATCGAGACAGACTCCCTACAGGGGTGACACAGTGCTATACAGGCAAGAGGGTGTAGCCCCAAGAGTACTCAACATTGTCTACACTCCATGAAGTTTCATGGCATCAGTCCAAATGTAGGCAAGGAAACTTCCTCCTGATTACCACCAACTGTATTCCTTCAGTGGATGAATCAACAATTAAAGGAAATATTGGACAAGGAGATAGAATGCACTCTGGGCACTGGACTCCAACATCCATCACAATAAGGGCTCCGTAGCAGTATCACTGTTTGAACTCAGCCGAAAGGACACAGCTGCCAGATTGGGTCTGCAGCAAGTATTGTATAAAACAATATGTGGGATAAACTATTTGATCCTTCTCTGCCAATGCACGTGACAGATAAATCACCCATGATAGCAATGGTAGAAGTGAGCACCACATAGTCCTCATGGAGGCAAAGTCCCATCTTCCCACCAGTGACACCAACCACGATTAATGAGACACATGACAGATCTGACACTCTTCACAGATAATGCCTGAACTGCTAAACATTCCCAACATTTTCTGTTTTTATTTCCTGCAGCTCAAAACTGGGTATCCACGAGACCACCAGGTGCAGCAATGTACACCATCACAATCTTTAATTTAGGGCCCAGTATATCCCTTAGCCTACCATTACTATCAAAGTAGAGATCAATCTCGGTTCAACAATTCATACCAGGAGCATGACTAGAACTGAGGAGCACCTGGTGAAACTGCAACATTGGACTACATGCATGCTAAATAGCAAATACAACACACAATAGACAGAGCCAAGAGATCTCACAAGCAACAGATCAGATTAAAGCTCTGCAGTCCTGCTACATCTAGTCATGAATGGTGATAGACAATTAAAAGGCTAAGGAGAAGTGATGACGACACCAATAACATTATCCTCAACAATGGCAGGGTCCAGCAACCGAGTACTAAAGACATGGCTGAAGCAGTCGCAACCACATCCAGCCAGAAGTGCTGATAGATAATTTGTAGTGAGATTTCTCTTCCTGAGATTCCCCACCAACACAGAACCCAATCTTCAGCCAATTTGATTCACTCCATCTGATAACAAGAAACAGCTGAGAAGTGGGACTAGCTCAGCCAGACAACTTGCTGCATGAATGATTTGGGCCAAAGGGCCTGTTTCCATGCTCTACAATTCTTAATACAATCTGGCCAATTATCATCTAGTCTATTTTCAATCATCAGTAATGAAAGGTGACATCAAGTGGCACTTATCTGCCAATAACCTGCTTACCAATGCCCAGTTTGGATTTCACCAAAACCACTCAGTTGGTCATAGTGTTGGGCCAAACAGAGATTAAATTTAGTGCCATTTTAATGCATTACGGTTATTAGTCTCGGCTACTCTGACAGATTCCCACAATCACTGCCTGCAAGGAGGACGAGGAGTTTCAGGCACAAGGGAGCATTGGCACCTGAATATCCCCTTCGTGTCACAAATGGACAGACTTGAATCTAGGTATTAGGTGGCACTATTAAAAAAAAGTCTTAATTTGAAAAAAAAAATAGACCTCTAACAAACTAGTGCTAGCAGAAATTTTTGAATAAAATATTCACAGTGCTCTCCCAGAAACTTTATTTTAATAATCTTTTTAGACAAAGTGAAATTTGTGTTGGCAATATCTGGTGAAACCACTCATGCCTTATCCAAATGTAGAACATTTAAATCCTGAAATGATATCAATCTGAAATGTTAACTGTTTTTCTATCCACAGACGCTGCCTGAGCTACTTAATTCTTCCAGCATTCTCTGATCCTTAATATTAATTTTTCCCACAATTACAGAAATTTGGTACTTCCCTTCCATTAAATAAATTAACTGTTTTCAAATTCTGCTCTTTGAGAATTAGTGAGAAAAAAATGCTGACGCCATTTAACTTATCCTGCTTTCATTCATCACTACTTTATTATTTAAATGTCCCTTTCCGTTCTCCAGTGCACAAACAGGAAATGCAAAATTCCACAACAGAAATGTGATGATGACAATGGGGAAATAGTTTAACCATGTTTGATTTAAGCACAAAATTGCATACACGAGAACAAAACCTAATCACAAACTCTACAACATAATAGAAGCAATTAACAGTATCACTGGTAACTATGCAAATCTTCAAAAAACTAATTTCTGGGCAAAGAGAATTGGAAAAATAGAGAACTCTCTCTCTCAATTTTTTTTTGTCATGTGGCAACTTGAACCTTGCTCGACACTCTAAAATGCAGGCTGTTCAATCTCCTATAGAAAATGTACAGCAATTTTGTTATCCCACAGCTTGGAGTACTGGGTATGGTTCAAGTCTCTGCATGACAAAAATAATTAATAATAAAAGAAGTTAACAAGGTGATTTAGCAAAACACAGATTATGGTCAAGATCAGATTAATTTGGGTTTAATTTATAGGTTTACATGGAATTTGACTGGTCACTGATTTCCATCACCTTCTCCCTCATTGTTCAGCTATATGAAGCAGCCTAAAAAACTTTTCTACAAAGTAATGAAAATACAAACTTGCTACCACAGACATTTTGACGTGAAAAATGCAGATGCTTTTAAAGAAAAGACAGTTGCACAATGGAGAGAGGAATAAAGGATGGGTTATGTGAAGTAAGGTGGGAAGAGATTGGTTATGCTGTAAAATTCTGATCAAAACCCTGCATAAAACTCAGAGTGGAGTTATATATTAGAATACTAAAAGGCCATTTTATCTATCAAAATATCAAAAAAAAAAAAGCTTTTACATTTGTTCTGGGTATTAAGACAAACAATGTCAAGTTTAGAGGTGGCAGAAAATTTTCCACAGTATGACTGCATATTTCTGCTGACTTTGAAATGCAAACCATGTTTTAGTACTTTCTCTTCCACCACCATGGATGTTCAACCAGCTGCAGGAGCAAAGCAATATCGTTCAATAGCCAGTTACACTGGGTAGAAAAACTAAAGCGCAATTTTCAAAACAATATCAATTCATCCTCCCATTCAAGAGTGATGTTAGCTGGAAATTCAGTCCAACATTTCTGCTGAGAAATTTATGAGAAGGATTTGCTTTGTAGCCCATTTAACATCACCTTTTTTTTACTATTTACCTTTCCAGCCTACGTTTCAGATATAATTTACACTGGTTATAACCTGCTTTCTCCTTATTAGATTTAGGATTCCCTTTTTCAGTGAAATAGTTTTCATTACAAATGGTAATTTTTTTTTGCTGGAAATGCACAGAGGCCAGAGAGAAAAATTAGAGTTCTCAGATTTCCTGATGAGACCCACGATTCCTCCATTATCATAAGCTAATTCCATGAAGGTGGCAAAAGTAGCAGAGTCATTCAACCTAGTCTATTAATGTAAATTTAATTGTAGACGAATTGTTTGCAGATATTAGAAAAAAATTATGTTTCAACAAACTGTCAATGCAAATTGTTAACTTTCCTCCCACAAACTATTTTCTGCTTTTATTTTAGATTTCCAGCAGAAAGGAAATGCACAACCATCTAGGAAGACCAGAATTTGAGGGAATCCTAGCATGGCACTAAAATAGGAAGTTCTCTCTCTCCAAATTATAGACATAATGTTTGCCAAGATTTGATATCTTTATTTTTCAAGATCGGTTTGATAAAATGGGTGAGCGAACATGTTGCATTTGCACAGAGTGGACAATCATGCTAGCAGCTGCTTGAGAAGTAGTTACATGAAGGGTTCAGCAAAGATCTAAATTTGCAACGAGATTGCTAATAAAGATATTAATAGAATAAGTCCACAATATTGTCACCAGTCCCCCAATCAAGATTTTAATATGTGTGTGTGTGTGTGTGTGTGTGTGTGTGTGTGTGTGGGGGGGGGGGGGGGGGGGGGGGGGGGGGGGGGGTGGTGTGCAGGGTGAGACACAGAGTCAACACTAACCAACAACATTAATGGATTAGCCACATTAAAAACTGTGGTTAAAACAATAGATCAGAGGTTGGGTATCTTGCAGGTGCTGGTTCTTCACTTAATTCCTCAGTGCCTTTCCATTATCTGTGAGTGTGTGATGAAATATCTGCAACATGCTTTAGTGAACAGTTGCTGTTGGAGGCATCAGGGGAACATTAATGGGCACATAATGGGAAATAAGTAGGGGAATGGGATTAATGGGATCACTCCGAGAGCCAATTTAGAGATTTGATAGGATAAATGGCTCCTATGTCGCAAGGAACTATGAGAAAAATAAGGCAGTGGCCATCTGGCATGTGTTCATTCGAACCCTGCAATCTATTCTCGCTCACATGTCCATCAACTCCGCCCATCACCCAACTGCTTCTGCCACCTATCTACACGAGGAATAATATAGCAGCCATTTACGCTACCAACCAGCATGTGTTTGGTGCTAGTTCAACAAATCCAGAAAAAAAACCAACCTATCTGACACATTTCCAGTGACTAACCTAAGCTTTCACTCCCTTCATCAGCAATGGCTGGCAAATGTACCGTGTACATAATGCACTACAGTTACTTGCCAAGGCTACTCAGCACCTCCCCAACTCCTAATCTTAGGAGACAAGGAAACACCACTTCCAGGAGGACTCCTGCAAGTCCAACATCATTCTGGCATGAAAAACACTGCTATTCCTTTATCTTTGCCTCGTCTAACTCCTGTGGTAGTCTGCTTATCAAGTCAGCAGCAGTTTGAGGTGGTGATTCATTTGCAACTTTTCAAAGGCAATTAGGATTGAGCACTAAATGATGGCCTTGCCAGTGGTATCCAACATCTCACAAAGGAATACTGTAAAATGTTAGTTTATATCATCAAGATCTATAAGGCAGCAAATGGTTCAAGGAATGTTTCCAATATAAGCTTGTACAGAGTGCTCTAGTTAGGTCTATAAAAAATGAAGCTTCAATATCGTATGGCTGCAGTAAAGATAAATAGGATGCTAAAGTTTAGAGGTACCATAGAACAATACAGCACAGTACAGGTAGAACAATTAAAAACTAGAAGTATAATTGTGTAAGGCCATAGTCAATGAGTCATGGTGGATAATATGACACTGAAAACCAAATCCAGAGGATGAACACTTCAGGAACACCTGTTCTCATAATCAAGTCACAAAGATAGTTTAGTTCTGGGGGCAGAGAAATGGGTGAAAAAGGGTGTCATCAACCTCTCCATCAGACATCTAGAAGGTATGAAGAAAGTGGATCCATTGTAGACAGGTTCCACATACTGGAAGAGATCACAATCTACAGAAGATAGGTAGGTTAGCTGTGTGTGATTAATGAGTTAAGTCACTGAAAATTCATCATTTCTTTCAAGAGGGTGAAGCAGAATCTCACAGATATTCTTCTGGTTGTTGCCAGACATTTTTCAAAATTGTTCTTTTGACCATCCTTGGAAATTCAGCAGCAGTTTGAGGTGCAGATAGCATATTGGGACAGGAGACACTTGTGTTAGTCAGTCTTTCCTGGTAATTTTGCCTTGCAGTTTCACACCAAACTTAGCTACATCCTCACTTTCACTTTCGAAGCCTGTTTCTTTTATCTACAAAGCATTGCCCACTTCTGCCTTTATTTGCTTTCCACCACCACAAAAAGCATTATCCAGCAGTGAAAAATCAACATCTTTATTTTTCATTTAGGCTGGGAGAACCTGACACTGTCACCAAATGAAAAGTTTTATTTTCTACCACTAAGCTTTGTTATTTTAAGCTTAAACGGGCAGTTGAATAAATAAACAGCTATATCAGAATAAAATGAAGTGTCTCACAACCCTTTCCCTTTTTTTGCTCCATCAGATGTAACAATGTTGTCAGCAAAGTTCAGAAAATTCAACAATAACAGAAAAAACCCTCAGAAGAACAGCACCACCAAATCCATCATATAGCTGAACAATGAGGAAAAAGGTAATGGAAATCAGTGAAATGTACCATTTCATGCACCTCCACTTCTAGATTAACGTCTTGACTTGTACAAAAATCACACACCGTAACAGTCCAATCCTACTGCCAGCTCCACCAGCTGCCCATGACATCCCTATCACCCATGATCATGTCTTTTTCTCAGCTCCATACCACCTTACTTCTCGTCTCCCCTTCACTTCTGGGTCACATCAACCCCTGAAATAGGCAACCTATTCCGAATTCTGTAATGGGAAGATTTTACCAGTTGGAAAGGGGAGAAGATTCAGGGATGCCTCAAAGGCTCCTTAAAAAGACTAAACTTATGGAAACTCTGGCTCATGACCAGCCAAGATGGAGAAGCAGCATTTAGGACAGTATCAAGAACCTCAATGCCATTCATTGAGAGTACGCAGAAGCATGGCATGAATGGTGGAAGAACCGCACCACCCTCCAAACTACCCAACTATCCAGTCAAACTCCTCCTGCCTCACCTGTGGCTGAGTCTGCCAGTCCAACATTAGCTTCACTGGCATCTCAGAACCCAAAGAACTGCAGTTGAAGCAGGTTATCCTCATCTCAAGATACTGTGGACACTGCAGCAAGGAAAGGGTTAAGATAGTGTGCAGGCAAAGATGGTTTTCAGACAGTCTGCAGACACCCATGCTGAGAAAGGTCCTTGAGAGCACAGCTCCTCTTTGTACAGCACGGGAGCAGAGGTCACCAGGCACACCAAGACAAGGCTGCAAACGAAGGATTGCAAGACACACACTAACTATTGGACAATTACTTTACTAACACTAAGGTATTATTGGCTATTAACATGTAGTTTCTATTGGTTATTAACGCCTATATTAATGGAACATGATTGGTATTTTATGTATGCAAATGAGGGATTCTAAGATGTCCAAGGATTTTAATTGGCCAATATACGTTTAAAAAGACAACTCTTTGTTGAAATTTTAGAAAGTTTGGTGACAGGGGATGGACTGTTCTCCTTGTGCACAAGTAAATAAAGTGTGATTGAGAAACGAGTGCAAATTATCAGAGTCCAGTTAATCAGCGACAACAGTTTTTTGGAGGTTCCAGTGAGATGGCTAACCTTTAGCTTCACTCTACGGGAAAACAGGGTTGAGCCCCAGTGACCAGTCTCGAGCCAATGGCAGCTCAAATCTGAACAAGTAGAACTGAGTCTGTCACTGGAACGCTAATTTCTTCCTGCGTGGGGTAGTAGAAGTACGCCATCGTATAGTCGCTGAAAGGGATAGCAATTGGCTGAGCAATTGCGACGGGAGGTTCGAGTCCCCCTGTTCAGAAATGAAGAGCTGCAGCAGGCGCAGGTTCAAGTCCCACGAGTGAGCACCTGTGGGCTGGGTCCCACAAAGAGGGGAAAAAAAGGAAAATAAAAAGAGGAATAGGGAGAAGGAATGTTGTGGTTAAGAGTAAAATATTTTCTTTTCTGTGTGAGTGTGAATGAATGTGAGAGTGAAACTTTATAGCAAAAATGAGGAGCCCTGGGCAAGACTGCCCTGGACCCCCTAAGAACACCGACGGGTAGATGATTTTGCACTACGGACCAGAAAGTGTTAAGTACGTTGAAGAGTGGGTGAAGTGGACTAAGGGAGCAGATACGAGTTTCCCTCCCAACAATATTTTTAATGCAGACCATCTGGAGTGTCTGCAGAAGGCATTAGCAGAGACACAATACAAAATGTAAGAGTAATGTGAGTTGGTCTGCATTTATTTACTGGAAAAATGAGATGCATAAGTGGTTAGATGGATTCCACAGGAAGAGCAAGTAAAGTGTACAAAAAGTGCTGGAGAAAGGGGAAAGACAGAAAGGACGGGGAAAGAGAATGGTGTCTACCTCAGTGTTTAAAAAGAAACAACTGGTACTGGAATCAGAGGATGAAATAGATGACTATAACCCTCTGCACCCTCGCCTCCCTCAGCCACAGTTACAACAAGGCTCACTCCAAGTGTCACCCTGAGTACTCAGCGGTGCCGGCATCAGCCACTGCCCCACCACAGTTGGAGGTTCCCAATATAACCTAACAAGTGCTTTGAGGGAGTGTTTCCCCTCGCACTGTAGATTGGCATAAGATACAGAGTACTGTGCAAAAGGCAGATGAGGATGTTAACCACATGTAGAACGCATACATACCATATTTCAAAAGCATTCCGGAATAACCCCAGAGGCGGGGACACCCGCCTTGATAAATGTTATTGTAAATGGGTTGCAACCCAGGTTAAAGGAAATGTTCACTGTTACTTGTGTAGAATGGTTAAAGATTTAACTTCAACATTGTGATTTGATTTAAGATTGAGTGTTTTACAACATTGTCAAAGGCAGTTATAACACCAGAAATCTAAACCTACTAAAAGGAGGTGCGGGACACGTTACTTGTATCAGCACTGGGGGTTACTCCACGTTAACCAGCCTGGGGTCGGGGCAGCGGACATGGTAGGGGTAGAGGACGGGGATGTCCGTGAGGGGTTTGTTTGGTCTGCAGACAGCCTGGCCACTCGGCTCCAGAGTGCCCTCTGCACCAGGGAAACACCAATAGTTAACAATTTCCACCTCCACAGGCTGCACAATTCACTTTAAACAACCCATTTGATCAATGTCCCTAGCTGTCACAATAGAGATGCCAGGCCCAAATTCTGCCTGCTATGAAGATTTCTGAGCCTGCTATTCCCTTGACTGTAAATGGACAGCAACTTGATTTGTTAATTGATACTGGAGCCACTTATTCCACAATTCATGATTCCGATTGGGCACTAGCACCATTGAGCAATGAATCAGCAAGCGTTGTGGGACTTTTGGGACAGCCAGTCTCTTTACCTGTTTCTCGAAAGGTTACTTATCAGCTTCAGGGACACCAAGGGGAACATCAGTTTCTTAGCGCACAGAACCCTTGGGCTAATTTGTTGGACAAGGATCTCCTTTGCAAGCTAGGTTATACGTTGGTATGTTCCCTTGATGGAGCACAACTTGAAGTACCAGAAAGTGTATACCCAACTCTCTGTGCCTCGTTAGAGGAGACTGCTCAGGTAAAACCCGAAGTTTGGTGGTGGAAGTTTACTAACAAATCTTTGTCTAACAAGGGCGTTAGCCACAGTTAAACAATTGCAGCAACTCCCTGAAGCCCATGTAGTGCTGGGAAAATACCCATACATGACATCCGAGTGGCATACAACTATCCATTGTACAACGCATTACTCTGCAGAAGGTCCAGACCATTCGTATGAAGAATCTGAGGCAACTATTGTGAGACAGCCACAGTAAGTCCATCTTTATTACTAATTTTGCCCTCTATGTGGGTACCGAAGGCATAGCTGCTGCTACGAAACTACCACCTGATGCAGACCCACTTTTCCAAATGCCACCCAATGGTTTATCATCTTTTATGCAGAACACCAGAGGCCATCCATACTAACACAGAAGGAACCCTCTCAGATTCCTCCGCCCCCAAGGAAATTGTTTTCACATACAACAGATCTGCACCTTATCCCACGAATTTCAAACACTATGTTTTGAATCTTCCTACGTCACAGAACGATGATATCACCAACTGTTTACTCGCCCAAGTACCAGAGACCCTGTGGGCTTCTCACCTCTTCAGGAACCCCTGTACAGCATGATGAATTAATTGCCAATCTCATTTCTGCTATTCAATTGCCTTCTGTGATTGCTGCTATTAATGTGTTCAGACTGCCAACCCCTTCCCAAACCCTAATGATGAACTCGTACATTTACAGTGTGATGCATCAGAGACCGAAAAGACTCTATGGACGTCATACAATTACCTAAGTGTATGGGTTATAATTATGTACTTGTTATTGTGTGTTTGATGGGTAGAAGCCTATCCAACTTGTAGAAATGATGCTGCAACTGTTGCTAAACTTTTATCACAAGAATTCATTCCTAGGTTTGGAATCCCTGAGAAGATATCAAGTGACAACACTTTGCAGTGTAAACACCACTTCGCTTGCCCGCACCACCCACAACTGAATGGGGCAACGGAGTGACAGAATGGAATCCTGAGAAACAGACTGGCTAAATTATGTGAGGAAACAGGACTGAAATGGCCAGAGGCACTTCCCCTGGCCCTCATGACAATGTGCTGCGCTTCAAACCGTTGAACGGGCCTATCTCCACATGAGACAGTATTGGGACGTCCCATGCGCTTACCAGTTATGCCTTCCCTTTCTGTCAAAAAGAAGGACATCCATACCATGAGTGAAAGTGTGTTGCAGTATTGTATGGCACTAACATGAAAAGAGTTCATTAAGTTTCCATCAACAGGTAATTGAAGGCCAGAAGGTCGTGACGACTACAGAGTGCCATACCTACCAGCTGGGAGTTTGGGTACTCATGAAATCCTATTGACGGAAAAATGCCTTGAACCCCAGTGGGAAGGTCCATATCAAGTGTTGCTGACCATGCACACTGCCGTGAAGCTCCAACAGAAACTGACTTAGATCCACACGCACCGCATGCCAAACCTGCTGCGCCACTGGACCAGGAAACCAGCGGCAAAGAACTATCTGAATTATTTGATCACTATCATTCATGGTTTTAAGTAGTCATTGTGTTTTAGGTTATGGATATTCTGTATGCCCGTCCTTTGCTTAAGCGCAGGACTGCACTTTCCTACGTCTTAGTTTTGAGTATGCTCTGTGTTCTAACCAGTCGAGTTGTTGGAGGGCCCATGCATTCAGGGGAGGGAGTGCCAATGTGGCCAGTAGCCCTTAATCAGAGTGAACTCCATTCCGTCTTCTACTTTGATGACGACACCAGAGCCGGAGGGGAAACAAGAAACTGCACTGTCCATGAGGATGAACCTTGGCTTTGCAATTGCTTTGAGGGATGGTATCAGCCTTCCTATGACAGGTCACATAACCCTCCAGTGGTGAGATTGCTCCATGAGAGTCAGGGAGAGGTTTGCCATTGTAATACCCAGGGTTTGGGGTCAGACTTAGGCAACAGTACGTGCAACTTCTTCACCACTGCTGACCCCACCCCCAGCCCTGTTAACAGCACTTATTGGGTCTGTGGCCACAGGCTTACCCTGGCTGCCAGGGATGCTCCTCTCCAGATGGGATTCCTGGCCTGAACCAAGGCCATGGAGAGGTAGCTGTTACCTGGTCTATATGACACCATAGTATACCACCTGCCATCGCTGTCCCTACATCCAGCTGTGTGAGGCCGCCCTCGAAGGGCCATCACAGAGGCTGAATACTTCTGGATAATAGCAGCCCCATTCTGGGGACCTGCAAGGCTGCCTCGTGAAAACAACAATATGGCCTTGGCAATGAAGAAATTGGCTAATGAGATGGTCCTAGCATTACAGAACATCAGCTAGGCCATTAAGGACATTACAGCTGAGATGGAAGGGATTCGCTCTGTGGCCCTCCAGAACTGGTTACTGTTAGACTTCCTACTGGCCGAGGAAGGCAGTACTTTTGCCATTATCGGTTGGGAATGTACATTCCTGACTTGTCTGAAAACATCAATAATTTGGCTGCACACATCGAGGAGGAGGCTGACAAGGTCAGAAAGATCGGCAGGAGTTACATAGGACCCCTTCGTCACCTTGGGGTCCCTTTAGCTAGCTCTGTTCCCTGTTGGGGGGGTTGGGGCAGCTCCATCATACAATGGATACTCGGGGCCATATTTCTGCT
Organism: Pristis pectinata; assembly: GCF_009764475.1. Taxonomy (NCBI): domain Eukaryota; kingdom Metazoa; phylum Chordata; class Chondrichthyes; order Rhinopristiformes; family Pristidae; genus Pristis; species Pristis pectinata. The sequence goes on along the minus strand of NC_067415.1, from coordinate 36,686,913 downwards.
GGTTGTGATATTCATTTTTAATCTCTTGCCTGAGATCACGCTGTGGGGTGATAGCCCACAGAGCAGCTGCCTCCATGATCAGACAGCTAACCGCCGATGAAGTCATCACGGAGTTCCAGAAACTCCGTGCTATTGAAACTCGGTAAGGTTTGTCCGTGCTATTGAAACTCAGTAAGATTTGTGTTGTCCTTTACAGGACAAAAGTTGGGGGGGGGGGGGGGTGGGCGCGGTGTTGTGGAGAAGAAGCGTGGACACTGTGGCAAGGCAAGGGTTGAGATAGTGTGTAGGCAGAGATGATTTGCAGACAGCCTGCAGTCACCCCTGCTGAGCAAGGTCCTTGAGAGCACAGCTCCTCTTTGTACAGCACAGGAGCCGAGGTCACCAGGCACACCAAGACAAGGATGCAAACGAAGGATTGCAAGGCGCACACTAACTATTGGACAATTACTTTACTAACTCTAAAGTACTATTGGCTATTAACATGTAGTTTCTATTGGTCATTAACACCTATATAAATGGATCATGACTGGTATTTTATGTATGCAAAGATCTTAGTCGGTCAATATCTGTTTAAAAAGACAATTTTGTTGAAATTTTAGAATAGTTCAGCAGCAGGAGCCAGACTGTTCTCCTTGTGCACAAGTAAATAAACAGTGATTGAGAAATGAGTGCAAATTATCAGAGTCCAGTTAATCAGCGACGACAATACTGAATGAGTCATAGAATTGTTTCTGCACAGGAACAGGCCGTACAGCACCACTCGCCCATGCCGACTGTGATGCCCATCTGCACTAATCCCATTTACCCATATTAAGTCAGGGTCCCTCTGCTCCTTTCCTATCTGTACATGTCCAAATGCCTTTTAAATATTGCAATTCTATCTGTCTCTATCACTTCCTCTGGCAGTTTGTTCCATATAAAGCCACCAACCTCTGTGTGAAAAACTTGCCCCTCAGACACCCTTTAAATTTCTTTGCTCTCACCTTAAACCTATATTCTCTAGCTTTAGATTCCCTCACTCTAGGAAAAAGACTACCTGATCTATGGCCCTCATAATTTTATAAATCTCTCAGGTCACCCCTCAGTCTATGTTCCAGTGAGAATAAACCCAGCCTATCCAATCTCTCCTTTTAAATAAAGCCCTCCATTTCAGGCAATGTCCAGGTGAATCTCTTTTGCACTCTTCCTAATGCTAGCACATCCTTCCTATAGTGTGATGACCAGAACTGTATGCAATACTCCAAGTAAGGCCTGACCAACTGTCGGTACATCTGAAACATAACATCCCAACCCTTGTACTCAGTGCCTCGGTCTATGAGAGCTAGCATGCTGAATGCATTCTTCACTCCCCCAAGGTCCCTCTGGACATCACTCCTGAGTTGCTGCAAGTTGAAGAGTTTCCTATCAGTTCTGAAGATTAACTAAAACTTCCGGTTCCTAAGTTCTCCAAGCCACCAGTGTTTTACTGCACCATGAAATCCATCTCCATCTCTTCCTTAACACCCTCATATTTCAAAACCCCCGAACAAACTCACCTCTGATTTCATGTTGCTCTACATTTACCTTTCCTTCACTGTGTAATGCACTATTTTTATGCATGTAACTAATACTATAAGAATGCAGTCATTAGTAAATATTTTTCCTTATTTTTAAGGCATGTCAAAAGATATAGCTGCTTGATGCTCTTTCAAAAACTTCATTTTCTTTGCCACCCAGCCAGTCCTCTTGCTTTTAGTTGCTACTTATGAAATTTCTAATGAGCTCCCATTTCAATATTTTTCTCCTTCCACAAAGATGTGAAAAACTATTCAGTTTAATGGCATACATATGAAACAGGTAACAAATAACACCAAGAGATCACATTTGGAACAGACCAAATATGTGCATTGCTTACATGATATAGTGGACAGCAATTTTTCTGTTTGAACAGCTTGCGTAAATTATTAAGCAGACCGCATGATTACATAAAAAAACAAGAGCTCCAATAGACAAAAAGTACAAACAGAGAAATCAGCCACTCCTCAAAGAAATGATGGCCCAGTTTTCAGAATTTTGTCTCTCCCCTACTTTTGAGTTCCCTGCCCAAAAGGGTGGCACATTGGTGCAGAATTCCTTGGAGGTAAATATCTGAGCTACTGCATTGCCTGACATCATTTCTCACTTTGCACTCATCATTTGGCACTGCTGCCTCAACTCCAGGGACCCAGATTCAATCTTGACAGAGTGCTGTTGGCATGGACTTTGTACGTTCTCCTAGTGACTGTGTGGGTTTCCCCGCACATCTCAAAAATGTGCTGTTAGGTTCATTAGTTACTGTAAATTTTCCCCTAATATACATGGGTAGCAGGAAAGACAGGGAGATTTGATGTGAGCTAAGGTAAGTAAGCAGGGGAACAGGACTGATGGGAATGCTCTGAGAGCTGGCATAGATACAATGGGCTGAATGGCCTCCGGTGTCAAGAGAAATACATGATATGAAAAATTCACATCCTTCCCCTCAGCAAAAGCTTGCAAACAAATGCAGTGCCACCTTGGCTCCTAAATTGTTTCAAGTTCATAGATCGCTGGGGAGATCTTACCCAGTTCCAACTTTAACACATTAATCTTATAAAATCAGCTTTGGACAGCTTCAGCTCTAAAAATGAAACAAACTGAAATCAACACACATATTTAAAGTCAAGCAGCAGAGTCCACAGAAAAGGATCTGACTGGCAGAAACTGGTTACATTTGCAAAGTGAGAAATGACGTCAGGCAATGCAGTAGCTCAGATATTTACCTCCAAGGAATTCTGCACTGTACATAAAGTATCTTGCAAAAAAAAAAACTATGCACATTATATTCTTGAATACTCTCTGCTGTTAGATTCCATGTGGAGACCAGCAATAGAGCTAGGTCTTCCTGTATTCAGCTGGGGAATTGGCTCATGGATCCTTATGGGGCCCACAGTTTTCAATTTAGATTGTATGGCTACAGGAAGATCAATAAGCAGAGAGCAAGGTCTTATTTTTAAAATGTGCTTTGCTTAATGTTTACAATTATTTATATTTATTTTTAGTTTTTTTTAAATTTCAAATAATTTTATCTTTTTAATTCTTTGCTGGTATAACCACAATGGGCAGAATGGCTTCCTGTGCCACAAACATCTATGATTCAGTAACAAGTTTGCAAGTTGTACAGACTATTACATTGTTATTTTGTGGTGCAGAAATAGTTTAATCTTCCAAACTGTTAAAGAAAGAGACGTGCAACTCTGTTGAATATCATTGAACAATTAAATAAAGGACAGTTTAAAATGGAAAACTACAGGAAAAGAATGAGGTTTGGCCTGTTTGATAGATTATAAGTTCAGTTCAAATATAATGGTGGATCATTTGTTTTATTAAAACTAGATTAGACAAGCTATATGGTTTCCTTCATTTTTGTTCCAAGATCAATTTAGTAGCTCGAGTTTTTTTTTGTGTAACTTGATTCTCATATCTTATTTTTTCTAATGTCCCAAAAAATAATACTGAACCCAATGGCCCAGGTTTTACTAGCACGGCCACAGTTGCTGTTCCTGGTGATCAAACATTCAAACTTACCTGGTTGAAATGCAGAGGGACTATCTCGTAGCCTGAAACACCCTGGAGTCCAATATCAAAGCCTTGTTAGAGGAAAATCGGTGTCAGATCCTGCATTTACTCCAATAAGTCTCAATATGATGCAACTGCTGTTGAAGGATTCATAAACTGGCAACTAATGGAGCAGAAGCCCCAGACTTACTGCCACTGAAACAAAAAATGGAACCACTAACAATTACCCAACAAAATTTGGGACATTACCTTTATGATGCTATTTTATAGCCTAACAACAGATGCTTATGAGCACCTGTATTGACAAAAGCCATAATTAGAGCATGACCACCTCTCTGGCACTAAAAATAAACAACTTCTAACAACCACCATCCACCTGCACATGTCCAATTATACTTTGTTCTCTATAAAATAAAGTGAATGATAAAACTTGTTGATTACTTCCTGGCTCACTGACAGAAATTGCTTCAATTCGATTGGCTGCTTAACCAGTTTGGCCACATCACGGCTGCTAAACTGATGTCTGAGAGCAAAATACATCTGTAAAGGGGAAGATCATACCAGAAAGTGCTAGAATTTACATAAGAATATATGAAACAGCTTTCTGTCTCTCTACTTTCTTGAATAGCAGTGGAACATTTTGCTGATGTTATTGTCAAGGTCACCTGCAATCACCAGTAATCACAAAGTCTGAGCTAATAACACAATCACCATACATTTCAGCAGAACATTCCAAATATATATTTGCAAAGAATGAGAATGACATGCACTTCAGGAAAAAGGGGACCTTGCCAGAATTATAGAGGACAAACTGCAATACATTCATAATAAATTTACTTTAAATTTGTGAATTCTACAAACAAGTCATTAAAATTTGACTCTAGATGCCAGTCAAAACAGCCATCTGATTTTGATCATATTTTTAATATGTATAATACCCCAACTTCGAAATTCTGCAGTGAAAAACCGTCTTTAAAGAGAAAACCCAATTAGAAATTATTCTCCTGAAGAGCTTGGATGACCTCAGAAATCATTTAAAGGATTTATTTTTAAAAGTGAAAAGCATGACCAAAATGGCATTCAGCCCACATACCTTTGTCAACTCTTTCAAATAACTATACAATTACTCTCCCTTGGCCCTGCACACTTTTTCCATTAAGTACTTAATTTCATTTTGAAAGCTAATATTAAATTTGTTTCTATTGTCCTTCTAGACAATGGATTTCAGATCATAACTCAATAAAACCAAAATCTATAGCTCTTGCCCAGACACTTTCTTTTGACAGTTATCTTAAATCTGTCTTCTCAGTAAACCTCTCAGTAGAAACAGCTTCTCCATAATCTTTTTTTTAAATCAAATCTCCTCATAAATTTTGAATCCCCTATAAATCCCAATTTTGTACAATTTCTCCACATAACTTAAGTTCTATGACCATGGTTATCATTTTCATGCATCTCCTCTGTACCCAATCAAGTCCTTGACATCCCTCCTAAGGCACAGAATCTGCAATCAGCCAAAATTCACTATCTAAATTCAACTTTTAAAAGTTTTCCACAACTTTCTTGTTTTTATATGTGTTCCCTCTAAATATTTTTATTTGTCCTTCAAAGTTGTATGTGAATCATGGAGCCTCTGTTCCTGCACTCCATTTAAGTTTATACCACCTTTCCTAACATTTAATTTTTGTCTTAAATGCCAACTACCCCTTGTCTATCCATGATCTCCTGAACTCATTTGACTTTCCTCCTCATCATTTATGACATTACCAAGATATATGCCATCTTCAAGTTTCAAAATTAGACCATGAAACTGAAATAAAACTCATTAATTTACTGAAAGAAAAGTTTTCCAATTCCCACCCTACGAAACATACTCAATCTTATGAGATCTAGCGGCACAGAACTGGTGTACTAGCTTGTTATGCAAGGATTTCCCTTGACCAACTATAAACAAAGATCCCCTTTCTCATGTGATTCATTTAGAGTACTAGAACAATACAGAAACTGAATATTGGAGGAACAAAATATTTCTCTTCAAGCTACCTCATCTAATGCCACTATCTTTTAACTGCCCTCCACCCACACTCTTTTTAAGTGATGTTGAATCATATGTGCTTTTGAGCATCTTAACATCTAGTTCAAAATTGGAAGGAATGGCTAAGTAACCTATCCTTTAAGTAGGGTACATCGATGTCATTATAACGCTTATAAGAATAGTCATCCTGCACATAAAATATCATAAATAAACAATAAACTTACCCAATGCACCTGGGCCAGCTAATAAAAATTCCTCTCGTCCAATCCGCTTTACAATTGGTTGTTTTTCCTCACTATTGAATGGGAACAGGTCCTGTGAAACACCGGTGTTATAACACAAAATAATATACTGTGTGCTCATTGCCAAGCAAAGGAAGTAGCCATCTGCAGCTATAGCAACCGGTTGTTCTGGTGTGGACACTTCCTTCATTAACTGGACACGATCTTCATGTACTGTGTATATTTGCACGGTTTTCCGCTTTAGTGAAATGGTACAAACTTCGACACAGAAGGGGTCTCCAGTCACTGGATTCTCATTTACAGCAAATGCAATTACTCCTTTGATTTTAGCTCCTGATGGTATTGGCTCCAGATTCATCATATGCAATAAAGTCACATTATTGTCACATAGAACCAATAGCCTGTTCAAAGCTGATGCTGCTTTCAGCTCATTCACAGCTTTTTTAAGCCCCAGATACATGTGCAGTTGTTTTATTGGAGTAAACACAAGTCTTCCTGAGGTGGATACTTTTTCTTCCAATAGAAAGTGATAGATAAAGCAGTCGTTTGTTCCCACATAAAGATTCTTCCCGCAACACTCAATACAGTCAATAGTCATCCAAGTTTTATCTCCTATCAGCAGATCTCGCTCAAGAACAGGAACAAGTTCAAATGCCTTTACGCTCATTGTGACTTTCCAGTCATCTAAAAAAAAAGGGGAGGGCAGGGGGAGGACAACAAAGAATAAATAAAGAATAAATTTAAGTTTAATACATTATCTAAAAACAGTTTAAAACCACTCAGAAATTCATGTAGTCAAAGTCAAAAATATAGTCAAGGACATCAAGAGTTTGGGAAGGTGCTCCCAATCAACTTTTGAAAATAGATAATCATCCTGTAATAGATTTAGCAGAACTGAAAGCCACAATGAAGTAATGAATGCTTTTAAAATTATAGAATATCTTGTTTTAGTAACATTTCATCTTTAGTGATCATGACCTCAAACATCTAATTGACTTCACATGAAGCAGCAGGGCCAAAACAAAAGGATAAACAATAGTCAATAAGCATCACTTGCGGCTCTCAGAGTTTCTCTGGCATCAAGTCCACACTTTGATAATACACCTGGTAAAGGAACCTCAAAAATGTATTGACCTACTATTGTCAACATGGTAATCTGACACCCAAACCAGGCCGCAGGGCAGAATTCCAGGACACTACTAATGATTAACGAGCAAGCCTGATCACTAATGCAACCTGGATATGTAGATCTGTCACCATGAGTAATAGCTTTTGCTGCTCCTCATGTTAATGCATCAACAAGTGTAGTCCTCCTAAATTGATAGACAACAGGAAACTTAATAATAATGCATTCTACCATTCATCATAGTTTTACCTGGTATATTTCCATCAGGAATTGGGATCCCAAAACCCCAGGTGTTTATATACTTGTTCCACAGCTGCTAAGGTTTTTAAGTAACACACCATGACAAACCCTCGAATTTCAACAAAACAGCTGCTTTTTTTAAAATATAAATTTAGTTACATTCTGCATTGAAGGCAAGTCCTACTATTGCATGAAAACGCTGCTATGCAGTAAATGGATTGTATCGATAATGCATTATGCTTGTTATCTCCAGACTCAGTATTCCAACAATCTGCTTTTTGATTTAGTGATGCAACTGAATCCCAAAAATAAGTAGGCACGGAATTAAAATAGCAATAATATCAAAAATCGCTCAAATATTCTGTGTCATAAGTTATCTCTGTGCCAATGTTAACTACACAAAAATACTATCATTTAGAAAGTACGATCTACACAAGGGTTGTGCGATGAGGTATATGTTGGGACGTTAACAAAAGACCTTGAGCACATTTTCTCATTTCCCAAGATGGACAGGTGAAAAGCAGTCATGTTATCTTTCAAGAGGCTGCTGTCCTTCAAATATTTGAAACATTTTTCCCGCACCAGGCTGTACCAAGTAATTCTTAGAACTATTAACTACTCTTGGAGCCAGCAAGAACATAGAATATTACAGCACAGTACAGGCCCTTCGGCCCACAATGTTGCGCTGACATTTTTATCCTGCTCTAAGATCTATCTAACCCTTCCCTCCCACATAAACCTCCATTTCTCTATCATTCATGTGGCTATCTAAAAGTCTCTTAAATGTTCCTAATGTATCCGCCCCCACAACCTCTGCCGGCAGTGCGTTCACACCCACCACTCTCTGCGTAAAAAACTTACCCCCTGACATCCCCCTTATATCTTCCTCCAATTGCCTTAAAATTATGCCCCCTCATGTTAGCCATTGTCACCCTGGGGAAAAAAGTCTCTAACTGTCCACTTGATCTACGCCTCTTATCATCTTGTACACCTCCATCAAGTCACCTCTCATTCTCTTTCTCTCCAAAGAGAAAAGCCCTAGCTCACTCAACCTAACTCACTCAAACTATTGCAGACAGTGTTTCTGGACCAATGCCACATCTGGGACACCACTGCTGATCTGCTAGCATCTGTGGAGGTAACAAAAGTTTTTTTGTGTGTATTAAATACAATTTCTGTTACGTTAAATGCTTCATTTAATTTCAATTTACTCAAGTCCTTTTGGATCAGAATTTCCCTGCTAGCTCATCTGTGCACAACATTCCAGTTAGAATTGAAGATAATACCCAACCCACACCAAACCAACAGTGCTGTTGAGCAAAAATTTCAAAAATAGTCAAGTTTTTGCCAGTTACATTTATGATACAAATGACATTAATGAGACAATCAAAAAATCTTGCACCTGTTCTGACAACCTTTATCGTTGATGTAGTTGTGGAATTGATTGCTGAATTTCAAATCAATGCAATCTACATTAGAATTCTATTGAAATCAAGAATACTTGAGAAATATTTTGAGTTAATTACACTTTCCCTGAACGACTAAAAAGGAAATGTGGGATGGTGCAGTGCTCGGTTGCGTAAGCAAGAGTCACTTAGAATTAAACATTTTACAGGGCTGACTTAACTTAGCTCAGCCAAGCTAACAAGGGTAGCACAACAGTTAATCAATGTCCCCAGCATGAAATGCTGCTGCCTTGTCTCAGTAACAATGTGCATAGGGGGCAAACTGCCAGCGAAAATACTGTTGAGAATATTATACGACTACTGATCACCTAGAAGTATTAGAGAGTTGCCAGTGCTCATGAAATATCAACTTAGCATGGGTCACGACCTTCTGGAGAGAAGGGTAAACAAGAAATTATTGATCACATAAATTGATCCAACATCAAGGTATACGGTGACTTTTGGCATTTCACACGATCCTAGCTGCAGCATGCAGTTTAATTATAATGGATACCTTTATGAGTGACATGCAGGCATTTTAACACAGATCCACCATGTAAAAAAAACTGAAGGAACTCAGCAGGTCAGGAAGCATCTTTGGAGGCAAAAGGGATAGTCAGTGTTTCAGGTTGAAACCCTGCATAGGGACTATTCTAGATTAGAGCATCTCTGTCCTTGGGATATCTGGCAAATAATAATAACAACAGGATATGGTGGGTTTTAATACTTCTCCAGCAAATAAGAAGCCATGATCAGAATAAAACATTTAATCATCTGTTTTCTAAGTGTAAACATGGATTTATGGAGGATTGTCTGACTTTTCACCTGGACCCAAATTAGATGAAGATGATTGTTGTTCAATTTTAATTAAATTCACTGTCAATAATTGTTTCAGCTAAACAGCATTGATCCCAATTTTACTGTTTTAAAAAGCCAATACATAATTTGAACTCAACAAATTTTTCAGGACAGCAATTCTGCAAAAGATTCTACCTCACATTTGACCCCAACGTAAACTTCCAGCATCATCAACTCTAATTTCACATCCACAACATCAACTGTCATCCAAGTACCACTACTGCTGAACCCCTCATTCATGCTTGTCATCTCCAGATTCGTATTCTAAGAAACAGCAAATGCTAAAAACACTCAGCAGATCAAGCAGCATCTGTGGAGACAGAAAGAGAGTAAGTGCTTCTGGTCAATGACCTTTAGTCAGGAAAAGCAGGCACCATCCTGCAGCTGCAGACAGGGAGAGCAAAACAGAACAAAACTGGGGTATTGTGAGCCTCCATATTTGTGTAGTAAATAGGAATTTACAATCAGAATATATGATATTGAACATCAATAACCATCTCCTGAAAGTAAGAGAGGATTTGTCAAGGCCCAGGGTGCAGTGACCAGAGAACTATTTTAACAAAAAGTCATTAACCAGAAATGTGAAGTCAATTTCTCTCTCCAGAGATGCTGCCTGATCTGCTGAGTATTTCTAGATGATTTTGTTTTTAGTTCAGATTCAGTTTCTGCATTCTTTTGCTTTTCAAGTATTCAAATGATCTGCTGGCTGACCAAATGATACAACTGAAAATTGTATTAAAACCCCAAAATATGTGGCTGCAGAATTAAAGCAGAATTACTTAGGTATTTTGGGTCACCATATTTACACCAATATTAATTGTGTGAAAATACTATAATTTAGAAAGAGGGGGGCATACATGAAATGACATGGCTGGGGTGTGTGTTGAGGGAATAAATGGGAGGAAATATCTGGAGAAGAGATTGCAGATGCCGGAGGAACTCAGCAGGTCAAGCAGCATCTGTGGAGAAAAAGAGGTGGTTGGCGTTTCATTTGAGACCCTACATCAGGATTGAAAGTGCAGAGGGAAGATAGTCAGTACAAAGAGGCGAGAGGGAGATCTGAGACATAGGCTGGTGGGTGATTGCTAGAAACAGATAAGGTGGGGGGTGATGAGCAGCTGGAACCGGTGGGGGAGGGTAATAAATCTCGGAAACACTGGGGGGGGGGGGAATAGAAAAGATGAACAAAAGGAGAGAGAACCTAGGTGGACTGGTAGGAGTGGGAATGATATGGGGTTGTAGGTTATCAGGTTACCCTCTCCCCATTCCCTAGATTTGTTACTTCCCCCACCTGGTTCCATCTGCCCATCACCCTCACACCTATCTGCCTAGGTTTCTTTTTCCTTAGCCTATCATTCCTATCCCCTCCCCATCTGGTTCCAACTGACCATTACCTTCCAGCCTATCTCAAAACTGCCCCCTCCCCCATTTCACTTGGTTCTACTTATTACCTACCAGCCCTCATCACACTCCTTCCTCTCACCTCTTTATAATGGCTATCGCCCTTCTACACTCTCGGTTCTGATGTAGGGTCTTGCCCCAAAACATCAACCATCCCTTTGCCTCTACAGATGCTACTTGACCCACTAAATTCCACCTGCAGTTTGTTTCTTTTTGCTCAGGTGGAAGCATCTGCTTATTTATGTCAAATTTGTCTGTGGCATTGTCCTCTCAGCTAGAATTGAGATCAACCCCATCTCAAAAGACTTGCATACAAAATTTGGACTGACATTTTAGCATATATATTGAGAATGCTACACTGATGTAGATGCAGTCTTTCAGGTTAGACACATATATAAAAAAATCCCATGACACCAAATCAATATCAGGTGAGTTTCCTCCAGTGGCTCCATAACTTAAAAGAAAAATAGGTAATCCGGGTAATGGTAAAGTCTGCTCATTGCAGAAGCTCGGTATGGCTATATTACCGACCACATTTCCTACAATAGTGTCTATACCAAAAAGGTGTGATTGATTTTAAAGCTCTTCGGAAGGTCGTGAGAGGGTCACCGTAAATCAATTCCAGCATCACCGAAGACCTGGACCCACCTCAATGCCGGGTTAAATGTGAATATCATTCGATAACAGAAATAACCTGTGACACCAGGATACATCCGTAAATATGTGATCCACAGACTAACAGGTAGGGCAAACATTTCCTAATCACCACTGAATCATCAATTACCGCTCCTTAATGCTTCCCCAAGCAACACCTCGACTCTACTTATCCTCTCCCCAAACGGTGACCATCACGATTTCTAATCCGTTGCGCGGAACCCGGAGCCTCAGCGGGCTGGGCTGGGCTGAGCTGGGCTTTGCTCCGCTTCGCTTCGCCCTCTTACCCAAGCCTCCGGAACGGGGTTGTGCACCTCACTCTGCCACAGCTGTTCGCCTCCTGCAATCCACTTCCGACGCTTCCCCGGCTGCTTCCGGTCATGTCACCTCCGCGGCAGCCGTCACCGGTTATCACGTGATCCTGCGCAGCTCTCCTCCACCGCCAGAGGCGCCAGCGCCGGCGGCCGCTGACGCAGGGATTCCCAACGTTGACGTTTGGGCAGGGGGGGGGCGGGGGCAAACGTACGATCTTGCGCCTGCGCAGCACTTGCAGACTCGTTCAGTATTTTGGACCTCTGTGACGCGGCCCCAGTCTAGCTGCGCTGTGATTGGTGGAGCGGAGGTCACGTGGGAACCCGGGGACATTTGTTTGCGGGAGCGGCTAAAGATGGCGGTGGGGGAAGGGTCGGTTGGACGGGCTGAGTTTGATGCTAATTTGTTGTTGCATCCAGAGCTTCTGTCCGGGGAGTTTCTCCTGCAGCTCTTAGAGCAGGTGAGTTGGAGAGATGTGGAATGCTTCTCAACCTGGTCCCATTGGCTGTTTGCGTTGTTAGGGCCCTGTTCAGAGACCTCTGTTGCTGGTGAGGAGTTCCTGCTTGCGAGTCAGGGTAGGGGCATTGGAGATGGGCAGAGGCACCTACAATGAGCCATCATAACTTGTTTGAAGGCATATCTGTGAGCGGATGTCACAAAATTGGTGGAGTTGTGAATAGTGAGGAAGGTTGTCAAAGGATTCAGTGGGATGTAGACCAGTTGAAAATGTGGGCAGAGAAATGGCAGATGGGGTTTAATCTGGCCACTTGTGAGGTGTTGCTCTTTGGGGATCAAATTGAGTAGCGCAGGATCCTTAATGGCATTAATGTATAGAGGGATCTTGGCATGTGGACCAGTGGTTCTGACATCTACCACCATGAAGTGCTTTGAGAGGTTGGTTATGGCACGCATCAACTCTAGTCTACCAGACAACCTGGACCCATTGCAATTTGCCTGTTGCTGAAACAGGTCTACAGTGGATGCCATGTCCCTGGCCCTACACTCAGCTCTGGAGCATCTGGACAATAAAGGCATCTATGTTAGACTATTGTTTATTGACTACAGCTCTGCCTTCAATACAATAATCCCAAGTAAGCTTGTAACCAAACTCTGAGACCTAGGACTCAACACCTCCCTCTGTAACTGGATCCTTGACTGTCTAACAAAACAGACTGCAATCGGTGAGGATAGGCAGCAATACCTCCGGCATGATTATTCTCAACACTGGTGCCCTGCAAGGCTGTGTCCTCAGCCCTCTACTCCCTACACACTCATGACTGTGTGGCCAGATTCTGCTCTAACTCCATCTACAAGTTTGCAGATGATACCGCTGTTGTAGGCTGTATCTCAAACAGCAATGAGTCACGGTACAGGAAGGAGATAGAGAGCTTAGTGGAATGGTGTCCTGACGACAACCTTGCCCTCAATGTCAACAAAACAAAAGAACTGGTCATTGACTTCAGGAAAGGGGGCGGTGTACATCCACCTGTCTACGTCAATGGTGCTGAGGTTGAGAGCTTCAAGTTTCTAGGAGTGAACATCACCAACAGCCTGTCCTGGTCAAATCATGTAGAAGCCATGACCAAGAAAGCTCACCAGTGCTTCTACTTCCTCAGGAGGCTAAAGAAATTTGGTTTGTCCCCTTTGACTCTCACCAACTTTTACAGATGCACCATAGAAAGCATCCTATCTGGATGTATCACGGCTTGGTACGGCAACTGCTCTGCGCAGGACCGCAAGAAACTACAGAGAGTTGTAGACACAGCCCAGTGCATTATGGACACCAGCCTCCCCTCCTTGGACTCTGTCTTTACCTCTTGCTGTCTTGGTGAAGCTGCCAGCATAATCAAAGACCCCACCCAGGGCATTCTCTCTTTTCTCCTCTTCTATCGGGTAGAAGATACAGGAGCTTGAAGGCATGTACCACCAGAATTAAGGACAGTTTCTACCCCACTGTGATAAGACTGTTGAACAGTTCCCTATACAGTGAGATGGACTATGACCTCACGATCTACCTTGTTGTGACCTTACACCTTATTGCACTGCACGTTCTCTGTAGCTGTGACACTTTACTCTGTACTGTTATTGTTTTTACCTGTACTATATCAATACACTCTGTACTGACTCAATATAACTGCACTGTGTAATGAATTGACCTGTACGATCAGTTTGTAAGACAAGCTTTTCACTGTACCTCAGTGACAATAATATACCAATAACTCCCTGAAAGTGGCAACACAGGCAAATAGGGTGGTTTAAAAAAAGGTGTACAGCACGCTTGCCTTCATCAGTCAGGGTGTTAAGTATAAAAGTTGGGTAATCATGTTGTAGTTGTATGAAAGTTGATTAGGCCACATTTGGAGTGCTGTGTGCAATTCTGGATGCTGTATTGCAGGAAGAATGTAGAGGTGGGTAGAGTGGGTGCGGAAGAGGTACACCAGGATTTTGCCTGGATTCAAGAGTATTAGCTATAAGGAGAGGTTGGACAATTTGATTTTTTTCTCTGGAGTGTCAGAAGCTGAGGAGTCACCTGATAGCAAGTATATAAATTTATGAGGCACAGACAGGATAGATAAAGTCATTTTCCCAGGGTGGAAATATGAGGGGCATTGCTTTAAGGTGAGAGGGGGAAAAGTTTAAGGAGATGTTTTTTTTTACAGAGTGGTAGCTACCTAGAATGTGATTCCAGGGGAGGTGGTATAACAGATACGCTAGCAATGTTTAAGGGGCATTTAGACATGCACGTGAGCAGGGATAGAATAGAAGGATACAGACTGTGCAGGCAGTTGGGATCAGTTGAATTGGCATCATGATTGGTGCAAATGTGGTGGGTTGAAGGGATTGTTCCTGTGCTGTATTTTTCTATGTTTTTTGAGGTGATGTAGGATTTGGATCAGCATAAGTGGCCAAAGCCAGAAATTGGAGTGGGATGGAAAAGTTCTTATCATGCGTGGATCCAAATGCATTGGGTGAAATTTCAGTTGTTATCCACTTGTAATAAAGAAAGAAATTTGGCTGTGGAATCGATAGAGTAGAAATAAATAAGTCATTTTCTGATTGGGTGGCTGCAATTTCTGGGGTACTACAGCGGTCAGTGCTGGTGCCCCAGTCATTCAGAATCTATCAGTGATTTGAATGAAAGGATCAAACATATTATATCCAAGTTTAGAGACGATTCAGACCTAGTTGGCAATATGAGCAGATTTTGTTACCGTTGATTTCTGTAGTGGTTACAACCGAGTCACCTGCAAGTTAATTTCAGACAGAAGACGTCATCCATGTAGCTGAGAAGCTGGTGTTAATTACAGCCCAGACTTCACTATTTCCACAGTGGTGGTATTTGGTGAATTAACAGAGTGAAAATAAACCTATATTTTTACTGGTGTTTGGAGCAGGAAACTATTTCTAAAGTGGTGCGAATAGGAAGATGGTCTTAAAAGTAAACTTTTTGCCCTTTTACGGCATCTCACAAATCGATATGTGCAGCAGAGCTGTTAGCACAGACATTCGTTTTTTTTGGTGATTAACTAAATCTTTGTTTTTCTTTCCAGAGGGAAATAGCTACAGAGAACCTGCATGATGCAGAGAAGGATCAGATTGTCGAAGTGTACATTCAGCATGTCATTCCATTGCCACAGAGGGAGTTGCCCAAGAACAGATGGGGAAGAAAGATGGCTGAGAAAAGAGAACAGGCCATTTGTGCGACACAGAGTATAAGGCATGTAGTTTCTGCTTTGTTTGTCAAAATTAAGTGTTTATTAGTGATGCTTTAAAGATGATGGAAGCTCTGGTTACAATGTTCCAAAATTCTATAGACTCTGGAATGGTTCCTGCAGATTGGAAGTTTGCAAATATAACCCCACTGTATAAGAGAGAAAGTGAGAGTGTCTGACATATTGGTAACAGAGAGAATGCTGGAATCTGTAATGAAAGATGTCAAATCATTTAGAAAATAATTATGACTGAGTGGAGTCCACTTGGATTTATGAAAGGTAAGTCATGGGCGGCACGGTAGCATAGCGGTTAGCGCGACGCTATTACAGCACCAGCGATCGGGGTTCGATTCCCGTCGCTGTCTGTAAGGAGTTTGTACATTCTCCCGTGTCTGCGTGGGTTTCCTCCGGGTGCTCCGGTTTCCTCCCACATTACAAAGACATACGGGTAGGTTAACTTGGGTTTAAAATGGGCAGCGCGGACTCATTGGGCCAGAAGGGCCTGTTACCACGCTGTAAATAAAATTTAAATTTAAAACAATATTTGAATCTTTGAAGATCTATTCTTGTAGAGTAGATCAGGGGAAGCCAGTGGATGTAGTGTATTTTGATTTTCATTAATGGCTTCTGCAGGATGTTGGTGAACAAGGTTAGAGCAGGTGGAATTGGGGGTAATATGATAGCATGGATTGAGAATTAGTTAACAGATAGAAAACCAAGACTAGGAATAAACTGGTCCTTCTCTGGTTAGAAGGTTGTACGTCGCAGGGTACTGCAGGAATTAGTGCTTGAGGCCTCAAAAATAGTAAAACTCGGATAATCCACTATCCAACTATTTGGAAATCATGATGGTTCGGCATCTGGCTCACCAGGTAATTTTTGTCAGACTCCCTTTCATCACATTGGGGCACTGTGGCCCCTGGTTCCCTGTAATGCACTGGGGCCCTAGTTCCTGCACTTTCTTTTAACTTGCCTGATTCACTGGAAAATTTATCCTACTTTGCAACATCTTTAAAAAAAAAATGAATTAAGAGTGAGTTATTAATAGAAATAACATTTAATAATCTGGAAAATTTGCCAATCCAGCACCACCAAGATCCCTGGCATGCCAGATTATTGGTGTTTTACTATATTTACAATCAATTTTTCAAAGTTCAGACACAACATTTCCAAGTTTGCTGATGAGAGAAAACTAAATTGGGAGATATCTTTATTAGTCACATGTACATTGAAGCACACAGTGAAATGCATCTTTGCGTAGAGTGTTCTGGGGGCAGCCCGCAAGTGTCGCCACGCTTCCGGCGCCAACATAGCATGCCCACAACTTCCTAACCCATACATCTTTGGAATGTGGGAGGAAACCGGAGCACACAGAAGAAACCCACGCAGACATGGTGAGAACGTACAAACTCCTCACAGGCAGCAGCGGTTATTGAACCCGGGTTGCTGACACTGTAATAGCGTTACGCTATGTGGGTAGTGCTGAGGCCTAAAGAGGATAAAGTAGATAGAGCAACAATGTGTAGATGAAATACATTGGAAAAACGTGTGGCTATTAACCCGTAGAGAAAACAAAAATGCTGATTATTTTTTTAAGCAGTGAGAGATTAGAAAAAATGTTGATTTCTTTTTCAAAGGAATCTGGTTGTCCTTGTAGGCAAGGCACAGAAAACTAATGTAGCTGCAGCAGATGGTTAGGAAGGCAAATGGTATATTGGCCATTATGGATTGAGAACTTAAGTACAGTAGCAAAGACATAGTACCAGTTAGCGTAACGCTATTACAGTGCCAGAAACCCGATTCAATTCCGGCCACTGTCTGTAAGGAGTTTGTATGTTCTCCCCGTGTCTGCGTGGGTTTCCTCCAGGTGCTCCGGTTTGCTCCCACCTTCCAAAGACGTACAGATTATGGTGGTGACACTTGCAGGCTGCCCCCAGAACTCTCTACGCAAAAAGATGTACATCGAAACACACAGTGAAATACACGTGACTAATAACGATATCTTGTATGGGGCCTTGGTGAGACCATGTTTGGAATATTTTGTACAATTTTGTCTTCCTTGCCTTAAAGATGGAGTGCAGCAAAGATTTACCAGCCTAGTTCCTGCCTTGGCAAGCTCAATATGAGGCTTTATTCAGAGTTTAGAAGAATGAGAAATGACGACTGAATTGAAAAGTACAAAATTCTTAGTGGGGGGAGGGGGTGTAGTTGCAGGGAGGATGTTTCCTCTGCCTAAGGAGTTTAGAAGTTTAGAACTAGTGGTCTCAAAACAAGTGAGTAATCTGGAGTTCTAACCCCTGGAAGGCTTTGGCAACTCTGCCATTGATTGCATTCGAAACTAAGCTTAATAGATTTCTGGCTAATAAAAGAATCAAGGGATATTGTTTGAGGTAAATGATCAGTCATAATCGTGTTCGAATGGCAAAAAGGCTCAAGGGGCCTAATAGTCTTTCCTAATTTTTTTGTGTTTTTATCTTTGTGATTTGAAATTTTATGGGCTCCTGTTAATTCATGCAATTTATTGTTCACGTATTTAATTGTATTGAATAAAGTGGAGGATGCCAGTGATGGGGGGTGGGGGGGAGGACCCAGACAGCATTAGGCTAGTTAACCAAATGGTTAGTGTTGGCAACAAATAATTTTTTGCGTTTGTGTAATTGGACTAATGACAAAAAAAAAATTTTGTTTTTCAACAACACTGATTAGCTGAATCGCTTTTTAGCTCCCTTATGTAGCTCTTTCTGCTGCACTCAGTTTAGTAAACTTGTTCTTAATGTACCTTCATGAACATTTGAGAATACAAAAGAAAATTGTATTGATGTCATGAGAGAATCCCTGTGAAATCCAACTGTTTTCAAACTGGAAAATTTAACTGCAAACCAAGTATTTGTCCTGGAATAGTTTTTATGTTGGATCATTTTATTTCTTTATTTATTCATTGCCTAATTTTTGTACATAAGACAAAATGCCTGTGCCTACAATGTATTTGAGAGAAATTATGCCAATGAAATCAGCAAAAGCTTGATTCAACAAGACAGGCAGTATCTGTGGAGCAACATTTTCTATCAATGACATTTCATCAAATTTTTCTAATGAAAACTCTGCTTTGTTTATTCTTTGGTGTTCTCACCATTTTCTGTAGTGCCTACACTACCTCCATAATGTCATGGTGCGGATTAGCCAGAATAGAAATAGCCTCATTTCCTAGTATTTCCAGATGACATAAAATGATGCCATTCAGCCCATTGACTTGGTGCTGGCTCCCAGGAAAATCCTGTTTTCCCCTATTTAACCTATTCTCTCATATGTCCACTCAACACCTACCTACACAAGAGGCAATTTGGAGTAGCCAATTAATCTTATAACTAGAATGACTTTGAAATAAGGAAAGAAACCAAAGCACCTAGAAGAAACCCATTATCTCAAGGGAAGAATGTGCAAACTGCACAGACAGCACCAGAGATAAAAAATCAAACCTAGGTCACTGGAGCTGTGAGATAGGTGCACTTTGTGCAGCACCACTGGGCCACCCTGAAGGGTAAAGTATTTTCTCTTCTCTATATTTAATTTATACCAGATGTGTTTATTTGTATTACTATCATATTTGCATCTCACTTGTGCGCTCAGCATGAACTCATTGGGATGACTGGCTTCCATTTGTGTCGTAAAGAAACAATAATTTAAAAATGTATTTCACTTAAATGCAGTTTCTTAGTACTGCGTTATCAATGACACATTAACCCTCTCAATCCTCATTGCTCTTGGGTTGGAAGCCGCCCTTATTCCCTGCATCAGGAGGCCAGCCCATTGAAGGAATTCCTCCTCTCTCCAACCTGCATTAACACCAGCCCTGCTGTTACTGCCACAATCAAGAGGAATATGGAACGTCCTTCCAGTGTGATCCTTGACATTTGAGTTCTCTATATCTAGCAGCCCATTGCTTGAGCTCAACAAATAATAATTCCCCATAAACTTTACTCCTGTCCCCCAGTATTTTAGAGAGAATTTTTACCGGTATATTGCGAGGCATTCTGTTTTAAACTTTTTAAATAAAGCATTCAACTGAGTCTTTTGTTATTTATTTTGCAGACCAACATCGGAGGCTTCAAGAAAAAGACCTCTCATTGTGTTTGATGGCAGCTCTACAAGCACGAAAATAAAACTCAAAAAGAATGAAAATGGAATGGCTGATCAAGTGAAACAAGCAGGGATTTCTGACATGAGTCCCAGTAATAAATTTCCTGTCCAGCCAAGTGATACACACATTCTGACTGATAATAATGCAGTCAAAAATCCAGTTCGAGGTGCTGTATCTACCAATGGTATGGCTACCATGAAACATGGAGGTGACATGCCTTTGAAAACTTCACCTTTGCCATGCCCAACATCTCCTGGAGGCACCAATCCCATAAAACTAAAGCGAACGCTTCCAAAAGATGGAGAGGGAGATCCACCAGTAAGTTTTAAGATTTACTGCTTTCAGTCAGACCTAAAAGAAAATGCAGTTATAATGTAACATTTCTTTTGTGTGACTGAGATATAGCAGCTGCAATGTATCTTTTTATATGAATGGAATTTGATGAAATTGGTATGAACTATATGCTGAAGAACAGGTCATATTGAAGAGTGACATTAGACCCAGCCTGTTTGTTTAATTGGAATTATATGAAATAGCAATGTCCTGATGCTTTAAGTTAGTGCATTTGGTCCAATAAACATAATCATATCTGAGATTAACACTTTTTGTTTGTTTTTTGTGAGTGATTATATTTACTATTATACTACTAGCTTTAAATATGCTGTTATAAAAATTGGTGTACAAGCCAATATAGCCCGATGTTTGTGCAAGTTTTCACTGCATTCACCTGCTCAGTATGTTATAAATTTTAACAAAAAACAGAAAATGCTGGAAGTACCTAGCAGGTCAGGCAACATCTGAGGAGAGAGAAAGAGTTAAGTTTCTGGCAGATGGCCTTTCATCAGAACCAGGAACTATTTTTAAAAAAAATTGGGGGGGGGGAAACTACAGATGCTGGAAATCTACAATAAAAATGGAAAATGCTGGAAGCAGGTCAGGCCACATCTGTGGGAAGAGAAACAGAGCTAATGTTTCAGGTCAAAGGTCACTGATGCTGCCTGACGGTATTTTCTGCTTTTAGTTCTGATTTTCAGTATTTGCTGCTTTTGTTGATTTGTAACAAAAGAATTATAACTCTCTTGTTCCCTGGATGCCATTGTTCATAAAGTCTCAAACTTTAGCTCTGCACATATTGCTGATCAGGATACAATATGTAGCCCTTTCTATTATTGAGAGGAAGTAAGTGCGATTTCTTTCACCTTTCCCTGCAAATTATTTATTTTGAGGTTATCCAGCATTTCAAAGGGGTAACAAAGTTATAGTATTTTCCATTGTATTTGTTGCTAATCAAACTGTTAAATTAACCCATTGTTGTTACATTCTTAAGTATTATTAGAGTCTAGATTCACAACCTCTTGAGCTTGCCTTGAAGCTAATGTCATAATCGTTAAACTTTATCAGGAATTTCTTAGCCTCTAGAGCAGAGTCTGTATGTTTGGCCACAAACTACATCTGGCAACTATTCCACCAATTCTGGACCTCCTGTTCTGGAAACTTGATTCAATTTCTTCATATTATTTGTTTTGTCCATCTTGGGTCTGGAGGATTGGGAAAAAAATTATTGTAGCATGATGGTTAGTTCCTAATTGAGATAGCAAGATCTCGATTAGGAACTGACCATGCTACAATAATTTTGCTATCTGTGATCAATGATGTGAAAATGAATGTAAACATGAATCTGACCGTTTATGACATTTTCTGTCAAGACTTCTGGTGCTGGGCAGAATGAGCACGTGACAAATGCAGAGTTGGGGAGCTTCCTCTCCTTACCAACTTCAGGCCAGAGAATGGTATACAGAACCAAACTACTGCCACAGTCTGAAACTTGCTTGGGACTTAATATACTTATTTGTGTTCCTCTTTAGCCTCCTGGTGGATTCCCTTTTGTTTGTTGAACTGAGGGAGGGGTATGTCATAAAACAATTGTCTCATTTTCTTAGGATCCCACTGCCCCATGAACATAAGAAAAGGAAGTTGAGCAGTAAAGATGAGGAACACCTCCTGTTGTCCCATTACTAAGATGTTATAGGTTTATAAAATTTTGTTCAAACATCTGCATTCATTGGCATGCCAAGGAATAGTAATTCCATTTAAGAAGATGGTGTGCACCCTGAAACCTTGTAAAATTTGAACTTGACCTACCTGTATTTATAGAATCAAACTTTTCCACCATTGAATAATATCATAGCTTGATCTCTTATTTCAGTACCATTTTCCTCCACTAACCCCATATCCCTTGATTCTTCCACATCTAAAAGTATGTCGATCTTTATTTTAAATGACTGAGGCTCCTTTGGTGTCCACAATAGAGAATTCCAAAGATTCACTTTCCTTTGGGTGAAGCAATTTCTTCTCATCTGCCCTGAATGGCTGACTCTTTATTTGAGGCAGTGACCCCGAGTTCTAGACTCCCCAGCCAGGTGAAACAACAACTATGCATCTACCCTGTCAAGCCTTATAAGAACTTTGTACATTTCAATGAGAGATCCCTCATTCCTCTAAATGTAAGAGTTCTGTGGTGGAGGTTGATTAGAAAGGAAAGCACACGTAAGCAAAATTTCAACACAGCTAATATACAAGCTCCTTAAAGGAACCATTGATGGACTGGACTTTGAATCATCTGCATAGGAATAGACCATCCAAACTCTCAAGATTTGTCTCACCACTCAAGCAGATTGTGGCAGCCTGTACCTTAATTGCATTAGACTTTACAATCTCAGTATTAAGAATTTCACTTGTGGAGTTCAGATATCTATTAAATGCAGAAAGTGCCTATTTCCCTCAGTAGCTTAGCTCTATTATTGCAGCTTGCTCCATCAGGGGAAATCATGCATTTTAAATATCTTTGCTGGCTCACTACTCAACCTTCTAAGCTTGGGAATACAATCTGAACTTTTTTTATTCCAAAATAAACTTTATTCATACTAAAAGACAAACTATATACAATAATAAAAGTGCAAGCCTTTACATTCTTGTACAGATCAATCATTAGTGTTAATTTTTTATATAAAAAAAACCCAGCACCAATGCCACTCATGTGGCTCCCTGGGGGCTACCCAGTCCCATATTTGCAATATTTAAGGGGCTTTCTTGCCTGCCCCTGCCCCTCCCTCTCCAGTGGCAGAAGAACCCTAAACTGTAGTCCTATCTTTGTATAATTTAACTCTTTTAAACTATGAAGTGAATTCTAGAGAATCTGCATTGTACCCCATCCTCCACCTGTCTCACTTGTGGTGCAAAGTATAACACTGATGCAGTTCTCCAGACTGGGGGTCTGGAACATTCAAAGTATGTATTTTTTTATGTTTCATACCTTCTCAATGAACATTCCATTAGTGTTTTTGTTTTTACTGGTTTATGTAAATGGACACAAAGATCCCTTTGTCAAGATAGTTTCATGGTAATTCCAGACTAAGAAAATGATCCTGTTTTTCTTTTAAATTCAAAATTAATTAATTATCCCATGCTTCTCCACATTTAACTCCATTTGCTCACTTAACCTAGGCTCATTTGCAACTAATTACTTGCTCTGAAGAAGGCAACATACTGTTCACTATCTTAGTGTTGTGTTTCAAATTGGATATGTATTTTTTTTCCCTCATGATTTTCTTCCCTCATTTGACAATTCTGATCTCTCCAGCAACTTCTATTTTAATAATTCCACCAAAGATCAGAGTGTTTTCTTGTGCCAAGCCTCCAATCAGTGGAACCCCCTTCTGAAACCTCTGCCCTATACACTGCTTCCCTTGTTTGTTCCTTAAAGCTCTGCAGTCAAGCCTTTGATTTATCTGTTCTAATAGTGTTCTTGTAAAGTCCTATGGAATGTATTGTGATTTAGAAGTGCTAATATAAGTGCAGACTGTCAAATATGGTGTAAAGCTGAGATCCAGTAAAGACCCATGGGGAGCCTTGCCCATCATAGAATCATACTGTATGGAAAGAGGCCAATATGCTTGTGCTGTTCTGGTTCTTTGCAAGAGTTATCTGGGTAGTCCTGCTCCCGTGATTCCCATAGCCTTTTTTCTCTCCTTTTCATCTATATATACGGGTCACTGTTGATGGATTCTGAATCTGTTTCCACCATCTTTCAGGCAGCACACAACTCGGTGCATGAATTCATTTTTCTTTTGCCAATTACCTTAAACATATGTCATTTAGTTACCATCCTACTAGTGGAATATGTTTCTTCCTAGCCTTATTAAACCTTTAACCTACTCTAAGGAGAACAAGTACAGCTTTTCTAGTCTTTCTACTCAACTCAAGTGCCTCATTCATGGCATAGTTCTTTTGTATGCTCTTAAAGACCTCGACAACATATTACTGTTGAGGTCTAACTAGTATTTTATGAAGATTTATTACAACTTCCTTACTTCTGCATTCTGATCTCTGGAGTTTTTGCTTTTTTTTTGTATTGGCTAGTAAACAGTTTGTTGTTGTCTTTGTGAGAGCAAGTAATTAGCATAAAAGATAACAATTTTAAGCATCAGTTATATTACTGATCAAATTTATTCAATTCTTTGTACTAGTTTAAAACATATATTGTGTTGGAAGCCATCCCTAGGCCATATACCCTGGCTGAATTTATTGGTAGATTCTGCTAATGGTGTTTGTTTGCAGGCCTTTGAAATTTTAGCTGGCTCTTTTGGGTGCATAAATATCAATAGAATAAATTCATAGATTTAATGTACTAAGAAAATGATGATAACCTTTCATAACTGGCAAATGATTCTGTATTTTCTGTAAGTCATTTTCACTTATTTGAAATTGTATTATCTAAAGGATAAGCAGGAATTGAACTTAAAAATACCTTTGGTGATTAAACCCCCTTTCATCTGCATTCATTAAATTGGACCAAGCACCTAAATATATAAAGCAAGAACAAGTTTTCAAATCTGATTGATTGCATTAAATCTTGTAGATTTTGACATTGCCTTGCAATTCTGTTCAAGATAAAACACAAGGAATGAAATTGCTTTTCAAAACTAGTTCAACTTCAGGTGCAATTGACTCCCTTTTTGCTGATTGCGCCTGGAGTTGAAGTTCTGTTCCTATATAATGTCCATTTATAATGCCAAGGATTTCACATGCTTTTTAAAAAAAGTTTTACTTTCAAAGATTTGTATATATCAACTCCCAGGTTCCTCTGTTCTTGCACCTCTTTTAAGATTATATGCTTTTAGTTATTGCCCTCTTTCATTTTTTTTGCTTGCAAAATGCATCTTTTGATCTGCCACCTGAATGCCAATATCAGCCGTCTGCCTGGATGTTCCTGAAGCCGCCTCCTATCCCCAACATTGTCACGTTCTGTCAACCAGAAAACATTGCTTTATCACTATCTCCTAATGAATTGCCAGCCCACATCATGAGTTTATTTCCAATTCTGTGCATTTTCAATTTTGCATATAATTTGTGTAGTATCTTATCAAATGCCTTCTGGAATTACCTATTGATAAAACCCATATATATTCCTTTGTTTACTGTGTTAGTAACTTCAATAAAATGTTCAGCTGGCTTAACAGATATGAGTTACTTTTAATAAATCCATCCTGACTCTTGAACTCAGCTTGCATTTGTCCCAATGTTTATTAACCCTGTCCCTGATAGATTTTGGCAATGTCCCCACAATATTATTAGAAATAATACAACTGTAGTTTCCTGACTTATCATTTACTTAAATAATATAATGACCTTTGCAATTTTCTGATTCAAAAGCATGATTTCCAAATCAAGAGAACTCTGAAAATGTATATCTTGGGCATCTATAATGACCTTGCCAGTTTCTTTTGATGCGGTAATGTGGAAATCATTAGATTTTGGAAATTCGTCCATCTTAAAGTCTATTATCAATGTTAAACTTATAATTAGATCTCTCTTTCCTCCTATTTCACTGTGGTTGCAATTCTCATTTTATTTCCACTCATACTTGTATAAGCTTTTTCTTTATTCTCTTCAATACCCAAATGAATTAGTACTGAAAGCTGCAAAGAGACAAGACCATAAAGAAAGTGGAGGTCCCTTCGTCTGAAATATCTATTGAAGTCATTGTAACTGAATTTTGAAGACAACATACAATACAGTATCGTTATTATATAATGTGTTTAGCACAACCAATTGGTTGAAATTCTGAGCAGTCAACTTATTGTAATGCAGGGATCATGAAAGAAGCCATTACACCAGAGTTCACATATTTACTAATCTATCCTTTACACCTTCTCCAAGTGATATGAGGAAGTTCCAAGACCAACTTTTCTATATCTTTTCCAAACAGGATTCCATTATTGAATAAAGTTTCAAGGGTCCAGATATATAATACTTTCCAGTACTTGCACTTTATCCTTGTGGTATGACTGAGAATATTAATAGGACCTTCTTTCAGCTTGCGATAGTTGTATTATGGAGATTATGGGATGCTATTTCTAACTGGATGGGATGGACCTGATAAAGATGAACAGTGATCTTCTGAGCGAGCTAGGGCTTTTCTCTTTGGAGAGAAGAAGGATGAGAGGTGACTTGATAGAGGTGTACAAGATGATAAGAGGCATAGATTGAGTGGACAGTCAGAGACTTTTTCCCAGGGCGACAATGGCTAAAACAAGGGGACATAATTTTAAGGTGAATGGAGGAAGGTATAAGGGGGGATGTCAGGGAGTGGTGGGTGCATGGAATGCACTGCCGGCAGAGGTTGTGGGGGCAGATACATTAGGGACATTTAAGACACTCTTAGATAGACACATAAATGATAGAAAAATAGGGGGCTATGTGGGAGGGAAGGGTTAGATAGATCTTAGAGCAGGATAAAATGTCGGCACAACATTGTGGGCCGAAGGGCCTGTACTCTGCTGTAGTATTCTATGTTCTATGAAAACTGCAGCAGCATTCCAGATTTCCAGCATTTCTGAAGCAGCACACGAGATGCTGGAGGAATTCAGCGGATCAGGTAGCTCAGCTCAGATCAGATCAGATCGGTCCAGAGGAAGGGACTGTCCATTTTCCTCCATGGACATTGCCTGAGCTGCTGAGTTCCTCCAGCATCTCGTGTGTTGCTTCAGATTCCAGCATCTGCAGTCTCTTGTGTTTCCAGCATTGCTGCATAGGGAAGGAATCATTTGTTCAAATAAATATTTGAGTCAGTGATTAGTTTTATTGCTCTCCCCAGAACAGTTTTGAAATATAATTTGCATATCGGGAAGAGGGTGGGGAACTGGTTCTAGCTGGATTGTTCTTGCATGAAACTATTACAGATTTGATAGCCTCCGCCCATGCTGTCATCAGTCTCTGTTAATGTCATGGGAAATGATCTTTTGCTAACTTAAGTTTTGGCAAGGAGATTGCAAGTGGTGGACAGCATGAGGGTGACGCACCTGGGATGCATGGCCTGAGAGGGTGTTCCTGTCCTCTGTACCACCTCAACCAGTCCACGCTGGCATTCTAGTCGCTTCACTGCAGAGTTGAAAACATTGCTTTACTCATACATACGGTCTGACAGTCACAGAACAGAAAATAGGTCCTTTGGCACACTGAATCTGTGTTGATCCTCAAGCACTCATTCATACTAATCCCATTGTATTCTCTCCACATTCCACTTTACACCTCTTCCCACCCCCCACCAGATTCTGTCCTACACCCACACACTAGGGCCATGTACAGTGGTCAAGTAACCTTGGAACCTGCACGTCTTTAGGATGCAGGAGGTAACTGGAACTCCCAAGGGAAACGCGTGAGGTCATGGGGAGAACTGGGGAAGTCCACGCAGACGGCACTGGAAATCAGGTCTCAACCTATGGAGCTTTGAGACAGCAGCACTACCTGCTGAATCACTGCCATTCAATTGGTACATAGCTATGTACTAATGAAATATTCCAAACAAATTTATTATTCTAAACAGGAGCAGCACAGTGGCAGAAAGGAGGTGAGTTTAGTCCCTGATCTCCAGTGCAATCTGTATAGAAGTTACACATTGTCACTATGAGCTTGTGCTTTTCCCTCAGGCGCTCCAGTTTCCTCCCACCCCACAAAGGGAAACTGGTTGATTGGTAATTGGCTACTAAAAGTGTGTAAGTGTGAGGCACGAGAATCAATGGTGTGTGAGGAGAGTTGATTGGCATGTGAGCAAGATTATGTTACAGGGAATTAAGTGGGGAAATGAATGGGATTATTCTGATTTAAGATCGGTGGGCCAAATGACAATCTCCTGTTGTAAAAGAATATGAGAAAATATTTGAAAAACCTTAGATTAGTTTAAATGCACAATGTGTTTGGATATTTTAAACATCTTTTGTTTCTGGTGAAAGTTTAATTTGAGTACATTATCACTGTTATGCACTGAACGCATAAATATTGCAAATAATATTTTGTTTTTGCCTGCAGGGGGAGTTAAGATCTGCAGAGCCAAAGAGAAAGATTCAACATATTACTTGGCCATAAAATCCACCAGTCCTAATATTCCAGGGAAGGTGTTTTATTTATATTTATGATTTAGGCATGCCAACAAGCCTCTTGGAAATGGCAGTCTAATAAACAAACTGGAAATGATGTTATACTATTTTTAAAAAGATCACATGACCAATTTTGGTTCAGTAAAATAGCCCAAGTACTGGGTTGCATCCCCCACTAAGCAATTTTGTACTACAGTACAATTTATACATTCTGTACAACAATGGATTTTTTGATTCAGCTTTCTGTTTGTAAAAGGTTCCAATAATAATCTTTCGACTAGAAAATAAATATCTCATGTAGCATATCAGATGTGGTACATCACTTTATGCATAATTACTGCATAAATTATTAGGTCTACATATAACTGCATGAACAGTAGGTGTAAATCTAAGACTCATTTTTAATGTTGTAATAATGGTTAAAGAGCAACATTCTGGCTTTTGTTAATTTTATACTCTATTTTTCCATATGAACTCAGATTAGTTTCCAAAATAAACTCCATAAGCATTTTGTGTTGCAAACCAAGTCCCAAGTAAAACACATAAAAGTTGATGGCTCTGTTGAGCAGAAATGGTGACAGGAGGGTGCATAAGAATAAATCCAATGAGAACAGGCAGTGTTTCATTGATTACCTTATTCTGCTGGAAATGTAAACTTGTTGCTATCTATTGGTTTATCGAAGGGCATATTGTCAACACAAATTTTAAATAAAGTTCATAAGACTTTTTTATTTCTGAAATTGTTACATTGTATTCACATGCATGTGCATATTAGGAAATTCCCTTAGTATTTTGAAACCCTTTTGCAAATTATTATGTGTTTTCCTGTCTGCAGTTCCTGGATTCTTATCAAAACTTATAAACTAACAGCCCTGTATACAAACAGCCATAAGTCTGTGTAAATGTTTTTCTTGTGTAACAGTTTGCCCCATTGAAGAAAGGCAGATAAGGGATCCATGTGGAAACAAAGAATTTTCATTTATATAGTATATGATGACATTGTATCCTAATGTATGTCACATGTTGAATTACTTTGCCATCACTTTAGTGAGACACAGATGCAAATGACATATTGAATATAATGGCTATCCAATAAGAAGTTCAGATTAAAGTGCAAGTGAAAGACTTCATTATGTTATGGTTAGGTGCCTTTTAGGTAAGTAGTTCCTGTGGTATATATTTTTATATTTTATTGAATTGTTGTGTTCTTCAGGATGTTTGATATTAGTAGTTTGGAATGTGAAATGGCTTTTCATTTTAGTGTCCCAGAATTGGTATCAAACATTCCCACATCAAATATGTCACAGCAACTGCCCCTAAGTGTGCCTCAACAATGTGCCTTAACTTTCAGAAACACACACTGATGACATCAATATGGCACTTCTATGTCTGTGAATAATTATCCTAATGCTCTGAGAAAGTTTGTTAATTAGTGTCAAAACAGATATGGTGCAATAACCCAATCAGACAAATTAAGGTGATTCTGCTAGAAGTTGGTTTTTGTAGCAAAGTCCACTAAACCAACTATGCCTATGACTATGAAAAAAGGAGATCTTCATCCATGCAAACTGGACTAGAATCAGACCTGGTTCCCTGAGGTGAAAGCAGCATGTATAATCCTTGCATTCTGAAACACACCTATTTTATATAGCTGATTCTGTCAGAAAATATGATTAAAATTGTAGCATGCCTGCTCTGTATTCCAATGTTTTAATGTACATGATCAGAGACTTGTGCAACTGGGAAGCAGCAGTGGAATGGGCCTTACAATAATTATCTAAAATTTTGCTTGTGAGCATACATTTTCACTCCATTACTTTAAGGATATACACACATATCTCTCTAAGAGCCAGCAAATATAAAGTTCTGCACATGACCTTGTTTTTGATGTGGTGTTGAGGCCATCTACTTGATTTAAGAGACCACCTGAGTAGAATCAACCCCTAAATCTATTCCGCACAGTGCTGGACTCCAACTATCTGTCACACCAGTAGTCATATTCCCGACAAGACAATTATCCAAAAACTTTGACTGTATTCTGTAAAGAAAGAGCCTAGATTTATACTGTTTCTTCCATGAACTCAGCATGTCATGAAGTGCTTTACAAACAACATAGAGCATTTGAAGTAAACTCGCTTTTGTAAATTAGGAAAGCAATGGCTAATTTGCCACAGCAAATTCCTACAAACGGCAGTGGGATAGATAATCAGATAATCTTTTTGATAATGTTTGAGGATTGAATAATGACCAGGATGTCTGAAGATCTCGCTGCTCTTCTTAAAATAATGGGCCTCAGTTTAGCAACTTGTCCAAAAGACAATATAGCTCTTTCTTAGTATTGCAGTAAAGTGCCAGATGAACAAATCTCTTGTGTGGAGGTTCTATTAGTAGTTTTCTGATTCAGAGGTTAGTGTGCACCATTGAGCTACTGCTGACACCAAGATTGACCTCCTGGGTTGGGATCCAAAGAGAGTCCAGTGATAGTGCCTCAGAAATGAGAGAATCAAGACCAGTGCAATGAAGTGCGAAGGAATTTTTCCTGTTTTGAACAACACCAAGAAACCAAACAAAACCAGGGGAACCAAACTCTTTGGAATAATGGTGGTCAATTTTAAAGGAAGATATGTAATTGCCGAAAAAGAGCAAAATCTGTCTGATTCTCAAAATTAGAGTGAGCTATAATGAGCAACTACATAGAGAATACTTCTAACAAAACCCTGCAGTAATATATTGTTATTAGTTATTGTTTTTCCAATACCTGCCTCTTTGCATTTAAAGCATCATTAAATTCTCCCCATGGATTTTATTTAGGGGAGGCTCAAGTTGGTGTATAAATCAAGTTGGTGTATCTTCAACATCAAGTCAATAAATATGCAGCCGTTTTATAATTAACTTTCTAAATTAATTGCCTCATAATTATTGTGCACAGAGAAATGTTCTGCTGCGGGTATTAAGCGAAAGGCAGTATAATTGTGACATTGCTAACCAGTTGGATGAAGATGATTGGGTAATTCCCTATCAATCAAGCTTGGTGCCCACACTACTATCATTAAATAAGATTAATCTTCTACACATAATTTCTATGTAATTAAACTACACAATCTACATTTTTCTGTTGAATTTGCCCTGCTTTTATTGGCAGACGTTGTTGTAGTTTCTGTTTCTTTTTTATCACTGTCATCACTGAGTAAATTGACTTTATTTACTGCTGAATAGCCTACTCACTATGAATCATCCTCTCCATCCACCTCCAGTACATTGATTCACATAAAGTTGTCAATAAGTACTCTAAATGAGGCTAAAATGTTTGTCAAAAATGATCCCAGATTACCAAGCTTGCTACATTTGGGCTTTTATTATTACATCTGTAAATTGAATTATTTTGGTGAAATGTAACAGAAGTTAATAGGATATTGATTTAGATGTGAGTATTTTTTGTATGAGTGGTAAAATAAATTATCTTAATCTTTAAGGTTTTCTCTATTTATTTTCTGTACACAGATAAATATAATTGGCACCATCTATCTATTCATATTTGGTTGACTTAGACCTCAGTTGCCAAAGTATTTTGGGTTTTTTTGAATGTTAAAGACTTTTACAAACAGTTAATATGAAGAATATGTGGAAGTCGGGTGCCACCAGCTGCTAAGGCTATCCTGCCACTTATGCTCAGAGGTGACTTGCTGAGCCACGCAGTGAAAGACTGCCCTAAGAAAGTACATGTTCCAGTGGCAAATAGCCAGTGAACTAGGCTAATTCAATAGCCAGGTGCGGATCTGCTGTATTACATGTTAAGAGTGCACTTCTGTTTTCAAAATCAAAATCACATGTGAGAAACAAAATCTTCCCTTTGTGCATTGTGAATAATATTTGAAGCAACACATGTTTGGCTAACTTGCAATACAATATATTGTACTGTCTTTTGATTAACCATTGTATTACACAATGGAGTGTTCATCCAAAAGATTTGTACCTGAAGTGAGCATTCTCCAAATCAGCTGGGTTTTCAGGTTGCTTCAGATTCCCACGTGAAAGGAAATTAATGCAGGTAATTTGTAGCCATACACAAACAGCTTGTAGCAGCCACTCACCACATGGCACCACATGGTTCAGGCAAACCAAGAAATAAATGCCTTATAAAATTTTAATTCAAATATTTTGCAAAACCTGCATTAATTAATGTACTAACAATTTAGCTGATAAATTAGGTCAACTGCTCTTGAAGCTAACTGACTTAATGGATACAGCAAAGTTGGTGGTTGGATTTTCAGGAGCATTTTGGAAGCAGAACCTCCTCACTGTATCACTGAAGACCTTGGCACCATCCAGATCATGGAGCCAGAGTCTGCGATACCTCAGGCCAGTAAGATTTACATTCTGCATCTAGAGCAGTCAAGCATGTGCAAAGGAGGACCAGATCAGCAAGATATGGCCCATCAGTGGCTTTGAGGGGGTAAATAATGAAGGATTATTTTCACTGCTTGGCATATCAGTAAGAAGGAAGCAAAGATTTAAAATCACTAAAGGAAAAAAAGAAGATACAGAGTTTTTAGAACACAAGATGATTTACTAAAATAGCTTTTAAGGTGAAAACTAACATTAAAAGTGTATTGGATAAGAAAGGATTTAGAAATATATAAATATGTACACAAGGGGATGAAAGTGAGTGGCTAGCATTAGCTAAGGATATCATTTCTATGTTTATTCTAACCTTGAAAGGTGAATGAAGGAGGCTTAAAATATATTTATACTAACATCAGAAATAACAAGATAAACTTAGAGCATTATTTCAAGGTAAGTCATGACAGTAGCTAATGTGGCAAGTATAAATTAGCAACAAACAGGTTTAGAACTGATCCTAATAAATACCTAATTGATATGGTGTGATCTGGGCCCCAAATGGTCATGCAAGCAAGGAATAAAGGTAAAGCTCTGGATTTTGGGATACCATAGAGATCAGTGTTGGATCATTCCTGCTTATTAGTGTATTTAAGCAATTTAGTACTGAAGCAGAAATAAAGCTAAGATTGCAGGTAAAATCAAATGATACTGAAAGAAACAAAACAGTAGGAAAGCAGCAAACTAGGTAAAATGGATTGGGAAGATTAGCCAATGCAGGAATAGAACCCTTCTATGATGAAAAATGCAGGGATGGAAATAAAAAGTAAAACTACAATAATTCTATGTTGTAGGACATACCACAGAGAAATCTGTAAATTAGTTGTGCCGTGTGGAGGAGTGTGGGATGGGGGGATATGCGGGAGGAAGGGATTAGGTAGTGTGAGGGTGGTTTGATGGACGGCACAACACGGTGGGCCGAAGGGCCTGTTTTGTGCTGTATGGTTCTATGGTCCACCCCAGCCAACGGCATAGTGAATGGCAGCTGTAAGGTTAATCAGATGTGAATTGTATCAACGTGAAGTTTAGCACAAGTCCCGATAGCTAAGTGTGACTCCACACTAAGTACATGTATGGCTACACAGGGAATACAGCAGGGATATCATGGGATTGGAGCCAGTGAACTTATATTTAATTTAGGTCATGAAGCAATGAAGAATGCTTAAAAAATTGACTTATACTGAGAAAATCATGAAGAATGCTGTTTATTAATCAAGATTCTTAAAAGAAGAAGTAAATTGATGGAACATTTTGGACAGCAATGAACTCAGTAACCAGGGAACTCAAAATTAAATTCAGAAGTGAACTTACTTCATTTACTCACAGGGCATTTATCATGTGGAGCAATAGGGGACGATTTGGTGAAAAACTTTATGAAAGAATTTGGAGTTGGGGCAGGAATAATAGAGAGCAATTCACTGTTGAGATATACTAGATCAGCTGCAGAATTTTACCCATCTAGTATATTCCTAAATTCAAATTATTGATTCAAGAGATGCTGTTAGCTGCTGTGACAGGATTTATGGAAGGATAACTTAATGGAACAAATCACTTCCAAACTCTCCCCCTAGTAATGTGAGTACAAAACAACTTATATTTATGTAACACCACTACCATCACAAAGTGACACAAACCACATACATGGGAAGTTTGTCAGAACAAAAATTTGACACGGAGCCTTGTATTGAGGTGTTCGGGCATATGAAAAAAATTTTTCTAAAGGAGTTTTAAGAAGCATCTTGAAGGAGGAAAGAATGGTAAAGAGTTGGAGAGATTTAGGGACAGAATTCCTGAGCTTACAGTCTTG
The DNA here is from genome assembly GCF_009764475.1 of Pristis pectinata. NCBI lineage: Eukaryota > Metazoa > Chordata > Chondrichthyes > Rhinopristiformes > Pristidae > Pristis > Pristis pectinata. The sequence continues at coordinate 36,652,536 of NC_067415.1, read as the reverse complement.
GAAAGTTGAAAGTGTGGCCACTAATGGTGGAACAAGTACATTCCAGGATGAACAAAACTAGCAGAGATATATCAGAGGGTAGTAAGACTGGAAGAGATTAGAGATATGAAGGAGCAAGATAATGGGATTTCAAAACAAGGATTTTAAGATCAAAGTAATTGTTAACTGGGGGCTAATGTAGGTCAGCAAACACAGGGGGTGATGGGTAAATGGGATGGTGTAAGTTAGAACAGGGCAACAGAGTTTTAATTTCATTGACTTTGTATACTTTGTCTCTGAGAGGACAAAGTGGCAGACAATTGGCAGAAACCAAAAGGCAGGATATCCGGGACTAAATCGCTCCCCAGGAAGGACACTATGTGTAATTAAAGTGGCCCTTGACAAACAGCAGGGTTGAAGAAACAGAAGATGATGGTGTGGTCATATGTAATCATTTCATATCCCGCTGCTTTGTCACTCATCTTGGGTTGTGGATGTCCCTAGTATTTACTATCCATCCCCACAGTCACTTACCTGTTAACCCACAATCTTTCCTGCCTTACAAGTTGCAGTAAGTGTAAACGTACAAATTTTACTCCACTCCTCTCTCCCAAACCCCTTTAACATGCTGGATGCAGCAATAATGTAGTTTAGTTTGACAGCTAAAGACTCAAGTTTCAATTGCAGAATAGGTAGAAGACATCCAAAGCGTGAGGTATGCATTGGAAAGTTAGACTTCTCACTGCTCGAACTGCTGACAATACACTGCAATCACCACTGGAACTTGAAGGGTGTAAACACTCCAATAATCTGTCCTCCGGCAGCATTTCTGTGGCCCTGCTCAGGAGGAAAGTCAATGGCCAAGTGAAACATGTACCTGCTGTTGTCACAGGATGACAGCAATTGATTCTCCTGGAGTCACACTTCCAGTGGCTGTCAGTTAGCCAACCTAAATTGCCACAGCTCATATGAAATGGTGTACCTCATACGCAAGTCTCATAGGACCAGTTCTATTCAAGGCTATCTACAAAATCCTACATTAAAATCAACAGTCTTTTAGCAGCCTTGTTGCAATCACTGCAGTAGCACTGCATTGAAATACAAAAATAGGAAGTGTGACCAGGCACCAGGGGGATACACACGGATGATTCGTTGAATCCATCTGGAAGAAATGCAGCTGGGCATAAAGAGGCTGTTCAGATTGATTCCTCAGTTCTTAATCTCCCTCTTTCCATTCCTCTTCCTCCTCTATCTGCTCTGCAACTATGCATTGGAAAGGTAGTGGTAAGGACTGGTGAAAGCAACCAACTCTGGCAAGTAGTCCAGGGTTGCTCCCCAGCAGTCCAGCTCGGACATTCTTTTGTTTCTCAGGATGCCCATCTGCTCCATCAGTTTTGTGGCAGTATGGCATCCATTGTATGTATGCAGCCCCCATATGTGCAAGTCAGGCATCAGAGTCAAGAGCCACGTTGTCAGCTTATAGGCCTTTTCTCCCAGTTGATACCTTTTGGTTGATCATTGTAGTTCAAACGCACATGGCAGAGTGGACGATTACAGAATGAAGGCATCATTAGAGCTGGCAGGTTACTGTGCAATGTGTGATGTGCTGTACACGTTCATGAACCAGTTAGAAAATGAAATCTCTTTTGGCTGCAACACATCTCTTAGTTGACATGTGGTGTGCATAAGTGATGTGCGTGCTCGTAATCCTCATGAATCTGCATACTCCCTCCACTTGCTGCTCTCTGCGAAGGGAAAATGAATTGCAGTCAGCTCTTTTTAAATAAGGAGCATCAGTGATGTCCCAAATGGAACAGTGGATGGCAAACTATGAAATGCTTAAAATGTTCTAGGAAGGATCCCGACACATAAAGGTTCACTTTCAAAGCAGACCTTGCCCTATTCTAAGGGTGCAGTTTGGCTGGAGCTGGTGGGCTATTTTCTATGAAGACATCCCTGCAGAGAAACCTGACAACCTGGGCTGCACAGTGATGCAGCTTGCAGTGCTGCTGCATCACAGCTCTAGGGACACAGGTTCCATCCTTACTTTGGGTGCTGTTTGTGTGGAGTCTGCATGTTCTCCCTGTAAGTGCCTGAGTTTCCTTGATGCACTCTGGTTTCTTCCCACATCCTGAAACATGCATTTTTGTAGGCTAACTGGCCACTGTAAATTGCCCCTAGTGTGTGAATGAATGGTAGAATATGGGAGGAGAAGGGATGTTGATGAGAATGTGGAGAGAATAAAATATGAGATTATTGTAGATTAGTCAAATTGATTGTTGATGGTTGGCATGGGCTCAATGTGCTGAAGGGCCTGTTTCCATGCTGTATGACTCTATCACCATGACTGAATAACACAAAAAATATCAAGCGGAAATGGCTCATGTTATTTTGCTGAGTTTCTGGTGGGAAAAGAGTTTCTTGAGTACCCTGACTTGATATGGCCTCCTCCCCCCTTCCTCCTGATCCTCATTCTTGTGTCATCTACTCATTCTTCCAGCACACTGTACTGCAAGGAGAATACCTATTAACATTAATATCTAGAAGTAACTGGTTTATACAAAAACCTAAAGTCCTTCAGCACCTGACTCATCCCTGCCATACACTTCAGCAATACTCAAGCAGAATTTTGTGACTTAGGACATGCTCTGTGGAAAACTAAACTTTATTACTATAATTTTCATTGCAAGTTTCCTTCTGATGTTATAGAAATGAAATAGTTCATGAGTATGTTGGCCTAGTCATTAATCCAGAAAACTGCTGTAATGCTCAAGTTTCACCACTAGATGCCACATGTGTTGCATACAAAGTCAATTAGACTTTAGTCACTGAGTTCATATATTTCTCTGCTTTCCAATAGCAAGCAATATAATTTTGTTGAAGCAGTGGCAGTCTGGACATGTGACAAATTGAGAATTAAGTTAACTGGAACAAATGGGGAATTATGGACAAATTGTCCTTCAGGAATAAACAGTTTTGCATTGTAGAAAATGTAATTTAAGATATGGTATCTTTATTAGTCACGTGTACATCATAACACACAGTGAAATACATCTTTTTGCGTAGAGTGTTCTGGGGGCAGCCCGCAAGTGTCGCCACGCTTCCGGCGCCAACATAGCATGCCCACAACTTCCTAACCTGTATATTTTTGGAATGTGGGAGGAAACCGGAGCACCCGGAGGAAACCCATGCAGACACAGGGAGAACATACAGACTCCTTACAGACAGTGGCCAGATTTGAAACCGGGTCACTGGCGCTGTAAAACATTATGCTAACTGCTGCACTACCGTGCCTGACCTGAATAATATTGTCATCTACCTATGGCATTATGAATGACTGATCCTCTGTAAACCTCAGAGATTTGTGACATGGTCAGTTTCACAGACACTGATGGAACATGACCACCAGCCAACAACCCACCACCAACTGCTGAGGCTGCTAGTGTTCAGCTATATCCAGGAAACAGACCCCCCCCCATCTTCAGATCTTATATGAAAAGTATGAATTCCTATAATCTAGACCCATCTCACTGTTGCTGCAGAAGTTCCTAGCACAACATGTCTCTGGACAGAAGCTAAGTGGAGTTGTTGAAAATGAACAGCGATATTTACTGAGCTAGCAAAAATCCTACCAAAAAATTCTCCATTTTTTTTCAAAAGGAACCAACACAATTCCCATGAAATAAGCTTCTCAACAGAGTCACTTGTGGGTGTAGCTGTGAGGCTGTCCCATTTATTGCCACATTTAGATCTGTATAGCACAGAACCAGGCCCTTCAGCCCACCATGTCCACACCAACTGTCAACCACCCATTTACTCTAAGCCTTCATTAATCTTTAACTTTCAACACGTCAGTGCCTGTCTAATGCTGTTCTATTTATAGTCAGTGGATTTCTTTAAGTTCCTGGGAGCTCTCTCCAAGCAAGTGAAAGGGTCAATCCAGGATAACTTTTGTTTTACCCCTTCAAGCTGTCAGGTTTTTGAGGTGGTGGTCCATGTCTCTCTATAAAGGTTGGTATAGCTCATCTTCCTTGACATGCTGATCATTGCTACTATGCCAAGTCCATAAGAGTGGCGACCGTAGTTTGCTGACTTTCTCTGTCAGCCTTTTCCCTTGCAGCTTGCCATTAACTTATTTCCACCCTTGGCAGTGTAACCAAGACGCTTCCAGAAACAGTGGAGGCAGGACTTAACCAGAACCTTCTGCTGAAATCTCTCCAGAGTTACAACAGAAATCCAGTAGAATCCTAAGGAATTTGGGAGCCCATTAGCTGTGTTTCATTGCGTATACTGATATTTCACAGGGTACAAGGTACACTCTAATTAGTTTCTATAATTCAGTCTACCAATGGAATTAGTGAAATACCTCCTCTTTCTTTCTCAGCCTTCAATGTCTCTCTCCAGTCTCCTTCTTCGCACCCTGTAGAATTTTCACCCTGTAGAAGAGTGCCAGTGCTGTGGACTAAATATTCCTCTATTTGTGTGCTTGGTGCCAACATAACTTGCAAAACGAAGAAGAGTGTGGATTACCTAAAGAATAAAGCTCCCTCACTGTGATGTGCCTGGATAACACTTTTGATTTCCCAGTCTCCCAGCAGACACGTCAATGGTGTTTGCCAGGTGATGTTAATTTATTGTTAATTAGTCTGGCAGTATTGAGTCTACCCCTCATTCACTCATACAACAATGCTATATTTAATCTATAACATCATTTTCTGAAATGATTGCAATATAAAAGCAATAGTACATTGTATAAAAGAAGCAAACAAAAATCATACTTATATTAAAAGGCAAACACTGAAGTGCTCTTTTGCAAAAAAAATCTGGCATATAAATTCTATTATATTCTATACAATTTGCTGGATAAAAGATTTCATATCTTAAACTTTTTAATAATAGCTTTTAAGAATAGTGTGGAAGGCAGTAAGAAAAGAAATAGCATTCCATTCGTTATGCTGTGCAGTGTTCTTTATTTATTGTACAATTAGATCAATGCCCTTGGAAACTTGGTCAAGTGTCAGTTCCCCTTTAAGCGCATCTGGAGCACTTGGTGTTGATGGCACAGGCCACACAAACAGCCATGAAAATCCCGGAAGTGGCAGTTAGGTGCACATTGTGTGCCACTGTGCATGTGCAGGGTCTTCTTCATCCTAGCACATCAGGCAGAGAGAGGATATAGCAGAAGAAAATTAGATTTTATGCAACTAGTAGTAAATCCTTGACTCTCCAATATATTTACCTTTTTAATGAAATTCCATTTCTATTAAACGGAGTTATGCAATCCAATTTCTCAGCTAGTTTTTCTGGTGGCTGTCTGCAGGAGTCTCTTTTAAGACTCCCAGCTCACATGTTTTCCTGAATATAGTCAGCCTGGAACCAGCTGTTTTCGAGGCAAGCCAACCTTGCAAAATTTGACATTTGTCCCCTTTATTTGCAAATGATAAAGGCCTATTATCAATTTCTGGAGCAATCTTTTCCATCCTTTACCAATATGCTGGGAAGCACGCCCCCACACTGCTTAGTATATTGGAATCTAAGCCATTTTGTTTTACCCATCAATCAGTTTCTAGGCCTTGATAACTTTTAGTTTAATATGCACTTGTGCTGTCAGGGAAGTCAGTCTTCCTCTGTCTCTGTCTCTGGTCATCAAAGGCTTTCATCACAATTCTAATCAAAAAAGAAAAGGATCTCAAGGAATCTGATTTGAAGTCTGGTCAGAAGAAAAGTAAATCTGGATAAAGCAACTAAATCATCTAAAATAGCTAACACACTGAGAATATAGGTTACAACTGGATCTTTGTAAGAATACTTTGACTAGTGCACAGTATTTTTTAGACAGCACTACTCCACAAGAGGATTTCATTCTATAAGTAGTAAATTCATCAATCCTTGATATAAGAGATTCCTTGAAAATAATGAAAGACATTATTTTCAAGTATGCCTTTGCTTGAAAACAAAGAAATTTTCAAGCAAAGACATACCCTTGTACCTAGTTCCCAGCACAGCAGTGGGGAGAGCAGGGTTCATGCCCAGTTCCCAGCACAGCAGTGGGGAGGGCAGGGTTCATGCCCAGTTCCCAGCACAGCAACGGGGTTGGTGGGGTTCATGCCCAGTTCCCAGCACAGCAGCAGGGAGGACAGGGTTGGTGCCCATTTCCTACCACAGCAGCACAGTCAGTTCTGCATCTCTCTATATACTATACTGATCAGTTTTAGAACTGATTCCTTTAGCATTCACATCCCTGAAAATGCATCCTGCTCGCTATGTGAAGTACCAGTGTATTAGAATAACGGGAAAGTCGATAGCGATTCTAACCTTCCATCCATTTTGTATGAGAGTGTATATTTTATGTATTGTTATTTAATTAGAGTACATTTGGATCCATTGCATGGAAAACCTAGTCAGGTATCTGGTTCAGATTTTACAGCTATTGATACTTTCTTCACAAATGGAGTACAGAAACAATTTTTTTCAATTTATTGATGCACTTATGCTACAGATATTTAATGGCTGAAAAAAATAATGAAATACATAGAGGCATCTACAATCATTATTCACTATTCACCTATGTAACCATGCAGTATAATATAAGATTTAGTTTCAAACATGTTTTGCTATAAGTGAATGCAGAGAGCAGACCAAGTCATCTAGTTATAAGATCTTGCAATTACTAATTCCACTTCTGTTGCTGGCCTGTTCAATTTACGGCCTGTTGCAAATGTTTAAATCTGTACCACTTCTGCGAGAAAAAGAAAAACCCTTCAATGCTCTTTCACCAAAGTTTTCATCCTTTGCTGAGATAATGTGCACCACTATGTTTTGGTAGTTATAGTATAGAGATATTTAATATTGGTTTATTTCATCAGTGCCTTCCTGTTAGATTAAAATACTAATTTTTCACCTGTCCCAGTGTACTCATGCAAGCTTTCTGTGAATTCACAAACATTTTGTAAACTGCTTTTAATAATAACTCTCAATTGTCAACCTCAATCACATTTAACATAATTGTGGGCAATTCACACCACAGCAAGTGACAGCCAGGTTACTTTGTTTTAACGCAGCTGCAGTCAAGTTTGCTGTGAGATCTTTTCCTGACTGACTTCCTCTCACAGATCTTTCCCACATTCAGGGCAAAGGATGTCATCTCGTTCTGTGAGGAAACCACGGCCCACCAGGGATATGGAGCATTTTTTACAGTTGAAGCAATCGTTATGCCACTGACGTTCCTCAAATGAGATGTACTTGGTTCCTCCAAGACCTGTAAGAATTAATTGCAAAGGGAAGGTAAACAGATGTTGAAGAACATATAGAGTGCCCTAGCAAGCAATGACGAGAAATGTTGCTGGCAAACTCCATGAATAGCTGATATAAATGAGAATTAGTACTATTCTATCTGGTTTTTATCAGAAACCTAATCCCTTTAGCCCTGTTTCCATGATGCTCTTGTCTTCTTTTTCAGGTTAAACTAAACATTGCAACCTCCGAATGCTGGTCCACGCTGAACTTCAATCCAAAACTCAGTTTATTACCAAGATCATCTATTTTCACTGCTGCTGTATTTCCTGCCACACCTCCATCATCACTGAAATTCCTATCCACATCTTTCTCAACGCCGGGCTCAATTGTTCCACATTGCTCAGGTCAGCATTAAACTCAGGGAATTAGGTTGTGGACATCCCACTCTATTCTAAATCTTATGTGTCCATTCCCCTGATTTATTTGTTCATTTTTCACTGTCCCTGACTGACTGGGCGCCACATGGAGCCTACAGTTTGCTTCTTGTCCAACCTGACCTCTAATTCCATTGTTTTTTTTAACTTCTTTTCCAGCTACAGGTCAGATAAAGAGATGCAATGGCTGCAGTTTATGTAGCTTTTCAATAAACATTCAATGACTTTATAAGAGATTTATTGCAAAACTTGGGCAAAGTCCTGATGAAGTATCTCGACCCGAAGCGTCGACTGTTTATTTCCCTCCATGGATGCTGTCTGACCTGCTGAGTTCTTCCAGTACTTTTTGTATATTGCTCCAGATTCCAGCATCTGCAGAATCTCTTGTGTCTAAGTTACCTTGTCTTAGGAACTGACGAAATAACTTAGAAATAAAGAGCAACACCAAACTGAGAAGAAGGAAATAGGAACCTTATGGAAGGAAATATAGACAGAGAAGTGGCAGGTACAATTCAATCTACGGAATGGGGGCAATTAATGCTTTCAACAGCTGAGCAGTAACCTAGAAAGCAGATCACCAACAAACAGTTTTCAATAGAATGAAAATTCAATGACTTCATGAACAGGCTATACAACACGCTGTCAAATTACTACCCAGGCAAGGTGGTAAAATTTGTAGCCCAAACACTGCAGGATTCTAATTTTGTCTAAATATTTTCCAGTCCCTGATGTCAAGTGAACATGCCTTGCTGAGTTGCCAGTACAAAGTATCCATTGACCTGTTGGTGATAATTTGCTCCTTTCACAACCTCCTCTTACTGAAGAACTTACCCACAATTGGATTGGTACAGCCAGCACACTTTTTGGCATAGAGATTACTGAAGCAATCCAGGCAGTAGACAAATTCATCTCGTGAGGTGAATCGTTGTCCAGCAAGTGGCTTTTTACATCCCGTACACAGGAAACACTCTTTGTGCCAGGGCTGACCATGGTAAGTGACTCCTCCTGTGGTAATTGCCTGGTTACCAAGATAAAATATAGATTACTAATTATTTCATTTTCCATTAATAACACAGTAGCAGATCCTTAGTTAAAATATTGAATCTACTGTAGGGAGAGGTAAAATCAGATAATTTCTTACTTTTATAAGTGAGAATTTCTTTATGTTGCAGAAGATAACAAAATTAATGAATTTAAACAGTTATTTTCATTTATGGAAGCAGAGCATTGACATACTTTAATAATGTCGTAATATTGCTGGCAAAATTATGTGACATGCTATTTAAGTGGCGTTAATTTGTGAAAATGACTTTGAAAATTAGTAAATATTCTCACAACATTAAAGCTTCTGGTCACATAGAAGCAAAGGAGTCAGCCAATCATTTGATTAATTACGTGGCTTCTTCATTTTTCAAAAGAGAAATGGCACAAAATTCTTACAGCCAATAAGGTCCTGACAGTAATCATCCACCTCCTTTTCTGATCATCACCTGGCTTTGCAGGCAAACCAGCTCAAGTCATGCATATATCTATGATAAAGTCAATTGTGAGCATTGGCTAGATGGTTACACTTTATTTATGAAGTTAACATCTTAAGGTCAACTTTGTTTTTCAAAAATATACTTTATTCATAAATGTTGTAAATATAAAATACAGTACATTTGCTTATTACCATTCACAGTACAAGATATTATGCAAGTTAACATCTTAAGGTTAATATAAAGGAATATTAAAATCTAACTTAATATTAACAATGTCATTTAGGCAGTCAAAGGATGTTACCTTGCTCAGGACTGGGATATCAAACTACAATAAGGTAATGCTCAGGTGGACATGTTTTCTGCTGATTAGGTTCCAGTAGATCTGGATTTCAATTATTTCTCTCTACAAGAACTCTCTTTGATCATGGAGAAGAGAGACACAAGAGACTGCAGATGCTGGAATCTGGAGCAACAAAAAAGATGCTGGAGGAACTCAACTGGTCAGGTAGCATCTATGGAGGGAAATGGACTGTCAATATTTCGGGCTGAGACCGTTCATCTGGACCGACCCAAAATGTCGACTGTCTATTTCCCTCCACAAATGCTGCTTGACCCACAGAGTTCCTCCAGCATCTTGTTTGTTACTCTCTTTGATCATATTCAGGGCCAATCAGTCTTGTTTCATAACATTTTGGTTGGTGCTATCCTACGAGTCTTGCTGTTAACTTCATTCAAACTCTATCCAGTCCAACACCTTACCCCACTTCACCCATTCAGTTTTCTTCCCTCTGCTGAGTTGGAGAGAGGAAAGCAGATGAGAGTTCCTGTTCTTGGTCACTGTATAGTGACTTGAAAGTTCATATTTGTATTTTGGAAGGGATTAGTCTTAGAATATCCATATTGTGGAATATGTGCAGAGGAGTTTCACCAGGATATTGCCTGGATTGCAGCACTTTGGGTATGAAAGAGCTTAGATAGGCTGGGTTTGTTTTCCTTGGAGTAGAGGAGGCTGAGGCGTTACCTGATTATACAAAGTTGTGAGGGGTTTAGACAGTGTGGAGAGTAAGATTGTTTTCTTCCCTCATGATGGGGTTGAATAAAATGGGAGCAGAGGTGTAAGGTGAGAGGTAGAAGCTTTAGTGGGGATCCGAAGGGGGGAGTTTTTCCATGTAGAGTGGCTGGAATCTGGAACATGCTGCCTGAGGAGGTGGTGGAGGCAGGGACTCTCACAACATTTAAGGAACATCTAGACAGGCACTTGAATCATCGAGGCATAAAAGGCTTTGGACCAAATTTGGGTAAAAGGGATTAGTGTAGATAAGTAAAATGGACACGGTGGCCTGAATGGCCTGTTCCTGTGCTGTACAACTGTCACTCTATAAAAGGTAAATATTCTGACACCAGTCACTAATACAAAAAGAATGCGAATTCTAGAAATCTAAAATGTAAGCAGTTCAGTTAACAGTTGTGCAGAGAGAGACAGTTAATCTTTCAGGTTGATGATGCTTTGTTAGAAATGGCAGAAGGTTGACGAGGACAAGGAGGGATAATATGTAGCAGGATAGATTATTGGGCAATAGAAAGAAAGCAATAGGAATGTGAGCAATTAGTCCCCAGATTGGAGGCAAGTAAGTCCTACATTCACTGGAAGTGAAGGTGGAGAGTACAGGAGGGAGAGATTTATAAAGATGGTTAGAATCAAACACATTGTTGTTTTATCATATTTTATCTTGTTGGATGAACGGCCAGTCCTCAAAAGTGAAACAGAAGACATCACCTATGGGCTTCTCATCGTGCAAACTCTATTTTACTCTCAAACAATTGCAGAAAGATTCCAAGCAAGGTTTTCCAGCTATCGATAATCAAAATAAAACAAAAGCTCTGGTTGCTGTAAATCTGAAATAAAACTGTGACTGCTGGAGATACTCAACAGGTCAGGCAGCATCAGTGGAGAGAGAAATGCAATTAACGATTCAGGTCAAATGGTCAGATGACAGGTCAACAAACTGAACCATTAACTGTTTCTTTCCACAGATGCAGTTGGCTTGCTCAATATCTCCTGCATTTTCTAAATGCTGGAGATACTCAGAACTTTCACCTCCCTATATACTGAATCACTTCAGGGTTAGATAGTGGGTACAACTCCGGCAATCGGTTTCAATCCTGACCTTAGGTGCTGTCTGTGTGGAGTTTGCATGTTCTCCCTATGACTGCATGGACAGGGTGAGCTGGTTTCCTCCTACATCCCAAAGAAGCGTGGGTTGGTGGGTTAATTGGCCACTGTTAGTTGCTCCTTATGTGTAGATGAGTGGTAGAGTCTGTGAGGAGTTGAGGGAACGTGGGGAGAATAAAACAGGATTTACGTAAGCTGGTGCTTGGTGTTTGATGGTCAGCACACATTTGCTAGGCAAGAATCTGATCTGTGCTGTATGACTCTACAACTCCTTGACCCTATGACCTTGCTCACCTTCTTGCACTGCACACAGTGCATGGCAAACTGCTTTTCATAACAAGGCACACAATAGTTCTTATCATCCTTGGGAATGAAGCTCTTTGTGCCCATTGGCTGTTGGCAGCGATGACAGATGAAACAAGTCTCATGCCAGCTGTTACCCTTATGTTCCATCTTGCGAGTGCCTATATTTTGTTAAGAGATGATGCAAAGGAAAATTAAAATTCTCATGGCATCTCTTGCATTCCTACTAGCTAATTTTAAAAAAGTAAAGAATTTGCAATTGTTCCTTCTACACTAGCCCAATGCAGCATGCTGTACAGGGAATTGGTATTAGCTACCAAATGAAGCTGAAACAAGCTAATGACCTGTAACATCAAGCAATTAAAACATGCCTACTAACTTACATTTCCTCAGAATACATTGGCTGAAGACATTAAACCATGAAAACACAGTTCTCCTTTTGCCATCTGTTTGGAGATACAAAGGTTTACCTCACAAGGATTAACTTTATTAACACATGTTAAGTGAAGTTATGCTTCTGGTCTCAACTCATGGTTCCAGCTTCCCCAACTATCACAAAGCCAGAACACTGATGGAAAATATTATCTATTGTTATATTCTGACATTAGTGTTGGTGTTGGATTTCTTCAGCCATAACCTACTGACATAAATGTGTGTGTGTGTGTGTGTGTGTGTGTGTGTGTGTGTGTGTGTGTGTGTGTGTGTGTGTGTGTGTGTGTGTGTGTGTGTGTGTGTGTGTGTGTGTGTGTAAAGCATAGAACTATTCTATTATTTTAAATAAAATTTTGTTGTTGTGTCCATTACAGCAGTGAGAAAAAATATGTAATAACATCTTGATGATTATTTATCACTAATCACAGAATGATATCATTTTTGACAGCTAGGAGTTAATAGCCATCAGTTGAACAAAACTCTCAGAAGTTGCAACAATTAGGCCATCATTCGTCTGAAGTGGTTGATATTGCATCTACAAGTCATATTAGGTAAACAGTTGAAGTGTGTGCTGTGTAAATGATATTTTGTTGTAGGAAGTGTCACCTGATGCTAGTTGAAAAAGTGATCACCACATATTGGTCATTAGCCATAAAAGTTCAGTTTATCAATATCTAATTAGGCATTAATGGCACAACTTTTCCATGTATGTGTCATTACATGGTTAGAATTAGTCACTACTGACACAATGAACAACAAGAGGCATAAGTAAAATCGATTAAGGTGGAGAATGAATGAAAACATTATCTTACCAGTGTCTAAAGAACACGCATCTATAACATGCTTTGCATAACATCATAAAGCCATTGATGATCTCTTGATGTGTTTCCATTGTTGTAATACAAGGAATACCACAAGTATTGCTACGTACTGTCTTAAATACGCAATCCAAGACCAAACAGTTCTGACGAAAGGTCTTCGATCTGAAACATTAACTGGTCCTCCTTCTACAGATGCTGCCTAACCTGCTGAGTCCTTCCAGCATTTTCTGTTTTTATTCCAGATTACTAGCATTTGCAGTTTATTGATTTTCAGAAAATAGTTCAACTAATGCATAACTTTCTTGATTCAGAATCAGATTTATTATCACTGACATATGACATGAAATTTGTTGCTTTGCAGCAGCAGTACAGTGCAAAGACATAAAAATCTATAAATTACAAAAATAAATAAATAGTGCAAAGAAGGAATAATTAGTTAGTTTTCATGGGTTCATGGATTGTTCAGAAATCTGATGGTGGAGGGGAAGAAGCTGTTCCTGATTCGTTGAGTTTGGGCTCCTGTACCTCCTCCCTGATGATAGTAACAAGAAGAGGGTGTGTCCTGAATGGTGAGGATCCTAAGCTTAAACATATTGTTAAAAATTTATCACATTTTATGCTTTGAAACAATACTTTTTCCTAATGACTTTGGTGCAGACAATAATGAAAACTGTCTTCTCCTGATAGTCAAGCAGTCAAATATGCATGTGCTGTGTTTTAGCTCAACAATGTACAGAGAAAGTAAAAAAAAGTCATCAGTCTTCCTGATCTGTTTTGCAGCCTTTGAAGTTTTTTATAAATAAATGGAGAGTCTTGAAGAAACCGTTACAGTCAAAGCTGTCAGTCTGATGTCAGTTTGAAGGCGATCAAGAGATAGGAGGCTAGTGCAGAGAAATGGCACTCTGGTAAAAGATCAACATGATCTTATTGAATGGAGAAGCAGGCATGAGGAGCCTAATGGCCAACCTGTTTCAATTTGTTTATTTCTTACCTTATTAATATATAGGACACCTAATCTACAACACAGCTTCCAAGTTAAATTCATTCTACACATAAGTTGGAATTAACTCTTGGCTGGTGTTCAGCATAAACATGATTTCTATGAAATCAGACAGAGGCACTTAAATTGCAGGAAACAGGAGGATGGAGGTGCCTTTAGAAGAGCATGTTCAGTGCCCACTATTTTCATGTTTCGAAAAGACTAATCCCTATCAGTAGGGGCCAATGTCAACCCCAACACAGGCTAGTATACCTTCTCACTTGCCATACTAGATTCCCAAACTTTGATAAGTCCTGCTTGAGCTGGATGAATGGTAACTCCCAGAGTACTGGGGTTACGAGAGCTGGTCTGAAGATGGATTTCTGTGTTGAGTGACTCACTTCCTGACTCCCCAAACCCTTTCTACCACCTACAAGAAGTGTGATGGAATACAGCCCACTTATCTGGAGGACTGTAGTTCCAACAAGTTCAACACCATGCAGGACAAAGCAATCCACTTGAGTGCACTCCATTCCCAACCCTAAGTTTTCATTCCCCTCACCACTGGTGGACCACGGCTGCAGTGTGCATCATCTATAAGATGCACTGCAGAAATTCACTGGTCTTCTTTGACAACACCTTTTAAACTTGCAGCCCCTGCCACCTGAAAGGGTTTGAGCAGTAGGTACATGGGAATGACACATGGTACACGCTCACATTCAAGTTGCACACTGTTCTAACTCGGAAAGTTATCACCATTCCTTCATCATCCTGAAATGCAATACCCAACAGCACTGTGGGAGTACCTTCACCACAGGAACTGCAGCAGTTCAAAAAATTAGCTTCCCAAAGGCAAGCAGTGATGGACAGTAAATGCTGGTCTTGCCAGCTACACCCACATCCTACAAATTAGTTAAAAAAAAGTCAACATTGTGCTCTGACCTGGAATTATTGCTTTCTTGCATTCCTGACACTTGGAGGAATACTCATTTGTATAACACTCTGTACAGAGCAACTGCTCATCCTTGGCAGCAAAAGGCTTATCCACTAGCGATCGCTTGCACTGGAAGCAATTGAAACAGGCTTCATGCCAATGACGGTCTTTATAGGACAAGTCCTGTGGGAATCAAAAAATATAATAAAAACAAATAGCTAAACCATCTCAAATTGCATACTAAATGCCTTCCAGTTTTTTTATTAATGTCCTTTATCCATGGAAGGAGAGAATACATGATGTTTGGTAGATAACACAGATGTTTCTGGTTTACATTTTTCTTTGACAATTAAAAGCATGAGTGGGTCAAAAATGATCTTGCACATATGCACAGGAAGTGCTGCACTAATAACTTTAGAAGTATGAGTACAATAACCCCCGTGGAGATTTATTACTGTGGAAAAAGTGAGTAGAAACTGTCAACTTCTTTAGAAAGAATAATCAACCTTCTGAAGTTTGTCTGGAAAGTAATTTATCTTTAAAATTTTTCCCTTTTGTTCCATTGTTTATAATTTATGTGGGTCAATGTACATAATACACAGATGAAGTGATGGTCAATGACCACTAAAACGTAGTTCATGGTTGATCCAGAAGACTGCTTGCTGCCACCTCGGTGGAATACACTGCCAAGCTACAGCAGTAGTAACACAAAACAAAAGTAATATGAGGTGACCAGCTGGTCCTTCAAGCCTATACTATCAAATATTGTGCAATCCGCACACACTGTTAAATGTTTTACACAAAAGCAGGCACGCTCCCTTTTCCCAGCATTATTCACAATGCCCACTATAGCCAAGTAATCTACTGTGAGACATAGATAAGCAAGGAAGAATATCATTGGCTAAAAAGTCCATAAAATTCTTATCTAATTGCCCTATGTAATCATGCAAGTACAATAATACCCTGATTATGAACATTGTTGTCACCATTAACGTACCCACCTTTTAAAACAAGTGAAGTCCACTTTGGCAGCATAGTGATGCTACTGGTAGTGCAACTGTCTCATAGCTTCAGCACCCCAGGTTTGATACTGACCTCCAGTGCTGTCGGTGTGGCGTTTGCATGTCCCTCTGTGACAGCATGGGCTTTCCTCAAATGCTCCAGTTTCCTCCCACAACCAAAAGACACTTTGGTTGGTGGGTTGATTGGCTACTGTAAATTGCCTCCAGAGTAGGTGTGTGGTGAGAGAATCAGTGGTGTGTTAATGGGCATATCTGAGAGTGGTTTCAAGGAAATAAATGAGGAATAGTGTTGATGTGATTGTTCTGCAAGCCACCATCACCTCAATGGGCTGAATAGCCTCCTTCTAAATTGTAAAGAAGTTTGAAATACTGCACCTTTAGGAACTTGTGAAATTCTGATTTGAACTCTCGCAGCATTTCAGGCTCACTGCTAGCACTAGTAACTTAATCCAGTGACTCACAGCACAAAGGACTTAAGAAAAGATAAGATTTCTTTATCAGTCACATGTACATCGAAACACAGAGTGAAATGCATCTTTGCGTAGAGTGTTCTGGGGGCAGCCCACAAGAGTTGCCATGCTTCCGGTGCCAACATAACATGCCCACAACTTCCTAACCCGTACATCTTTGGAATGTGGGAGAAAACCAGAGCACCGGGAGGAAACCCACGCAGTCATGGGGAGAACATACAAACTCCTTACGGACAGCAGCCAGAATGGAACCTGGCTCACTGGCGCTGTAATTGCGTTATGCTAACCACTACGCTACCTGCCTTCTAGCTTAACTCTATGGTTTACAAATATACTGCACAAATGGGGCCAAGGTGATGGTTTTGTGCTGAAGCTATTGACGTAAAAAGAAAACTTACAATGTTACCCCAATGGCTTAAATAACTACTGTGGAAAAAAAATCAAACAAAATCAATAGAAATCAATACTGGCAGTTTCTCCCAGATGTGTAATATGATCTACACCATTCTGAAAAAGTACCTTTCATGTTTTGATGTGTTTCCTAGAACTATATAAACTAATCTTTTTTTAAAAAAAGCTTAGAAGATGGCTTAATATTTTTCACTTCTATTGAATTTAAGTTGAAAGTGACTTTTTTTCCCCCTAGGAATTGAATTTTATCTCATTGCAGTTTTAGTTGGAAGTGGGCAGGACAATTACTCTGCAATACTTCTCAAATTCTAATGGAACCAATTGCAAGAAACTGTCATTCTTGCAGTAATTTGGATAAAGACTTAAAACATCTCCAAAGTCTGCCATATGTCATCTGCGGCTTGTCTCAGGCAGCCAAGCTGCGTTGTTTATGGCAATATGTCAAGGAATTATATTTGCTGAAAAGTTTACAATAAGGAATGGGTTGATGCCAAAATAATGTTAACCACACATGTTGAAATGACCTTACATTTCGTAATCTCAACTCTTAGGCCACGTTTTGTAACCAGTCTAAAATTGTGGAATCAGTATGCCTCAGTATTTAACTCTTGAAGTAGCACCATTAAAGAATCATCAATTAACAGCAGGAATGAGTCATGAACTGGAATTATCTGCAGCTCTGTTTTATCTCTTTTACTTTCTCATATACAGTATTCAGCACTTAAAATAGAAAATAAAAAATAAATACTAGGCAATAAAATTAATAGATTACTAAAATTGTAAGGGATGTGCAACCATCATCGAAGTAAAATGCTGCTATTGTTTAGCCATAAATATTTATGGTACTTTTAAGCTCCAAGTCAATTAGAAGAGTATTTTTAAAACCCACTTTTCATTGGAAGAAACAAAAGCTTGAGTAAAATTTTATTTATAATAATTCTTGTATTTTTAAGTTTTTGAGCTCTTAAATATTTGAATCAATTTGCATACTTGCAGTAAAAGCAAAATGATTCCCATGCTAGCTGGCATTCCACCTATCCAAGCTTTAGAGGACAATTATTTTATCAGCAATCAATAAAAGCATATTATTTCAACTATCAATAAAAAAAATTATTCCTCTCACCACAAACCAGCTTGTCTGACATTTGCAACCAAGGTTCCTCAAGCAAGTGAATCTTGCAAAGTCAAGTCCCAAGATCCCACAAGTACTGTCATTACGCCTGTTGCATCCATGCATTAGCATACAACGTCTATACGCTATCTCAGAACTTGCATGTGTTCTCACGCAACATGCATATGTCATCAATTATTAAGTCACTTCTCAACCCCCACAGATGTATTCATTTCATTCTTTAGCAATTCCAATCATACCACGGGCTAAATCTTCTCCAGCATTTCCTGTTAGAGAACTCTTATCATTTCCACCTTTGCCCAAGTCATCTTCCTTCTCATGCAGCATGCAGAGATCATTAAGCAGTGTGCATCGGTCATCACACTACAAAAACCTGGAACAAATGATTCTGTTTGTAGATGAAAAACCACAAAAATTGATTATTTTTATCTATTTAATGACCTACGAAAAACTAGGAATTTATCAGTTGGGAAATATTGCTACTCATCTTTGAGATGACAGTATCTGCAAGTTATTCTACAATGGAAGGCATCACAGTAAACCAAAGCCTATATCAGGAATGCTCCCCCGGCTCACAAAAAAATCAGATCCACTGCTGGCCTGCAAAAAGCTTCTGCCCCACATGAACACCAGCCGTACAATCCCTCCAGTCCCCCTCACTTCCTCTCAATGAATCCAGTTCTTGCAGACAATTCTAAAGCCCAGCTAAGCTTTTGAAAGTTTTATACTCAGAAAGGAAATTCGAATATCCACACTGTCATGAAGAACTAGACAAGGTAAGGTGGGGCCAGGCTGTAGAAGCAGTATAAAGCAAAAGATTTTGATAGATAAAAAATATCAGGATTTCAAAATCAACAGCTTTTTATGTGGACAGGACGTGCAGGCCAGAAGTAACACTACTACAACAATCTCCAATTACATAGCACTTTTAACTAAGCAAAAATGTCCCATGGCATTATCAAAGAAAAAAAATAATTCAGGGTTACATTTGGAGATGTTAAAATGGATGACCAAATGCATGGTTAATGAGGTAGGTTTGAAGCTGTTTCTTAAAAGAGAAAAGAGAGGATTGATCTTGAGATGGGTTGAGATAAGGGTGGAGTTAGGTAACGTTGCAGAATGGAAATAAGCAGTCTCTGTGATGGCCCAGACAGGATCAGGTATGAAACCAAGGTTGCAAGCAACTGGGTTCACTTTTCACAAGATCACAAGACAAGGGAGCAGAAGCAGGCTATTTGGCCCATCGAGTCTGCTCCAAGGAAAAGGGAAAAAAAGAAATGAGAAATGGGGAATGGGGGGGGAGGAAAAAAAGAGAAAAGAAGAAAAGAAAAAAGAAAAAAAAACCTATTCTAATCCCAATTTCCGGCCTTATCCCCATATCCCTTGATATCCTGACTATTTAGATATCTATCTATCTCCTCCTTGAACGCCCCCACTGATCTGGCCTCCACTGCTGTACGTGGTAAGGAGTTCCACAAATTCACCACCCTCTGGCTAAAGAAATTTCTCCTCATCTCTGTTTTGTCCTCTGGTCCTGGACTCACCCACCAAGGGAAACAGCCTAGCCACATCTACTCTGTCCTTTCCTATCAACATTTTAAATGTCGTTATGAGGTCCCCTCTCATTCTTCTGTACTCCAGTGAGTACAGTCCAAGAGCCGACAAACGCTCATCATACTTAAGCCCTTTCATTCCTGGAATCATCCTCGTAAATCTCCTCTGAACACTTTTAGACAGTGAGAGGAATGGAGTTGTTGGCTAGTGAACAGAGAGAACCAGTAGCTTTGGTCTTCCCAATAGTCAGGCGGAACAAATTTCTTCTCATCTAGTACTGGATCTTAGACAAACACTGATGATTTAGTGACAATGGTTAGAGGGACTTAGCGCAGGATGGCATTCAGAAGGTCGCATTCTGGTTAAGCTCAAGTTTACTCAGGTTGGAAGCTGGGAGATTGGTAAAGTTAGCATTGCAGAAACTTAACATGAGAGAAAAACAGAGGCAAGAAAACATCAGTGGTCTTAGACTTTGCACTTGATCCATTAACAAATCAGTTGCAGATTAATAACGAGTAAGGTTAAATTGATGGCTTTCAATCAAATTGAGCTCCCTAGCCTTATCAGGACCATCATAGTAAGTTGTCAAACAGAAATAGTAGCTCTTCAAAGGAAGGAAATATCAGTGATTAATGGCCGCCAGTGCTATGTTTGTGGATTGTCTTGGGGTCATTTATAACTTTGCCTGAGTGATAACATGATGCAGCATATTGCTGGCCTTTGCTAAGAACAAAAATCAGATGAATCAGGATTGTCTGTTCCACCAGGTTACCATACAGGCAGTGATGTTAAATCCAGCCCTTGTCACCATCACCACCCCTCCAGCCTATCCCCTATACCACCACCTGCTGCTATTTGGTTTATAAAACGTGTTGCTCTGGGTCAGGGGATTGACTGGTGTTACATCCTCTCAATCTGCTAATGGTACATTGTCTAAAGAGTAATGTAGAGATGTTAATGAGCTGTAAATGTAATGGCATGGAAACACCCAATTTGGAAAGGAGAACAAAACAACTAGAAAAGAGTAAAAGACCTACCACAGTCGGTTATTGAGAGGCTGAGGAATACAGACCAGATTAATAATTAGTTAACCAGTCTCAGCTGGAACATTTGTTGAGGGGTTAGAATTACCCATGGCTGCTTGGTTGAGAATAAGAAACCCTGCCAGTATGAATGCTACTGATTGATATTCATGGTTGGAATTGCATGAGAGTGTTGAGTGGTGATATAACTGAAGTTGGCAATTATGTATTTGAACAGGAGTGACGGCACTCACAGTTAATGTCACATTTGTATATGTAACAGTGGGTGAAAAGCCATCCTTGGGGTTGGACATCAAATCAAAATCAATACATTCATGTGGTGTTGGGAGGGGGAGGAAGTTTGTGACCAAGATTTACCTAATAATACAAATTCTCAAATTATATCATTGGAATTGTGCCACACAGAACTGAATGTGCTGTAAAATGAGCACCATAGCTTTGAACATTGGAACATTAACACATCGTGAGCTGGGTGGATTGTCGGTTTCATCCCCACTCTAGACGAGCTGTGCTCACGTATGGAGCACTGGTGAAAATGGTGGTAGTATGATGTGAAATCCTGAAAGCACTTATACCAGGCCAATGCATATGATCCCTGCACTCCTATTTGCTTCTGAGGCAGGACTACCTGTAACAAATACGTTAAGTTGTTGGAAAAATATCACCAATACTGTCTTGGCAAAATCTGCCAAACTCACTGGAAGGATATGGAAACCAGTATCAGTGTCCTCGCCCAGGCGAACACCCCCAGTACTGAGGCCCTATTGCCCTCAGTTGGCTATATTAGGCAAGCCATGTCATCATGCCCAATACCAGAGTCCTGAAACAGACTCTATTCCTAGCTGTGTTACAAGAAGAGATTACCTGGCTGACAGAAAGCAAGATTTTAGAATGTCCTCAAAGCCCCCTTGAAAAAAATGCAATATCCTTACTGCCTGTTGGGAATCCTTGGCCCATAACCATTCAAAGTACAGAAGGAGTATTTGGAATGACATTGAGAATCTCGAGTCCATGCATCAGGAGCCCCAAGTAAACAGCTAAAGCAGTGCATCATCTCACAAACTACCCTGTCAGGTATCCTCAGTCCCGCCTGTGGCAAAGTCTGTTACTTCCCACATTGGACTCATCAGTCAGCTCAGAACCACTGGACCAGAGTAGAAGCAAGTCATCCTCGATCCTGAGGTACTGTGAAGAAGGAAGAAAACTATGCCTATGGTTTCCAACCTGGAGTGTATTCTTCCTTGGTAGAGAGCACCAAAGATTACATGGTATCTATCAGTCTTTAATGATATTAAGGTAATTTAGTAAGACAGTTCATGAAAAAATGAAAATATATGACAAACTAGCTGTCCCAGCCGTAAGACAGCTGGCAGTCCTTGGCAATGCTTGGGACAGACGTAGTTCCTTTAAAGGGGTGGGTAGTGATGTCATTGGGCCTTTATGGGGGGAGAAGGGATTGTGTTTTATCAACTGTGAACAAGTGGGATTTTCCAAGAGTTAGGGAAACACAGCATCTCCTGGCACAGGAATATAGAAGTTTCCAAACATTCAAAGGCCAAAGTCTGTCTAGTTTGCCTTCTACGATCCTGGTGGTTACCTAATTAAACAATAGCAGACTTGTTAGCCAATCAATCTCTGTCAATTAACCCAGAACAGAGCCAGACATCTCACGAGAGAACCTCACTAGTGGAGAATTTGGAAGCTCTAAATCCAAAGTCTGCTGTTTCTCCCAAATATGCTACACTTCCCACGTCCTGTCTCAAATTACACATATACTGACAGCTACAATTAAGTGTTCAGTAGCAGTGGTGCTTGAAGCAGCTAATGAATCTACACTGTCAGCAGCAGCATTATGAAAGCCAAATGGATCTAAAGACCGGCTAATTTACAAAGTAAAGCAACATAACCAAAGAAAGTTTGAAAATAAAAACAAGACTGCTCAACCAAATAGCCGAATCCTGATACTGAAAGTAGCTGTTTGTGCTAAAAATCAGAATAATCCAATAATCTGAATTAAATAATTAAATTTAACATAGCAAATTGAGAATTTAGTATGGAAAACATTTGATTTGTCACATAGTTTGAATGAAACAATGTTAAACTATAACTTAATATTATTTCATTCAAACTATGGGATTATTAAGATTCAAACCAGCATTTCATGAGTTGGGAATATGATTTCCAGAGATGAGAAATTTTTATCTTGCCTGAAATATGTCCTGTCAATTCCTACCATCTGGTAGAGAAGATTTAAAGAAAATCAACAGAGCATCTGATGCTTTCTGTGCATCTTAATTATATTTAGAGAGGCTGCCCTGGACTATATCACTGTAATAAAACAACAGCTCCCACTGAATTAATAATATTGGCATTATCTTTATAGCATTGTTCATGTACACAACCCTGTGCTTAGAAATGCAGAAAATATTTTTAAACTGCAGGCCCCAATTTTTGCATTGTACAGCCATTACAACTCAATGAACGAAGATGAAAGATGATATGGACCTTATTGTCACAAGCAATTGGTTTCTTGCATTCCTCACAGGTATTAGAATAAAGACATTCATAGCACTTAACACAATAAGGATTCTCCTCTCGAAGGATGTATTTCTTCCCAAAGAGAGATTCCTTGCAGTAGTGGCAGTCGAAGTGTTCTGTCATTGTGCTTTTTGGAAAGCTTTAAGCACCTATAATTCAAAACAAGAGCAGGAATTTTAAACAGTTCTGATTATCTTAATGCTTTACAGCACAGCTACATCTGATTCAGTTCATTCATGAAAGAAATAGAATTATTTAAAGATTAACATATCTAAAGATCTCAGTGTGACATCAGACATGTAAATTGTGACAAATAGCCACAGTCACTCACTGTTCCGATGGTCAGACATGAGCTAAAATGTTAAATCATCGACCCCTAGGATTCATACAGTTTGAACTGCTGCACGTCTTGTAACTAGTGTGTGTTGTGTTGAAGCAATGAGTGGCTGGCTGCCTAATAAAATCGTTGTGTCACTTTACCATATAAGGGTATAAAAGCTAGGAAATCATGCTCTCTCAGAGCCTAGTTACAGCTGGCAGTTGAACATCCTTTTCCATTGGTTTACCTTTTTTCTACATTGCTCTCTCTCTAATGTTTCCGAATGATCCCAGCACAGAAACATATGAGTGGCTTGTAAACATATCTCTGGATGATTAATATAGACAGTATTAAAATAGTATTGTAATTCATTAAATCATTATGTCAAACTACTTTCATTTTTACTGTATGTATACAAATCTTTTTCAGCATCTAGAAATTCAAATTTATAGAAAGATATAATATTGTTAAACTGGGATTAAATTAAAACATAGGATTTCAAATAATTCTGTGTTTTTTTTAAGATTTTTGTATAAATAGGTAAATTAATTAATTAATATACATCGTAAGTAAAGTTATTATTATTGCCCTTCTCCAGAGTTAAGCATAATGTCTGCTTAATGTAGCCCACAAAAAACACTCACAATATTTTCTGAAATACAAGACTCTGAATTGTTTGGTCATTATAACGGGATCAATATGTATTTAGAAGGGTGAATACAAGAGTTAGTGTGCCCAACTGAAAATGACTTTCATACAATGTGCACATGCACGTTTATTTATTTCTCCACATTATTCCAGCTCAAAATGGTTTTAATTATCATCACTGAAGGATTTGATTTCTAGGACTATGTCCCAGATGCAGTAAAAATTCCCCCTCCTGCATTTTTTCTCTTATATGAATTAACCCATTCTTTAGTAACTTTAACTGTGTGTGATTGACCATATTTATAGAGGGGCGAACTAATGATTTGAACAGCAATCCAAGATTTCCCTTGCAACTAGAGAAAACAATTTTATTAGCATTTCAAGACCCCTGAGTATCTCTCCATTACTGTTTCTTCAGCTGCTCTACTAAGCTTGCTTAACAAGAATATTGATTCATAATATGAGGTGTTCAGCATTCAGGTACCTGCAGTATCAAGAAGAGTTAATATCTCTTTCAAATTAAGTACTGGATGGAGCTATCCTGCCACTTGAAATTCTGGTGCCCTCAGACTGAATGGGCAAAAATTCATAGTGGAAGTTCCCTTACTCAAGATGTTTGTCCCCATCTGCTATGTCAGTGGCCAGGACACATCTAAGATGATTGTTAATATTTGCTGCCTCTCAACATTGAAGTCTACTTACTATTGGTAAAATCAGCTTCAGACCTCTAGACTGCAATCATCATCACTTGTATGGACATGACCGTGTTATTAATAATGGTGCCAGGACCCAAATGATGTCTCTTCGTAATAAGCTTAGGAAGGGAATTAGCAAGCTAAAACTGATACAAGATTAGTATGAAAACAGTCACATCTTACATTGTGTACTGCATTTAATAGAGCCTTTGTTTTACCATCGTGATCCGCTGAGCTTTTGTGTTCCTTTATTCTTTATTCTGGCCCTATCTCATGATGCTTTGGCTTTTATTATGAAGGTTTTTTTTTTGCATTTAGCTTTAGACAAGTCTGGTTTCCTCTGATAATTGTGCCCTTCCTCAACTATGATCCACAATGTTGCACACAGCTGCAATAACAGAAGTATTTATGTTGCACAGCATTAACAAGTGGTGATCAGAATAGCAAATGATGAAAGTGCATTTCAAAACTGCAAGCTGTTTCCCTTCAATATTTAGGCTGTTGGATCAAAACTATAAAATTCTGAACACACCATTGGACTTGCAATCTTAGTGAGGCTGCTATAGAACTACAAATTGTGAAAAACTGGCAACTAACTGATTTTCAGGAGCAATATTTGAATAGGTAACAAAATAGTAACTGGGCATGCATAAATGATAAATAGTATTCCAATAACAAAAGAGTACAGTGGCACAGCTAGTAGAGCTGCTGCCTCACAACACCAGAGATTTGGATTCAATCCTGACTTCAGGTGTTGTCTGTTCTCCCTGTGGCCACATGGATGGCTTCCAGATGCTCCAATTTCCTCCCACATACCCAAAGACATGCAGGTTGGTAGGTTAATTGGCTAATGTAAATTGCCTCGTGTGTGCAGGTGAGTAGTAGAATCTAGGGTGGGAGTTGATGAGAATGCAGGGAGAATAAACAGAAATGGGATTAATATAGGATTAGGGCAAATGGGTTTTTGATGGTCAGTGCAGACCTGACGGGCTGAAGATCCTGTTTCTGTGCTGTCTCTCTTTAGGACTCCTAGTTGACATTAGGTGTTTTCCTGGACTAAATATTACCGGCAAATTTTCCAGTAGGATTTCTGAAATGAAAATTGGCAATTATACGTAATTAGAGGTGTAATAGTAAGAAGTGTTGCATAAAATGCTAGGATGAAAGACAATACAGCATTTTGTCACTGTAATATCATCGCTGCATTAAAGCAGACCCCCTTTTAAGGATTATGTCATGTGAATAATTGCTTTCTGGGTTGCAACAACATATGTAGAATGTTTCAGAGGCAGTCTCTGAAGACCTTTGAATAAACTGGACACAATTTGTTTGAGCTTTTCATGACTCACATGCATTCTGCAATGGACTTTGTTAGAGATTAAGAATTCACAGAGTACAGATAATTTAAACTGGAAATGATTGGAAACTGGAAAAGAAACAACAAAGTTGTCAAGGATAATGATTGACTACATGACTGTTGGTAGGGCAGTCTAAGCAGCTCATAACTAATCATGGCAAGTCTGATGTGCAGACTTAAACACAAAATTGATAGAGCCTGCAAAGTTGTTGTAAGAATAATTAGGCAAACCTAGTAACTTATCAAAGTGAAGGACAGCATAAAATATCAGTCCTATCCCAAATGTAGGAGCCCTTCAATTCATACATTGAAAGAAAGGAGCTATACTTTGAAGTGGAGGGCGAGTGTGGGAATATTTGGATAAAGCCATACAGGAATGCAAGAAGGCATTCCACTCAGTAGAAATTGAGCAAAATCTTCATGCAACATCAGGAAACTTGTCAATCCATGTCCCATTTAATAAGTAACAGAAAAGTGACAAAACCATTTCTATTGGAGTATTGTCGGAGTTATATGTTCAAAACCCATAACTGGAGGTCAGGAGAAACTATTAGCTTTCATTTTGCTGTTCAAAACAATCTGCCACTGGATTGCAACTTTGGTACGTTTCTGGATACACACTGCAAGATTAATTTGTGTGTGGCTTAATTGAAGAGCATAAAACAATTACTAAACACCCAAGATTTAACATTTAAATATGCATGTAAAACAGCTACATCCATGGAAATGGCCTCTAAAAATAGGTCAACATAAAACATTAACATACATACAGTATACACATCAATGGCAGGAGCCATGGTGGGAGTTCTGATATTGGATCCAGGTCCTGTGAGTGAAAGTGAAGTGAAAGCCAGGTCTGGTGGGATAAGCTGCTACCATTGCAAAGGAATCATTCAGCATGTGTGCCAGTACAGAAGCAGATGCTTTAATTGCAGAAAACAAGGGAACTTGCTTCAGAAAGTAAAGCTAAAGAGAAACCAGCAAACCAGAATAGTGGCAGCTAAGCAGCTTTTCAAAAAAGGGGCAGTGATTGCAGCAGAAGCTCACACAAGCAGGGACCTGCGTAACATTGAAGCAGATAAGCAAAGGGAAGAGAGATTTTTTTAACCAGCATCTACGTGACTAGAAGGGAGTGTAAGAAGAGGCAACAATTTCAAAATTAAAGTTTAATAGGCAAGATGCTGACATGAATATTGAATCTCCCAGTAAAACCACTGAGCTCTCTGTGTGATCCAACAATGTGCTCGATTGCTACCCAATCTTACCACAGTGTTGACTCCAATTTTTTCAAAATTAAAGAAAAACAAGCCACAGTGGTGGGAAAAATTCTGTAGGAAGATGGTCCACAGAGAGTCCTTTTTGGGGCATTATAACATAATAACATATACGATAAAATGGTCTCTTGACCTCACAATCTATCTCATTATGACCTTGCACCTTATTGTCTACCTGCACTGCACTTCCTCTGTAAGTTACACTTTATTCTACATTCTATTATTGTACTACCTCAATGCACTGTGTAATGAATAGATCTGTATGAATGGTATGCAAGACAAGTTTTTCACTGTACCTCAGTACATATGACAATAATAAACCATTTCAAATTCCAAACACCAATCTTGTGCTAAAACTTGCTTGTGATGTTTCCAACTGCAATGTTGGGGCAGTGATTATCCATGTCATGGTCAGTAGCCATAAGAACCCTTTTGCTTTTCTATAATACACCCTGACCAAAAATGGAAAAGATGTCAGATAGAGAAGGGGATGCTGGTGATTATTTTGGAGTTAAAAGGATTCTGATGGAAGAGATCAACACCTTTATTGACCATACACATGGACTACTTGATCCCAGAAAATAATAAGCAAGAAAATAGCAAAGACTGTGAGGATGAAGCAAATACAATGCTCCAAATGGGGCCTCATAATGGCTCTGTTTAACAGAAACAAAATTCCTCCACTTTTTTTCTCTCACCCTTAAGATAAAGGTCAACATTGTATTAGCCTTTTTGAGTACTTTTTGTACACTGCAGTAGCCTTTTTAGTGATTTAAATATTTGGATTCCCAAATTTCTTTACTTTGTCACTAGTCAATTACCAATAAGAAAATATTCCATTTATTCTTTTTCTGATTCAAACTGGATGACAGCAAATTTCCCCAAAGTAAAATACATCTATCCACTCACACAGTCTGTGTATATTCTTCATAACTTCATGCTCCATTCCATGTATCTTACTGTCTTTTCCAGCTGAGTAGCACCAGTTAAAATTCTTTTACCCAAGCTAGTGACATACGCCTAATTTCTAAAACCTCAGTATTAATCCATCATAGCACCACTTGTCACGTTTCACCATCAGAATGCATTCCCTTTACTTATTCTCGCTGACTCCGGCTCCCTCCTAACTACTGATCTAAGGTAGAAAGTTCTTTAATTTTATGCACTTTCATGTTTGCTTGTTATTTTTTGTGTAGAAACATGTTAAATTTCTTCTGGAAGTCCATATTAGAAGCATACATAAGCACCACTCTGTCCACTATGTCAGTGACTCCTCCAGCGATGCAACTGGATTAGTCAGGCATCGTCTACCCCTCATAAATCTACGTTGATCAGCTGATATAGTTATTGCACAGATCATCTAGCTTACCTGTTTCAATACCACATTGCTCAAAGCCACTTACCCCGACTAAGTTCTAGATTAATTAACCTGGCTTTGTCCTGTTGGACTATAATAGCTCAGAGTTCAAGCACCACATATGTGAATACCATGGAGTCTGAGGTCCCCAGTACAAGTTTGAATTCATATCATAAGTAACTTGCATATAGCTGAAGTTTCTGATATTAATAAATCTGAGCCATTCCTAAGCTGAGATGCAAGGAAATGAAAGAGCCAAAGTCAAAAAGACACAGGTCAACTTTGGCTTATGTCAAACATTTACCTGGAGTTGATTTTGACTTAAGTTGGTAAATGGGATGGATTAACTGGAGAAATGTTTTAGGAGAAATGGACCTGAAAATTGATCGTCTCTATTATAATAATATATACAAAGAGTCTGTGGTGAGGCACTGACTCCATGTATTTATTAGAGGTCAAGGCCCACAGCTGGGAAAAACCATTCATCTTTCCCAACAGCATGGCAGATGGAAGGCCATCACATGCAATCTCCTTTCTAAGTCATACATACATGGAAATATATCACTGATGAAACTACAGTGGGAGTACCTGTATGATATAAACTGTTCAGAAAGTGGCTAAAGGGAATTCAGATCCTGTGCATGAATAAATATATTTTATGGTGCAGCTTTAGACATGAACATTTTGTTCCCTCTTTATCCATGTGTGTATTTATACTGTGATCCTGATTGGAAGGGTGAGTCAAGTGATGTGCCAACTTCTCCATAACATAACAACATCACAAACATTTAGTCTGTCAGCCTAAAGTCTCAAATTGCAAATTGTTTACTGTTTCTGTCTTGCAAAATATATCACTTTTTCTTTGGAGGATTTCACATTTACCTCTGGCCCCTAAAATGCATCATGTTGACTAAGTGAATCACTCTCTGGTGGGAAAGGTGATGGTCTCTCTGCCTTAAGCACTACATCAAATAATAGTAAAATTGGTGAGTACCAACTTAATTAAAAACGTGTCTTTATAATTAATATTTCCTTAAGTCAATCTGCAACAACAACAAAACAGATAAGCTGATGAGCTAGTGAGGGTAGGAATGGGAGGACGGGGCAGATGAATGTGTGGCTGAGGAGCTGGTGCAGGAAGGAAGGGTTCAGGTTGTGGACCATTGCGATCTCTTCTGGGGCAGAGGCGACCAGGACAAGAGGGCTGGTTGCACCTGTACTGAAGGGGGAGCAATATCCCTGTGGGGAGGTTTGCTTGGGAGGGTTTAAACTAGTCTGGCAGGGGGTGAGACCCAAAACAGTGGCAGATGGGCAATTTAGGCAAATATAAATGTTAAAGACAACAAGTTCAGCAGGCAGGACAGGCAGGGGCAAGAAGCCTGACAGGTAAGGCAGGTGAAATCAGGGCAAGGATTGGTACCTGGGACTGGGATATTATAACCATAACTGAAAGCCGGACTAGCAGCTCAATGTTCCATGATATAGATGCTACAGGCATGATAAGGGGTGAAGTAAGAGAGGCGGGGAGTTGTGTTTTTGATTAGAGAGATTGTCACAACAGTTCTTAGAGACGATATTCTTGGGGAATCGTCCAGTGAGGCTATATGGTGGATCACTTTGATGGGATTGTATTACAGGCTCTCCAATAGTCAGTGGGAATTAGAGTAACAAATATGTATGGAGATTGCAGATAGCTGTAGGAATAATAGGGTGATTTTAACTTCTCTAATATTGACTGGGACTGCCATAGGGCAAAGGGCTTGGATGGTGCAGAATTTGTTACATGAGTCCAGCAAAGTTTTCTCAATTGTATGTAAACGGCCCTACCAGAGAGGGGGCAACACTCTAATTCCTGTTGGGATTGAGACTGGGCAAGTGACTGAAGTGTAAGTGGGGGGAGCACTTTGGGACCAGTGTCCATAATTCTATTAGTTTTAAAATGATCGAAAAAGTTAAAATAATGGAAAAAGATAGTCCTAGTCCACAGATTAAAATTCTAAATTGGGGCAAGGCAAATTTTGAAGGCATTGGACAGGAACTTGCAAAGGTTGATTGGAAGGTCTGGCGAGTGGGAAATTTTAAAAATGAGATGGGAAGAGTTCAGGGACAACATATTCCTCTTAGAGTGAAGGGCAAGGGTGGCAGGATTAGGGAACCTTAGTTGATGAGTGATATTAGGGCAATGGTCAGGAAGAAGAAGAAAGGGTATGTCAGGTATAGGCAGCTGGGATCAAGTTGATAAGCGATGTAGGAGTACACTTAAGAGGGAAATCAGAAAGGCAAAAAGAGGCTATGAGATAGCTTTGGCATATAAGGTAAAGAAGAATCCTAAGGGATTCCACAAGTATACTATGAGCAAAAGGGTAGCTAAAGAAAGAATAGGTCCCCTTAAGGATCAATGTGGTCGTCTATGTGTGGAGCCCCAGGAGATGGGTGAGGTGTTAAATGAATATTTCTCATCTGTATTTACCATGGAGATGGCCTAGGAAGCTAAGGAATTAAGGGAATTGAACATATCCACATTACAATGGAGGAAGTGCTGGTGGTGGTAAGGTGGATAAATCCCCAGGGCCTGATCAAGTGTATCCTAGGACACTGTAGGAGGCTAGGAAAGAACTTGCAGGGGCCCTGGCAGAGATATTTACATCATCTTTAGCCATGGGTGGGGGGCCTGAAGACTGGCTAATGTTGTGCCTTTATTTAAGTAGAGCTACAAGGGAAAGCCAGGGAACTACAGGCTGGTAGACCTAACATCAGTGGTGGGAAAGTTACTAGGGCGATTCTGAGGGACAGGATTTACCAGCATTTGAAAAGGCAGGGACTGATAAGGATAGTCAGCATGGCTTTGTGCATGGGAAATTGTACCTCACAAACTTGATTGTGTTTTTTGAGGAGGTATCAAAGGAGATTGACAAGGCAGGGCAGTAGATATTGTCTATATGTACTTTCGCAAGGTCTTTGACAAGGTCCCGCATGTAGGCAAGTCTGGAAGGTTAGATCACATGGAATCCAAGGTAGTCTAGCCAATTGGAGACAAAATTGGCTTAGTGGAGGGTGATAGTGGAGGGTTGTTATTCAGATTGGAGACCTGTGAGCAGTGGTGTGCCACAGGGATCGGTGCTGGGTCCACTGTTACTTGTCACTTATATTGACGATTTGGATGACAATGTT
The DNA here is from genome assembly GCF_009764475.1 of Pristis pectinata. Taxonomy (NCBI): domain Eukaryota; kingdom Metazoa; phylum Chordata; class Chondrichthyes; order Rhinopristiformes; family Pristidae; genus Pristis; species Pristis pectinata. Next base: position 36,620,773 of record NC_067415.1, on the reverse strand, counting down.
GTTAGTGTTGTTAATGTTGTTAGTAAGTTTGTGGGTAACACCAAAATTGGTGGTGTAATGTATTGTGAAGAAGGTTATCCAAGATTACAATAGGATCTAGATGAACTGGGGAAGTGGGCCAAGGAATGGCAGATGGAATTTAATTCTGCCAAGTGCGAGGTCTTGCATTTTGGAAAGTTAAACCAGGGCAAGACTTATACAGTGAATGATAGGTCCCTGGAAAGTGTTGTAGAACAGAGAGACTGAAAGGTACAGGTACATGGTTCCCTGAAAATGGCAGCATAGCTAGACAGGGTGGTGAAGATGGCACTTGGCATGCTTGCTTCATCAGTCACGGCATTTAGTGCAGGAGCTGGGACATTATGTTGCAACTGTACCAAGTCGTTGGTGAGACCACACTTGGGGTATTGTGCATAGTTCTGGTCCCCAGCTATAGGAATGATGTCATTAAGATGAAAAGGGTGCAGAAAAGATTCACAAGGATGTTACTGGGACGGGCGGGCTTGACTTATAGGGAGAGGCTGGATAGGCTGGGACTATTTTCCTTGGAGCATAGGAGGCTGAGGGATGACCTTAAAAGAGGTAAATAAAATCACGAGGGGCATAGACAAGGTGGATGGTCACAGATTTTTTTTCCCAGGGTAGGGGAATCTAAAACAAGAGGACATGGATTTAAGGTGAGAGGGGAAAGATTTAAAATGGACCTGAGGAGAAAGTTTCACACAGAGGGTGGTGGGTATATGGAATGATCTGCCACAGGAAGTGGTAGAGGTGGGTACAATTACAATGTTTAAAAGACATTTAGACAGGTACATGGACAGAAAAGGTTCAGAGAGATATGGGCTAAATACAAGCAAATCGAACTAGCTTGAACAGACATCGTGGTCAACATGGATGAGTTGGTTCAAGGGGCCTGTTTATTGTGCTGTATGATTTTAAAGCAGCAGCTTAACAAAATGGTCAACATGCTTAATTTATTGTTATGTTCAAACAACCTAAGAAATTCATTATTATTATACACACCAAGATGGATATTTAGGTATTGTGCAGGAAGATGTTCCATCATTAACCATTAAGGTTAAAACCAACACTGACGGAATTTATGTATCCTTAGAAACAAGTGATATCCACCAACGTGAATTGTAGTTAAAAAGGTTCTACCCCCTAGCCCTGAGTATAGCACTCCCGTTGCTCAATACGATACAGCTGAATTATATGGTTCTCTAACTCTGATTCCAAATTGTATTAACAAATTATAATTTGAAACAGAGTAGCTTTTAAGCAGAGCCAGTTTCACCTTTTCCTTTCGTACTCTGATTAATGCTTTTTGTAACTAATTTCTTTTATACAGAAAAATATTCTGAAGTGGCTGAAAGTCATTTTATAATGATTTCATTAAATCAGTTAATGAAACAAAAAGACAAATTGCAACTCATGCATCCCTAAGAGATCCAACATTTCAAGCTGATATCAGCCAACAATGTGGATGCTGTGAAGTGTACTGGTATGTACTGAGACAGTGCACAATCTAATTCTGGTTTGAACTTTCCATTTGCCCAAAGGACTTCTTGTTCCACATTTAAAAGGACAGCTTGCCATTAATAGCCTAACAGGTGACGATGCTCTGTATTAAGTGTGGCCGCTGCTTCCTGGTGGTCTAGAGAATCATGTAACATTATCATCACTGGTACGATCATGGAAATAATCCATGTGGGCCTAATTTGTTTAATCTCATTAATTTATAGCTTTTTAAAAATATCTTAACTATCCTTTGTTTTCAGCCATTTCCTTGTTGCACTTCCCCAATTTATCTTCTATTTTCTCCTGAGAAGTGATGACGGCCAGCAAGGTTGCTTATTCCAGGTATGGTGGATGAGATATCCTAGAGTGATCTGTGATCACTAGGCTATTTAATACCCATAGGAAGATGTGTCAGCCTTGTCTATTCTTGAATCTTTGGTCTGATCCCTCTCCAGAAACTGTGGGTGACAGGGTGGCACAGTAAGTACAGTTGCTGGCTCACAGCACCAGCAACCTGAGTTCATTCCTGACCTCTTGTGGTAACTGTGTGGAGTTTGCATGTTCTGCATATAACTGCATGGATTTACTCTGGGTGCTTAGGTTTCCTCCCACATCCCAAAAATATGCAGACTGGTCAGTTAGTTGTAAATTGTAACACAGTAAGTTGCCCCTAGTGTGTAGATGAATGGAAGAATCTGGGGGGGAATGGATGGGAATGTGGGGAGAATAAAATGGAATGAGTATAGGATTAGTGTAAATAGATACTTGGTGGTGGCATAGACTCAGTGGGTCATAATCTATAACTATGACTTTAGCTAAAATATCCAGACTGGCGCTCTGGTACTAAGGAAGTCCTGCCCTGTCAGGGGTGCCATGTTTTAGATGAATGCAACAGGAACATATGAATTAGAAACAGCAGTAGGCCACTTGGCCCCTTAAGCCTGCTCCATCGTTCAACAAGAGTATCGGTGATCTAATGATAAGATCTTTATTAGTCACATGTACATTGAAACACACAGTGAAATACATCCTTCGCGTAGTGATTTTGTTTTAGGGGGGAAGCCCACAAGTGTCGCCACGCTTCCGGCGCCAACATAGCATGCCCATAACTTCCTAACCTGTACGTCTTTGGAATGTGGGAGGAAACCGGAGCACCCGGAGGAAACCCACGCAGACGCGGGGAGAATGTACAAACTCCTTACAGACAGTGGCCGGATTTGAACCCGGGTCGCTGGCGCTGTAAAGCGTTATGCTAACCACTATGCTACCGTGCCTTTTGCCTATGCTACCGTAATGAAACCTTAACTCCATGTTCCTTTTGTCCATAATGACCTTTAACCCCTTTGCTTATCAAGAATCCATCTAACTTTGCCTTAAAGAACATTCACAAATTCTGCTTCCACCAATCTTTGAGGAAAACAGTTCCAAAGACTCATGACCATTTGAGAGAAAAAAAAATTCAATTCATCCCTATCTTCAATGGGCAAGCCCTTGTCTTTAAGAAGTGACCTTCTACTTCTAGATTCTCCCACAAGAGGAAACATCCTCCTGACATCCACCCTGTCAAGATCAGGATGAGGTGTTAAACTGATCCCCATCAACTCTCTTGGCAAAGTGCAAATGAAACCTTGGTTCTGCTCTGAGGAAGCACAAGGGAACTATCCCTGATGCCTTGACCAATGCTTCTCCATCAATCAACATTACTAAAAAAGAGTTTATCTAACCATTAATACATATGGTGGATTGCTACGCAGATATTTGCTGCTTCCTTTCCTATACAGTGTTACAATGGTGACTACATTTCAAAAATAATTGTTTGGCTGTAAAGAATCCTGAAAGAGATGAAAGATGCTAACAAATGCAAGTCTTTCTGATTCTCTTTCAACCCCTTTTAAAGTTGGACTTCCTTCAAAATATAATGTTAAATCAAAAAATACACGTATAGTAAGAAAGATGTGAAAAAGATATCATACAGCTTAAAACTAAAATCTTTAAAATGTTTTCCTTTCAATTAAAACACTTTGGCTTACATTTTGGTTAGAGCATGCAAAGATGATTTAAAAAGCCTTTGGCCTCTCCACAAGGTAGGAGGTGGCCTTCCAGTGGTAGTCGAGTGAGGAGATGGGATCTCGTTTTGGGTTGGAGGTAAATGGTCGATGAATATTAGAGAAACAAAGGACTGCATGACAGCATGAACATTGAATTCTCCTACTTTAAGTAACCCCCTCCCCCCCACCATGCTTCTTCTCTTCTTCCCTTTCCTAGCCGCTTTTTTTCTACCTTTTTTATTTCCTTTCTCTCCTTACCCTTGACCCATCCCCCGGTGAATCTGCTCTCCCCTCCTCCCCCACACCTGCCTATCACTATCTCTTCCCTGCATCGACTGATCACCACCTTGTGCCCACCCTGCCTCCCCTCTTTTGTCCACCCATCACTGCTCTGCTTTTCTCTCTTATATATTGGGCTTCCCCTTTTCCTATCTTTAGTCCTGAAGAAGGGTCCTGACCTGAAACATTGACCGTTGCTTTTCTCCACGGATGCTGCCTGGCCTGCTGAGTTCCTCCAGCATCATCGTGATTGATGAATATGATAGGGTATTGAGGACTAGGGTCTGTAGTCTTGGTTATCATTAGATTTGGGGATGCAGGTTAGTAGTCAGTGGTGCACTTGGCTATGCAGATTGAGGCTGAGTAGTTGGTAGGATTCAGTTAGGTGTTTGCTAGGTGTGATCAAGTTAGGCGATCTGATTAGGTGGGAGGCAATGAGTCTGAGGATGTAGTCAGATACTGAGAAGTGGGGATAAGCAGTTGGACAACATGCCTGAAAGAGGGGTTGTGGCTTCAGACAAAAGTTGTGACAACGATGAGGGGTGTTCGAAATGTCGCTGTGGTGGTTATAGAGGGTGGAGGAATTCTGATGGAAGTACAGACAAGGAAATAAAACAGACCAATCTGACTCAGTTTTCCAATGTTAGTCTGGAATCTATTCCAGGACATACCCCTAATTTTTCCAAAAGCAGCTTTCAAGTGTAGTTTGCAAACCTGTATCTGTATGTGAGGCTATTGCAGATCTCAGAAATGGAGTCCATGCATGCCTTGCATGTTGTTGCTCATTACTGTGCATGTCCATGGACCTCTGTGCATTCACATGTCTCATGGACCCTCAATAACAAGTACGGGAGAAGGCAGTGATGGAACTTTAGGTCTAACATTGCACTGGCTTCATTGGGAAGCCTTCATAAGTTGGAAGATAATGAATTAAAGTCACACAACAAGATGTGTGAATGAATACACCAGCACTTTAGTGAAAGAACACTGCTGCATCAAAATTAACCCAAATTTGGCCTTCCTGCTCAGAAAAATAGTAAAGATCCTATGGTATTATTCATGAAAACTAGAAAGCTCAGCAAGTAGTATCCCTCTAAACCTTTCCTATCCATGTACCTGTTCCTATACCTTTTAAATGTTGTTAATTTGCCTGCCTCAACCACTTCCTCTGGCAATTCATTCCTTATACTGACCACCCTCTGGGTGAAGAAGTTGCCCCTCAGACTCCTATTAAATCTCTCCCCTCTCACCTTAAACTTATGCCCTCTAGTTTTTGATTCCCCATTCCTCGAAAAGAAAGACTGTGCACATTGGTTCTATCTATGCTCTTCCATGATTTTATACACCTCCATAAAATCACCCCTCAATCTCCTACGCTCCAATGAAAAAAGTCGCAACCTGTTCAACCTCTCTCTATAACTCAGTCCCTCGAGTCCCAGCAACATCCTCGTAAATCTCCTTTGCACTCTTTCCAGTTTAAGAGATTGCAGATGTTGGAATCTGGAGCAAAAAACCAACTGCTGGAGGAACTCTGCGGGTCAAGCAGCATCTATGGGGGGAACTTAATTGTTCACATATGTGGTTTAACTGCTAATGCATTTCAGCAAGGTCGAGGCAGTGCTGCTGAATTAGAATAGCTGCTGTGATTGCCTAGATTCCAACCACCGTTACACTCCAAAAATGTAAATGAGGGACTTAAATAATGAAATAAGGCAACCTGCAAGTCTAAAGTGCCTTTTCTCAATAGCATGGAAGCCAGTAGATTTGCTCTATCGCTAGTGATATCAGGGTTTGCCTCTGTTTCAATACACAAGATTTACAAAAGGGAAATGGACCTTTTCTGCAGCCCCAGACAGGTTAAGCCTTATTTCACTCACTCTATGTGGTCCAGCGGTCTTATGACTAATCCTTCCTGATTAAACAAATAGATTCTAAAATTAATCAAATGTAAAAATTTAGAAATAAAGGACATAAGAGTTGATATGAAATCTTTGATTTTGAAATAAAATATGAAAGAAAATCAAATTATGAAATGTAATTAAATTTTATTGGGAAGTAACTAAATTAAGTATCAGGCTGCCAACATGGATAGTTATAGAAAACAGATGACAACATGATGCAGAAAGGGAGAAAACAAAGTAGTACATCAGGAAGGGGAGGCTCAATTGTTTTGGGCAATGGGTTTTTATTTGGTTTTGGGGAAATTGTTCATTTCGGACTTATGGAAAAGTCAGTTTACTGGCAGTTCTCAGGAACAGAACCCTTATGTTACTAGGGTACTGACTGTACTTATAGAGTTCAGCAATGGTGACTGGGATGTTTTTGGTGTGCAGGTAGTATTGCTTTGTGGTCAACAAACAATTTTTCAGAAGAAGCAACATCACACAAACTTCACTGAAATGAATTATTCAGATAATTTGTCACACAACATAACCTTAAACAAAGGCAGTCATTAATTATACAGTTGATATAATACTGTGTCAAACAGAAAATCCTAGCTGAAAAGCAAAAACCTGCAAATGCTGGAAATCTGAAATAAAAACAGAAAATACTGGGGATTCTCAGCAGGTTGGGCAGTATCTGTAGAAAGATAAACAGAGTGAATTTTTCAGGTCAATGACCATCGATCAGATCCTGATACTGCCTGACCTTCTGAGTATCTCCAGCATCTTATGCTTTTATTAGAAATTTTTAGTTTCAATCCATCATCTGTGTTGTGTTAATTAGTTCCTTTCGGGAAAGCAGCAGTTGTATCTGGGTTCCTTCTACTGACTGGGTTTGGTTGAGCAGTCTGCCCATACAGTTAGTGGAAGGCATGGGAGAGCTGCAGACCACCATTGAACTGAATCCCAACAAGACACAGAGCCTCCCTGAGTGATAGGGAGAAAACTGAAAAAATTGAATAAAGTGTAAAATGACAAAAGAGCGGATATTTAAAAATAACAATGCAATTATGATTTTGTGATGAATCAATATTGGCACACAATAACTGAAACATTGCAAATATTTCAGTAATTTCCCCAAATCTATTTGTATTTCATAATGCAATATAGCCAGATGTGAGAGACATAATGATCACCAAGCATTATAATAGTCTGATGGCTACATACTGTATTTCAGCAGTCAAATTATCTATTTGAAAAACACTAGACAGGATGAAAGAATTAAAGGAAGACTAGATTCATTTTATGGATAAAAATAGGAGGTTGCCAAAAGAAATAATTATGAGGACAGTAAATTGCTAATCTATTTTCAGTGTTTGGTCTCGAAACTGTCCCATAATGAATCTATTGATTCATTAACCTTTCAGTTGAGTGATTCTAGAGAGAGAAAGCTCTCTATTTAAGAAATGATGGAAGGACAAAGAATAAATATATAAAATAATTGTCGTAGAAAATGTGGTATGCATATAGTTGGAGAGAAACACCATTCCTTACCTCAAAATTGACTGCAACTATCTTCAGTTCCAAGGCAAATGAATGACAAAGCAAGACAAGGGGAGAGACTTACTGCTTTATTTGACTGTCAAAGCTTCATGTTTAGTAGATGACACCAGCAATTAAGCAGATTGACATTCTTTAGCCAAAGAGTCTATAAATACAATATCTCTAAAGCAACTGCTGCTCACTAGAGATAAGAACCACTATTGCTGTGCACAACTTCCTACCTTTTAAGGTATCAGACATTTAACAACACATGTCCTGCAATGGAAAGTCTGCACTAGTAAAAATGTAACTACATATCCTGTTACCTCAAGGACATATAAAGCCAGGATTAGTCTATGGTCAATTGTAACTTATCCCATTTCTATAATTTTCTCACACACACAACATAAGTAACTGAATAAATGCAATACAAAATAAATGCATTACACTGGAATTAGACTCATAAATGGGGAATAGTTTCAGATTATGTACTTCACTCAATAGGCTCTGCTGGTTACATGGAGGTTGAGTGTCCTAATCTATAATCAGTAAACTAGTGTGGTCATGGCTAAAGGCAGATTAAGCAATTATTCTTACAGCACAGCCACAGTAATATAAATAACCTTCGGCAAAAGAGTGAGGAAAAAACAATCACAGAAAGTGCAATGGAAGAAAATGTAGCTTAGTTATATGGGTCTGAAAGGTCACAGTTTTAAACTTAATCAACCCATTTACAGCTGGATGTTATCTGCGCACGCTACCTTAAAACTTTCATTGATGGAAAACTCATTATTTATGGCGATAAAAAATAAAGGAGGAAATAGGGTGCCCTTGAGCACCGAGCTTCTTCAAAGCATGAAGATACACATCTTAGAATATGCAATTTATCCATTGTTGACTCTGTGAAGTAGGAATCTAAAAGGCATTTATCATTTTTGAGCAGCCACAATGCACATTTAGATACTTAAACAAATAGAATAGCATAGAACTTCATCTGTGCAACATTGCAAAAACATGCGTTTCTCAGAGAAAAATTGTGTTAACATTAACCAATTTTATGCATGGCTCTGGGAGAGTTAATGCCAGGCATTAATTTCACACAGACTTCTAGAACCAAGGTTTTCTTGTTTATTATAGCTGTTTTCTTGTATCAACTCACCTATATGATGTCAATAACAGTGCAACACCCAAAATTGATCTCCAGCGAGATTGTCAACCACTTTGGGCGCTCTTCACTAACAGAAGAACTGGCTTTTACTCATCTGAAGCCTAGACTCCTGCATTCATAGACAGAACACTACACAAACCTCAAGTAAACTGACACAAACTTGGATCCCATTTACCACATTCTTCCTCAAAAAGGTGTAGCAAAGTATGCCAGAAGAAATGCCACAAAGAGAAAAGACTCCATGCTCATCAAAATAGAAATGAATAAGAAACAAGAGAAGGACATCTGGCAAGAGAAGTTGTATCTCACACCTCTCTACCAGGTTTCACATCACCCTATTAACACTTCTAGTAGGCCTAATGTCCAGAATCCTAGCCTGAAGACCCTCCCAGGTTGCTTCTGCTGATGTATGTCTCTTGGCTGCTCTCTGTTACATTGCAAGAAGTTGCCAAACTTGTATTTCAACAATTAGGGGCTAGTTGCAGATGGGAGACTTTGTGTGCAGGATTTATGGGTGGATAGGGTCATAAGCCCCATTGTGTAACAGTAACACAGGTTCAATGTGGCAACCCATCTCCTGTAATTGTGAACATTAAATAATTAAATGATACTGTGAATACTAAATAAGTGACATGGGGAAAAGAAATGTAATACATGAACTGCCAGTAACCAGTTCCTGAAATCTGGCCATCAAACTCTGACAACATTCCAACCTTTCAGAAAAAAATACATAAAGGTCATTTTTTTCTCAAAACAAAACAGCCTTTCATACTTTAATTTCACGAAGCAAATGTTTCCTAATTGACTAAGTCAGGGACTGAACTGATTTCCATCCGAACCACCCTCAAAATCACCGTAGCTCAAAGCATCAGCTTTCTCTGGGAATCCCTTGCGTTTGTCTCATGGGAGGGAGCCTAGAAGCAGGAATGCTTATAACTGCTTTTTGAAAGTTGATGCTAGAGAAAAAGCTGCCTTGTCCCGGACTAGTCCATTGTTGCCCAGTCCCAGGATGATCCCTGGGCCAATTCAGGCCACTTGATGGCCAGGCTCAACTTTAGTGGGTCCCTGGGTTGGCATCAGATGGGCCCTTGGAAACGTGCAGACAGTGAGGGGAGCACCACCCATTGTGCTCCTCCAATCATCAGTGTAAATCAGATAATGATGTCACCAGTTCTTCCTTTAAGGAGTTGTGGCTGTCCTGGGGAGTCCCTGCCCCATCCCATAACAGGTTAGATGGCACAGATTAACTATCCTTTTAGTTACTGGAAATTCAAAACAATACAGGACTGCAGCAATTCTACACAGAACAGTCCTGGTGGGGATCCTTCCATTTTTGTTTAGTCCAACTTTTACATGCAAAGCACTGGTTGCACAGCAAGTTTGTCCAAAGTGCAGGCATTTAGACAGGGCACTCATTCCCTTATAGACACTTCCTTGGAAACTTTCTGCCAGAAGCGACCATTGCACAGAAGACTGTCTCCTGTGTGGCACTGAGCAGGAGCCAATGCAGGTTCCTCTGTCCCCCTGGGAGGATTGCTACTCCCCTCTCACCAATGGAACATGCACTCATTCCTTCGTGCAATGTTATAGGGCCTTGGTGAGACCATAAATGGGGTATTGTGGACAATGTTGGTCTCCTTACCTAAGAAAGGATGGACTTGTCATTGAACCAATACAGCAATGATTCAGGAAGGGCTGGTTTGCTGTTAAGGAGAGATTGCATAGATTGTGACTGTGTTGTTTAGAGTTTAGAAGAATGAAAGGAGATCTCATCAAAACTCTTAAAGGGCTTAACAGGATAAATGAAAGAGGATGCTTCCCTTGTCGGAGGAGTCTAAGACCAGGGTACAAGGTTTGAGAATAAGGGGTAGACTGTTTAATACCAGGATGGGAGTAATTTCTGAGAGAGTGGCAAACTTTTGGAACTCTCTATCCCGGGAGGCTGAAGAAGCTCAGTCATTATTGTGTTCAAAACAGAGATCAATAAATTTCTGGGCCTTAAGGGAAATGTAAATTTTGGGGATAGTGGTGGAAAATGCTGAGATGGAAGGTCAGCTATGATCTTGATGAATGGTGGAGAAGGCTAGCAGGCTCGAGTGGCTGTATAACCTAATTCTGCTCTTGTTTTTTGTCATTACTTCTCAGTAACTGGATGGGGATTGCAACTCTGACCCTTTGAGGGCTACTTCTTGATGTCAGTGCTGTTAGGACACATGCCAGTAGCATGAAAAGTTTGACCAGTAATGTCCGCTGCTCCTGAAGCAGCGTATCGTCACAGGAGGTAGCCTGATAGCACTGTTATCAAACAGGTGCTAATGAATTTCTCAATTTTTTTAGAACTCTGTAAAACAGTATTGCAGAGGTTGCTAACGTGATCTTAATGCTGGAAAATCAGAGGAGATGAATTTCTGGAGCAACAAATTTTAAAATGCAGCGCAATCACTGGATTTCTATGAAATATTCAAGACAACGTACAAGCTGCATCATTTATTTATCTTCACATAAGTTTATCTTCCAATTTAGATAATCATCTTTTCTCTTTATGTATTTGACCGAGTCAACCAGTTTTGTAATGTCAGTACTGCACTCAGGAACTATACAGCTACATTTGAAGTTAACGCTTTACATTCTGAATGCCTCCTACAGCTTCTAAAGGTGTGACTAATATATACACAATATTTTATTTCTCTCTAATAGTTGAAACAAAGGCTGTATCACTGTAGGTTGAATCATGGGTGACTACCATATGGAAACTTGCTTTTCAATGGCACTCTCATATTGTGGAAGATGAAATACACAGAGAAGTGTGATCCCAGACAGTCGGATGTTTGCCAGTTAGTTATTCAATCATGGAGAGCATTTTGGATGAACCCGATCCTTTGTCCCAGTCAATGTCCACAGAATATTTCTGTATTACCTCTAGGATAGTGATCAGGAACTTAATCTCAATTTATTTTCTTTCCTTTTTGGTGCTAAGGAAAATTGTGGCATTTCTGTCACCTCTTTCAAACAAGATTGACAGCAGTCCACATCCTTACCTTAATTATCTTCATAGTTGCAGCTGATTCACATTCAGTAGAAGAGAGGACACCAGAGCAGGATATCTCAGGATATCAGCACCAACAAAAGTCCAAGGAATGACAAACATTATATGTTGCTGATTATTGCTAAAACCTATATTAATAGAGAATGCACAAAATATGTTTGTAAGAAGACGATTACATCAAATATTTCACACACTCTAATTACCTCGTATTCTAATTTTATTTCCCTCTATCCTAACAGCATTCCCAAGATGCCTTGGCCATAAAAGTTATGTGAAATAACTGATATAAAGAGTAGATAATGAGAATTAAACATAAAAATACAGAACCGTTTCAATGATGGTCAGATCTGTTTTTAATTTGTGATTTGTTCAATATTTTTGGAGTTCATTTGGCCAATTAGATTTTTGTAGGTCAATAACAGGTCACTGAAAAAATGTACATTGAAGCCAATGATGAGCCTTCAGGCAAAACAGCAAGGATTTAGATCAAAAAGGAAAGTTTTAAAACACACACACACACACACGCACGCACGCACGCATGCACACACACACACACACAAACAGAGTTGCTTTTTAAAATGTTTCTCTGCAGAATAAACATGGAAGCTTTATTCCACATACATGCAAATGTTATAATTCATCTCGTCTCTGAATTGTGAAAAACTCAGTGGTATATTTCATTCTAATACTCCAGTTTGAATATTTAAGAGATTTAAACCAGCTGTTGTAGGACCCAACTTCACATAGAGTTGCAAATATTTCTTCATTTTTTGGGGGGGGAAGAAGCCATTAACCCATAATAATCAAAAGGAAAAGGGGTCAAATTTAACCCATTAACCTGAGAAAAATTGCCTTATCTGTCACAAATTTAACAATTCTGACCACTATTAAAACTGAGGGCTCTATATTTTAGATTCTGTCCTCAATGTACTCTTTTTGTGAGTATCATATCTTTCACCCAGTGTTCCAGACCACAACAGACTTAGGAATGCATTTAGCATTGCTGTAAAACAAATTTAGAAGGACACATTCTAGTATGCGAGGTGTGAAATACTTACAATGATAGCCCCCTAATAAACATCGACTTTCTGTGCAGTCGCTGTTGATATCATTTATCAGATGAACAGTAACTCAATCCGTGGTAGTTTACAATTTCATGTGATTGCTGGACGCTGAATGGTGCATAAGGTTTCAGACCCCAAAGGATCCCAACAAAGACAGTAAATGATGACAGATAAATTTCATGAGTAATTTCTCAGCTTGTATCAGGCAAAAAGGTTGAGTGTACTTACATTTATCTTAAGTTTGCAGAGATAACAATATTTTACAAAATATTTCCTTCAAAAAATTGTGTGCAGCATTTGTTCAACTTATTTCTGCTCCTTTCAGCACAAAAACCTCTGATTGTAACTTGTCGGAAGTGCAATGTGTGGTGACAGTAATGGGACATCCAGGATATTACTTCAGCTTAACTAATTTGGATCAAAGAATTGAAAAAAATGTAGTGATATCTCAGCTATGATAAGAGTGAGAAGAACTGTAAAAGAGATTGAATGAAAATAGAGGAAAAAAGAAAATAATAGTGAGAAAATAATTAGATTTTCTTGAAACAAGAGTGAACCACCAGTGAAATACGTTTTCATGACATTATACATATCATTTAGCATTTGGGTCATACAGTATACAGTATGTGCACTGGTATTTAATCAGCAAAGGCAAACCTAAAATAATCCATGTCAATTACATCTATTTACCATTTAGATTTTGAATTTCTTGTAAGGAAATGATACTTACTCCAAACAGAAGAACACTTGAAGAATTTTCTTTATAAAGTCCCCCTCTAACCTTGTAACACTTGGAATCAGTTTGCTCATCTCAACATAACTGGACATCAAATCCTTCAAAGAGTTCCCTCCTTTGGAGAACCTCTTTTGCATTCAGTGTGATTTTAAACATTTAAGGTTCGCCTGGACAATGTTTTGATCTAAATGTGTAAACCTTTACAAGCTTGACTTCAGAATGTCCAATGGAAAAATTGTTAAAGCCAAGTGTTCAAGCAATGAAAATTAACAAGTACTGTTTTTTCCAGTTGCCAAAAATATTATATTAAACTATCCTAATCAAATGATGCCACGATATTTAAAAAATGAGGGAAAGCATACGTTCCATTTCTATGAAAACATTTCTTGAAAGTTATTCCCATTTCCTGAGCATATGGTGCCAGGCAAGACTTTATGACTCTGTGACTTTCTATGACTAATTTGAAGAAACAAATTAACTGAAAGATTTTGCTTGACCCGACCTGTTGAGTATTTCCAACAATCTTTTACATGTCAAATTTCCAGCAGCAGCTATGCTCAGCATCTTACAGTTCCAGCACTGATTGTTTGCTTTTCATTCTTCTCATTTTTGTCCTCATTCATCTCCCTCTATTTCCACCTTGTCCAGACAGACCAGCTATGAAGACCGCTTAAGAAGACCACTATCATCCCGGTACCTAAGAAAAGCAAGGTAACGTGCCTTAATGACTACCGACCAGTGACTCTGACATCTGCCATCATGAAGTGCTTTGAGAGGCTGGTCATGGCATGCGTTAACTTCAGCCTCCCGGAAAACTTCGACTCACTGCAATTTGCCTATCACCAAAACAGGTCTACAGTGGATGCCATCTCCCTGGCCCTACACTCATCTCTGGAGCATCTGGACAGTAAAGACACCTACATTAGACTATCGTTTATTGACTACAGCTCCACCTTCAATACTATAATTCCAAGCAAATTCATCACCAAACTCCAAGACCTGGGACTCAGCACCTCCCTTTGCAACTGGATCCTTGACTTTATGACCAACAGACTGCAATCAGTGAGGATAGGCAGCATTACCTCCAGCATGATTATTCTAAACACTGATGCCCCACAAGGCTGCGTCCTCAACCCTCTATTCTACTCCCTATAAGCTCATGACTGCATGACCAGATTCTGCTCTAACTCCATCCACAAGTTTGCAGATGATACCACCATAGTGGGCCGTATCTCAAATAATGATGAGTTGGAGTACAGGAAGGAGATAGAGAGCTTAGTGACATGGTGTCATGACAACAACCTTTCCCTCAATGTCAGCAAAACAAAAGAGCTGGTCATTGACTCCAAAAAAGGGGGCGGTGTACATGCGCCTGTCTGCATCAATGATGCTGAGGTCGAAAGGGTTGAGAGCTTCAAGTTCCTTGGAGTGAACATCACCAATAGCTTGTCCGGGTCCAACCACATAGATGCCACAGCCAAGAAAGCTCACCAGCTCCTCTACTTCCTCAGGAGGCGAAAGAAATTTGGCTTGTCCCCTTTGACACTCACCAACTTTTATTGATGCACCATAGAAAACATCCTATCTGGATGCATCACAGCTTGGTATGGCAACTGCTCTGCCCAGGACTGCAAGAAACTGCAGAGAGTTGTGGACACAGCTCAGCATATCACAGAAACCAGCCTCCCATCCATGGACTCTTGTCTATACCTTTCACTGCCTTCGTGAAGCAGTCAGCATAATCAAAGACCCCACCCACCTGGGTCATTCTCTCTTCTCCCCTCTCCCATCAGGCAGAAGATACAGGAGATGAGATAGACTCTTGACCTCACAATCTACCTTGTTATGACTTTGCACCTTATTATCTACCTGCACTGCACTTCCTCTGTAGCGTTACACTTTACTCTGTGTTCTGATATTGTTTTTACCCTGTACTACCTCAATGCACTGTGTAATGAATTGATCTGTATGAACGGTATGCAAGACAAGTTTTTCACTGTACCTTGGTACAAGTGACAATAATAAACCAATACGATAAACAAGTATTCACTACCCTCTCTTAGACTGCACCAACAAGCAGTAAGATGTCACCTGTATTCCCTTGGACTCTCCCCTTCACAGACATTTCCTTTGTTCACCCTTCCCTTTTGTCTCTCTTTTCCTCATTTTTCTAGTCTGATTAAAGGTGATCAACCTGAAATAATAACTGTTTCTTTCTCCACAGATGCTGATTGACCTGCTGAATATCTCCAGTGTTTTCTGCTTTTATTTTGTGAAATAGAGTCATACAGCATAGAAACAGGACCTTTGGTCCAAGAGACCACACTGACTAACAAGTATCCACCCACACTAATCCTACAGTAATCCTATATTTATTCACCCCACTTTCCCACCAACCCCTCTAGATTCAAATACTCATCTGCACATTAGGGACAATCTACACCGGCCAATTAACGTACCGACCAACACCTCTTGGAGAAGTGGAAGGAAATCGGAGCACTTGTACAAAACCCACACAGTCACAGGGAGAACATGCAAACTCCATACAGAAGCATCTGAAGTCAGGATTGAAATGATAGCGGGAGCTGAGAGGCAGCAGGTCTACTAGCTCTGCCATCTTATTATGCCCTGTTATTTTAGTGCAACCCTCCTCAAACAAACCTATATTGTTATTTTACCAAATTAACTTTGTAAATGGTGAAATACCGGGAAACAACTCGGAATCTGGAAGAATGCTGGTTCTAAACCAACCTTCAGCCACCATTAACGTGGTTTTGAATGTTGTACATAAGACTGCTCAAGACAGTACATTGGATTTTGCAACCAGCTTAACACAGATCTGGGCATTATAATCTTTAATACTCAGATAGGTATTCCTGAACATTTCTGCATACTTTCCCAATAATACATATAAACACGATTTTAAAGCCTGAATAACTGAATACATCTTTTCAATCTTGCATCAATTTTATGGGCCGATTTTTGTCCATCAATATTGATCAACTAATATAATGAGCTACATCCATCAATAGTTCTATTTGTTGTTCATTGCGCCTCACTAAAATTTCATCTGGTCTAAAGTCTTCAATACTTCATTTTCAAGATCACTCTACTATTTATTAGTGATGCTTGGCTGAACTGACTTAATTATGCATCCTTGCCCATTATTGAGCAAGCTATTGCCTTAGAGATGTTCATGTAAATACATTAACCATTTACTCACACTTTTGAAGATGTTCAGTTTTCTGTCATTGCTCTTGGGGCTGTAGTTGCCTTATGTCCAACTCTCTGTAGGTCTCACAAGCTTCAAACTGTGAAGATATCCTTGCTGTGTTTTCTTACTGTAAAAGTTCCTTCAGTGAAGAAATCATACTACTAGAGTTCCTTTGATTCACTACTTTGGTAGATTTGCATGTTTCGTATGTGCTTCCTTTTTATCAAGAGTTAAAACATTTACAATGGTTTCCATTACATCTAAAATTGACTCACCCATGTGCTTCGGATTCTGGTTTGGAACTCTAACCTTTGTTATCACTCTGTGACAGTACACTGTAGTCATATATGTACTTTGTACTGGACAATATTTTTTATTCCTCTTCAATGTCATCTCGTCAGGCTGAGCCGTCACTATGCTCTGCAACACCGCCAGTGTCTCAGACAGCCACTGTAATCACCAACACTGTCAGCTCACAGCAAAGCCTTCTTGTTTGACAGAAAGTTCATCTTTTTGTTGGTTCGTGTGAGGTCCATTCTTTGTGTTATTGTTGCCAATTTGTAATGTGGATGCAAATGCATATATTACCTACTCCAAGGGTGGGTACTGTGGAGGAAATCATGGAGAGACCCAAACAGCTCCTACAAAGTGGAGATCTTTTGTGTTTGCCTTTCTAACTAAATTGCACATAAGCACTTATTTCATATGCACACCATCCACCTTCATAATCTACAAAAGGATAGAAGGATTATATCCCAGATTTGAGACTTATATTAATGCTAGAATTAATGACAAAGTGAAACCACAATTTCGGTCATAGGCTGGAAATTCCATTCTCAACAACACCTTAAATTCGCTGGAAATACAGGGGAGTGGGGAAGCAGTTATGAAAACAATGTTTCTTCCCTATTCTAGTGAGGTTAAGGCAGCATCACAAGATAAGATTCCTGGGCTAATAATTAATGTTGATGCTGTCTGGACTGAACTGAATTGTTTAGTTATCAATGAACGCTACACTTGAAGCTAGCAAACTACAACAGCAACTTGCAAATAGCAATTCCACGGTAATGAAGCAGGAATTGAAACAGAATCAACAAAGTTAATAACAGAAAGGAAGACCAAAGGCTTGATCAGCTGCAGATTAGAAGGAAGGTCTTAAATGAGGGAGAATTGGAGGACTTTAGGGAGGAAATTCCAGGGCTAAGGCCCTTGACAGCTAAATACTAAAAATAAAGATTTGCATTTCTGTCTCCATTCAGAACAACCATTTCAGGACTATAGATAATAGCTGTTGTTTTAATGTGCACACGCAATTTGTGCAGAGTACAAATAATATAATGATAATGACCAGATAGTTTGTTTTAGAAATACTGACTGTGATAAATATTGGTCCTAACCACTTATAGAACATAGAACATAGAACAATTACAGCACAATTCAGGACCTTTGGCCCACAAAGCTGTGCCGAAAATGTCCCTACCCTAGAAATTACTAGGCTTACCCATAGCCCTCTATTTTATTCAGCTCCGTATACCGATCTAACAGTCTCTTGAAAGACCCTATCGTATCAGCCTCCACCACCATTTCCGGCAGCCCATTCCACGCTCTCACCACTCTCTGAGTAAAGCCTTCTTGTTTGACAGAAAGTTCCTCTTTTTGTTGGTTCACGTGAGGTCCATTCTTTGTGTTATTGTTGCTAATTTGTAATGTGTGTGGGAAAAGTCTTTTGTTCATTCTCCTACAGCCAACGATGAGATTTAACAGGGTCCTGCTTTAACACCTAATCTGAGGAATGGCACCGCTGACAGTGCAACACAGGCTCAGACCTGCAAAGGAGTTTATGCTCAGGTCTTTGGTGAGGGCCTTCGTTCAGATACCTTCTGACCCAGAGGCAAGAATGCAACCATCCAAGCAATAATTGAGAGTAAAAATTGGTTACCGATGCAAAAGGAATATCAGGAAGGTGTTAGGGATCAGAGTTGGAGGAAATCAATGTTTACATAAGTTGTGCAAAATTTAAATATTGTTTATTCATCAGTTATAAAAATAGTGATATGTGAGTTAGGAGATGGCCAGCAAAGTTGCAGATGAGTTCAATTCTTTAGTGGGCAGTGGACTGAAGGGCAGCTGGAATATTAACAAATACAAATTTGGGCAACAAATATAAAAAAAAGTTTCATCAGCTGATAACTGGAGATGGTTGTGTCAATATTGAGATTAAAGAGCCTTAAGATAGCACAGTGTTAATTCCAGAGATGGGGGGGGGGTGGGGGGATGGCAGGCGTGGGGAGGAGGGCTGTCCAACAAAGAAAGATTGAGCAGAATTAGTGGTTGGCCACTTTGGGCTATGAGGAGGAATTTCTTCTTTGGAACACTCTACCACAGTATAGTCAAAGCTGAGGTAGATGGGATTATGGGGAAATCAAGAGTGATATGGATCAGGCTGGAAAATATTGTGGTCAAAGCTCAGATCATCCGTGATTTTACTGACAGCTGGAGTGTGGTCACAGCCGATCTTGTATATTCTTAAAATTACCCAAACATACCCCCTGAAAGTTGGCATTAGCTCCTTGTTGGAAAGTGGTCTCAAAAGATATTGAAAACAAAAGTTAATTTGTGTTCATAAATGTGAGGGATGTGAATGCTTGGAAAGAAATTATCATATTTTAAAATTGGTTTCAGAGTTTCAAACTCCATTTTGTTACATTCCTGGAGATTTCATTACATGACCTCCTATGTTTAGCTGGTCTGCCCAATCATTTTGTTCCGACATTCATTATATTTTTTTTAATAAAAAAGATGCTAAAAGAAAATTACTAAGATTTTAAAAAAGTATTAATTCTCTTGTTAATACAGAAAAGTACAAGGTTAATTTTTAATTCCAGGAGACTAGCATAACCTCAGAGAACCAAAACTTTCACACATTTAGACAATTGATCTGGTTATGGGGATGTATTTAAAAATGCTGAACCTGTGCTATTGCCCTTGGCTTACTAATAAAAGAGTAAGTAAGACACCACAGGAATGATCTAATTCAAACCCATAATTAACTATATTCTTTAATCAAGTCACAACAGGATATACCTTAGAACAGCTGTGCTCATGGTTTCCCAAACTCAAACTAAAAATGAATTTAAGGTCTTGGAATGTATGAACTGCCACCACTTCATATTACAACTTACATTCAATCTAAAACTCACTAGGTTAACAGAGAATGGCACTGCTGTATTTAGATCTGGTGTTATAATGAGATTTTGTCTGCAATGTTAAACCAGACACATTTATGGCGTGGTGCTGAAGTGTAGCTTCAGTGCTTAACCTTACATGGGCCTCTTTCTGTTTGACCTTCTGGTATGTGATGAGAACTTTCCTCCCCCTATGTAAGAGGCCAGAAACCACATGGAGACTTAGTAGCAATACAATATTCCCTTTGAAACTTGAGAGTCTCAATACAAATTAGAACAGTAGCAAATTTACTCCAAAAGAGCAGTATCTTCATCCAAAGTCTTATGCTATCTCATCTGATATGACTTTGGATAAGTGTAGTTATCAATTCTTAATGCTGCACAGTTCATATATCAATAAAACATTCACCAGCATTTGTTTTAGAAATAATCTACAGGGATATCCTCACAGTCCCAACTGTGAACTAAGAGTCACTGTCCCCAGCTTTGAGGAACAGAGAATTTTCCATAAAGTATAATTATTTTCAACATTTATTAGTCTTTCTTTAAATTTTAAGATAAGATACTTTAAAATTTTTGCATTCAAAGTTTATTGGTATATAGTTCAGTCTTAACAACAATGAAGATTACATTATTGCTAAAATTATCCTAAATTTTAATGATTAAATAAGCTCTTTCATTCTATCAGCCTTAACAACAGTGCCTGCCAAATTAACTTTGGTCTGTGCACTTGATTTGCTCATAAGTGAATCCACATCATTGAACTCTCAGACTGAAGCAAGACATAATAATTACTGCTACAGGAACTGAGTCTATTCTCCAAAGCAAGAGCAGCATTTTTCAAATTTGTCTAATCTCAAAGTTAAGGAAAATATTACGGGATTTTCTAGTGAAAGGGTGAAAGAGGGGCTCAGTGGGTTCAGTACTATTAAGGCTCCCTGTTTGAAAATCTGGTCTTAGCCTACAATTTTGTGGCTTGTTGCTGATACCATAATTCAAATTTGCCAGCAGGTACTATATATACGTACACCTATGCCTAGGAATCATTCCCGGCCAGTAGTTCCAAATATACAGTTTAGTTCTATGGGTACTTTGTATTATGTCTCCAAAATTAATTCCAAATGACTTCAATAAAAGGCCATCCAACAGAAATGTTAGATATGTTCCTCTCTTCACAGATGCGCCGAGACCTACTGAGTACTTACAGTATTTTCCACTTTCAATACAATAAATCGATTCTGCCACATTGCACAGCGTGTGCTGCCAACTGGGATGTATTTCTAGTCACTACAGTTTTACCAGTCAAGTGCTGATTAGAAGCAAACTTTGTGGAGTAGCAAATTGTGGGCTCCATACATCCTCTTCCACTGAAGGTATGCAGTGCAATAACTAGAATGTTTCAGCATTGTTCAAAAATCAAGAAAGAAGGTGCATAAGTTTTCAGAAGCAGCACTGTAGGTTCTGCTGATGGCGGTTGGAGACCTATGGTACAAAGAACCTATCCAACCCCCTTGGACTTTCTGTTCCTCTCTTCTACTGCAGCAGGTACTACTCTCCTTGCCCTTGTATTGTCCACCCATTCCTTCTCCAGACCAAAGGGTCTCCTAGTGGGACTCCATTGACTAAATATGTCCTTTATAATAACTGTCTAATAAGGGAGAGTTAGTAGCACTCTTTCACTTTAGATGTCATTCTCAGAAAGTCTATGGGAAAGATGCCTGTTGGTGATTTTTACAGTGTCTCAGAAAGTCTCTTGATGTCTCTTAAGTTTCTTTCAGTCTTGCAGCAGCAAACAGTTAAGGTCCAGCATGACTTTAAGCAATGCTTGCAGTTCTCAGCAACAACTTAATTACTTCTTTACACAGGGTGCTGATAGCAGAGTTGATTTAAACACTAGCCACCAAAGTGCCATGCAGTCTCTTTAATGAGTGTTAGCAGACAACTTAATTATCATACTTCAGCTCCTTTACCAACCTTGTGTCTTGAGGTAAATTAACAATTTAGTTCAAGACCTGATCTTGGCCAGCTCTGCGATTCTTTAGTGCCAAAGGTATTCAGGAAATTACCTTCTTCATATTAAAGCTCAATTTCACAACTTAAGTTTGGATTTCCATCTCCAACTTGGATTCTTCTTTTGTTGACACTGAGATAGATTTAATATTTAAGATGTTGCTGGGTGGTTGCACAAGGGAACCAAAATATCTTACTGCAGTGTAGGTGGTGCCTCAAGAAGGCAGCATCCATCATTAAGGACCCTCACCATCTGGGACATGCCCTCTTCACGTTACTACCATCAGGGAGGAGGTACAGGAGCCTGAAGACCCATGCACAATGTTTCAGGAACAGCTTCTTCCTCTCCGCCATCAGATTTCTGAACAGTCCATGAACACTACCTCATTATTCCTCTTTTGCACTATTTATTTATTTTTATAATTTATAGCAATTTTTATGTCTTGCACTGTACTGCTGCCACAAAACAACAAATTTCATAACATCTGTCTGTGATAATAAACCTGTTTCTGATTCTGATTCTGATTCTGAGAAGTAATTCCATCAGTCTACTGAATTCCATTTTTAACTTGATTCAAGAGGTAGTAAAAAGCACTTTCCCACAGATATAAGACAAATCAGAAGCAGCATATAAAAATTAGAGTTGCAGATTGCTTTTTGTAAAAGCAAGTTCCCCAGTTTTGTTATGAAGTTAAATCACCATACACAGTCACTGACCTCACAACTGTAAGTGCTGCACAGTCACTCCGGACGAACATAGATACTATCATTTTGCATCCTTCACTTTAAACCACTATATATTTTTCTAATTTTTTAAACACCTTAGATCATATATCCATAGTATAATTTCTCCACATGCAACACTAACCCTACATCATCCCTGGAAAATCACATTTCTTTATTCTTGATCACAGTCTAGGGAAAAGAGCCCACAATTCACCAGGAATGTTTTTTGTTCTTTAATCTCCAGCTGTAATTGCACATCAAACTTCTTCATTAAAGTTACAAACAATT
Source organism: Pristis pectinata (assembly GCF_009764475.1). Classification (NCBI taxonomy): domain Eukaryota; kingdom Metazoa; phylum Chordata; class Chondrichthyes; order Rhinopristiformes; family Pristidae; genus Pristis; species Pristis pectinata. Next base: position 36,598,063 of record NC_067415.1, on the reverse strand, counting down.
TTACCCTTATAATTTTAACTTTTTAATATACTTTCTTGTTGTTGTTTTGGATATTGAACTCTGCACCATCATTATTTACCTTGTCCACATTCACATCAGGGAACCATTACTATATAAATCCCTTCTGGGAATTAAATGACCTCAACTGCTTCTTCAGACTTTCCAATCATTTTCTTTCTGCTTCTATTTCTTTTACAGTACCAGTTTATCTTTGTTTTTTCTAGCAATGTGCATTTGGAATATATAAGCTCTATGAATTTTACATAAATCTAATTCCCACTTTTTACAGAAGTCTGGATGTATACAGTATTTCCCTTTTCTGTTTAACTAAGAATCTTGTTATCCTCAGTATAACCATTATAGCAACTATATAGAATGTGCTCACCATTTCAGTTTTCCAACAAAAAAGTGGAAGAGAAGTTGGATAACACGAGAAAACATTTAACCCAGAGCAGAGCAGGCATAATATTTGTGCTCCTGCTTCAGTATCTGGAAATACTAACCATACTGTTTACAGACAAAGCATAGATTCACCCAAGCTAACTTCCTGAGCAGCCAGCACTATTTAATTCTGATTGAAGCACCTCTTAAAAGGGAGGGTAGGAGTAATTAACATCTTGAAAGCATGGGTGAGTGAGGCACCTCAATTTTCCTGAAGTGACTCTGGATACTTTGGTCAATAAGATGGAAAGTTGGAGAAAAGTCCAGGAAATCCTCCAGGTTGATAATCAAGGGGTAGTGAGAGGATGGCATTAATTAGTTGAAGCTTATAATTTGGACACAGTGTCTTTAATAGGTTACTAGGCTCGTACCACGTCAAGGTCAGTGAAGACATCATCAAATCCCAACTCTCAACAAGTCTTCAACCAGCTTTACTCATGCTAAGGAGAACACACATACACCTACCAATAACTCCTATCAATTAGGATTCCTATCTACCATTCATACAGCCCACCAATCCCAAACATACTTATTGATACTTCATGCCTCACAACTGAGGTTTGCTGTTTCCACGCTCATTCTAAGACACCCAAAACATCACCCAGATGCACTGTATGACACTCACTGCCAAACTTCCCTCTATTTTGCAGAAAAAAAGTACATTACAGACTCCACCTAAAGCATGCAAACGGGCAACAGGCACAGGATCGAGGATTTAACCCACACAACACTGCAGATGAGAGCATGTTGGGAATTATTGTGCCAACCACTGAGTCCACAGCCAGCAGTGATCATGAATGATGGTCTTCCTTCTTGTGTCCTACTTTTCCCACTCATCACAATCTCTTGTGATTTGAAACCTGCAGATGGTGTCTTGCACCTCCCTCCAACATCCCAATTCCCTTTAACTTTCACATAAAGACAAGAAAGAGCGCCTGGTCATGTGCAATTCAGAAGCAAGAGAGTGAAGGCACCTAATGTAAAACAGAGCCACCAACTCAGATACTGGCTCTTTTGTAGTGCAGAGTAACTGGAAGGTAGGATCAGCATGAATGACCAATAACCAAGATTAGGGGATAGGGTAGTCCCAGTGTGAGGACTCAACAGAGGACTCAGACAAGGACTTTGGCAGGGCAGCTTACAGAAGAAGAGAGATGGGCATGCACAATAGGAAGTTGAGTGCATTGGCAGGTCTTTCATGAAGTATGCATGCAATGTCAAGGAACACGGATGGGTCCCAATCCAAGCTTTCCCAGAACTTGGACCCCGCCAATGGCAGCCAATTCTATTTCAGCACTTGCAGGTTCAATAATTACACAGCATCCGATGGGCAATGTCCCAACCTCCACTGCAGCACAGGCAGAAGTCACCCAATATCTGGCTGATGCCAAGGAAGCTCAGACATCTGACATTAAGGATCAGGATACCGATGTTTAAAGGAGTGTTAAGGTTACCACGGCATGCCAAGCAGCGTGCTCTCCAACAGACTACTCGCAATGTTGAGTTGCTGCCCTTATGGAATGTCAGTGGCTCCATGGAACATAAATCAGCTGTCCTTTCTCAGGATGACATTATGTGCAGTCTAACCACTACCATGCCACTTGTGTGTTTGCTGTTGCCTGAGAGCCAATCAGCCAAGACTACCACCATTTATGTTGAGATGCAATATTCCAAAACCTGGCCTGCTAGGACTAGTTTCTCTAGATCACCTGCAGCCTCTTCCAATGCCAGTGGCTGCAGCCTTCCACCCTGAAGGAATACCAAATCAAGCAAAACTATGCATAGAAAAAGCACTATGGCAATTACAATAGTGATTAAGTTTTTTTGTTGTTTTGATTGGATGTAAAAATATGGTTTGACTGTTGAGTTGGTTTGTACTTGTTTTCATCAGTAGTGGCTAACTGAACACTAAGGTAATCGACAACAGAGGAAAGGCAAGATGGAGGAGTGGGATTATTTCCAATTTTTATTCATTCCTGGAATGTGGACATGACTGGCAAGGCCACCAGTGAACAATCACCCACAGTTATACTGTGAGCTGGTGATGGGAGATGACTTTTTGAACCGCTGCAGTACTTCTGCTGATGGTATTTCCACATTGATCTTAGGTAGGGAGCTTCATTAATATGACCTTGTGATGGAGGGAGGAGTGCAGATGGATTTCTATTTCAGGAGGATTTGTAACTTGGAGATGAATGGTGGTGTACCGATGCATGTTCTAGGCATTTTGTTCAGTACTATTCAGGAACCCTTGGCAATTAGGTATTTTTTTAGTTTGTATACACTGTATCAAGATTGTACCAATGGTGGAAGTAGTCAGCAGGTCAGGTAACACCTGTGGAAAAAAAACATTTCAGGTCCAGGACCCTTCATCAATTCCGTTTGCAGCCTGCTGCACAATTACAATAAGACCCAATGTGAGCTTGGGGAACAACACCTCACCTTCCATCTGGGCACGTTGCAGTCTTCCAAACGTGGTATCAAATTCTCCAACTTTATTAACTTGCTCTTTCCTTCTGCCAGTCATCCCTCTGCAAATTTTACTCAGTTTTTCTCTCTCCATACCTATAGCCTGCCCTGCTTAACGTGCCCTTCAGTCTTGCTGTTAGCAACACATAACGTGGACAACAAAGCTTAATGTGCTTCCAACCGCAACATTTACCCTTCTGGTCTCACCATATCAGGGATATTCGCTTTGTTCTACCCGTCCTCCTTCCACCCCAACACCACCACTTTCATGAATTTGTTTTCTCTCTTTCCTCGTTCTGACAAAGGGTCTCAGACCTGGAATATTAACACTATTTCTCCTTCCACAAATGCTGCATAACCTGCTGGGCTTCTCTAGCTTTTCTGCCTTTATTATAGTTTGAACAGTTGCAGAGGCATCTTATAAACCAATGGTTAAAAAGCCACTTCCATCCTTGGAATCACTCCACATCCTCCTTGGACTATCATAAACTAATGGGTACGTTAGTAAATTGAAGAGGCTGAACTAATAACCCAAAGAACATCAATTCTTACTTTACAATTACAGCTTGAGAAGTTTAACAAGCTCAGACCGGTAAAAGTGGCCATAAATACGTTGAATGCTTGTAAAACCCAACTGGTGACATGTTGACTTTCATTCTGTGAGCATATCTGTGTGGTATTCAGCACATAACTATCACACTGGATACTTTATAAAGGCTATGCAACAGGATACCACCATATTTGCTTCAGCAGTGGAATTCTTGATTCAATTTGCCTATGATATGCTCTACTTGTATTCTCACTGTCCTCCACTATAATCTGTCAGTTATTGCTCACTGGCTTTAAGTGACATTGTGCAATTCTGCATTTCCCTCGTCTTGATGTTCTGCTAAATAACAGTGGCAAGGTCAATTGTGGTAGGATAAGTACATAATTGCAGCTCCTAGTTATTCAGTCTGCAAAGTGTGGCACTGTCATATAGAACATATATCTTAATTGAATGGAACCAATTTGTAAACGCCTGAGGATTTTTGACAAGGTCCTGTCTGGCCAAAGGGGTCATCAGTAAATTTCTATGCTCTGACTGCCAGTGCTCTTTCCCAATTATATTGGCATCATTCCCAATATAGTCACAGCAAACCCTCAACTCTATCTCTTAGTAAAGTCACCTTACCATCTCTTACCCGAGAGATGCTGGAATGGCAACAGTGAACCAATCTTCAATCATACTTTGCTGGCTGGCTGCTTGTTACACTTCACCTTGATGGAAATGGAGCTAAAAGCTTAACATTGGGGGCAACTGAATTATTACTATTCAGTCATTCCTGCATATCCCAAAATAAGCATGTAAAATATTGTTAACTCATAGCACTAAGGTGCGTACATTATTTTGATCAGGCCAGACTAGTTAAGTTTTCTACATTATTAAGAGTGTGTTAGTCATTAACTTGTTTGCAGTGTGTGGGTAATGAGCCTTGTACTACTGGTGTTGTGGCAGGTAATTTACATTGCTTCTGTTGAAAAGGACCTCCCCCACACAAAACCACACCGACTATTCCTGATCAGTTCCTGCCTTTCCAAATGTGCATGGGTGTCAATGAAAAGAGTATGTTATTCTGAATTTCAGGTGTTTCATGCTTAGCTATTTACAAATGTTCCAATTTTCAGGATCAAATTTATGGACAGACAGTTATTTTTGAACAAACTGCTCCATCCAAGCACATATCGCTTCTGGATATCATTAGGACCATATCCTTCTGTGCCTTGCTTATTTAAGTATTTGTCTAAATGCCTCTTAAACATAGTGATTGCATCTGATTCCACCACCTCCTTTGGCAATGCCTTCCAAATATCAACCACTCTCTGTGTAAAAATATTACCCCTCACATCCCCTTTAAAACTCCTTCCTCTCACTTTAAATTTGTGCCCTCTTGTTTTTATACCCCATTGTGGGAAAATGATTCTGACTATCCATCCTGTCTATGCCTTGATAATCTTATATACCTCTGTCAGGTTACCCTTCAGCCTCCTTCTCTACAGGGAAAACAAGTCCAGCCTATCTAATCTCTCCCCATAATTAAAATTCTCCAATCCAGGCAACATCCTGGTGAATCTCCTCTGCACTCGCTACAGCGCAACCACATCCTTCCTAATAATGTAGTGACCAGAAATGCACACAACACTCCAAGTGGCCTATCCAGTGTTTCGTAAGATTGCAACATAAGTCCCAACTCTCATATTCTATGCCCCAACCTATGAAGGCAAGCATAATAAATGTCTTCTTTACCATCCTATCGACCCATGTTGCCACTTTCAGGGAACTATGGACTTGGACCCCTAGGTCTCCCTGTTTATTAACATTCCTTAGTCCCTACCATTTACCCTATTTGACTTCCCAAAATACATCACCTTGCACATTCACATCCAAGTTGTTAATATACATCACAAACAGCAAAGGTCCCAGCACCAATCCCTGTGGTACACCACTAGACACAGATTCGAATAAGAAAACCATCCATCCACCACTACACTCTGCCTCCTATCACCAAACCAATTTTGGATCCAATTAGTCAGCTCACCTTGGATCCCATATGCTTTCACCTTCTGGATCAGCCTACCATGTGGGACCTTATCAAATATCTGACTAAAGTCCACATAGATATCATTATCGCCTTCCCTTCATCAATCTCCTTTGTTACCTCGTCAAAAAACGCAATCAAGTTAGTGAGACAAGGTTTCCCCCACACAAAACCACGCTGACTATTCCTGATCAATTCCTGCCTTTCCAAATGTGCACAAACCCTGTCCATTAGAATTTTCTCCAATAGTTTCCCAGGCTGTAGTTACGTTGTTTATACCTGCAGCATTATTAAATTAAAATTAGTGACGGAAAACAAAAAAAAAATGCCCAGAATCTGGATTAGTTAAAACAAAATTTACTATCTACTCTGCACAACTGAGTGTTGTTTTAAATAACTAGGATAAAAGCTGCACTTGATGCCCTGAGGGGAGGCTGGTATTGCAATGTGATTAGAATACAGCATGACAGCCAAGCTGTTACCATAGTTACAAGGTTCACAAGACCACAGTGGAATGCGTCTGCACAGCAGCGATCTAGCAAAATTTTAATGTTACAATCGTCATCCGGAACATTCTGCATTAAATAAAACATTTGAAGCATTTTACAAGAAACTATTGTTGCAAAGGATTTAAATTGCTACTTTGTGAGTAGTTTACAGATCTGCATTCAATCAAATTAATAAAATAGAAATTTCTGACTGGCAACCAAGATTTGCTGTCACTGTCATTTTATAAATACTCGAGACTCAAAGTCACTGTTAGCAATTGATCACACCATGTTTAAAACTGTCATCAAGTTCCTCTACCCGCTACTTTAATTGAAGAGTTATCCTCCTTAACAGCTCCATAGTCATTACCAGCTGGAAATATTCACCAGGTCAGGCAACATCTGTGGAGGAGCAGCTCAGTCAACGTTTCAACCTTTTAATCAGAAAAATAAGAAATAAGCATGCTTTAAGATGAAGGGAATGTGGAGAAAATGGAAAAGATTAAAAAAAAGGGAAGGTCTGAGAAAGGGATAAAGGCAGGAGAGATGAATTTGCACAAATGAGGTGGTGGTGCAAGGTGAGAGGTGGTGGTAATGGATGAATAAAGGAATAAGAGTCAGTCTGGAGGAAGTATAAATGAAAGAAGCAGGATCATTATCTGAAATTGCCAAGGCTGTCAATCAAGATGATATTACAGAAAAATCACCTCAAAGTTTCCAAACAAATAAAATTGTACGTGGCACTCACACATTTCCCATTCAGCCCCACTGATTGCCTTTGACATCAGATCTGCATCCACAATTGGGTCAGACACAAGATCCAGCCTGAAAGCAGGTGCCACCATGTTCAAGGACAGCTTCTATCCCACTGTTGAAGACTATTGAATGGTTCCCTAGTATAAGATAGACTCTTGACCTCACAATCTACCTCATCATGGCCTTGCACCTTATTGTCTGCCCGTACTGCACTTTCCCTGTAACATTTTATTCTGCATTCTATTATTGCTTTCCCTTGTAGTATCTCAATGTACTAATGTGATGAAATGATCAGTATGGATGGCATGCAAAACAAAGTTTTTCACTGTACCTCAGTACATGTGACAATAGTAAAACAACTTACCCCAACCAACTATCGCCTCTGATGTTGGACAATGCCCCCACCCACCACAGCCTTGAGCATCAGAATTCTGCCCACCCCCAAAGTTGCCTGAGGCATGGAATGACTATCTTTTCAGAATTATGAATGAAAAGTGCCATTTTAAAAAAGGATCATGTTATTTGCAGGATAAAAGTTCCAGATCTAGGAAGCATTAATTTATTTTTGCAAAATATCTATTTCTTGAACTCTCTCAAGGGTGTTTAACATTGACAGTGTGGGAGCAGGTTGCTTGAAAGTTGTGAGTGGTTGTGGCAACTCTCCCCTGACCTGCAACACAAATTGTCCAACCTTGTTCAAACTGTTGTCTCTCTAAGGTACGAGGTTCCAAATAAAAACTTAGAAGGCAGGAAGTACCCAGCAGAATGCTGCTTGAGCTCCTGCTCTCAGTTTTTATTTTACATTTCTGGCATCTGCAATTTCTTACTTTTTGATTACATCACAAATCAGATCCTAATACTTCTGCCTGTGACCTGGATCTGCATGCACTACATTATTGCTTGGATTTTGTGGAATAATCTTGATGAAACTACCAGTGTTTAGTGATGTTACTCATTGCGAATGAGTGTGTGTAGATTATCTTTAATGCTACGTGGAAGGTGCTGTATAATGACTCAGGATGACTTATAATTCTTTGTTGACTTCTACATGCCATGCTCCTAATGCTGTAGATAAAATAAGGAATTTTGTATGAGAGGAAAGCATGGGATACATCTGGATCCATAGTTTAGCTCTAATCCTTTCTGATTTGCTGTGTGAGAATCTCACAGTCTGATTGGGTGCTATGCTCATGGTTGCTGGCTGTCACTGATTTCCCAAGCCATGCACCTAACTGCAAACCATGTCAGGAAAATGGAAATCCACACAGACCCTGCTTAATCTTCTTAGAAGTCAGCAGTGAGCGAGGTTCCTTTACTGTCAACCAGAAATTATATCCAAGAAATATCTTTACTGTACCAAGCTGAGAATGTTTTTAACATTAGTTATAAACTGGCTGGTGGTTAGGCACCTTCTGCATAAGCGGGAAGAACAATGGAAAGTGCCAAATGAATATTCTTTATTTTCTAAAGCACACAGAACTTATGAATTAGTAAACTGCCTAAAATTAACTTTGGAAATTCCTTGCAAGCACTCCAATGGCTTAGCAACTTTATCCAGTTGGTAGATGAGCCATTGAGAAGAGGCATGTTACAGGTTGAACAAGTGATACCTGTTGAATTAGTGGACATGAATTAAGGAGCCTGTGAATTGACCTATGCCCTGTGTCAGGAAGGGAGGATTTGGCAAGACATAGAAAAAACTTACAACACAGCTGTGGATAACATTTTTGTCATCATCTGGAAGTTTGCCAATGTAGTCAACTAAAGACTTGAACTGTGATCAAATAGGTTGACAGGATGGTTGCTGGTCAGAGAGTCATCTGTCTAGCTCAGCATGTCAAAAAACATTTCTCATTTCTTCACCTACTGTATTAATAATCTTAAGCTACAGAATTTGATGGTTTTACACAAAAACTGAAGTGGAATGTCTGATTATATTCTTAAAAATGTTAAGCCTTGTATTATGTATTCCTGAAACATGGTGTTCACATATAAACTGGAAATAGGATATTTGAATTCGAGGAAGTTCATGGGAATGTGGAATGTTTTAGAACAGTGATAGTATGTTAAGAATAGACAGGCTAGAAATCAAAGTTTGTTTCCTTCTATTTAACTGTCATGGAGCTCTGTGCATATGGTAATTTAAAACTCCATGTGAACCATTCTTGAGATAATTGCCCGAGTGATAAAGGGCTCATATTCTTCTTTCTAAAGATATATTTTCCACTGTCGAGCTCCACTGCTGAGAGGACAGACGTTCCATTCCACAGTGTAACTCTTCGTCTGGACATTCTCATAAGGGCTGATGAATTCACATGTCTGGCAATAAGGCACATGGCAACAGATTTTAATTATCACTGTTGAACGTAAAACTCCCAACAGATGATCAGCCTTCCAGTATGCACCTTGCTGAATTTTACTATATAAAAAAATAGACAAGGATACGGTTTAACCATGTTGGCCCATGATAACTGGGAGGTAAAAGAAACAAGTGGGAGAACAACTTTGGTCAGACGTTTCTAAAATCCAAGTTAGCACCAAGTCATCAAAGGGCAGGACAGTTCTATAAAGAATCAAGATGGGTCTGAGAGGACAGAAACATAATTTTGAAGAAAGGATTCAATAAATCCATTATAAATTGAGAAAATTCAGTCAGACTAGAATTAGAGTTGACAATCTTAATTGAAGAGAGAAACAGAGTTAATATTTCAGGTTGATTGTTATTCTTCAGAACTGAGAAAGTGAGAAAACAAAAAAACATTTTAAAAAAATTGCAGATGGTGTAAATATGAAATAAGAAGTTGCTGGAAACAGCAAATCAGGTAGTATCTGTGGAAGGGGAAAGAGAGTCAATGTGAAAAATGAACTTGGATTCTCTCTTCACAGATGCTGCCTGACCTGTTGCGTATTTCCAGCATTTTCAGCTTTTATCTCAGATTTCCAGCAATTGCAGTATTTTGCTTTTGGGTTATTTTATCATTGTTAATGTGATAAATTAAACCAGCAAATACACAACCAGTGGAGAAATGGAAATTAAAGCATTCACAAGATTTAGTAACCACAAAAGCAGCAGGAATGTTTATGCAGCTGTGATTCCTTCAGGAGCAACCAAAGCAGTTTGACCTCAGGTTGTCCCAAACTGCTTTACGGCCAATTTAATCTGCAGTGTTGTAATTTAGGCAACACTGCAGTTAATCTTTGCTCACCACAATAGCATGTGAAAATGACCATATATTCTGTTTACGTGATATTGTCCGAGGGATAAATACTGGCTTGCACATGTGAAGAATCTCCTTGCTCTTCAAAATCACGTCACGAACTCTTTTACACCCACATGAGTAAGCAACCAGTTTAGCGATTCACCTGAAAGACACCTTCAATAGTGTAGCTCTCTGTCAGGAAAGTGCTAAAATGTTAAACAGAACAAGTTGGAAACATTCAGCAAGTCAGGAAGCCTATGTAAAAAGAGAAACACGGTTATCATTTTGGGTCAAAGACCTTTCATCAGAATTGGGAAGATGACAAAACATGTCAGCTATAAGAGTATGGGGGAGTGATGGATAGGAGAAAGGGAATATCTTTGTTACAATCAGGCCAGAGTTGCTGAGGTGATCCCAATGTTTACAGAGCTGAGTGGTTAATGGATTAATGAGGGCAGTCAGAGCAAACAAAAACAAAGGGACATATTAAAGCCATGATGTGCAGGTTAGAGCTGTTGCTGAAACCTGAAACCAAATGAAGAATGCTGAAATGTCAAGCAGATCAGGCAGTGTTTGCAGGAGAAAAAACTGAGTTAATATTACAAATACATAACCTTACACAAGAACTAGACAATTTGATACAGTCAATAAAAGTGAGTTAATTGAAAGTGTAGAATTTCCAAAGGCTGCAGAGTGTACAGAAGGAAGATGAGGTGCTGATCCTCAAGATAATGTTGTGCCTCAATAGCACAGCGCAGAATGCCACAGGCAGAAAGACCAGAGTGGGAGCGGGATGGAAAATTAAAATGATAGAGAACCAGCAGCTTGGGGTCACCCTTGCAGACTGAATGGAGGTGTTCTACAGTGGTCACCCAGTTTACACTCAGTTCCTCTAGAGCAGAGTACATTGTGAGTACTGAATGTAGCGCACTAGACTGGAAGAAGTGCAAATGATTGTTGCTTCCAGAGCTCTTAATGCACTACCTCACATTTCTCTGCATTAAACTATCTGCCATACATCTGCCCTATCCACAAGCCTGTCTGTTCACAATATTGCCAAGTTTTGTGTCACCCACAAATTTAGAAATTGTGGCCTGCACACCCAAGTTCAGATCATGAAGACAGCTGAACTTTGCTGATAAGCATGTTATGTGCACCTTAACAAAAACGTTCTGCAAGTCTGTGTCCACCACATCAACAACTTATCCTCATCAACTCTTATTACTTCATTAAAAAGTTCCATCAAATTGGATTTGCTCTTAATAAATCCATGCTGGCTTTCCTTAATTAATCCTTTTTTATTCAGGTGATTATTAATCTTGTCCTGGACCAATGATAGATAGATAGATAGATATCTTTATTAGTCACATGTACATCGAAACACACATTGAAATGCATCGTTTTGCGTAGTGTTCTGGGGGCAGCCCTCAAGTGTCGCCATGCCCCCGGCGCCAACATAGCATGCCCGCAACTTCCTAACCTGTACATCTTTTTGGAATGTGGGAGGAAACCAGAGCACCTGGAGGAAACCCACGCAGACATGGGGAGAACGCACAAACTCCTTACAGACAGTGGCCAGAATCGAACCCGGGTCACTGGCGCTGTAAAGCGTTACGCTAACCGCTACACTACCGTGTTTCTAAAAGCTTTTCCACCACAGAGGTTAAATTGACTGACCTGTAGTTGGATAGGCCCATCCTTATTCATTTTTTGAACAAGGGCATATTTGCTACTCTACAGTCCTTTGGCACCATGCCCATATCCAAATTATGGTCAGTGCCCCCACAGTTTTCTCCTGTACTTCTCCCAAAATATGAGGATATATCCCATCTGCCCTGACAACTTACCCACTTTAATTAAGCCAACTTTTCTCATACCTCCATGTTTTCAATTTTTAAAATATCTAGTGCGTCACTACTCCTTCACTACTACTTTGTAAATGCTCTCTTTTCTGGTGAAGACAAGTGAAAAATATTCATTTAGTTCTTTAACAGTGTCCTTAGCATCCATGTGCAAGATCTTATTTTTGTCCTTAATGGACCCTATACTTCCATGTACTACCCTGTTACTATTTATATACTAATAGAACACTTAGGATTCCCAGTTATGATGGCAGCTAATCTTTTCTCATGTGCTCTCTTTGTTCCTCATTTTAATTTTCACTTCCCTTCTGATTCTTTTGGAATCAATTTAGTTCTTACTGGTATTTAAAATCTGACACGTCATAAGCAGCCTATTCCCGCCCCCCCCCCCCCCCCCTTTTTCCCCCTGTGACTTTTATCATCCAGGGAGTTCTGGAATAGTGCCTCAACTTTACCTGAACCATCTCTTCCTTACAGTTTTGCCTGTCAACATTTGCTTCCAATTTACCTGGGACAAGACCATTCCTCCAATTAATCATTTTTACTTTAGATTTCTCCTTCATTTCCATACTTAACTGAAGTCTTCTGATGCTATGATCATTATCTCTAAAGTGTTCCCCATCAAAACATGATGCACTTGACCACTCATTTTCTCAAACCAGATCTAGCAATTCTTCCTTCCTCATTGGACCAGAGACATGGTACTCTAGAAAATTATCCTGGCCTGGACTCATTTTAGAAACTCTTTACCCTCTGTTCCCTTAATGCTATTACTAAACCCATTTACACTGGGTAATTAAAGACCCCCATTAGAACAACTCTATAAAATTTCCACTAAAATCTGTGTCTGACTCAAAAAGAAAGCGTGACTGTTCAGTTAAGACTGACAAAAACACTCAAACAAAGCTGACAAGAATACTAGAAAACATACAACTCAAAATTAACTTGCACCATCCAGAAAAAATACAAGGACTTTTAAAGGTAATAATGTACTAAGACTCAGTGATATAGATCGTGATTTAGTAAAATACCTCTCCTGCCACCTTGTGTTTTCTTTAGTATACTACATCAGAGAATACACAAAAAGATGATTTGCTGGGCATTTTAACAATAGTTTTGCCAGTTTCATGTAATGGGTGATTTCTTTTCCCCCCAATATGAAATTACTCACAAAAGGTAATTAAAGACATAAAATTGGTTCTTTTCCATCAAACTGGTCTTTAAAAAAGGAACCATTTAACATTTCCTTAGTCCGATTTATGATTTTGGGATCACCCTCAATTGAAGTGTGATAAAGAAACACAGAAACTAATTTGAGTCAAGCACCTGCAAACAGTAAAGGAAAAATAATTGGTTAAACTGTTATAGTGATGTTGACTGAGAGATAAATACTAGCCAGAACACTGGGGAATACCTGTTGGGTGTGCACTGTAATGTACACTACTTTCTAAAAATAGGCCATTCGCACCCTCAAATCTGCTCGATTCAAATGAATCATTGTTGATCTGTGGATCAGTTGTATTCACCTGCCTTTGTTCCATATCCCTTGATACCACCACCTGTCATAACTCTATCCTGGGTTCGAAGGTTTTAATCATCCTGGCATTTTCAGCGTTTTGGGAGAAAGAATTCCATAATTTCATTACCTTCTGAGTGAGAAAATGCTTCCTGATTTTGGTGCTGAGTTACCTACATCTAATTTTAGGATTATGTTCCTATGCTTTGATTCACCCAGAAGAAATATTTTATTTTTAACTACCCTAACTTGCAACCACCCTATCAAGTGCTTTTAACATTTTACATGCCTTGATGATAGAGCACCTCAATAATCCAACAACCTCAATATTCTTCCCCTCTAAGCCACAGTATCATACTGGTGAAACCGTATGGTATGGTGATATATCTTTCCTGAAGAGTGGTGCCAAAAACTGAACATAATACGCCAGATATTCCTTAAAGCCCACCTTTTTGAGCTACCTTTTGGTCAAATGTCCTAATTTCTTCTTATGCAGCTCGGAGTCAAATCTTGTTTGGGAGTGAAGTGGCCTGGGATGTTTAGCAATGTTAATATTATGTTAAATATAATCCTTCATTGTTATTGCTGCTTTACGATTTTTCTTACATGGGTGTCCAAATCCATTTCCTCCTTCCCCCCCTTCCCACTAGTAGTTTCTCATTAAAATGGTCATTTTAAGATCCATAGTGAATAATGACATACTTTCCCTAATTATTCATCACTGGTTGTCCCCACTCATATATGGCAATATACTATTTGATTATGTCCTATCATGCACTCTAAATAAGTTTTACTTCTACCCACTTAGAGGTACTCTGAAAAAGTAATCAAAGAATGAGAGACAGTGTAGATCAAAAGGAATTAAACAACTAAGAATCCTCATTTGACATTAACAATTTATAATGCTAAAAGGCCAGAAATTGTGCAGAATGCAACTGCAAAATACAATGCAATTTTGGAGATTCAGTACTCAAGCTGAGTACCTTTAGAACCTACATATCAGCTTAGTATCTGGGAGAGTGCAGCAAATATCTGGAATAGATTTCAAACAAAATGTCAGTGATACTCCTGTCACTTTGACATGGAACCAGTAACTTTCTTTGCCATTCCATAAACTCAGATCAGTACCTCCTTTGTTATTCGTGATTGCTATTCTCTCAAACAATATTTTGTGCAGAAGACAGATTGAATCCTTCTTTGATACTCTCTAGTCAAGCGCACTTGATGAATGGAAGATGGATTATATGAGAAACAAGCTTTCTAATACATGCAAGTGAATGAACATCCTTTGTGACTTGATGCCAGTGTTTTCATATTATTCTTCCCATTGTCTGATAATATCCATTAGACCTTCTCTCAACATTTCAGAATGAACTGAGTAACTTACCTTTAGCATGGAACCTTCCACTTCTTTATCTGTTTTGCTAATGGTATGATTCCATTTTCTTCCAATAATATGGCTTTTCTGATCATTTTTCTTTTTACTTGCTCCATTCCTTGATTCTGGTGGATCTTCCAAATGCATTATAGCACAAGTGAAACCAATCCATGAGATTATCAGAGCATGGATGAAAGCAGTTATTTTGATCCTTAGACCTAATACTTTAAGATGATTTATAATACGTTCTGCTTCTAAGCAGATTTGTCTAAATTTACACTGAAGATTTTGTCAAGTACAGAAATTTTGAAAAAGGGATAGAATCCTTAAACTAAAATTCCAATTTATAAAAAAATTATCTTCACAACAAATGGAGATATGGACTTTCCCACCAATTTCAATGCTGAAACAATGAAGTAAAAAACAATTACATAAAAACAATACATAGTCAAAACAGAGAGAGAACTATACAAAACCCATCTTTTAAGATTTTATGTATTTTCTTTTCTGCATTTACAACTTAAATTATCTGAAATAAATCGTTAGTAGAATCAAGGTGATATGGCTTAAACAAGAATGATTCTGGCTAAGTAGCTCTGCTATCTATATTTGACAACCCAAGTCAGCTGTTTTATCCTGACAATGTTTTGTTATCCAGAAGTCATTAATGAAGTTCCACACAAAAGTCTGCAGATTCATGGCCAAACTTGAATATGAACTTAGAACTGCAAAGAAGAAAATGACACCAGGAACTTGAAACAGTGCCTACGCCAAACTAGTGAGGTGAAGAAGAGTGCCGTGCTGGGAGTCTGCAATTTCTGATTTACAGTCAAGTTACTTGGATTCTTAAAGTCAATGTAAATTGGTTAAATTTAGATGATTCTTTTCACCAAAGTTACAATTCTCTCCAGCAACAAGTACATTTCAACTCTCAAGTTGGCCTTAGCACTGTGCAGACAGTCCTTGCAGTCAGACTAAAAGGTGCCCTATGGTCTTGCACATCAGTATAATCACCAGGTCTGGTAAGAGTATCCACATTTTGCCATGTTGTCTCTTAACCTGGTGACTTGGGTGCAGAGACAGTTTAGGGCCTTCAGGATGGTCCACACAGGCCTCTGACCCCTACAGGCAACTGGTTAGACACTCCGATACCCTGTTGACCCCAGTTCAGGGGTCTCCAAATCACACATTCCACATTTCTTCATGGTTGGTCACATTGTTTATCTCTCCGACCCCAAGGAACACCCTCACTGAGAATGCTGCAATGTGACCATGCAATGATCAACTGGTGGTCTGTCTGCTGTCTCTTCCCTTCTGGCAGCATACCTCCATTCTAAGCTTCAGGTCAGATTTATTCACCGTCTCTTCAGATGATTTGGTGTCAATTTTGTTTGATGATGTTCTTGATGTTTATTATGTTAAAAGCTCTTTATAAACGCATACTATTATTGATCTGAACAGAAAGAGGCCTCAACATTTCTCATCAAATACAAAGTCATCAATGAAGTAATGAAATTTTTAAAAAAAGAAAATGCTGAAATACCCAACAGGTGAGGAAAGAAACAAGAGTTAACATTTCAGCTCAATGATCCTTCTTCTAAACTGGGTAAATTTGGAGTACAACAAGCTTTGAGATTCAGAAAATTGCCCAAGCTTCTTATCTATGTTCCCATGAGGAACCAAGGGGCTTTTTAAAATCAACTTTTAAAACAGGCCTTGAACTGAAGGAAATGAACACTTTGGCACAGACTAGAAGGGCCAAATGGCCTGTTTTCTGTGCTGTAGTGTTCTATGGTTCTAACTCTCCACGAGATTTACAAATCCAGAATTAGCAATCATTGTTCCACTAAGTTTGGATTAATCACAAAAACCTTTGGAAATGTTAATCCTCAAATCATTGTTACAGTAATTAACTTTTCACATCCAATCACTTTTGCATAATGGTCAACATATAAAGAGGATGACAGGACTATATACTAACTCACTGGCCCAGGAAAAGAACCATTTCACATTGTTACAGTACTTCCATCAAAATGGGAGTGGGGTGTAGTTTTGTTAAATTGTCACAATTCTTTTCGATATTATGAGGAGGATTCAGGGCAAACCTGTATGGAAAGTGCAGACAAGATTAATTACCTGTACACATGATATCAGACTCCTCTGAATGATCCGAGAAGTGGTATTCAGATTCATCTAGAGTTAAAAAGATGGTACATGAGCAATGTTTAAAATTTAAATGGGGAAAGAGCATGATAAAGGGAATAGAGATTAGTATGTATATAGTATTTGCAAGAGTAATAAACTATAAAATGAACATAGCATTTCTTTTGTGAGTCTTGACAAGATTACTCCATCTGGGCAGCTTCAGGCCAAACTCAGAATGGATGAGAATTACCTACAACAGTCATGGGTCAAGAAAGTAAATAGAAGATCAGCTGAGGAGAATAAAAGGGAAAAGCAAAATTACATAGAAACTAATAGTTGGAGGTC
Organism: Pristis pectinata; assembly: GCF_009764475.1. Lineage (NCBI taxonomy): Eukaryota > Metazoa > Chordata > Chondrichthyes > Rhinopristiformes > Pristidae > Pristis > Pristis pectinata. Next base: position 36,580,884 of record NC_067415.1, on the reverse strand, counting down.
ATTTGGCCCTTAGAATCTGCTCAGTACTCTATTCCTGCTTTCTCCTAATATCCCTTGACGTCTTTAGCAATAACTGTATCTAACTCCTTCTGGAACATATTTAACTATTTGGCTTCAACTGCCTTCTGAGGTTGATTTTTCCCACATGCTTGATACTGACTGGAGAAATTTCTCATCTTCGTCCAATTGAGAGTACCCTTCCTATAGGTTAGTCCAGTGCCATCAGGATTTTCTTCCAATCTCTAATGAATATATGCCTAATTGATCCAATCACTCTTCATTTGTCAGTCCTGCCATTCCAAGTATCAGCCTGGTGAACCATTGCTGCAACTCCTCCATTGCACAGGAGGGAACCACAAACCACTCCCACCCACATCCAAACAGTACATCTGTTAGAGAAGGGAGATATCCAGTAGGAACATCCTGAACTACCTGTCAGAGTGGAAGGGAAAATTAAAGAGATCATGGAAATTTTAAAGATAATGGAACATTGATCCACATAACCAAATGCAAGCATAAACCTCAGCAAGCTGTGATACAACTGTACATACGGTGTTTTATTCAGAGCACACCTTCAATGTGGTGCATAGTTCGAGTTGATGAAAAACAAGGATACATTCAACAATAGTGCAAAAGAAAAGCCCAATTCCTACTGTTAGACATCTTAATTCTGGGGAAAATAACTGAGCTTAGGCACCTTTGGTTTGAAAAGGAGTCTGAAATGTCATTATGGCAAATGGTACAGATGACTTTTTTAAAAAAAGACAAAGGCAGCAGAAGTTTCAATTAATACTGTAAAAGGTAAAAAGATCTTCATACAGAGAGAAACCATTCAATGGCATATGGCTAGGAAGGAAGCAAAAAAATTTAATTAAAATTTAGCAAGAAAAAAGCCAAGTTGTTCTGGACGGATGCATCAAGATCATAACACAATCTAGTAGTTAATGAAGTTAGAATAAACACAAAGAACCCAACCAGGATCTGCACAATACATCATTAACTATAAGATGACCATAATTATGAATTGCCTGCTTTAATTAGAAGGAAATTGCACCCAATTCTAGGTAGAAAAAATAAAATGATCCTTGTAAGGACAAAGAAGATTGAAACAAGACAGGGTGTAACCAGAGTTTCAGCTACATCAAGACCATTCACATACTGCAAAATACAAAAAAAAGATGCAAGTCGACAAGTTTTTTGTTTGAACAAGATTTTCTTTACTGCCCTGCTGATTAGAGGCTTGGATAAGGCAATACCAATCTTGATTCTGTCAAATGTCATTTGAATACTGACTGTGCACTTGAGTTTGATTGTAATAATGTCTGTAAAAGCAAATGGGATTGATAAACCAAATCACCAACAGACTAAGCTCCGAATTTCCCCAATAAAAACATTCTACAGCAGGGAGCCACAAGAAATTCTGCACATGCTGGAATCTGGAGCAATACACAAAAAGTGCTGGAGGAACTCAGCAGGTTAGGCAGCATCTATGGAGGAAAATAAACAGTCGACATTTCAGACTGAGACCCTTCTTCAGGACTGGAAAGGAAGAGGGCAGAAGCCAGAATAAGAAGGTGGGGGGAGGGGGAGGGGGAGGAGCACATGCAGACATGTGATAAGTGAATACAGGTGATAGGCGAGCCCAGGTGAAAAGGGGGGGGGGGGGGGGGAGAAAGAGAAGCTGTAATTGGCTGAGGTGATAGGTAGAAGAGGCAAAGGACTGAAAGAGGAATCTGATAGCAGATGGAAAATGAGGTGTTGTTTCTCCAACCTGCGTCTGGCCTCAATGTGGTGGTACAGGCAACCATGGATAGACATGTCAGTATGGAAGTGGGATGTGGAATTGAGGTGGGTGGCCACCAGGAGGTCCTGGCTGCTGCGGCAGACAGAGCAAAGGTGTTCGACGAAGCGGTCACCCAATCTGCATCGGGTCTCACCAATGTACAGGAGGCCACACTGGGAGCACCAGATGCAATAAAAGACACCCTCGGACTCACAGGTGAAGCGCTGCCTCATCTGGAAGGATTGTCTGGGACCCTGAATGGTGATGAGGGAGGTGGTTTAGGGACAGGTGTACCACTTGGTGTGATTGCAGGCATAAGTGCTGGGGGTTATCAGTGAGGTGGGATGAGTGGATAAGGGACTTGCGGCCCCAGCTATGCCTGCCTCTTTGCCAGCCACGTGGCTCAGTCCACGTTCCAAGCCTACATCGGTAACGCCCCCCAAATCTTTCTCCACTACAATGACGACTGCATTGGGGCTGCTTCCCGCACCCATGCTGAGCCTGTCAATTTCATCAACTTTGCCTCCAACTTCCACCCTGCCATCAGATTGACTTGGTCCATCTCCGACACCTCGCTCCCCTTTCTGGATCTCTGTCTCCATCTCTGGAGACAGATTAACCACAAACATCTTCTACAAACCCTCTGACTCACTTGACTACGCCTCTTCCCACCCTATCACTTGCAAGGACGCCACTCCCTTCTCCCAGTTCCTCTACCACATCTGTTCCCATGATGAAGCTTCAGTAACTGGGGTTTCCCTTCCATCACCATCAATGCTGCCCCTACCCTTATCTCCTCCACTTCCCACACGTCTGCCCTCCCCCCCCCCCACCCCTGACATAACAGGGACAGGGTTCGCCTTGTCCTCACCTACCACCCTACGAGCCTCTGCATCTAACCCTTCATTCTCCGCAACTTCCTGCCACCAGTCACATCTTTCCCTCACCCTCTCTCTACTTTCTGGAGGGATGGCTCTCTGCAACTCCCTTGTCCACCCATCCTTCCCCACTGGCAAAGTTGATGAAATTGACAGGCTCAGCATGGGTGCAGGAAGCAGCCCCAATACAGTCGTCAATGTAGCGGAGAAAGATTTGGAGGGCATTACCAATGTAGGCTTGGAACATGGATGTTCCACGTGGCTGGCAAAGAGGCAGGCATAGCTGGGGCCGCAAGTCCCGTCCACTCGTCCCTCCCCACTGATAACCCCCGGCACTTATGCCTGCAATCGCACCAAGTGCTACACCTCTCCCTACACCTTCTCCCTCACCACCATTCAGGGTCCTAAACAATCCTTCCAGGTAAGGCAGCACTGAGACCCAACAGAGATTGGGTGACCGTTTCTTCGAACACCTTCACTCCATCCGCCACAACAGCCACAACCTCCCAGTGGCCACCCACTTCAATTCCACATCCCACTCCCATACTGACGTGTATATCCATGCTCTCCCCTCCTACCACATTGAGGTCAGACACAGGTTGGAGGACCACCACCTCATATTCCGTCTTGGGAGTCTCCAACCTGATAGCCTCAACCTCAATTTCTCTAACTTCCAGTAACCCCAGCCCCTCTTTTCCTTCCCCCCACTCCTCTGTCTTCCCTTACTCCTGTGGCTCCCTTCTCCTGCTTTGATGACTGACCTATCTCCTCTCTTCCTCTCCTCCATCCTTTATTCTATGGCCCACTGCCCTCTCCTACCGGATTTCTTCTTCTTCAGCCCTTTGCCTCTTCTACCTTTCACCTCTCAGCTTATTACATCCCCCCCCCCCCCCCCCCCATGAAGGGTCTCGGCCCAAAATGTCGACTGTTTATTTCCCTCCATAGATGCTGCCTGACCTGCTGAGTTCCTCCAGCACTTTTTGTGCATTATTCTACAGCAGGGTCAGTGTTAGCCTAGGACTCTGATTGGTACCACATTCCAAAAAAAATTCATACCAATAAGTGATTTATTAAACAATTAAAATATTGCATAAAATAATCCAAAGAAATTATGTAATAAACTCATCCAAAGTCTGCTTCAAAACAGTATTTGGACAACCACATTTTCACTTTGGATCAGTAGAGTTTGTTAACCAAACCCTCATTGAACTATTGTAACAGACTAAATATTGACTAACAAAATCAGGGTAAATTTAAATTCATAAAACAATCAAAGTTTAAATTTAAAAATTCAGAGATTATAGCCAAGACTATTAAATAAACTTATTCTTGGGCATAATCTCCATGAAGATTTTCTTTGCAGCAGAGATCTACTTTATAATGTGCTGTAAGTCTGTTATACAGGAGTTTGATACTTAACTGCATTGTCATTTCAGGAACTCACTCAAGGCCAATACAACAGCAATAAGTACCATGATACCAATAATTTCTTGAAATCTTCAACAGATTTTTGCATATATCAAACAATATTGAATAAATCACTAGCAATTAATCATTTTATAAAAGGATCATTTTATAAAAGGATTATACAATAAACTGTATTTTCTTTCACATCTGTATTTTAACTTTCCAGAAAAGCAAATTCTTTAAAAATAAATACATTATTGCACAATGTCCCGAACACATTCAGAAGCAATAATTTGTTGCTGAGCTCTCCCCAGGCAAAGCAAGTCAGAGGGTTTTATAATACCTTCCTGCTTAAAATAATAGTTGATAATTTCTAGTAGTAAACCTTTAACTTTAGAAATTTTATTCAGCAATAGCTTTACAAACTTAAGAAATGAAGAAACAAGAAACACAAACCATAATGCAGATCATTGCTTCCAATTTTTCTCCTGGAGGAGCCCCGGTCTTAAGTTCATTGATCGAGTGTTTATCTTGTATTTCACCCCAACTCAAAGGCATAAAATTTCTAGGAATCATAATAAAACTGCTACACCATATGTATTGTATTATGTGTCGTTGTGTGTAGTTTGCATAACAAATGCATCTATGAATCCAGTCAATTCTTGCATGTGGTTAATGTAACTCATTTTCATGCACATCTTCATTCATAATCCAGTGTCCAGTCCTTAAAAAACACGCCTCAACACGTCCTTAAAAGTTCATCAGGACTGCAGCCTCTTCGAAAATCAGCATTTCAATTTTTCTAATTTATCTGTGGTCACCATTTCCACTCGTTCTCCAGACATGAACTGATCCTAAAGAAAAGTCATTAATGAACAAAACAATTCAAATTCGTATTATTTACTATGAACTTCATGATATTGGCAGAGATTAACTGAATATTTTACAATGTATGCAAAAACAGGTACAGTGAAGGCAATCCCCAGAGCAATTTTACAAAATCTCCTAAATACAGAATAAAAGCAGAAGTGGAATTAAAATCAGCTACTGGTAGACAGAAGGAAGATTAGGGTGCTTCTAGCTCTCCACCTGACGAGAATTTCAGGAGACTTCAGTAGGAGACTGTGCAAAAATCTCAAAACATCTTTTTGCTGTCATAGAATCGTGCAGCCCAGAAACAGGTCCGGTACATCCACAGTGCTCTCCAAGCATCCACCTCCATTAATCCTATTTTTCCCTGTTGCATCTCTGTAAAATTCCCCATATCACCATATTTTCCTGCCACCCTCACTAGGGGCAATTTACAATAATCAACTAACCTATCATCCCCACTGCCATTAAGTTCCTGAACCAAAACAAAAACCCAAATTCTATCTCAGACTATATTACATAACAGTGTTTAAGACACAGAAAAGTTGAGGGAAGGAAAAGAGTATACAAAATGTAAGGTTGTTGATGGACTAGATTGGAACAATGATTAAATGTCAAAAGGAAAAAAAACACAAAATGAAAGCATTGTAATGGAACAAGTAAAGATCAGTTGAGAGGAGGTGTAACTAGCAGAATAATCATCAGAATTTAAAGAAAACACTATATTTGCTGGAAATCAAATAACAGAAAATGTTGAGAGTTTTTTTTCTTGGAACTGTCGAGTAAATTGAACTGTAAAATATAGGTATTTTCAAAATGTATGCAAATAATTAATCTATTGATGGTGACATACAGCCACACAACACATTTATGTACTTATCTGTGTACCTTTGCTCAATAAGCACATGGAATTAATTCTCATGAAGTTTGGACAAAGTACATCAAGACTGCAGATACCAAATAACAGAAAGCTTCTGCTTAAGCTTTGCCAAAACTGTCAGACAAGTTTCTGACCATGTTACTCATTGCATCATCTCCCTGTGCTGCTATTGAAATGTTTTAAATGGCTTATGAACAATTTGATGGGGTTATATCTGAGATCACTGTGCAAATGGAGTGGGCAATTTTCAAAAACTGGAAAAATTCTTTTTATCAAAGTGGTAGAACTTTGGTGGTTAATAAATGTCAACTTACTTTATCATAAATGACTTTGATAATCAAAGAACAACTTGGACACGTCGCGACTTCTTCCCCATTCTCCAGGTCTTCCTGCAAAACACCACTTGTTAAGCAACATCTCCTTGAAAATTCTCATTATTTTCAAATTCCTCCATGTTCTTTCTTAACCTCAATTTTCCTCTAGCATTTTAACCTGTCAAGATATCAGCACTTTTCAAACTCTGGTTATTTTATCATGCAAGAACATAATCAATTCCACCATTTGGTGGTTGTATCATCATCATCTGCCAAAGTTGTAAGCTCAAATTCTTTCCACAAATCTACATTTTGAATTCATCTGCCATTTCTCTGCTCATCAACTTCACCCTTCTCTATCTGACTTTCCTCTGCATCCTCCACAATGCCACCCAGTTTTATGCAAACAAAGCAAGTTTACACATGACTGGATGAAGGAACTGATGGCATCGTGGCCAAATTTTCAGACGATACCAAGATAGGTGGAGGGACAGGTAGTGTTGCGGAGGCAGGGAGTCTGCAGAAGGACTTGGACAGGTTGGGAGAGTGAGCAAAGAAGTGACAGATGGAATACAGTGTAGGGAAGTGTGGGGGCTATGCACTTTGGTAGGAAGAATGAAGGTGAAGGCTATTTTCTAAATGGGGAGAAAATTCAGAAACCAGAGGTGCAGAGACTTGGGAGTCCTAGTTCAGGATTCCTTTAAGGTTACCTTGCAGGTTGAGTCAGTAGTGTTGGATTCGACTGTTTTAATTAGCTTTTTAACATGTATAGTGTTTAATACGCCTCCAATGGCTGCACAAGGAATGGCCGCTTACCAGCTTATTGGTTCGTCGATCAGGTGAATATGTGGTTTTTTCATTGATTGGTTAGGCCACAAGTATCTAATAAGTTTCCTGATTGGACTATTGTTAGCTAAAGAGCGTCTCTCATCTCAGGTATAAAATGTGTCATTTTTTGTTAATCACTCTCTTGCTCTTCCTGTCCCCTGGCCTGAGCTTTCTTTTGTTCCCTTTGTCTTGGCTCATTAAAGCTAGTGTCATGTGCTCTGTGACTGTTTCTTTGTTTTAAACTTTCCAATAAGACTTTGAGAGTTGTTCACAAAGTTGTTTTCAACTCATTCCTGGACTCCTGAAAGAACCTGTGGATTCAAAAATAACCGGATCCGACAGTAGTAAAGGAGGCAAGTGCAATGTTAGCATTCATCTTGAGAGGACTACAATATAAAAGCAAGGAATGTACTGCTGAAGCTTTATAAGGCATTGGTCAGACTGCATTTGGAATATTGAGAGCAATTTTGGGCCCCATATTTAAGGAAAGACATGCTGGCCCTGTAAAGGGTCCAGAGTGGTTTACAAGAAAGATCACAGGAATGAAAGGCTTGACGTACAAAGAGTATTTGATCCCTCTGGGCCTGTACTCAGAAGGATGGTGGGGGGCCCAGTCTCATTGAAGCCTACTAGCTACTGAAAGGTCTGGATAGAGTGGACATAAAGAGGACGTTTCCATTAGTGGGAGAGTCTAGGATCCTAGGGCACAGCCTCAGAATAAAGGGATATCCCTATAAAACTGAAATGAGGAATTTCTTTAGCCAGATTGTGGCAAATCAGCAGATTTCGTTGCCACAGAGGGCTGTAGAAGCCGCATCATTGGGTGTATTTAAGACAGACGATTAATACGTTCTAAATCGGTAGGGGGTTTAGAGTTACAGGGAGACGGCAGGAGAACGGCGTTGAAAAAAAATCAGCCACGATTGAATGGCGAAGCAGGCTTATCTTACGGTCTCATGACCCTCTCATCTGAGTCACTGAGATAGACTGTGAAGAGCTGGACTACAGTTGTCATCTTGCGGCAGCCCAGCAGTCAGTAGTTACAATGGAAGGCTGGCGCCCGGCACCTTGCTGATGAAGAACTTGTCCCCACACGGACACGGGTAGTAGTAGCTCTCCGTCTCCTCGTCGAACTCGAAATCCTCGATCTCCACCTCATCGTGAAACACCGACATGGCGGCCAACACCGGCGGCCCAGCTCGGCCCAACGACTCCGGCTCCAATTCCCACCGCCTCGTAGCTAAAGCGGCCTTGCTCGGGCTCGCCGCTCCGACTCTCCTCCGCCGCTACAAACCGACACTCGCTGCGCACGCCGTCGCCAGCCGGTCCCACGCACTAACGTCACGCATGCGCATTCGCCGTCCAATAGTGAAGCAGGGCACACGCATGCGCAGGGGACGCGCCCCATGGGCCGGTAGGTGAGGAGTGTGCGCATGTGCGGCGCTTCGAATTAATGGTGGCGCCAATGCTGAGCCGCGAAATGTTCGCTCAAGGAATTAAAACAGCCGAACAAACTTTGCTTGGTAGAATTAAGAGAAAGATTAACCTGTACGTGAACGAAAAATATTATGGAATCTTGAGGTGCTCGAGTCAGTGTAATTTATAATTCAGAATATGGCATCTCAGCCAGAGGGACAGGGATGTGAGGGGGAGCGGATTCCGCTGGGGTGGTTTTGGTTTATTATTGTCACTTGTACTGAGGTACAGTGAAAAACTTGTCTTGCATGCAGTTCGTGCAGATCAATTCGATACACAGTGCTTTGAGGTAGTACAGGGTAAAAACAATAACAGAATACTACCGTCAGGGAAGAGGTATAGGAGATAATAAAGTGTCACAGCTACAGAGGAAGTGCAGTGCAGGTAGACAATAAGGTGCAAGGTCATAACAAGGTAGATTGTGAGGCCAAGAGTTCACCTCATCGTATAGGGGAACTGTTCAAATAGTCATAGTAGCTGTCCTTGAGCCTGGTGGTATGTCATTCTAAGTGGTTTAAGAATAACAACATGTTTGAGAGTCCAATGGAAACTAACAGCATAAATACAGAAAATGCTGGAAATGCTTGGCAGGTCAGCCAGTATCTGCAGAACAAATTAAAAATATGCTGTAAATCAGGCAGCATCGGCAGAAGAATCAGATTCAGATTTACTATCACTGACATATGACATGAAATGTGTTGTTTTGCAGCAACAGTACAGTGCAAAGTCAGTAAAAATCTATAAATTACAAAAACAAATAGTGCAAAAAGAAAGAATAATGAGGTAGTGTTCATGGATCGTTCAGAAATCTGATGGCAGAGGGGAAGAAGCTGTTCCTGAATCATTGAGTTTGGATCTTTAGGCTCCTATACCTCCTTCCCAATGGTAGTAATGAGAAGAGGGCATGTCCCAGATGGTGCGGGTCCTTAATGATAGATGCTGCCTTCTTGAGGCACCGTCTCTGGAAAATGTCCTTTATGGTGGGGAGGGTTTTGTCCGTGATGCAGCTGGCTGAATCTATAACCCTCTGTAGCCTCTTGCGATTCTGTGCATTGGAGACTCCATACTAGGCTATAATGCAACCAGTCAGGATGGTCTCCACCGTACATCTATAGAAATTCGTAAGAGTCTTTGGTGACATACCAAATCTCCTCAAACTTCTAACGAAGTAGAGCCACTGTCATGCCTTCTTCGTGATTGCGTCATTGTGTTGGGCCAGGATGGAAACATTCAATGTTTCAAGAAAATAACCTTCCATCAAAATAAGGCAAAAAGCAATGGTAATAGAAGAATGGAAATCTGGTTACTGAAGCATATGGATGAAGTAATAGTTTCAGTGCAAGAATGTAAATATTGTATTGCAGCAATAAGGAGCAATTGAGCAAATTATGGTTTGGGCTTTTTTGGGTGGGACCACAACAATGCTGTGCTTAATTCCAGGAGCAGTTCAGTAGACCAAACTATCTCCTTTACCATTGGACTAGTAGTATTGAACACGAGTGGTAATGAACTGTAGTGATATTGGGCTTTGGACAGGAAATCCTTTGAATGAGCCCAAAATCAACAGATGGGTACAGAGGTTCACAGACTTTACCAATGCTTGTGGGAATAGAAAATTAAAAAAATGCAAATGCTGGAAATTTGAAATATAAACATAAAAGGCCGGAAGCACTTATCTGGTCAGGCAGCATCTGTGGGAAAAGAAACTGAGCTAATGTTTCAGATAGAAGACCCATTAAGTGTTTCCAGCATTTTCTGTTTTTATTACCTGTGCTGCATCTTACTCAAAATCAAAGTCGAGTTTGTCATATGCACAAGTACACGTATGCATAGATGCAATGAAAAACTTACTTGCAGCAACATTACAGGCACATAGCATCAGATAAGCAACATTCACAACAAAAACATAAATTAAACATAAAGCATACATAATTTTTACAAGAAAGAACATAATTAGAACAAAAAAATCCCTAAGTCCATTGTAGTGGAAAGTGGTCATAGTGTTGCTATACTGAGGTAGTGATTAAGATTGTGCAAGTTGGTTCAAGAACCAAATGGTTGAAGCGAGGTAGCTGTTCTTGAACCTGGTGATGTAGGACTTGCGGCTTCTGTACTCCTGCCTGATGGTAGCTGCGAGAAGATGGCATGGCCAGGATGGTGGGGATCTTTGATGATAGATGTTGTCGTTTTGAAGCGGCACCTCATGCGGATACTACCAGTGGTGGGGAGGGATATGCCTCTGAGGTTTAGAGCTATGTCCACTACTCTGTACAGCTTCTTGCATTTCTGTGCATTAGAATTGCTGTACCAGACCATGATGCGACCAGTCAGAATACTTTCAACAGTACATCTGTAGAAATATGTTAGAGTGTTCAGTGACCCGCCAAACCTCCTTAACCTTCTAAGAAAGTAAAGATGCTGGTATGCCTTCCTTGTGATTGCATCTATGTGCTGGGCCCAGTTGTGATTTAATTCTGTAGTCCAATTACATCAAATGATTGTAAATAATTTGAATATAATGCTTCTAAGCAACATTATTTGGATTCATATTTCTCCCAGATTTACTTTTAGCATATTTGCTTTCCATAGGGAATCTTAGCACTTGATTTCACAAAATTACAATGTTGAAACACGTATGTGCTAAAATATGAAGCTGTTAAACATTAATATTCATCCTGCAGATAAACAGGCAAACAGACATGGCTTCTCTATAATGTCATCAATAATTAAGCTCTTCCAACAAAGAACAAAATAAATCTCAACACACATATTCACCAGTGAGAGAGACCTTAACGTTTGTGAGGATGGCGTACAACAGGCTGATATGCAAGGGCATGTGGATGTGAGGAAAGAGGATGTTCTGAAACTTTTGAAAAACATTAGAATAGATAAGTCACCGGGGCCGGATGGGATATATCCAAGGTTATTACAGGAAGCAAGGGAAGAGATTGCTGTGCCTTTGGCGATGATCTTTGTGTCCTCACTGGCCACAGGAGTAGTGCCAGATGATTGAAGGGTGGCAAATGTTCCTTTGTTCAAGAAAGGGAGCAGGGACAACCCTGGGAATTGTAGGCCAGTGAGTCTTACTTCAGTGCTGGGAAAATTACTGGAGAAGTTTCTTAGAGACAGGATTTATGGGCATTTGGAGAAGCATAGGCTGATTAGGGACAGTCAGCATGGCTTTGTGAGGGGCAGGTCGTGCCTCACAAGCCTGGTTGAATTCTTTGAGGATGTGACAAAGCATATTGATGAAGGTCGAACAGTGGATACGGTGAACATGGATATCAGTGAGGCATTTGATACGGTTCCTCATGGAAGGCTCATTCAAAAAATCAGGTGGCATGGGACCCAGGGAAATTTGGTTGTGTGGATTCACAATTGGCTCACCCGTAGAAGACAGAGGGTGGTTGTAGATAGAGTGTATTCTGCCTGGAGGTTGATGACCAGTGGTGTTCCACAGGGATCTGTTCTGGGACCCCTGCTCTTTGTGATTTTTGTAAATAATGACTTGGATGAGGATGTGCAAGGGTGGGTTAGTAAGTTTCCAGATGACATGGTGTTGTAGATAGTGTAGAAGGTTGCTGTAGGTTACAACAGGACATTGATAGGATGCAGAGCTGGGCTGAGAAGTGGCAGATGGAGTTTAACCAAGAAAAGTGTGAAGTGATACACTTTGGAAGATCGAATTTGAAGGCAGAATACAAGGTTAATGGCAGGACCCTTAGCAGTGTGGAGTGTCACGAACCAGCAACAAAAGAAACACACTGAGTCATGATTCAGTGTTAAAAACTATTTTATTAGTCACTACTTATGATAATAAAAATAAAAGTAAAAATGTTAGTATGTTAGAAGTAAAAATGTTAAACTTTGAACATTAACCCCAAAAACTAAACTCTTCGTGTGTCTGTGGCAAAATCCCAAATTCCAAGTCCAGGAATGGTTCTTAAAGTTCAGTTCAGCAAGCCATAAGGTGAAACATGAGCAAAGGCTTCTTCAACAACCACCGTTGTCTGAAGATAAGTCGTAGATGTAGAGAAACATAGAGAGAGTAATTACGAAATCCAAATGTTCCACGATGGAACCCAAACAACACCTCAGTGTTTACTCGGTAGTGACTTCCTCACCCCAAAAAGCATCCGAATCGTGGTCGTCCACACAAATACCTGTTTACTTCTACAGGTCAGCAACAAAGTGAACTCCACCAGATTACTTCCAATTTCCATATGTGGATTGCTGTGACAGACACAGTTATTGTTTCTCATCCATCGATAGAGAAACTAGCAGGCTGGTGTCTCTCTCCCTTTTTCTCTCTCTCTCTCTTCGACTTCGACTGACTTCTTCAACAATGTCATTACATCCGTTGTGACATGTATCTTCTGTTGACGTAAGCATGACACACACACACACACACACACACACACACACACACACACACACACACACACACACACACACACACACACACACACACACACACATAATCTTAAAGGGACTCTCACCGAGTCCGTAACAGGAGAAACAGAGGGATCTTGTGGTCCATGTCCATAGATCCCTCAAGGTTGCTGCGCAGGTCGTTAGGGTTGTTAAGAAGGCATATGGTGTGTTGGCCTTCATTAGTCGGGGTATTGAGTTCAAGAGCTGCCACGTAATATTGCAGCTCTATGAAACTCTGGTAAGACCACACTCGGAGTGTTCAGTTCTGGTCGCCTCATTATAGGAAGGATGTGCAAGCTTTAGAGAGGGTGCAGAGGAGATTTACCAGGATGTTGCCTGGATTGAAGAGCATATCTTATGAGGATAGGTTGAGCAAGCTAGGGCTTTTCTCTTTGGAGAGAAGGAGGATGAGAGGTGACTTGATAGAGGTGTACAAGATGATAAGAGGCATAGATCGAGTGGACAGTCAGAGACTATTTCCCAGGGCGAAAATGGCTCACACGAGGGGACATAATTTTAAGGTGATTGGAGGAAGGTATGGGGATGTAACAGGCAAGTTTTTTACACAGAGAGTGATGGGTGCGTGGAACTCACTGCCGGCAGAGTTGGTGGAGGCAAATACATTAGGGACATCTAAGAGACTGTTGGATAGCCACATGAATGACAGAAAAATGGAGGACTATGTTGGAGGGAAGGGTTAGATAGTACAAAATGTCAACACAACATCATGGGCAAAAGGGCCTGTACTGTGCTGTAATGTTCTATGTACATTGATAAAATCATATGGAATCTGCTACAAAGATTGGTTTTGCCCATAATTTCAAAAAAATATTGATTTTAAAATGCTAAATTGTAAAATCCACAAAACTTCAAGTCTGCCAGTTAAATACATTATTAATCTGCATTAATAACCAGGCAAATACCTTTTGACATCCGATTATGCCACTACATCATAAATCACTGAGACTGGCTGTTGAATATATTACAATACTTATGTACTCCAGTGAATTTCTCAATTCCCTGTCAAATGACAGCAGTGAGAGATTGTTGTACTGGCTTGGGAACGTTTTTGCTCATGCCACTGTCTAGATTCAATTCATAGTCAAAAAGAGCATTTCCACAATGCATATTGTTATTGGAGGAATAAGATAAGATATCTTTATTAGTCACATGTACATCAAAACACAGAGTGAAATGCATCTTTTGCGTAGAGTGTTCTGGGGGCAGCCCACAAGTGTCGCCACGCTTCAGCGCCAACATAGTATGCCCACAACTTCCTAACCTGTACGTCTTTGGAATGTGGGAGGAAACGGGAGCACCCGGAGGAAACCCACGCAGACATGGGGAGAATGTACAAACTCCTTACAGACAGCAGCCGGATTTGCACCTGGGTTGCTGGCGCTGTAATAGTGTTACGCTAACCGCTACACTACCGTGCCTGCCCCACACACGACTGTCCCTGCCCCACAGGTGTACAGTGGAAAGCGTTCTGACTGGTTGCATCATGGCCTGGTATGGAAACTCCAAGGCACAGGAATGCAAGAGGCTACAGAGAGTGGTGGACTCAGCCATTTCCATCATTGTCCTTAAGAGGTTATTAATATTAGGAAAAATGTTGACAATATATTGATGATTGATTTTTTTACCTTAAACTGCTATGCATTTTAGCTGCTGAACAGAATAAAAATGTACATATAAACAGATTTGATGAATAAAACACCTATTAGAACTTCAGTAGCTCTGCAGTTTTGCTGAAGATGAATTAGATGCTAAATTCTTTCATAATGACATCTTTGTTCCATACACAGTGTATAAGTCTTTTGCTGTGGCTGAACTGTATTTAGGGTGATCGTCTGAACTTATGAATGTTCACTATTTCAACATAGGCCCAGATAGCTGCACCTCATAATCTGATAGAAAATCCATCTCTCACTGTCATAGCCTTTTATGTCTCTCTCCTTTATAGCTTTTATAGTCTTGTTTACCATTATAATTTTGTACATTTATTCTCTTCCCCATGTCATTATCAAAGTGAAATTAAAGTTTAGCCATAATTATTTACTTCCCAAGATTTTCAATCCTCATTTTGTTTTCAAGTCCAAGCATTGTGCCATATGACCAGATGGACTTAACCATTTTTCCTGTTTTCAACAACAGAGCCCTACATTATGCAAATAAGCTTTGCAGCCTGATTTCACAATACAAACAAGAAAGATTATTTGCAGCAGTGACAAATGGAGGATGAAAATTCGTGGATGTGACTCATATTATTTCATTGAGTGTCAGTTACAAAGAATTCTGAACATAGAAGAAATCCTTGACAGGTAAAAACTTCTGTTCAACTACATAAACAAACAAGATGCACCTTAAGTTAATTTCTTTGTTCATCCAAATTATGCTCCTTTCAACTATATGCTTACATTAGGGACATTTAAGAGACTCTTGGATAGCCACATGCTTACTAATTCCACCAGAGGGCAGATACAGTACATGACTTGAAAAGTAAAAGATGATTATTTTTGCTTTTCAAACCATGTGTTTACCAGGAATTTGTGAATATTTATGCTCTGGAACTCCCTGCCTATACAAAGTCAGCTTTCACATTTGATACTCAGCTGAGGGGAAGTAATATATGTGGTTATGTGAAAGAAAAGCAGGGTACTGAGACCAAAATAGATTGCTCTGCAGGATTCTGGTAAAACCTGATGGCCCTAATGGTGTAATAATTCTGTAAATGCACAGAACTAAAATCTTAATTTCAACCACCTAGATCCCAAATCTGGTGCATTCCTTTTGTGTCATACTCATATAGGCTAGCACTTGTTCATTTTTATTTACCTTGTACCTGGAGAACCAGAAAACATATCATGAATTTATTCTATTAATCAATGCTTTGAAGCATTTTTTCAGCAAACATTTTTGATGCACAGTGTTTAGAAATAGTAAATTCAAGAGAAGTGTTTAGAAATAGTGAATTCAAGAGAAAGGTATCTTGGTGTTGACTTTTGATTTTGTGTAAATGTGAATCTAAGCCCCCAGAAGCCAGGATCAGCACCCTAACAGTCTAGGTTTCCAGGACCCAGTAGACTAATAGCCTCAAGCCCCAAAACCCTATATATCTAAACACTAAGGCCCCAAGAGGGGAAGTTGCTCTGCTGCCCACAAACACCCCAACCCTAATGCAAGGTCCCAGCTTCCCATAGAGTCTAACAGCCAAGGCCCCAGCCCACCCACAATAGGCTCAAGGCCAATGCGCCCACACCCATTTAACCTTCACACTAAGGCCCCAAAACTCCTCAACCTGTCCTCAACAACCAATCCCATGAACACTAGATATAATTAAGACAAATAGGAACAGACTTTATAATAAATTTGATTCATCAATTTGAGCATAACTGATCTCTGCCTCCCCAGCCAAGCCCCCGAATTACTTGGCATGACTGCTTCTTCAACAACATCTCTTAAACAGGTTGATATTTTGCTGAACTCTCTAGTATAACCATGGGTGCATAAAGGGAATGAAGATGTGGTCTCGATAAAAGTGACAGTTAGCAGTGAAGTAAATAATGTCAAATGAAGAGAAGAACAAACACAAGAGAGGCAATTGCCCTGTTGCCCAAAAGCTGACACCCTAGCTCATTAAATGATTTTATACAGAGCTGAGCTAGAAGAATTAGAAGGTTCATCAGAGATTTTGTTACTATTGTCAAAGGTTGTACTCATAACCTCATGAAGAATCTTTACCAAATCTGGCTGGGCCAAATTTGATAAATTTAATGGTATTCAATGTGACAAAATATTAGCACTGTGTTAAACAAAATATAACAAAATTAAATCGCTGTGGATAATTTTACCAATGAAGAAAACAAGATAGCTTAATGTTTCATATTGGAATAAACATAGAGGGGAAAAGTGGTGTTGCTAAAATTATGAGACACGAGAGATTCTGCAGATGCTGGAATCTGGAGCAACACACACAAAATGCTGGAGGAACTCAGCAGGTCAGGCAGCATCTATGGAGGGAAATAAACAGTCACCGTTTTGGGTCTAGACTCTTCGAGACGAGTTCCTCCAGCATTTTGTGTATGTTGCTGCTAAAATTCTTCTGTAATTTCACTAGAAGACTGGAACATAGGCAAATGTGATTAGCTTGGATGGGCATCTTGGTCAGCGTGGACCAGTTGGCCAAAGGGCCCGTTTCTGTGCTGTATGACTCTACGACTCTCTATGACACTAAGATTGATGAAACTACGTGGAAATATAGACAGCTAAATACAAAGTTATGGAGGAAGATCAAGTGAACTTCAGTGGAATTTCCAATCACTGATTAAATTGATTTAAGGCAGACTCTAGTAGAGGTGGTCTGATTAAAATTGATATAATTATATACCGATATAAAGTGTATTGCTAAGTCATTCCTAAAGTCTTAGTACATCCAGATAAAATAAGATATAATTAATTATGCAACATATAATGCAAACGTTGGGTTAATAATCTCTAATCATTTCCAGTTACAAATAAAACAAGCAGTACTCACAGAGAAATAACATTTACTAAAAGTAATATTGAAATTAAACCCGGTACCTTTTGGTCCTAGCAAATATTCTACTCCATCTAGGCTTTTCCCCTTCACTTAGTTAATATGTAGTGACAGCTGAAATTAAAGCAGTTAAAACTAAATATAGACATAATTACTAATTGTTCTTTCTTTTTCAATCTTTTTATTAGTTTTCAAATTAATACAGATTGATATATAGCATCAATATTTATACATGTAATACAAAGAGATCAGAATAACAATCATAGCAATCATAAAGAACAATAAAATATAAAAAAAAATCTGTAGATCCAACAATCTCTTAGTAAATGAATATAATATAAAAGAAAGGAAAGAAAAAGATTTATTATATGTTAAAAAAACGCAAATCAATAAGAAAAATTGTAAACAATATAAACTAAACAAAAAAATTTCACAAAAAAAACAAACAACAAAAAAAAAGAAAAAAAAACTGGGCTAAAATTTCTCAGTAGAAACAGAGCAATATTATGTCGTCAACTCCGTTCCTCCAAGTTGGAAAGTTATTACTAATTGTAATGTGTTTCATTCAAAATGTTGCTTGATAGGTATTTTCAACTGGTAGGATCAATGCATGTGGGAGTAAAGCACGAGCAACAAACTCACATGCTGATGCTCAAAACATCCATAGTTACTCCAACCTCCTCCCAACCTTGACAAAATTCAGTCCTGGCTGCCAGGCAGCAGAGGTAACTTGGGCCAAGAGACTGCTGAGCATCAGCTGGTAAGGTCCTTAACAGGTGGTCAGATTCCGGTGATAAATGGGGACTGGGTTGTGGTTGGGGATGGAAGGCCAGGCCAAAGGAGGAATTCCTCTTCCTCTTGACCCACAAGGAAACAAAAAAAACCACTGGGCTACAGGTCTGTGATCCAGCTCCTGCCAGGTTTGATCTGACAGGAAGACACTGATGCATTGGCTCCTGAAAATATAATTTAAGCAATTCAGTATGATTACCCTTCTGATGTCTCTCACGTTACAGATGCACCTGGAGTCTTCTAACAATGGTAGATTGTGGCCATTATTCTAAGGCACAGCATGATAAAAAGTCATAGGGTCATAGACTTGTACAGCACAGAAACAGGCCTGTTAGCCCACCACATCCATGCCGACCTTTTTGCCCACCTACACTAATCCTATTTGCCTGCGCTAGGATCATATCCATCTATGCCTTGCCTATTTAAGCGCCTGTCTAAATGTCTCTTAAACATAGTGATTGTATCTGACTCCACCACCTCCTCTGGCAGCAAATTCCAGATATCAACCACTCTCTGTGCAGAAGGTCTACCTTAGACCTATGCCATCTTGTTTTTGATATCCCTACCATGGAAGAAAGATTCAGACTCTCTGTCCAGTATATTTCTCAGAAACATGCACAGTTGGCATAGGGAATAGACAACCATGAAGGTCGATGCTAAGGGTCAAGTTCCAAGGCCAATGTAAAAGAGCTTGCAAGGTGTCGCAGCAGACTAGTAATTGGTCCTGCAACACATTACTGGATGGCTGGGTCTCCAGCTCAGTGGGTTTAAGGAGTTCAGAGGTTCTGACCATCCAGCAAACAGCACCTTCCCCTTACACCTGCAACTCCACCAGTGTCTTTGCTGTTGTCTGTGACGCACTGGCCAGGACAACAAATACCCAGGCCATAAAGGTGCAGTCAATTACCCAGCACCTAGATAATGAGTTGCTCAAGGTTGCCTTCTGAGGCCATCTGCAGTTTCCTGCACTGCAAGGCAAAGACAATGCAGTAGTCATTGTTATTGCACTACACAAGAGTACAAAGGCATAAACCCTGAGATGTTTTTTGTGGAGATACTGAAGAAATTGGCTGTCAAGGTTACCCCTCCCCCAACTTTTCCCTCCTCCTCATTCTCTTGATTTCCCCTCACTTGCTGTATCGCCATTTTCAAAGGCTGTTCCCTCTGAAACTGAGGTTCTGCAGTGTGTGGTTGGAATATGACAAGCCAGACAATAATGAATTGTCAACCTACAAAACAATTTATTCACTGTTGCCTATTTTACACTACAACTGAAGGAGAATATAAACCCCTTTATTTCACAGAGCAATTTAATAAGTAGAATCTTAAAGCTAGAATCCGAATGCCTAATTTGATGCTCAAAGGGTAAGAGGTAAGAGATTTAAAGAAACTTTAGGTCAATAAAATGCACTTGGTAGTTGTCATAGCAGTCAATATTTTTGAAATAATGCAATTGTATCAGCAATGTTGTGTAACCATTAGACAATAAAGAACAATTTGCACATGAACATCTGCCCAAAGCAGTGATGGTTATCGGGTTCCTTCCTGATCTAAGCTCACTGCAGATCGACAAAGCATTTCACTTCAATCAACTGTAAAAGATGAGCTCAGTGCTCTGTCATACTTAATAAATAAAACAATTATTTTTTTCTGTGGGTTCCATTATAGAATTTTCAAACCAAACAATTCAACCCACAGGTTAGCATGAAGATGACTAATGGCCTGATTTTAAAATTTGCATTGCTTCTATTTGTTGGCTTTCTTAGGCATTAGATTTTGATTTGAGAGTGTACCCAATAACTTGCCTTGGGGCTAGAACTGTTTATTCTTGCCTCTGGTACTGGCTCCCAGCTACCTGGAATTTGTATTTAGCTACAGCCTCTATTCATTACTGCAGGAATGAGCCAGGAATCTGCATTCACAAATTTAATTGAGGACAGAAGTTCAGATGGCCCTGGCATCATGCCATGTAAAATTGTTCCTCAGGGTCAGTTGAAATGAAGATTTAACAATTCATTCAACTACAGATTTGCAAAGATGCACAGAAATATGGAGGGACTGAAACTGGTCTTTTCCAGCATTACAAACCATAAACTAACAGACTTTATGATTTTTGCTTCCAATGAAATTTCTACACATATTCCTGCTGCTACCCACAGCTTAGGTAATATGAACACCTCATTTTTGTAGCAATGAAGGAAGCATATGTAAGGCTTGGGAAGTTGGAATCAAACAGGGTGCTTGAGGATTATAAAAGAGCCAAAAGGGAATTCAGGAAGGGACTTAGGAGAGCTAGAAGGGGTCATGAAATGTCCTTGGCGAGTAGGATTAAAGGGAATCCCAAGGCATTCTACACATACATAAAGAGCAAGACGATAACTAGGGAGAGGGGAGGACTACTCAAGAATAAAGGAGGGAACTTATGCTTAGAGGCAGAGGATGTGGGCGAAATTCTAAATGAGTACTTTGCGTCGGTATTTACCAAGGAGAAGGGTTTAGAGGATAGTGAGGTCAGAGTGGAGCATGCTAAGGTGCTAGGGCACTTTGAGATTAGGAATGAGGTAGTTAGTTAGGCCTCTTGAAAACCATTAAGGTTGATTATTCTCCAGGGCTTGATGGGACATAGCCCAGGTTATTGAGAAAGGCGAGAAATGAGATTGCTGGGACCTTGACCAAGATTTTTGTATCTTCACTAGCCACAGATGTGCCAGAGGACTGGCGGGTAGCTAATGTTGTTCCTTTGTTCAAGAAGGGAAATGGGGATAATCCTGGAAATCATAGACCGGTGAGTGTCACATAAGTGGTAGGGAAACTAATGGAGAGGAGCCTTAGGGATAGGATTTATGAGCACTTGGAGAAGCATGGTCTAATTAGAGACAGTCAGCATAGCTTTGTGCAGGGCAGGTCATGTCTGACTAATCTGATTGAGTTTTTCAAGGAGGTGATGAAGGTGATTAATGAAGGTAGAGTAGTGGATGTTGTATATGTGGATTTTAGTTAGGCATTCGACAAGATCCCGCATGGTAGGCTCATCCAGAAAATTAGGATGCATGGGATCCACAGTGACTTGACTGATTAGATCCAAAATTGGCTTGCCCATAGAAGACAAGTAGGGTAGTGGTGGATGAATCTTAAAATGGATGGAGGTCTGTGACTAGTGGTGTTCTGCAGGGATCTGTACTGGGACCTCTGTTGTTTGTCATATGTATAGATGATTTGGATGAAAATGTGGTAGGGTGGGTGAGTTGGTTTGCAGATGACACAAAGAGTGGTGGCATTGTGGATTACATAGAA
This sequence comes from Pristis pectinata, assembly GCF_009764475.1. Taxonomy (NCBI): domain Eukaryota; kingdom Metazoa; phylum Chordata; class Chondrichthyes; order Rhinopristiformes; family Pristidae; genus Pristis; species Pristis pectinata. The sequence goes on along the minus strand of NC_067415.1, from coordinate 36,559,388 downwards.
AATTTCCAAAGGATTCAGCGGGATATAGATCAATTGTAGATATGGGCAGAGAAGTGGCAAATGGAGTTTAATCCGGGCAAGTGTGAGGTTCTGCAGTTTGGGAGATCCAACATAAAGGAAGTTAACAGTTAACAGTACACAGTTAATGGCAGGACCCTTAAGAGCATTGATGAACAGAGGGATCTTGGGGTCCAGGTACATGGCTCCCTAAAATTGGCTGCACAAGTTGATAGGGTGGTTAAGAAGGCGTATGGCATGCTTGCCTTCATTAGTCGAGGCACTGAGTTCAAGAGCCAGGAAGTTATGTTACAGCTTTATAAAACACTCGTTAGGCCACATTTAGAGTATTGCATTCATTTCTGGTTGCCTCATTATAGGAAGGATGTGGAAGCTTTGGAGAGGGTCCAGAGGAAGTTTACCAGGGTGCTGCCTGGTTTGGAGGACATGTGCTATGTTTAGTTGGAGGCTTTAATCTGACTTTGCATGAATGTTAGTATTAGGAATTTTTCTTGTTATCAGAGAGAGAGAGAGAGAAGTTTAGAAAGTCCTGCAACACATTGTAATGACCAGTCAATCATAAAGCCACCCTGGTGTGCATTGCACCTCTGCCAGAGTGAGTGTTTGGGTAGAACAGTCATGAATTATAATGATCCATTTCCTGAGCTGACTTCCTGCAGGATAAGCATTTGTCGCAAAGTCCCCAAAGCCCAACAGACACCGCCCTTCAGTAACGCTCAGTCCATCCCAACTTACACAAATCTAGTCAGAGACTCCTGCACACCCTAATGCCTGAGCAGCTTTGGACTTTTTCTGGGCTGATTTTCCCTGTTCACATGATGAATTCAATATGTACCTTCCTCTCCCATGCACATAGAGTCAATATGTGATGCTTGACAGCAAGGCCAACTCTAATCATTTGATAGTAATATTGTTCACTCATTTCAACCATCATCAGAGGCGATAAATGTATTTTAAAAGTCAAGGATCTGCAGAAGGGAGTAAGATTTTGACATTACCATGTTGATTTACTCCCTTTTCTGGTCATTTTAAATGTTTGTTAACACCTGTAAAGATGCATTGCTCAATATGGTATCAACAATAATTGCTGCAAAAGTGCAGCTGATGATCGGCTGTTCTGAAATTATTTGAAGCTATTTATGAAGTGAATTCAGAATTTTCAGTGAATGGCTGTGTGTCTTGGGAGTTAATAGTTTAAGATTTTAATGCAGAATACATTTGTTATTGTCATAATCCATTAGTGACCCTTTGTTTGGCTTGAGATTTTATTTTTGCAGTGGATGAGCTTTTACACTTCCTTTATATATTCTTTGTTCCTCATGACCTGCTTCTACTTTTAAATTCCTTTCTAATAATCATTTTAATATTGTCTTAACCAGCAATATAAAGTTAACAGCCAAATTTGCATCAAAGCAGCAGGGTGACATTGGGGAGAGGTAAATCAGTGGGACCTATTAACTCACCTGTGCAATGTGAACACTGCTGCTCCTCTGACAGTCTTAAACACTTATATACCATTTTCTTTTTCTGAATAATGCTATTGCTTGCATTGTTGCACTAAATTTATCAAAGTAGCATAACGACATTGAAACTAATGTTGTTCTCTTCATATTCATTTTGGAAAATTATCTTAGAAAAATTTTACAGTAAGTTATATCAGTTAACAATCTGATTTCTAGGCTCAACTCAGAATCTGAATCAGAATCAGGTTTATTATCACTGACATATGTCATGAAATTTGTTGTTTTGCAGCAGTAGTGCAGTGCAAGACATAAAAGTTACTATAATTTACAAAAATAAATAAATAGTGGGAATGCACATGTTTGCACTGCCAAAATAACTAATTTCAGAATGTAATATACACAATATTAAAGCAGTTGCACATTTGCAAGAAAAGCAAATGAACATTCGACAAAAGACACTGCTGGAGAGAGGTATAGAATAATTGGGCAGTATGTTTGTATCAATACAATATAAAATGCTTCAAGTCACTACCTGAAATATTCAAAATTACTAGGTTCCACTGAGTGAATTTGTGTTACAGTAGGAGGTTCAAATTTTACACATAATTTTTTTTGCATTAACAATAATGTTGATTTACAGTTTATTTTCCCAGAATTGATTTTTGGACTCCAAAGCCTTGGCTTGATATTTGTTGTGCTATTATGTGAAGTGAATGGTCTTTGTACTGCAGGAAATTACAGGCAGACAGCTTGACAGGTTAAGTCTTAACTAGAGCTCTTCACTAAACAACTGATTTTGAGATGAATCCCTTCTGAGTGCCTAAAATCTTTGATTGTAATGTTCCCACTTTTGCATCTAATATAACCATAAACCTATGTCTGCCTAGTACCTCATTTCACATTCTCAGATTTTTTTTTGTATTTAGGAAATAGTTAGTGGGATGAATACTTTGTGGTTTGAAATGATATAGTGCAGTATTGACTAACTTTTATGAGAGAGACAGACTTTATGAGAGCACTTTTTCTCGCCCCATCTGTTTCCGGAACATTTGGTTGATTGGCAGTGCATTAATTCTGTCAGCTATTTGCTACTAAGCATCCAGGTCATTCCTTCAGACAGGAGGTTGATGTGTGGCCCCTCCTTCCTCCCCACTCCAGCTCTCAAAGCTCAAAGGAGGCAAACTTCCTTAAATCCAGTGCCTGCAGAGTATCTTCAACATTACATGAGAAAATGGAGACCCCTGTAAGCCGCTTTACTAGCAGGTGGATGATCTACTGCCCAGCCCATCCTGACCCAGTCCCACTAAATTACTTTGCACCTCTGATGAGATAAGAAATTCAGGAGGCCAGTTCTGAAAGACTGATCAATATCTATTTCAATACACAGTACCTTTACTGTGATGGAAAAATTAGCCATTATACATATCTTAGATTCTGTTTCCAGAATTTTTTCCCTTAGGCTGATATGAAGTTCTGTATCTGCTACAAATTGGAGAGGTAGTTCTGTTCCACAATGGCAAGCATACACTGAGGTAAGAAATTGATGTAAGCAACAGTAAGAAAGGCAATTTTGAAGGTTAAAATAGCATACCCAAACCAGCAGCATAAGATAGTTAAAATACTTTGGCTGACCTTCTCTACTCTGAGCTATGGTGTTATAATGAACTTCTGTTTTATAAAAATATTTTTCATTCTTTAATCAGAAGTAAAGTTCCAGCACATTTGAAACAGACCTTAAAAGCTTTAAATGAAAAAAAACAGTGCTTCTCTGGCATATAGTGGAAACACAGCTTCATAGATACAGTTGGGATTCATTCCCCTGTGGCTATATGTTGTTGTTTTCAAGACATTAAGATGCCTGCTTTTATGAAGAAAGATAAATTGAGGCAGAAGCAACCACTTGAAAGCTACTTTTACCTTGCTATAGTCAAATTACAAAATTTAGTATCCTTATATTTGGGAGCACATTATATACCTTAGTGAAAAATCATGCAGGCAATGCCAATCATGTGTTGTACGCATTCCGTGGATTATTGGTGCTGTAGCACCCTCAAAGCCCATGAGCAGTTTGAGCTTCCACAGCACCATTCATATTTTGAAGGGCTTCTACCTCTTTTAAAACGGAACCCACACAACCTCATCTGCAAGAGACTGCATGACAATTGGCTCCATAAGTTTTGATGTGTAATCGAGAAAATTTCCAGTCCTGAAAGGATAGGTTCCAGGTTACTGTGTAAATCTCTGAACAAGGTAAAAGCTGGATTTCTCCCATGCACCTTGACATTTAATGCAGCCTTTCTATTGGGCTTGCCAGTTTCCCAAGCATCTTTTGTGCATTACCATAGCCAGTCTGTTGTTGCAGAATCTGTATGATATCTTCTCTTGCATGTGAGAGAGAACTTATTGGGAAATTGGCTTTATAGATATCTTCACAGATGTTGACATATACATTTTTGTCTGGTACTGTATTCACATTCCAAAGGTGTCACTCCTGTCATTGACCTCATCAGCGACTTCTATCCTCTGCTGCCTCTGGATGGATCTGCATGGCTTTTTAGGTCTCTGAATGATCCCTCTCCTCTTTTTCTCTGCTCCACTTTATTTGTCAAGATATCCAGAATGACTTCCAGCCATGGATGGAGAAATGACCCCTTTAAGAGACATGATCTTAGCTTTAATCGGTGCTAGCTAGTAGTTTCAAGTATGCAACCCCTCCCCCACCCCAACCCCTTTAATAAGTGCTAATGCAAATATAAGCATAGTTTTGTTTACAGGATGCTCCAATCATGATAGTGCAGAGAAACTACAAACCTTGTGTAAACCCTGCACCAGTTCAAAGTAGCAAAGGTGATTTACTCATTGTAGTTCCAATTCACATTTTCCAGCAAGAATCAATTTCTCCCCCTTCATCCTTGAAGGATAATTCCTCACACAATTTTTAGAATTAATGTTACTGGGGTGTTGATGAAAGCACTGCAAAGTGTCCCAGAAAGTTTCCCAATCTGTTTTGTGAGTTCCCTTCACAGCTGTAACACCAATGAATATGAAATGAGACACATGTTGCAGAAATATGTCCTCATACTTTAGTAACAGAAGAAATATAACCTCATACTTTAGTAACAGAAGCACATTGCAATCTGCTTCAGAAATCCAGTTGTCAAAGGAACTGAATTTTGGGAGTAAAATAAAATGTGCATCCACTTATACAGCAGAAATACCCAAGCATTAAGTTTTACTCCATACTTTCCAAAAAGTAGATGGCGTCTTTATTCTTCCTACTAAATTGCACCACTTTACAGTTCATTTATATGTCCAATGATGTACAACTATATATAATTTCTTCAACTTATTATTGGCCTGGATTTTTCTAGTTAATGCCAATAGTCAAAATGGAACAGTAGGCTTTTACTTGTTTAAATGGAAGCAATACTGCAAACGTAATCAAACATAGAAGTTCCATACTGAGAACACATGAACACAAGAAAATAGGAGCAGGAGTAGGCTACTCAGTCCCTCAAACTTGCCCCACTATTCAATCTGATTATGGCTGATCAATGCTGACTTCAACTCCTGTGCCAGTTCCCAATAACCCTCAATTCCTCAAAATTACAAATATTTATCTATGTCCACCTTAAATATGTCTAATCATCTGGACTCAATCATCTTTAAGGACAGAGAATTCCAGAGATTCACTACCCTCTGAGAGAAGAAATTTCTATGCACCTCAGTTTTAAATAATCAACCCCTTATTTTGTAGCTCTGCCCCCTTGTTCCCATCAGGCAGAAGATACAAAAGCCTGAAAGCACAAACCACCAGGCGCAAGGACATCTTCTATCCTGCTGTTATAAAATTATTGAATGGACCTCTTGTGCAATAAGATGGACTCTTGACCTTACAATCTACCTCATCATGGCCTTGCACCTTATTGTCTACCTGTACTGCACTTTCTCTGTAACTGTAACACTATATTCTGTATTCTGCTATTGTTTTTCCCTTGTACCATCTCAATGTACTGATGTTGTGAAATACTCTGTATGGATGGAATGCACAAGGTTTTTCACTGTACCCCGGTACATATGACAATAATGATTCCACTGGTAGAAACATCTCAACATCTACCCTTGAGACTGATAAAATAAATAGAATCAAAATATAAAATAATGAATCACTGTCAATAATTGAAATCTGAAGGGATTTACACACATGTATAACATTAATTTTAAATTTTAGAGAGGTTTGTTACCTAGATTTAGGACTTATCACAACATTAATAGGGTATGTACACTGAATTCTATAACACTAATCAATTGTATTGAGACTAGTCTCTGCTTTTGAAGTACTTAAATTTTACACCCATATTTGAATGGGCCAGATGACAAGATACTATTATTGGAAAAGTTTTGGAGGAACAGGGCCACTTAGACAAAAGCCTTCTGATTTCCATTTTTAACTACATGTGGTCATTGGATGCTTTTAATTTATATTTACATAACGTTAGGTGCCTTGACTTTGTTTTACCAATAAATATTCAAAATCCAACCAGACATAACAATTTGCTACAAAGTAAGTTCATGAATTTCCTCATGGTTTCTCCCACTCTAATGGTCAGAGACTCAATTTCTTTTGAGTTTACAGCAAGAAATGGAAGAAGTTGACGAATCCAATAGTTATACATTCAGAACACATAAGAACATAAGAAATAGGAGCAGGAGTAGGCCATTTGGCCCATCAAGCCTGCTTCGCCATTCAATAAGATCATGGCTGATCTGGCCGTGGACTCAGATCCACCTACCTGCCTTTTCCCCATAACCCTTAATTCCCCTACTATGCAAAAATCTATTTACCTGTGTCTTAAATATATTTAATGAGGTAGCCTCTACTACTTCCCTGGGCAGAGAATTCCACAAATTGACTACTCTCTGGGAAAAGCAGTTAATCCTCAACTCCTTCTTGAATCTATTCCCCTGAATCTTGAGGCTACATCCCCTAGTTCTAGTCTCACCTACCAGTGGAAACAACCTTCCTGTCTCTATCTTATCTATCCCTTTCATAATTTTGTATGTTTCTATAAGATCCCCTCTCATTCTTCTGAATTCTAGCGAGTATACTTCCAGGCGATTCAATCTCTCCTCATAGGCTAAATCTCTCAACTCCAGAATCAACCTGGTGAACCTCCTCTGCACCGCCTCCAAAGCCAGTATATCCTTCCTCAAGTAAAGAGACCAGAACTGTACGCAGTATTCCAGGTGTGGCCTCACCAGTACCCTGTACAGTTGCAGCATAGCCTCCCTGCTCTTAAATTCAATCCCTCTAGCAATGAAGACCAACATTCCATTTGCCTTCTTGATAACCTGTTACTCCTGGAAACTTAGCTTTTGCGATTCATGCACAAGCACTCCTAAGTCCTTCTGCACAAAAGCATGCTGCAATCTTTCACCATTTAAATAATAATCTGATCTTCTACTTTTCCTTCCAAAGTGGATGACCTTGCATTTACCAACATTGTACTCCATCTGCCAGACCCTTGCCCATTCGCTTAACCTATCTATATCTCTCTCCAGACTCACCACATCCTCTGCCCAACTTGCTTTTCCACTCAATTTAGTGTCATCAGCAAACTTAGATACTCTTTCACCCAGATACCACTTCTATCCAGATGTTTCACTATTTCTTCCTTAATGATAGCTTCAAGCATTTTCCTGACTACAGACGTTAAGCTAACTGATCTATAGTTACCTGCCTTTTGCCTACATCCTTTTTTAAACAGTGGCATGACATTCGCTGGTTTCCATTCTGCCAGGATCTTCCCAGAGTCCAGAGAATTTTGGTAAATTATCACAAATGCCTGTACTACCACCATTCCTTTCAGTACCCTGGGATGCATCCCATCAGGACCAGGAGACTTGTCTACCTTTAGGCCCACTAGTTTGCTCAGCACTACCTCTTTAGTGACAGCGATTGTATTGAGGTCTTCATTGCATCCATAACATCTCTCTTTGGCATGTTAGATGTGTCCCCCGTCATGAAGACCGTCACAAAATAGTTGTTCAAGGCCTCAGCCATTTCCACATTACCCAATGTTAATTCCCCCTTTTCACCTTCAAAGGAAACTACATTCACTTTAGCCACCTTTTTCCACTTCATATAATTATAAAAACTTTTACCATCGGTTTTTATATTTTGTGCTAGTTTACTTTCATAACCTATCTTCCCTTTCCTTATTGCTTGTTTAGTGGTTCTTTGTTGCTTTTTAAAGTTTTCTCGATCTTCCAGTTTCCCACTACTCTTAGCAACTTTGTATGCATGAGCTTTTAGCTTGATGCCTTCTTTTATTTCCTTAGTTATCCAAGGCTGGTTCTCCCCACCCTTACTGTCCTTGCTTTTAACTGGAATATACTTTTGTTGAGCACCATGAAAAATCTCTTTGAAAGTCTTCCACTGTTCCTCAACTGTCCCACCATAGCCTGTGTTTCTAGTCTACGCTAGCCAACTCCTCCCTCATCCCATTGTAGTCTCCCTTGTTTAGACATAATGCACTGGTTTTAGATCAGTGTATGAGAAATTCGGTCATATTGTGATCACTCTTTCCAAAAGGATCTCTGACTACAAGATCATTAATTTTACCTGTTTCATTGCACAAGACCAGATCTAAGATAGCATTTTCCCTTGTAGGTTCACTAACATGCTGTTCAAGGAAGCTATCACGGATGCATTCTATGAAGTCCTCCTGAAGACTGCCTCAACGAACTTGATTCGCCCAATCTATGTGCAAGTTAAAGTCCCCCATGACAGCTGCCATTCTATTCTTACATGCATCAAATATTTCTTGGTTTATTGCCTATGCCACTGTAATTTATTATTCAGTGGCCTATAGACAACTCCCACCAGTGATTTTTTTTTCTTTTACTGGTTCTAATCTCTACCCAGATGGACTCAACATTCTGCTCCTTAGATCTTATATCATCTCTCACTATCGTCCTGATCTCATTCTTAATTAAGAGCGCTACCCAACATCCCTTTCCTTCCTGCCTTTCCTTCCGTATTACCTGATACCCTTGGATATTTAATTCCCATTCATCTCCACCCTGCAACCACATTTCTGTAATGGCCACTAAATCATACCCCTTTGTACTGAATTGTGCCACAAGTTCACTGACCTTGTTTTGAATACTACAGGTATTCAGATAAAGTGCCCTTATACTCATTGTCCTTTTAGAATCTAGTAACCTTCGTGTCCTTTGCATTTGACTTCTCTGTACTCCGCTCTCACTTTTCTCTTTTCTAACTTTTGCTCTGGTCTCTGCTTTGCCTCCCTCTGTCTTTCTGCATGGATTCCTACCTCTCTGCCATGTTAGTTTGGAGCTACAGCACAGACATTTTGGTCACTGTGAATGTTCGTCTCAACATTACATTCTTGTTTGCATGTTGAATTGGTTCATAGTATGCTGGACAAGATTAGAATCAGAAAAGGGCAATGACTGATGATTTGGGGACAAATCATTATTGATCATGATTAGACAAAATCAGCAACAAACACATTCAAGCATTTAAACTAACAAAATCAAGATTAAGTAACACCACATGGCATTTAAACTAACAAATGAAAATTAAGTCACACAGAGTGGTATTTGGATCTTGAATAATTGAGCAGATATTTTGTGGAACAGAAGCTGGGTCTATCAAAAAGATAATTTCCATTATATCCTGGTTAATATTGTGTCTGTAAAGAGCTAAAAGGCTATTAATAGATCTTAGAAGAAAGAGAAATAAATACTAATCTGGAGTATTTTGTTCTCAACTTTATTCTTTTAGTATGCTATTTTATATTCAGGTGATTGGTCAAAGGTTTTTCTTAACCAGTGTGATTTAAGTAGGATTTACAGGAAAACCTTTGTTCAGGAAAGTAGAATTGGAAAACATCTTTCCAGGCAAATCACCGCAGTGTATTTCATTTCTGCTTCTTACAAAGCTATTAGCACTTGTATAAAGTAACCGTTAAAGTATTGTCATTTTGATATAGACATTACAAATATGATATTAATGTCACATTTAGGTTGTAAGGTATGAAAGTGTAATATAATATTCAAACAGTCATAATATATTTTTAGCAAAAAACAAACTTCTGGACAAACTCAGCGGGTTGAGCAGCATCTGTGGGGGAAAGGAATTGTCAATGACTCAGGATGAGGCCCTGCATTGGTACTGAGAGTGGAGAGGGAAGATAGCAAGTACAAAGAGGAGAGGTGGTGGGGTGGAGTTGGGAGGCAGAAGCAAGTGAGTGATAGGTGGAAGCAGACAAAGTCAAAGAAGAAAAGGCAGATGGAGTCAGATGGGGGGAGGGGAGAGCGAAGGTGGAGACAGCTGCCGATGATGTGGGAACACAAAAAGTACCAGTGCTGGAATTTACATAAGGAAGTGTACAGGTTGTAGGTGGATGGAACCAGGAGGGAAAAGGGGATGAAAATGGGGGATGGGGTCTTGGGGGGGTGGGGTTGAGGTTATGGGAAAAGGAACAAAAATGGGAGGACTGGAAGTGGATTGGAAGGACAGAGAGGGGAACACAGGAGGTCCACCAATTACCTACTGACCCCTTTCTCACCTTGCCCCTTTCCTCTTTCTACTTGCTACTATCTTCCCTCTCCACTCTCAGACCTGATGCAAGGTCTTGACCTGAAATGTCAACAATTCCTTTTCCCCCACAGATGCTGCTCGACCCTCTGAGTTCCTTTGCTAGTTTGCTTTTTGCTCCAGATTCCAGTATCTGCAGTCTGTTGTGTCTCAATAATATATGCTTTACATGTTACAACTAAACCTTTAATAAAAATAGAAATTGTTAAAACTAAAAATGTACTCTGCTTTAAGCAAAGTGGTGTCCATATTTTACATCCTAGTATTGAACTGAAAGAGCTACTGAGAATGGTTATCGGTCACTAAATATGAAGGGACAGAGCTGTTTTATTTCAAAGATAGTTTCTATTCCATTTGCTGCTGCTTCTGTTCCTAAAATATTTGCCAACAGGAATGTGGCCATTGAAAGGGACCATTGAAATAATTTTAGCCATTCTTATCATTGAAGGTCTTATCCTTATGGCCCAAAGCATCGCTTGTTATTGTCTCATATATTACACAAGGCCCATTAACTATAAACCATTTAAATTCTTTAAGTAAATCAGGATGCTTAGTTGCACTAGGTGGCAGCCTATTCCATAATTTGGCAGGAAAGAACAGAAGAATTGTCAGGAATGGGAAAAGGGCAATCAGTACATCAAAAAGTCAAGGAATATAAAGCCAGACAGAAAATAGTGCAATGTCATTATACTATGTCTATCTTTAATTGTGAAGTATTTTATGTTTAAAGAATGAGATAGGTCATACATTAATTTCAATCTGGAATTGTATTTACTTTTAAGTGTAATCTATATCATAATCTATTAAATTTTACAAGCCAAGAGAATCAGACTCAATGTAAGTGAGACATGATAGACCTGTATTTTTCATTGCAGTTTCTGGAACTTTATCCTGCTTCCAAAACATGTTGAAACATTACACACACTTCTTTTGTAAATTCAAGACAAATCCTCTAATCACCTGATACACAGGCAAATATACTTTCCTGCAGGATCTTTGGGTTATGGCAAAGAGCATGTGCCCGTGTACTCCTGCTAAACCAGAGATTATGAGAGGAATAAAACTATCACTATTGCCGCCCAGCTGCGCACAAATGAGGATTGGGACCATTCTGATTTGCATGACTCTATATCATATTTTGCAGTGGAAATGCACATAGAGGTTCCAGGGACCTGAAACAAAAAGAAACCCAAAGAAAACCATAACAACATTTACATCTACTTTTCATTTTCTTTTTCACAGTAGTTTGTCACAAACCCTTCATTTCTGGCAGCCACCTGCCTCGATATACTCCCAAACAACAAAAATTTCACTCAGTTTAAACCTTACCTAATAGGCTGCCTACCATTCTCTTGTTTCTTCACTCACCATACTTTTTCTTTTTTATGATGGTTCAACATGCTTTTGTGTTTTGGAATAGTTAGCCAAAACACCTTGGCATGGTCCACTAACGCCATGCCAGAATTCTCTGAAAGGAGAGCAGGGGCAGATCTAGTGTATCTTGTGAAAGAGAAATAGAGTATTGAATAGCAACAGCGTCCATGAATAGTTCATTGCAGAGCTGACTAATTACCCTGGGAGCTTTCTGTCAAGAAGGGGTCCAATGCAAAGGAAAATTGTACAACAATTATACATGGTTAAAGGAAAATTCTGTTTTCGCTTATGAAAAACGATGATAAATCATTTTCCCTTATCTGTAGCCATTGCTGCAAATACAATAAATCATTTGAAGAAACAATTTGTACATGCATTCTGAACTTGACAGAGAGCTACCAATTGGTTTGCAAGAAAATGCAATTTCTCATGTAAGATCCAATTATGATCTCAGAAAATGATTCTGAAATATTTTTATCATGATCACAATTGCTTGGATTTTGGTACAGGAAAAGGAACCATTTTCTAATGCAGCATTGGTCAATGAAATTATAACCACATCTTTAAACCCTTCACTGAACTATGAGGAGAAATTTAGAAATGACGTTCAGCAGAAAATCTGACAGCTGTAATTGAGTCAAGCCCAATTTGTTATTGTTTGCTGGATATGGTTACTGACACTAAATCTCAATTGAAAGCTGGGAGAAAGATTTTCGTACATTTTAATTTTGACTGGATAAACCATGCAACATTCATGATATTGCCTTGTTGGTGTTTCGCGTATGATTGATTAAGCAAGACTTTGAACTGGCAGTGAGCTGTTGGTATTTATTGGACTGTAAAGGCAAATAATTTTTTTCTGTTGTTTTTGGCTGCTGGAAAACTTGCCAACAAAAGGTTTGAGCTAAATTTGGAAAAGCTAGTCCTAGGCACCACCCATGGTGAATTTGACATGATTGGTCCAAACTCTGGATTTGTTATTTTGGCAAAATAACATCTGAATGCGAATTGTTCAATAGTCAATGTGTCATTTACCAAGTGAACTTTTGTGCCAGATGGCAGCAGATGATTCACTAAACAGTATGATGGTAATTGTTATGACCATCGTTAATATGCCAAATCATCAGTAATTTGTTAAGCCGGTGAAAGATGCAAATGCCATTTATTCAGAAAATCATGTACTTTGCAATTATATTGCAAAGTATGTGTCATACTGGCAAAGTTAAGGAAAAGTGCTTGTCAAACTGCAAAACTTATTCCGAGACTTTCCCACCAAGAAAGACAAACTGAATATGAGTAGTCATCCCAATGAACTGAATACATGATAATTGAACTCTTTTTTTCAGGCTCGCTAGATTGGACTTGTTTTTTCCTAGGCAGGTATGATGAATTAAGACTGGCTTACTATAATATCAGAGTTTAGATAAATAGGAATTACAACATGGAAACAAACTGTTTAGCCTGGCCAGCCCATGTCCTTCTCCTCTTCATGGGGATACCATTTCTGTTTTGGAATATTCCTGGTCACATGATGTTTGATCCAATAACATAATCATGTGTTGCTTTATCATATAACATATGAGAATGTAATTTGCCTGGTTTTGAGTGTCTCCAAACCCCCAAATAAAATTCTTGACTTGTTGTTTCACAGTGAGACAAATAGCACAAATAAGTTTATGTATTAAAGAAACATTGCTAAGAAGGTATTAATCCTAAAATAAGTTATTTTTATGCTGTTTCTACAGCATAGATCAAAATGAGAAACAAATACATAACATTGATTTAAGAGAAAAATAGCCGCTATGAGAAACATGTAAATAAACTTTTTATACAACTTCATAACATTTTATAATGTAGACCAAGTTAATAAAACCAGAATTAAACCTAATTCATTTTATGGTCTTTTGCACCTGATCACTGGTACTGGAGACAAGGCTGAATCCTCAGCTTGAAGTATCACTAACTAACATGAATGTCTGCTCACTAGAACTTGTGTTGTTCTGTCTCTGCTCTTCTCCCCCTCTCTCTCTCTCTTCCTCGTCTTTCTGTTAATATTGCTCACATTCTCTTTCCTTCCTTTCCCAGTTCATGTTCCTTTTTCTCTTTCCTTTACTTTATGTATGTCTCCTTCCTTTTCTCCCTCAGTTGCTTTTTCAGGACTCTTTTTCACTGATCTTCATTGGCCTTAGTGTTTTTATCCTCCTGAACAACAATCGGTAGTGTGTTCTGAATATCAGGAAGAAGAGAAGGTTTCAGATGACACAAGCTGATTGCAAGTGCTGATAGCCAGAGTACTAAGCAAGGAAATCTACCTATGAGGGTAATTTCTCCTGAATCATCAGTAATAGCATTTAAGCAATTAAATGTCCATTCTGGTAGACGTCTGCTGAAAGGTGGTCAAGAATCCAACTTCTTTAGTTAATAATTCTAATCACATTTACTTACCCTGTTCTCAATTTCCTTTAACTCCTTCCCCTTCTCCCACCTATTCAATCTCATTTTAAACATTGACATATCTTTTTCCTTCATCGCATCGGTGCTGTGGTTTGTGTAAAAAGTAACACTAATAATTGATCTGTACACGAATGTAAAGGTTTGCACTGTTTTATTATTGTTTTATTATTGTATATAGTTTGTCTTTTATTATGAATAAAGTTTATTTTGGATAAAAATTTTAAAAAATAGTTTTGAAAATGAATTTCACAGATCATTACGCTCCTGTAAAGAACTTTCTTCCACTGCTTAATCTACCTAAATTGTTATTCTGTTCTAAATGGAACTATTATTGCTACTGTAACAAACCAGGTTCATTTCAAAATATTTCCATCTCAACTACTTCCACCTGCATAACATCAACCTAACCTTACTTCAGTGCCTTCTAATCCTCCACTATTTATTCATATTATCCAAATATCTTGTCAGCACAAATCCCACTCACCTGCCATTCATATCCTTGTTTCCTTACATTCGTTTCTGGTCTTTTGGTGCCACCAGTATAAAATTTATATGCTCCTATTTAAATCCCATTCAATTTGCCTCTGAGGCCTCCACAAAAATTTGATTGGATGAATTCAAATGGTTGTAGGAAAAATGACTGCAGATGTGGGGGATGACAATACATTTTACTGGATATTGGAATGGAAAGGGAGTAGTGGTTAACATAACGCTATCACAGCACCAGTGACCCGGGTTCAATTCCTGCCGCTGTCTGTAAGGAGTTTGTACATTCTCCCCGTGTGTCTGCGTGGGTTTCCTCTGGGTTCTCCGGTTTCCTCCCACATTCCAAAAAGACTCACAGGTTATGAGTTGTGGGCATGCTATGTTGGCAGAGCGGCGATACTTGTGGGCTGCCCCCAGCATATTCTCAGTAACGCAAAAAGATGCATTTCACTGTTTCGATGTATATGTGACTAATAAACAAATATCTTATCAAAGTCACAGTAGGAAATGCAAGTAGAAGGAGATAAGAGGACATAGTTGCTGCACGTGATCTTGTCTGTTGTAGCCGTATGCGGCGCGTGGCAGAAAAGAAAATGCAGAAACACGGAGGCTGGACTGGAGCACACTTTACTGAATCAGACAAAACGTGCGCGCTCGCTAAAGTAACTGAGAGCCTCTCCGGCGGATGTGACATGTGGTCCCCGCCAGAAGGCCTGCCCCGCGGTTGGTCTGCGTCGCGCTCCCACGCATGCGCCCGCGGCCACCGATGGCAGTTCGAGTCCTGCAGGTACGGGCCGCTACACCCCCCCCCCCCCCCCCCCCCCCCCCAGAATCACCCATCGGGGGCATGGGATCCCTAGTCTGTGTGTCCACCTTGGGTGGCCTGCCCCGCCGGCGCAGTGAGGGCACCTTCACTGGCTGTCCGCTGTCCAAATGTGCCGGTTTGAGGCAGTCCACTGTGAAGGTCTCTTCGCGGCCTCCCACCTCCACGACACACATAGATCCGTTGTGCCGGATCACCTTGAAGGGTCCTTCGTACGGCCTCTGCAGAGGGGACTTGTGCATGCCCCTGCGAATGAAAATGTACTCACAGTCCCTGAGATCCCTAGGAACAAAAGACGGTGTAGTGCCATGTCTGGAGGTTGGAACCGGTGCCAGGCTCCCCACCTTGTCCCACAGCTTCGTCTGGCAGTTGCTCGAGGAACAGCTGCTCGAAAAGGAGGCAGGGTTTATGGCTATCTATGAGTGCCAGCATGTCGTCCATCAGCTCGGATGGCTTGCGGTCACCCAGGCCGTCCATGCGCAGGAGCCGCGCAGCTCGTTCGCGGCGGGAAAGTCCGAAAGTGCAAAGGAGGAGTGCCTTGATTTTAATGTACCTGTCCTCCGTAGGTGGATGGTGCAGGAAGTCGATGATCCGTGCTGCCATGTCCTGGTCGAGCGCGCTGACCACGTAGTAATACCGCGTGGCGTTGGCTATAATGCCTCTGATGCTGAACTGGGCCTCAGCCTGCTCGAACCATACATAGGGCTGAGTGGCCCAGAAAGTCGGGAGCTTGAGCAAGACTGCGTTGTATGAGTCATTGGGATTTATGTCGCAGGTTCCAGATGCCGTCTGGGAGCGTCGGGGTCACCAAATGTAGCCGTACATGGCGCATGGCAGAAAAGAAAATGCAGAAACACAGAGGCTGGACTGGAGCACACTTTACTGAATCAGACAAAACGCGCGAGCTTGCTAAAGTAACCGAGAGCCTTTCTGGCGGATGTGACACGCGGTCCCTGCCGGAAGGCCCGCCCCGCGGTTGGTCCGCGTCGCATTCCCGCGCATGCGCCCGTGGCTGCCGCTGGCGGTTCGAGTCCTGCGGGTCCAGGCCGCTACACTGTCATCAAATAAGGCTGCATTAACTACATAAATTGCATCACAGAAACTAGCATGCATAATTTCTAAGGGAACTCTTTTTGATTATTTAGCAGTACTAGTTTGAATAGTAGCATGATACTTTTCACTTTTACTCTTTTAAAGTGTTATGCCATTGGGTTTCTTATATTGGGTTTCAATACCTCCAGCACAATTATTCTCAACACTGGTGCCCTGCAAAGCTGCGTCCTCAGCCCTCTACTCTACTCCATATACACTCATGACTGTGTGGCCAGATTCTGCTCTAGCTCCATCTACAAGTTTGCAGATGATACCACCGTTGTAGGTCGTATCTCAAACAGTGATGAGTCATACAGGAAGGAGATAGAGAGTTTAGTGGAATGGTGTCATGACAACAACCTTTCCCTCAATGTCACAGCTTGGTACGGCAACTGCTCTGCCCAGGACCGCAAGAAGCTGCAGAGAGTTGTGGACACAGCCCAGTGCATCACGGACACCAGCCTCTTCTCCTTGGACTCTGTCTTTACCTCTCATCGTCTTGCTGTAGCAGCCAGCATAATCAAAGACCCCACCCACCCAGGACATTCTTTCTTCTCTCCTCTTCCATCAGGTAGAAGATACAGGAGCCTGAGGGCACGTACCACCAGACTTAAGGACAGCTTCTACCCCACTGTGATAAGACTATTGAACGGTTCCCTTATACAATGAGATGGCCTATGACCTCACGATCTACCTTGTTGTGACCTTGCGCCTTATTGCACTGCACTCTCTCTGTAGCTGTGACACTTTACTCTGTACTGTTACTGTTTTTACCTGTACTACATCAATGCACTTTGGACTAACTCAATGTAACCGCACTGTGTAATGACCTGTACAATCGGTCTGTAAGACAAACTTTTCACTGTACCTCGGTACAAGTGACAATAATAAACCAATACCAATACCAATGGTAAGCATCTGAATGAGTATTTCCTTTGAGAGAGGGAAGGGAAAGCTGGAGATTTCTTCACCTGTGTTTTAATCGTCCAAAGAATAACAAAGGTATAACAATGGGTTGAGGTTTTATGTCTACTTTCTTGATGGTCTTAGGAACAGGAGATTATATAGCAAAGGCAAAAGAAGGATGGGACAAATGTAAATTCAAATAATTTGCAAAATGTACAATGTCTTTAACTTGAACAAAGTTATAAAAATATTACTTATTTACCTCTTTCCAGAATACAGAAATAAATAAAGTGAATATAGTTTGCAATATGTGATTATGTTTGATTTTAATTCATGTTATGAATTAATACTTTTTTCATAAAGACAACAAACAGCATTGTACCAGAAGTAGTTTAATCACCCTGTAAACTCCATTTCTAGATGTGGAGGAGGTGTTAATTTCTAGGTTGGTACCATGACTGTTTGATCAATGGGTGATAATAATGCTGCGATCATGTTAATTCACCATTTACATTTGATGCACAATTATTTTTTTGACCACTTAGCCAAAGACAGGGAAGTTCAATACCAGTTGGCAATTGAAAAATCACTTTGCTAGCCTCTGTATTTACTGGACCACTGACCTTACTGATGCAGTATTTTCAGCACTTTCTGTTTTTTTATGCTAATAAAAGTAATTATCTCAACTTCTGATTACTGGTCTGCAACTGTTTTATCTTGTTTGCTGATGTTTGCAATGCTGGAAGCAGGATATCTACCTTGTTTACGTTGTCTTCTGCCACTGAAGAAAACTGGAAATCTAAGTGAAGCATTTTATCCTTTCTCTTCAATGTCATAAACTGTTTTACAAAACATTAACTCGCATGAGAGAGCAGGAAAAATGTGTATTGCCCTGGGCAAGATGACATTCACATGTATACATCCTATTGTTTTCATTGAGAGGAAAAGTTCTGATAGGAACCACTTCCATGATCTAATATTCTAACAAATAATTGAGTGACTGGCTCAATTATTTAACTTCAACATAAAAAAATCTAAATCAAAACACTAATGTAACAGGCTTTATTATAAAAACATTAATGACTGATGCAGCTTCACAAAAGAACCTCACCCATAATTTGTGCTGTCATAAAACCACTTTTCAGGTTCAGTTGTACTGCAATTCAATGCAATAATAGGAAAGAATATTCTTAATATTTTGAGTGGGCAGGTATGATTGTACTGAAATAACAATTTTTACTGTTTGCCTTGCTCAGAGATTGCATTCTGAGTTAGGAGGTTATGAATTCATGTCCAAACCAAATTATCTTGGTGGCAATTCATGGAATACCAAAGTGCCTGAAGTCCCATATTTCGGGTAGGTTATTAAATTTTTTGCAGTACCAGATGGTTGTAACAGATCCCATTCCACTATCTGAGAGAAACTGGAGAACTCTTTCGGTGCTCCAGCCTGCATCTATCCCTTAACCAAGGTCACTTAATACAGATTATTTGGACATATATTTCATTGCTGTTGTAATTTAAAAATTGGCTTCTTTGTTTGTCAGTACTGTAATAGAGATTGAACATCAAAAATAGACTTCATTGGCTGGGAAGCATTTTGCTGCATCTCAAGGACATGAAAGACATGATATCAATGCAAAGTTCTTTCCTTCGAAGCAAAATACAGTTACTAAAAATACAAAACAGAATCACTTCCATTGATAAAACCTTCAGAACTGAAACCCAAAAGATGAGCAACCTCCTTTGAATGGTGGAAAAGAGAAAAAGGAGAGGGAGGAAAGCAGACAACAAGTCCAAGCCAAAGCCAATCATGTTTCAAAGGCATAAAGGAGAAGCAGAAACCTGTTAAATAAAATGAAAGGTTGTCAAGAGGCTTTGCAAGAACAGAAGAACATGAAAGGAGCTAATATAATGAATAGCACAGGAAGGACATAGGGGATAAAATGAAAATGGAATATTGGAAATGTGGTCCACCGATCTTGAAAAGAATAAAAATTAAAGGTCAAAGATGCAATTGTTCTGCTGAGCACTGGTACAGATCTAATGGACTGAATTGCCTCCTTCTGTGTCGTAATAAGTATGGAAATAAGTCAAATATTTGGGCATTGAAACCCCATACAACTGTATATTGATAGATTCCACATGGTCTCCCTTCAGAAATATACAAACACACTCGACGTGCTGCTTAATTGGGTGCATATAATTCTACAAAGGTATATTTGACTTTCAGTTTCACTTGATGACCTCTGAAAATCAGTGAAATTTCCAAGATTAACACTTTTTCCTGATAAAACAAAAGCAATTTATTACAAATATTGAATATCTGGAATAAAATAAAATGAAGCACTCAGCAGGTCAGACAACGGGAGGTCATCCACCAATCAGCCACTTTCCTCTCTCCATTCATGCTGCTTTGCCTACTGAATGTTGTTAGCATTTTGTGATTTATTTCAGATTTCCTGCATCTGCAAGGATTTGCTTTTAGCTTTATTGTTTAATTTGTGGCCTTATGTCTTCAAGGGATAGCCATTGGTTCTAAAGGATGTTCCTACTGGGTTGCACAAATGTCTGTATTATGAACAATTTTCCTTGATGCCTGACTGACAAAGGATTGAATCTTTCACATCATTGTTTTGTCACAGTGAGGATTGCAAATCAGTTCTTGGGATGCTATAAAAAGTCAATATTGACCTGAAATAGTGAGATGATTCTGTCACTTAAATCAATTGAAAGATTAATAGATTTTGTTAAGCAAGGATATTAAGGGTTACAGAATCAGGAGTTAAGATACAGATCAGCCATCATCTAATTTGATGGCAGAACAGGCATGCAACACTGGATGGCCTACTGCTGTTTGTATGTTCCAGGAGCACAGTAGGTGATTCACCTAACCACTGAACTGAATAGGTTTAAGCTTTAACATTTAGTTGTTCAAAAGTTCATGTGGCTCTGGAAACAAATTCTACATTATTTAGTGTGTAGCAAAAATAGTGAAAATCTTTCTACTGGGTATTAATTGAGCATTAATTAAGCAGTCTTTTTAAGTGAAAAAAATGTCCTAAAGTAAGTTATTGTGCAGAATATTAGCTTAGGTTTGTTATTAACTATATGAGGTAATATATCAAAAAACATGGGTCACTCTCTATAACAGTAGTATTATTGATGTGGAGGCCCACTACAATGTTTAAAGAACTGTCAAAATGCCATGTGAGAATGAGGGATCCTGCAAAAGAGAACATAAAGGGGGAGGTGGGGAAGAAACCAAATGCCATTCCCACATTGTTGATGGAAATGCATCAATGCAAAGTCTTTTTGTTGAAGCGCGCAGTGATTGAGTGCTCTTGCTGCAGGTTGCCAGGGTGAAAGAACCCAGCTCCTGGTCTGTCAGCAGACTGAGTGCGACTCCCAGTCTACCCACCACCGCCACTCACTCCCTTTTGTTCCCATCCCTGGCAGCGGGGATGGGACGGTGCGGCGCCTGCGCAGTCGGGCCATTCCTGGCGCAGGCCATTTGACCTCATCCCGGGAGCAGAAGTGGGAGGGAAGCGGAACCGGGATCAGTGGGATTGGCCGCTCCGGCAACGGGGAAGGAGGTAGCGAAAGACGGAGCAGCGAGGGAGCGGGAGGCAGGGAGTCGGAGCGGAGCCGGCGAGGCAGAGGTGAGTGGTGCTGGCGGCGGTGTGGGAGATGCGGGCACCCGGTGCCGCTGCGGCCTCTCTGCTCCGGGGCCCGTTCCCCGGGGCTCGACACCGCCAGGTACTGGGCTTCGAGTGATTGTCAGCGGGAAACGGGAGTGCCCTCTCTCTCTCTCCCTGGGCTACCAGTCAGTGAGGAAGTTCAGCAGAAAGGTGCAGCCCTGCGATGAGGGACAAAAACAGCACGGCACAACAAATTCACCCACAAAGTGCAACTTGCTTTACGTTTAGCTCTTCCCTCCTTCAATTTTAATGCTCAAGTCGAGTTTTAATCTTTGCAACACACATTTTGGAAAACGGTACTAAATACTATCATGTGCGGATGCAATAAAAGCCATTCATATTGTATTTCAGATGTGTTGTCTAAGTAGCAAAACTACCCACAGAGTTCCCAGAAATGCTTATTTTAAACCCAGTGTGCTTTTTTGCTCAGCCTTTCTCCCTTTAATTTCCATTCCAGCTTCCTGTTTGTAATTTATGCGGAGTTCTCGGCTGCTTTGCGGGTGCCAGAAGGCCTGTGGAAATGCTCCTAGATTTTGATTGTTGGCAAGGTGTTGAATATTGAGCCCCACTACAGTACAGTGCCTTCACCTGGATCCATGAAAGCTTAAAATTATATGGTGGTCTGGGAGACATTAGGTGAGAGGTTAATGTCTGGTGAAAGATGATAGGCTGGAAAGGGAAGAGTCAAGTATGGATTGTAATCCAAGTGAAGATGAGTATTTCAGGGACAAATGGATTGAGGTGAGAGCTTACTGAAGTGAATGTAAGATAGGCTTTTGCTGAGGAAGGTTATAGAGTCAGAAACAGTTCCTAGTTAAAAAGGAAGCATTGTCAATAATTAGGGAGAGGACTAGAATTAGTGACTTTTGGGGGAGGGTGCATAGGCAGTGTCTTTGATCTCTCCAATGTTTAATAAGAGAAATTCACACACAAAGTTGAGGTCGTTGGTAAGAGGTTGAGAGCAACAGTTCCCAATTTTAAAGATGAGCTCTGAGAATTTCTGGTCAGTGTGGGTAAATGTTATGATACTTGATGCCTTTACTTAATGATGAATTATGACTTTGTTTATTGGTGAGCTTTTGTGGGCACTCCACTTTTGTTCTCTAAGTCAGTGAAATACATAGTTGTTTTTCTTGTCTAGATGCAGCACACAAAAATGCTTTGCGTGTTATTGAAATCCTCTGCATAAATAACAGTGAATAAAGCACTTCTGAAAGTAATACTTTATAATTGAGAAATATTTTTGGGTTATATTGATTATTGAATATCTCTTTAGCATTCATATTATATCTATGGTTTCTTACTGAGAGTTTTTGGATTGATTTAATGTATAGTTTTTCTTGGAGAGGGAAAATTGTTAATGTTGAAACTACTATGAATGCTTTTGTAGAGGATTTGCTATTTAAATCTCAAGTTAAAAGTATTACATCCAAAAGTTAACAGCTGCTCAAAATTATGCTTTAGATCATGAAATTGTATGCAAGTGTCTCTTTGCAGTTTAATTCTGTTTTGTGAAGTCCTAGATCATTAAAAGCATTGGATATCATATTGTTAACTTGTTTTAAAACTGGATAACTAGTTCACTTGGAACAGAGAACTTAAATCAAGAAATGTTTTGGCAAAATAGGGACATCAGCAGAATTTGAAATTATTACATTCTCAGTGTTCATATCAAGACACTTTGAGGTTTCCCTCCTTGAGTTGTGAAAGCTGGAAATTGTTGCATCTTTGCCAAGAATTATTGTGACCTGATAGATACCGTTTCCTAGCTGAACTAGACTGAACTTTTATATATTTAAAAATAAATAATACCCCATTTATAGAAGTAATGAGGAACCAAAATGTGTGACTTGGCTTCTGTGTTGCCGTTGTTCTGAGCCAGAGAAATTTGACAGAAGGGAAACCCACCTTGAATTTCCAAAAGCTGAAGGATGCCAGATGTGGCATCTGAGTTTGCTTTCCTAGTAATCTTAATTGGTAGTTCAAAAGATAAACAGTGTCAAGAAAAAATATGCTGAAATGAACTCATAATTAATGTTATGTATTTTTACACTGGTGCTGGATAGTTATATGACCATTTAGGATACCATGGCTCCATTCCTAATTATAAAAATCTTCATGTAAAGTGAAATCTGTTTGGTTTTATTTGATTTGAAATATTAGAACATTTTGTATTATATTTACTGTAAAGATTTTAAGCAGCTTTTGGAGGAAATTAGGTGCTAGCTATTTCATTGCTGGTACGGGGAATGCTGTGATGACTAGGCAGACAAATTAATGTTGTTGCATCTTGAGCCAATTTTTGCCTTTGTATGCTGCTGAGGAAATGTCATGGTTTAAAAATTGGAACTTTATCAACTATAAATAGGCAGCTTTTTTAAAAAAATTACTGGAGAGCATAATTCTTTCCTCGGTCAGTTTAGTAAGTATGACTGAAATCTTAAGTGACCTAGTTTCCTTCTGAGCACAGCCTTCATTTAATGGTATGGTAAATTAATTCATACATTAGGTTTATACGAAATGTCCACCACGTTTCTGCACTGATTCTCAGTCATATAGTTCCTGCATCTTGTAGCAAAGAAAAATGTTTCAAAAGTTTCAATCAGCTAGAAACTTCTTGTAGCACTATTTTGTTTTGTCTGAAAGAAAACCATTCGTATTCGACAAAAGAATTAAACTGATAGTGAACCCCCATAACTGACTTGCTCTGAATACCCATCTCAGTTCAACATAAATATCCTTTTTGGAATTCAATTTCCTCTGAACTATAAACTTGAAGTTATGTTCACCATTGTGCCTATTTTGTCAATTTTAAATGTTCTATCCAATCTCAAGAGAGAGAACCACTTGTGACCAAACCAGCTTTAAGGAATCTACCAAATCGAAGCATTTCTGTTTAAGAGTATGAAAATAGAAGCACTTAACTACCTTTCATGTGCATTTGGTACACACTGGAAAGCTTATGATCAGAGAAGCTCTTCATATTCTAAAGAATAGACCTTAATGATGCTGAAAAGTTTGTTAAGCACAAGATGTGCAAGAATATCTGATCAAAATACATTATTGTGGTGATAGAGAATAATATCACTGTGGTGATAGAGAAATGGTTAGATTTACAACTAGGCGAAGGTCTGTTGACTGGATACGGGAGATCATTGTACAGATCACCTGCTCATTTCTCAAACGCTACAAAATTTTGAACCATGGAAGTGTGGCTCTGGGCACATGTGAAAAGAAGCATCAGGCCATGACCTGCAGAAAATTCCCATGCATGAAATGTACTCTAACTGAAAAAGGAGATGAGTTTACATTATATTACAACTTTTAAGTCATTCTTCTTCCGCTATCATCAGTTTGTACATGTGTTAACTAGTGCCAGTATTTAAAGCTAATGGTATATTTTATATAGCATGCAATTATTATGCTCCTTTGTTTTGAAAACCAGTGCCATTATCCGTGGCAGCCTAGTCTTGTCAGTGCTGATGTTGAATATTATCAACCAGAAGTAAGTTAGCTTGTGGAAACAATAGTTTCTAAACTTTTGGAAATACAATAATCCAAACCTTGCTATATACAAGTTAAGTAATATTCACAGAAACTGAATCTAAGTAGGTTCAGCAACAATCTAAATAATTTATGACAAAGGTTTTGAGTTTCCACATTGAAATAAAGTTAGCTTCAAGATAAATATCAAGTTTGGAGTTTGTTCTGAAATTACATATGGGTGTTAAAAATTATTTATTATAATCCTGGATGATATTTTAAAAATACAGCACTGAAATATTGAGTATTTCATCTGTCTGGTGTAACAGAAACCAACTGAGTCACAACTGATATTGATCATGTAAATGAGGAATGTCCAAAGTTTTATTCTTGTAGAGTCCAGTTTCAGGAGCGGAACACTGGGGCTGCAATTGCTGCTGGCACATCCAGGCCAGAAATGCACCAGCTCACAGAATACCCTGGGCGTATGCGATGAAGTCAAAATGCCTGCGATGCTCATTTGATGTCATTTATGGAAAGTTATCCCTTGTCTACAAGGTTCTTTGTGCTGCAGACATCTAACACTGAAGCAGGGTGACTACTTTGCTAAACACCTTGATTCCACAAATATCATCCTGAGATTACAGTTGCTTTTCATGTAAACTCTCTAGTCTATGTTACAGGCTTCTGGATTTGATGTTGAAGTTGACAATTTCAAACAATTGTCATTCCAGTATTCTTTCTCACATTTCCAGCATTCTTTTATTTCCTTGTGGTAACTTCAGATTTCATTTGTTGTCTCCTGTTCACTTTTCCCATCTACATACCTTTTGCTGATCATGAACTTTCCCCATCTTTTAGCCTGTACCAGCACAATACCACAGTACCTGTATTTGGTTTCCTGTCTCCATCCCATCAGACTTTCTCTTCTCCACTCCCCAACACCCTCTCCCAGACCCCTGACTTCCTTCTCTGCAATTTAAACTTTTAATCTCTAACTTCCCAATTCTAATGAAAGGTCAGAAACCTGAAACATTGTGTTTCTCTCTCCATAAATGCTGCCTACCCCACTTTCTGTTTCTATTTCAGATCTTTACAATACTTCCTTTTCAAAAAAAAGTTGTTCTTCCATTAAATGGTAAAGGTTCAGAGAGCAGATTTCCCAGAGCTGGACATTTCTAGGAAGTTGGTGCTCCATCATTGGTCTCCATGAGGCATACAGTAATGAACTGCATTCAAAATAATAGCAGCAAGGATATGTCAGGAAGTTCAGGATTTCCAATTTTCTGCAAACTTGTGTGAGAGCTCCAAATATTCTGATAGTTGCAAGGTATGTGTGGGAGATGATAAACTCCTGATGCTTTTTAGGGAAACCTGGACTATTGTCCACAATAGCACTGTACAATATTTAGATGTCTCAGATCAAATCTACCACAGTATGTGCTTGGGAAAGGCAGAATTATTACAATGAGAAGTGTTGTTTTTACTTATTTCAGGAAAAATGCTAGATGTGAAATTTCACTTCAAGTGGTAACCTTTGGTGGCAATTTGCATTATGCATGAATGGATACACTTGAGACTCCAGATGCTGGAATCTGGACCAAAAAATAAACTGCTACAGGACCTCAGCAGGTCGGGTAATATCTATAGAGGGAAATACAGTCGATGTTTTGGGTTGAGATCCTTCATCTGGACTGGAAGGGTGGAGGGGAGATGGCTGGTATGAAGAGGGCTGGGTAAGAGCAGGTGAGGAGGGGTGATTGGCAGGTGGAGGAGGGAAGGGTGGAAATAGTGACAGAGGCTGGGAAGTGATAGATGGAGGCAGCAAAGGACTGCAGAAGATGGAATCTGATAGAAAAGGAAGATGGAGCATGGACCCAAATAAAAGAGGTGGGGTGGGCAGATGGAAACAGTGGGGGAGGGGACCCAGTGGGCAAAAGGAGTAGGTAGAGGAGGGGAAAGAACCTGGGTGATAGGGGCTGGTGGGGCATGTATAGGAGGAACTGGGTAGATCAGGAGGAGAGAGAAAGTGACAGAGAGGGAGCAGATTACCTGAAATTGGAGAATTCAATGTTCATGGCATCGGGTTGTAGACTACCCAAGTGGAATATAAAGTGCTGTTTCTCTAGTTGCACTTGGCCTCACCCTGGCAGAGGAAGAGGCTGAGGATAGGCAGATCGGTGTGGAAATGAGGAGGGGAATTAAAATGGCTTGCAACCAGGAGCTCCTCTACATCACCGAATGCAATGAAGAAGTTTGGAGGAGGTGCACGTGAATCTCTGCCTCACCTGGTAGGGCTCTTCAGGGTGCTGGATGGTGGTGAAATGCAGGGACAGGTGTTACAGCTCCAGTGGTTGCAGGAGAAAGTGCTGGGGAGGGATGGGTGGGGCGAAATGAGTGAACCAGGGAGTCATGGAGAGAGTGGTCCCTGCAGAAAGTAGATAAGGGTAGGGAGGGCACGATATGACTGATGGTGGGATCACGCTGCAGCTGGCAGAAATGTCAAAGCCTGATGTGCTGGATGCATAGGCTGGTGGGATGAAAGATAAGGACCAAGGGAGCTCTATCCCTGTTCTGTCTCGGGAGGTGGGGTGAGAGCATGTTTGGGTAATGGAGGAGATGTGAGTGAGGGCTCCATCAACCACAGTGTGGCATAGCCCCATTCCCTGAAGGAGGAGGACATCTCCAATGTCCTGGAGTGGAAGGCCTCATCTTGATAAGAGATGCAGCAGAGATGGCGAAACTGAGAGGAATTGTATCCTTACAAGAGACAGGGTGGGAGGAGGTGTAGTATAAGTAGCTGTGTGAGTTAGTGGCTTTGTAGTAAATGTCGGTTGATAGTTTGTCTCTGGACGGAAACAGAGCTCAAGAAAGGGGAGAGAGGTGTTGGAAATGGTCAAAGTAAATTTGAGGGCAGGGTGGAAGTTAGTAACACAGTCGATCTGTCTCCATCTTGGATGACAAACAATCCACTGAAAGCTTCTGGATTTATTTAACATGCATCTTGCTTTCAATGGCACATTAGTCCTAAAGGTCAAAAGCAGTGAGCACCTGCAAGATCCCTTTTGAATTGCACAACTTCCTGACTTAAAATGCCTCCAGTCGTTCATTGTTATTGGATCAGAATGTGCTCCAAAATTTTGGATCGAAACACATATTCACCACAAGCACTGCAGCATTTCAAGAAGGCAGTTTCTCTCGAGGGCATATAGGAATGGGTGTTAAATGATGACCTTGCTAGTAACACTCTCATCCCTTGCATGAATTGAGGGGGGGGGGGGAGGTGGTGAAAATAAACAAATGCCATTAAAATGTAATGATTGAAAGTTAAAGAAAATTATGGAAGTATTATTGGATTCGTATAACTACTGTTGGCTTTGGCATGATTGCACAGATAAATATCACTGAGGAATTCTACTCTTGACTGGGAGTTGCAAAAGGAAAGTTGAAGCATTTATACTATTTTAGAAAATGGTGCAAAGCTCTCCATTCTTTTCTGGAAATGCTGAAGCATTTTGGCATTCTGGTGTTTCTAAAACCTCACAAAAACAGTTTTAATTTCCAGAGTCAATCTTGGCTGAAAGTTGTCCAGCCTTATTATTGACCTAAGGAAGTGATGTGGATATTTAACTTTTTCTATTTTTGCCATAGCTTACTGTCTGGAACAAAACACCAACTAAATTGTATGCAAAGAATTATAAAGCTTTAACACAGTAGAAAAGAATTAATTTTCTTATTATAATTTGAGAGTGACTTTTGGATTTGATAAATACTTAGATCGTGTGAATAAGCATATTCCAAAGGTATACATTTTAAGGAATAGCCATCTTTAAAGAGTATTTTTAATGCAGCAAAGTGATTCTTAAAAAAAAGTAAAACTTGAGTGCCTCCGATGTTTGATTTGGTTTTTGGAATCTGAATTAGTCTACTTACTGATGCACGTTTTATTGATAATCATGTAATAAGACTACAGTAATGGTCTGCAATCACTTTGGCTATTTCACTAAAGTACTTCTGGTAAAATGCATCATATTGTTTCTCTTTAAACTTGTCTGGTAACTTTGGAAATGAGCTACAGTTTTTGGCTTGTGTGTTCATTAGCCCATGATTTCCTCCCATTCATTTTAATTGACAGGAAACTGTGGGCTGACAAGCACACAGTGGAAAATGTTTGACGTGGTGTCTTGTGAACAGGTCTCTTTTTTTCAGGGTCTAATTCTCCATTGCTCAAAGATAAAGTTCAGTTTTGAATATTAATTTAATAATGTCTCAAGTAGTATGTTACAAATGGATCCCCAGAATTGATACAAGGAATAAACTGTTAACAATCTACATAGCCTCATTCCAAAAGCTTCCTTTTATTTCCCGGTCTTCCTTGTTGTGCACTGAAATTGAAGAAAGAAAATGACTAGAAATGGAATAACTTCATCATGAGGAATTTTATGCCATATTTAAGGTCAAATCCATTTAAGGAGCCAAATTGTTCATGAGGAGAGCTTGCTTGTATAGAATGCTCATAAGCCTCCTGAACTAAATCAACCCATGGGTCTGATTTGAACCATATCAAATTACTGATCAAAGTAGCTTGAAAGTCCTGCAAAAAGCAGACTATTGCTTTGATTGCAATCTAAATGCATGCATTGTGGTTCTGATTCCACAGTATCAGTGCCCTTCTGAAACGAACTTCATGAAGAGAAGGTGTAGTTGAACTAGAATTAAAATAAATGATTTAGTATTGGTTGTATTACATTTCAGTTATTCAATGGCTGTGATTTAATATGTTACAGATGTTGAAAAAAGTATAGGTTTCAAATGTTTTGGGAAGTGTTACCCAGGGTCTTTATTTTTCTAATCTAGCCTGAATGGAAGATGTGCTGTAAAAATTCAGACTTTTAAATTAATGGTTGTATTAATGTCAGTTAAATTAGGTTAAGATGTCAAACCTCACTGGGCTTGTTCTGTCATGTTTTGGTATTTTTAATATTTGGTTTTCTTCACAATGGAATCTGTGATTTAGTCGTTGAAGAGTTTGTTGAAACCAAAAACATTTAGATCTACAAGACCTGGAGAGAATAACAACATAGTCCAGAACCATTCTTCAGGAAGACCCCCATTAAATTTTGAGAAAAGCATGAGATTTTGGGTGAGAAATTAAACTTCAGGTTTCCCCTGTTTGAGCCATTCATGGGTTCAAGTGATGCAGAATGCATCATCATAAGACATAGGAGCAGAATTAGCCCATTCGGCCCTTTGAGTCTGCTTTGCCATTTGATCATGGCTGATGTATTGGTTTATTATTGTCACTTGTACCGAGGTACAGTGGAAAAACTTGTCTTGCATACCGATCGTACAGGTCAATTCATTACACAGTGCAGTTACATTGAGTTAGTACAGGGTGCATTGAAGTAGTACAGGTAAAACAATAACAGTACAGAGTAAATTGTCACAGCTACAGAGGAAGTGCAGTGCAGGTAGACAATAAGATGCAAGGTCACAACAAGGTAGATTGTGAGGGCAGTATGAAGGAACGCATTGTATAAGGGAACAGTTCAATAGTCTTATCACAGTGGGATAGAAGCTGTCCTTGAGTCTGGTGTATGTGCCCTTGAGCTCCATTATCTTCTGCCTGATGGGAGAAGAGAGAATGACCTGGGTGGGTGGGGTCTTTGATTATGCTGGCTGCTTCACCAAGGCAGCAAGAGGTAAAGACAGAGTCCATGAAGGGGAGGCTGGTTTCAGTGACGCGCTGGGCTGTGTCCACAACTCTCTGCAGCTTCTTGCGGTCCTGGGCAGAGCAGTTGCTGTACCAAGCCACGATGCATCCAGATAGGATGCTTTCTATGGTTCATCGATAAAAGTTGGTGAGTATCAAAGGGGACATACTGAATTTCTTTAGCCTCCTGAGGAAGTAGAGGCGCTGGTGAACTTTCTTGGCCATGGCAGCTACGTGATTTGACCAGGACAGGCTATTGGTGATTTATTTTTCTCTCTCAACCCCATTCTTCTGTCTTCTCCCCATAACCTTTGATGCCCTCACTAATCAAGAATCTATCAACTTCCACTTTAAATGTACCCAATGACTTGGCCTCCACA
The DNA here is from genome assembly GCF_009764475.1 of Pristis pectinata. NCBI lineage: Eukaryota > Metazoa > Chordata > Chondrichthyes > Rhinopristiformes > Pristidae > Pristis > Pristis pectinata. The sequence continues at coordinate 36,528,866 of NC_067415.1, read as the reverse complement.
GCCGTCTGTAGCAATGAATTCCACAGATTCACCACCCTCTGGCTAAAGGAATTCCTCCACATCTCTGTTCTAAAGGGACGTCCTTCTATTCTGAGGCTGTGCCCTCTGGTCCTAGACTCTCCCATTACTGGAAACATCCTCTCCACTTCCACTATATCCAGGCCTTTCAATATTCAGTAGGTTTAATTGAGATCCCCCCTCATCCTTCCAAACTCCAGCAAGTACAGGCCCAGAACCATCAAATGCTCCTCGTACGTTAACACTTTCATTCCCGGGATCATTCTTGTAAACCTCCTCTGGACCATCTCCAATGCCAGCTCACCCTTCCTTAGATTTGGGTCCCAAAACTGCTCATAATACTCCAAATGTGGTCTGACCAATGCCTTATAAAGACTCAGCATTATATCCTATTATATTCTAGTCCTCTTGAAATGAATGCTAACATTGCATTTGCCTTCCTTACTACCAACTCAACCTGCAAGTTAACCTTTAGGGAGTCCTGCACTAGGACTCCCAAGTCCCTTTGCACCTCTGATTTCTGAATTCACTCCCTGTTTAGAAAATAGTCTATGCCTTTTTCCTTCTACCAAAGTGCATGACTGTACACATCCCTACAATGTATTCCATCTACCACCACTTTCCCATTTTCCCAACCCCTCCAAGTCCTTCTGCAGGCTCCCTGCTTCCTCATCTCTACCTGCCCCTCCACCTATCTTTGTATCATTCGCAAACTTGGCCACAAAGCCCTCAATTCCGTCATCCAGATCATTAACATGTAATGTGAAAAGTAGCGGACCCAACACCAACCCCTGCAGAATATGATTGGTCACTGGCAGCCAACCAGAAAAGGCCCCCTTTATTCCCACTCTTTGCCTTTTGCCAGTCAGCCAATCTTCTATCCATGCTGGTACCTTTCCTGTAATACCATGGGCCCCCATCTTGTTTAGCAGCCCCATGTGAGGTACTTTGTCAAAGGCCTTCTGAAAATCCAAGTAAACAACATCCACTGACTCTCCCTTGTCTATCCTGCCTGTTACTTCCTCAAAGAATTCCAACAAATTTGTCAGGCAAGTTTTCCCCTTAAGGAAACCATGCTGACTTCGGCCTATTTTATCATGAACTTCCAAGTACCCCAAAATTTCATCCTTAATAATGGACTCTAACATCTTACCAACCACCGAAGAGGCTAACTGGCTTATAATTTCCTGTCTTTTGCCTCCCTCCCTTCTTAAAGAGTGGAGTGACATTTGTGATTTTCCTGTCCTTCTGAACCATTCCTGACTATTGATTCTTGAAAGATCACTACTAATGCCTCCACAATCTCTTCAGCTACTTCTTTCAGATCCCTGGGGTGCCGTCCATCTGGTTCAGGTGACTTATCAGCCTTCAGACCTTTGTTTCCCAAGCACCACCTCCTTAGTAACAGCAACTGCCCTGACTCTTGAATTTCTGAGACACACGAAATTCTGCAGGTGCTGGAATCTGGAGCAATACACAAAGTGCTGGAGGAACTCGGGTCAGGCAGCATCTATTGGAGGGAAATAAACAGTTGACATTTTGGGCCGAGACCCCTCAGGACTGGAAAGGAAGAGAATTATGGCTTCTGCCCTCTTCCTTTCCAGCCCTGATGAAGGATCTCAGCCCGAAATGTCGACTGTTTATTTCCCTCCATAGATGCTGTTTGACCTGCTGAGTTCCTCCAGCACTTTTTGTGTATCTCTCTAATTTCTGGCATGTTGCTGGTGTCTTCCACAGTGAAGACTGATGCAAAGTACTTATTCAGTTTGTCCAGCATTTCTTTGTTCCCCATTACTATCTTTCCAGTGTCATTTTCCAGCAGTCCGATGTCCACTCTTACCCCTTTTACTCTTTGTATATTAAAAAAAACTTTTGGTATCCTCTTTTATATTATTGGCTAGCTTTCATTTTTTCTCTCCTTTTGGCTTTTTTAGTTGCCTTCTGTTGGTTTTTAAAAGCTTCCCAATCCTCTAGCTTCCCACAGATTTTTGCAATATCTATGCCCTCTCTTTTGCTTTTATGCTGTTTTTGACTTCCCTTTTCAGCCACGGTTGCCTCATCCTCCCTTTAGAGTGCTTCTTTGCAATGAACTGATCCTGTGTCTGCCAAATTACTCCCAGAAACTCCTGCTGTTGCTGTTCTACCATCATCCCTGCTAGGGTCTCCTTCCAATCAACTTTGGCCAGCTCCTCTCTCGTGCCTCTGTAATTACCTTTACTCAACTGTAGTACCAATACATCTGATTTTAGCTTCTCCCTCTCAAACTGCAGGGTGAATTCTATTATACTGTGATCACCACCTCCTAAGGGTTCCTTTACCTTAAGCTCCCTAACCAAATTTGGTTCATTTCACGACGCCAAATCCAGAATTGCCTTTTTCCCCAGTGGACTCAACCACGAACTGCTCTTAAAAAGCCATCTTGTAGGCATTCTATAACTTCCTTCTCCTGGAATCCAGTACCAACCTGATTTTACCAATCGACCTGCATATTGAAGTCCCCCATGACTAACATTGTCCTTTTCACATGCCTTTCTATCTCCTGTTGTAATTTGTACCCCACATGCTGGCTACTATTCGGAGACCTATATATAATTCACATCAGGGTCTTTTTAACCCTTGCAGTTTCTTAAATCTACCCACAAGGATTCTACATCTTCTGATCCTATATCACCTCTTGCTGAGGATTTTATTTCAATTTTTACCAACAGAGCCACCCGACCCCCTCTGCCCACCTGCCTGTCTTTTCGATAGGATGTGTATCCTTGGGTGATTAGATGTCAGCTGTGATCTTCTTTCAACCATGACTCTCTGACGCCCACAATGTCATATGTGCCAACTTCTAACTGCAGTGTGAGCTCATCCACCTTATTTCATGTACTGCGTGCATTCAAATATAACACCTTCAGTCCTGTATTCACCACCCTTCTCAAATTTGTCTCCATGTTGCCTGAAGTTAAATTCTTATCCCTTTCTAAACGTTGTCTTATTCTTTATTCTGGAGACTTCAGTAACCTCTCCTGCACTCTCCTTCCCTTTTACTTTATCCATACTTTTCCAATCTGTTGAACTCGCGCACCCCCCCCCCCCCCCCCCCGCCCTTACTATTTAGTTTAAAGCCCTGTCTACAACCCTGCTTATGTGATTCGCCAAGACTCTGGTCCCAGCATGGTTCAGGTGGAGCCTGTCCCATCGGAACAGCTCCCTCTTTCCCCAATTTACCCTGTGCAAATTTGCATGTGGGTCAGGTAACAATCCAGAGATTATTACCTTTTTGGTTCTGCTTTTTAATTTAGTCTCTAGCTGCTCAAGTTCCCTCAGCAGAACCTTTTTCCTTGTTCTACCTACTGGATCTTTCCCCTCCCATTCCAAATTCCTCTGCAGGCCAGATGAGATGCCCCAAACCCGGGCACCAGGCCTTCGGGTCTCTCGATCCTTGCGATGGAGAATTGTCTTTTCCCTTGACTATACTATCTCCAATCACAGCTACATTTCTCTGCTCCCTCTTGAATGGCTCCCTGAACCACAGTGCCATCATAGGAAGGATGGTGGTTAACATTTGCCAGATGTGTACAGAGTAGGCAGATGATGATATCAATATGCATTCACTTCTTATGCCACTTTGTAGCTACATATTTCGGGTGAGGCCTCCTCTCAAGCTTGCACTGTTTAATAATCCTTTCCTTTCCCTTGGCCACTGCTAGCGCTATTTAAAAGGATGATTGGTTGTGTACAAGTAAGTTACTGATTGATTTCTGACTTACTATTTTATACATAATGATTTTTTAAAGTTACTAATTGTTGAAATGTGTATTGCATGCTGAAATACATTTTGCTGATGTCAAGACTTCTGCAAAAATCAGTTGCTCCCAATGTTAATGCAATTGTGGACTTTCATCTTGGAATCAAACATCACTGACATTAAAGTGAAGATCCTGGTGCAGGCCTGGTATTTAGATAAAGGTGGAGTATTGCTGTTGATAAGAGGCCAGGAAGAGCTTTTCATACTTGAATCTAATTGATCATTTTGTTTGACATCTATTCTTCACCAAGGCGGCTATTGAACCTGCCAATTGATGAACGCACGACTCCAGTCACAGTGGGGCAAGGTATATACTCTTAGTGGTTTTGGTGAACTTTTATTTATTTGCTACCTTGCACTTAAATGATGGAGATATTTGGAATATCTGGCAGTTTACAAGTCACAATTGCATAAGGGAGATCTTTGAGATACCCCTCAAAATGTCATTTCATTCCATTACCTCTTGCTGGAGATGAGCAGCTGGATGTGCGCTGATTCCCTAGTAGTGCAGTGTGGATGATGAAGACTGGATTTTCATTGTAGTGCCTTCAGATAAACTTGGAGAATGATCTTGAGCCAATCATGTCCTTGGAAGTCTAACTTCAGAGTGCAACACTTTGGTGAGATTAGAGTAGCTTCGGCTGGTTGGATGAGAGGCAGTGGAGAGAGATGACAAGTGCTGTCATTCTGAGGAGTACAGGTTCATGCTCCATAAATCCACTTGCTCTCTGCCAGTAGTTCTAGTGATCTGCTGAAGTTCAGATTGCTGTGATGCACCTGGTTCCCTTTAAACACTGATGTTCAGAATCATAATCGAAGCAAGTTGAGCTTTAGCAGAGAATTTTAATGGAAGCTAGTTGTACGGCAATGAAAGCTGAGTTATTGGCCAGTAGACACTGTCTCCAAATGAGATGATGAAATCAGCGACCAGTTCCATGCTGGAAAAAAATAGGCTTAGGCTGTGGAATCAAAGAAAATTTATGATGCAGAAGTGGGCCATTTGGTGTTTTTTGTCTATGCTATTTGAAAAAAGAACTGCCTGGCTGAATGCCACCTTCCAGCAATAGGTCTGTTGCTCTCTAGGTACAGTAAAACTCTGAAAATCTGCTATCCCTTCCCATTCGCAAGTGCCTCGTTCCTGCTCTCCCTTTAAACTTGCCAGATTCACAGGAGAATGTATTATAATATTGATAACATCTTTTTAACAAAAATTTGAATTAAAAGTGTGTTGGTATTAGTATGAATAACATCCAATAGTCCTGAAAATCTGCCAGTCCTGAGCAGCCAGATTATCAGTTTTCCTGTACACATCCAAATACTTTTTTTTAAAAAAGTGATGATGATTTCTGACTTCTCCATCACTATTGCTGTTCCTCTGGCAGGACAGACCCACCAGAGAAAATGGAACATGGAGAGGAAGTAGTCTTACGAGTACTCAGTACTGATTCCAGATCCCATTAAGTTTCATGGTATCAGGTCAAACATGAGCCAGGGAGTATCCTTCTCACTACCAACTACTCATCTTTACTCAGATGATAAATCGGTGCTCTTCCATATTGAACAAGAATTGGAAGAAGGAATTAAAGTAGCAAGGGCACAGAATTTACTCTTGTGGCTTTGGTGTACATCGCAAAGAGTAGCATGTAGCATTACTGTAACTTAGCTGGTAAAGTCGTGAAGGATATAGCTTCCAGACTGGTCTATAGCAGGCAGTGAGCAGACTGATGAGGAATAAATCTATGACCTTGTCCTGACCAATTTACCCATTGCATGATGACATTAGTAGAATTGACAGTCAGTCCTGTGAGGGGGTGGGGGGGGGGGAAGTTGTGGTTTACACACAGTGGGTACCTTAAGTTGTGTGGCACCACAGTTGTGCAAAATTGTGCTATTATCATGTTAGACTCAGAACAAACTCGACAACTAAACTGGGTGCCTGTTGGGTTCTGTGGTGCATCAATAGCAGCAGAATTGTACACTACCACAATCTCTACCCAAAACATGGCCTTCTCATTTCTACTGTTCCATCCAAGCCAGCTAATCTATTCTGATTCAATGATGATTGAACAAGGGCATCTGAGGAACATGGCTAGGGATACAGTACCTAAAAATAATTTGTCAAGGTGGTTAGCATGTTTGCTAAACAGCAAAAGCGTTGTGCAGTAGGCAGAGCTAAGAGATCCCACAAACAATAAATCAGATTAAGGATTTCTGTCATGCCACATTTAATACTGAATGGCAGTGAAGAATTAAACATCCCTGTATTCAATGACATGAGAGGCCAGTACATGAGTGCTGAAAGCATGGCTGAAGCATTTGCAACCACATTTGGCCAGAAGTACCAAGCAGATGTTCCAGCACAGTTTCCGCCTGAGGTTTCCACTGTCACAGAAGCCAGTCTTGGGTTAATTCGATTCACTGCTCTTGATATCAAGAAGCTGCTGAGAACACTGTATAAAACAAGGATTATGGGACGAGACAATATCTTGGCTGTATTGCTCCAGGACTAGTCATGCTTCTAACTAAGATGTCACAGTCCAGTTGCAATATTGGCAACTGCTTGACAATATAGAAAATAGCCTTCTTGTGATCTGCTTGTAAAAAACCATTACAAGTCCAATCTGGCCAACTACCACAAAACAATCTACTCAGTCATCAGCAAAGTGAAAGATGGTGGTGTTGTTATTACTATTGATTGAAAATAACCCATTAACAAATGCCCAGTTTGCGTTTTTCCAGGACCTGTCAAATCAGGACCTCATCACATTTCTTGGTTGAAAAATGGATCATAGTGTTGCATTCTGGACGCGAGGTGAGTGACTGCCCTTAACATCAAGACAGCATGCTACTGAGGACCTATCAAGGCCCCTTGGTAAACTGAGGTCAGAGGACATCAAGTGGAAAACACTTCAGTGATTGGTGTTGCAAATGAAGATGGGTGTGTCATATCAACCCAGCTGCAGGATTTCTCCAAGTCCCTGCCCACCTTGAGCTGCTTCATTAATGACCTCCTTTCTGCCATTACGTTTGAAGTGGGATGTTCACTCATCACTGTGCAAAATTCTTTTCTATTTGTAAATCATCAAATAATGAAGAGTTCAGGTCTGCATGCAGCACGACTTTGATAACCTTCAGACATGGGTTTATAAGTGGTGAGAAACATTTGCACAACACAGAAATGAAAAGTAATATTCATGGCACAAATTGCCAGACAATAACCACTGACCTTTGATATTCAAAGATATTACCGTTCCTAAGTCCTCTATCAACATCCTGCAAAAGGAGGGGGTGGGGCATGATCATCAACTGAAACTCAACTGAATGAGTCACATTTGTTCTGTGACTGCAAGAGCAAATCAGAAACTGGATGTTCTGTGGCAATTTAATGACCTTCAGTCATTCCACCAGATAAAAAGCATAATAAAAGGATGTGATGAAGTACTCTCCATTTGCTGGATGTCTTTAACTCCAGTAGCACTTCATTTGGGACAAAGCAGCTTGCTAGATTGGCTCCCAGTGGGCAGTGCTGAACATTCATTCGATTTACCACTTGCTACATTATGTACCATCCACTGAATACACTACAGAACCTTACTCGGGCCACTCTGATAGAACTTCCCAAGTGCATGACCTCTATTGCCAGGAAGGAGTGGAGCAGGCAGGTGTGAATACCGTTACCTTCAGGTTGTCCTTCAAGCCCATCATCTTGATTCAGAATGCATTGCTATTTCTTAATCGTCACTGTGTCTAAATATTGAAAGTCCTTGCAGCACAGGATTGCATCTTCATCAGAAGGACGGCAGCGGTTCAAAAAGATGGCTTCCAAACCCCTCAACAGCAGTTAGGAATGAGCAATAAATGCAGGCCTTGCAAGCAATACCCACATCCTGAAAAATTAATAAACAAAATGAAAACTACTGCTTGTGTTGTACATCCCACCAAGTGCAGACCCTCCCTCCTATGATATCTTTGTTCCAGTGCCAGAAACTGAGTTGATATCTGTAAGTGAGAATTAGTCATAGAGCAAAACAGCGTGGATACAGGTCCTTCAGCCCGACGAGTCCATGTCGACCACAGTGCCTACCCATCTAGTCCCAATTTTCTGCGTTTGGCTCACATCCCTCTAAGCCCTGTCCCTGAATGTACCTATCCAAGTGCTGCTTAAGTGATTCTATTGTACCTGCCTCAAACACTTCCTCTGGCAGCTTTTCCATATATTCACCATCCTCTGCATGGAAAAGGTTCCCCCTTGGGTCCCTTTTTAAATCTTTCCCCTCTTGCCCTAAATCCATGCACCCTAGTTTTGGACTCGCATATCCTGGGGAAAAAGGCAGTTACCATCCACCTTATCTATTCCTCTCAAAATTTTAAACATTTTTATAAGGTCACCCCTCATCCTCCTACGTTCCAAGGAATAAAGACCTACCCTGGCCCAATCTCTCCCTGTAACTTGGACCCTCCAGTCCTGGCAACATCCTTGTAAATCTTTTCTGCACTCTTTTCAGTTTAACCAGGTCTTTCCTATAACAAGGTGGCCAAAACTGTACACAGTACTCCAAGTGCAGCCTCACTAACAACTTGTACAAATGCAACTTAATGTCCCAACTCCTATAGTCAATGCCCTGACTGATGAAGGCCAGCATGCTAAATGTCTTTTTCACCTCCCTGTCTATCTGTGGTGCCGCATTCAATGAACTATGCATTTGTACTCCTAGGTCCCTCTGTTCCATTACACTCCCTAGTGCCCTACCATTCATAGTACAAGTCCTACACTGGTTTGACTTTCCAAAATGCATCACCTCACACTTACTTGTATTGAAATCCATTTGCCACTGCTTGGCCCACTTCCCTAACTAATCAAGATTCCCCTGTAATCTACAGTAACCTTCTTCACTACCAACAACACCCCCTAATTTCATATTATCTGCAAATTTACTGATCAAGCCTTATAAATTTCCATCAAAATCATTTACATAAATAACAAGGGTCCCAACACTGACCTCCATTCCGAGAAACAAACTTCAACCACCACTCTTTGCTTCCTACCTCTGAGCCAATTTTGAATCCACTGAACTAGCTCTCCCTGGATTCCATGGGACCTAACCTTCCAGACCAGCTTACCATGCGAGACCTTGTTGAAGGCCTTGCTAAAATCCAAATAGACAACATCCACTGCCCTACCCTCACCTACCCTTTTGGTTACCTCCTCAAAAAAAACCTCAAAGATTTGTCAAACATGACTTTCCATGCAGACTCCTAATCAGACTGTCTATCCAAATGCTGGTAGACCCTGTCCTTCAGAATTCCCTCCAGTAACTTCCCTACTACTGATGTCAGGCTGACCAGCCTGTAGTTCCCTGTCTTGTCCTTGCTACCCTTAAACAACAGAACATTAGCCACCTTCTAGTCTATGGGAACTTCACCAGTGGAGGATTCCCTCATTGAGGAAACATGGAACGGAAACGGCCCTTGGAACCTTCCCAGTCTTTTCATGTGATCATGCATGATCCTTTATCTCAATACCATATTCTCACTCTCCCCTATGCTTTGAGCTATTTGTGGCTAGAAATTTTTCTCCTCAAATATACTCTTTTTTTTTCTCTACTTCCTTCTGTGGTTAAAGAATGCCACAGGTTTGCCACCCTCCTGTGTTAAGTAGTTCCTTCTCATCTCACTTCTCGTTGTCGTGCCCTATATCTTGAGGCTCTGGCCTCCAGTTCTGGGGTTGGGGGGGGTGGGCGGGTGCATGGGAAACAAGCTCCCTGCATCCAACCTGTTGAGCCTTGTCAGAATTTTGTATCTTTCAATGAAATCTTCTCTCATTCATTCTTCTAAAGCCTAGTGAATATGTAGGCTTGATTGACACAATCTCTCCTTGCACAACATTCTACCATCCTCGGAGTTAGCCTGGTGAGCCTTCATTGCACACCCTCTATGGGAAGTATATCCTTCCTTGGATAAGGGAATCAAAACTGTGCACAAAATTCAAGGTAGCATCTCACCAAGGCCCTGTATAATGGTAATAGGACTTCCTTACTTCTGTAGTCAAAACTTCTTGCAATGAAGACCAACAACCAGCTGCTACCTTAACTGTTTGCTGCATTTGGATGTTTGACTGCATCCAGATCCCTTTGCAAAACAATATTTCCCAACCTATCCATATTTAAATAATATTCTGCCTTTGTTTTCACTACAAAAATAGATAATTCATATTTATCCATGCTGTACCACATCTGCCACATACTTGCCCTCTCACTAAACATGTCAAAATCACCTGGAAGTCTCTCTGCATCTTTCTCACAGCTCAATTCCACACAGTTTTGTACTATTAGCATAGTTTAAAAAAAACTATACTTGCTTGCCTCATTCAAATCATAGTGAACAGCTGGAATACCCCATTAATCACTGCCTGTCACCCTCAAAATGACCATTATTCTTACTCTCTATTAACCTATTTTCAATCCATGCCAGTATATTGCCCTCAATCTAGTTTTTCACGTGGGACTTTATCAAAGACCTTCTTAAAACCCAAGTACATCACATCCAGTAGCTTTCTTATTATCTTCTCTACATGCTCAAAAAAACCTCCCAGTAGGTGCGTGAAACGGGTTTTCCTTTTCGTAAGTCCATGTTAATTTTTATCTAATCCCACTGATATTTTTAAGTGCTTTGTTGTGACCTCCTTTTGTAATATTCTGTAGCATTTTTTCCCTACTTTTGATATTAGGCTAGACAAGCCCATAGTTCCCAGTCCTCTTTCTCCTTTTAAATAGCTGAGTTATGTTTGCCAACCTCCAATCTGCAGGAATCATTTTATAATTTATAAGAATTTTGAACAGTGACAATTAATGCACCAATATTATATTTTATGGCCATCTCTTTTCAATACTCTGGGATGCTAGTTATCTGGCTCTGGGGATTTATTAGCTTTCAGTCCTGTGTTAATTTCTCCAGCACATTTTGTTTTGATAATACTAATTTCCTTTAATTCCTTCTTTTCGTTAGACTTGATTTCCTAGCATTCTGGAAGTTATTCATTCTCTTCTATGAAGATAAACAAAATAATTAATTGCTCGGTCATTTTTGATCCCCATTATAAATTCTCTCATTTCTCACTCCATTTATCTTAACCAATTTTTTTCTTTTTCCATACTTGTAGAAACTTTTACAGCCTGCTTTTATATTTTTTTTCAGGTTTATTCTCATGCCGAAGGGCCTGTTTTGTGCTGTATTGTTCATTTTTGTTCTCTTATTCAATTTCTTAGTCACTTTTTTCTGCTGAATTCTAAACTCTTCCAGTATTCAATGTGCTTTTGCTTCTGGCAGCAATGTATGACTTTTGATCAAGTACTATCCTTAACTTTAGACATGGTAAGCTTATTTTATTCCCTTTGTATTTTTGAACGTTTAAGTTGTTTAAGGTATGTTTAAGTTGCAGTTCCTGCATTTGTTCCTTAATTGTTAGCCATTGCCTTTCCACTGGCATGCCTATCTTAGAAGCTCCCTACTTTGTTATAGCCAATTCCTCATACTGATGTGGTTTTCTTTGTTTAGATTTAAAATTGAACTACCTCACTTTCCATTTCAATTAAGAATTTTGATCTTATAGGATGCAGTGCAATCATTATTGCTGGGTACTAAGCAATAAGCAACTCTCTCATTGCTTAGTACCCAATCAAGGATAGCCTGTTCCCTAGTTAGCTCTTGAATGTACTAGTCTTTAGAAATTAAACAATCCTACATGTCCTCCAATAATTCATCCTTCATACTTTTATTGCTAGTTTGTTTTGAGCAGTTTATAAGTAGAATATCCCATCATTACTGTAGCATTCTTGTTGCATCTCTAAATTTCCATTCTCTACTGTTTGGAGACCTATAAGTAATTCCCATTAATGTTTTCTTTTCCTTGGCTCCATCTAGTTGGTTCCACATCTTGATTTTTCTGAGACGACTTCCTTTCTCATTCTTTGGTAACAATGCTGCCTCACCTCCTTTTCCTCCTTGCCTGTCCCTCCTAAATATCAAATATCCTTCTTGTATCTTTGTGGCAGTTTATCAGCTTTCTTTTGCTACCTGTCCAGTTTACATTTCTTGGGCATCTGAGAGGCTGCAAAATCATTTTCATTTGGATGTCATGGATACTGTGATACTATTTTGAAGAAATGAGAACTTATCAGTGTTCTGATGAGCATTAATCTTCCAATAAATATCATTAAAAATGATTATTTGGTTATTACTACATTGGTGCTGTTGGGAGTACGTCAATTCAAATTACCTGTCACATTTCATACAACATTGACCAGACTTTTTAACAAAAAAAGGTAGGTAGTTAACAGTAAAGCTCTTTGGGACATCCTGAGATGTAAATTCAAATGTTTTTTTTACCCTCGGGGGACTGAGAAAGTAAGAGGTGCAAGTTTATACAATCTACAGATTGTATATGAGAAGAGACTAGGAGAGGCAGGTGAAAGTGTGGCCTTCAATAGGTTCCTACCCACAGCTCATTTTTGATGATACTCAGCACCATATTCTCCATGGAGCTGTAGCTCTTTCCCCCTCTAGTTAGCTCGTGCTGCATCCAGATGTGCCCTACATCCTTCTGCAAGAGAGAAAGATGTGTAAATGCATGTTATTGCCATATATTTATATGATGTAGGTGTTTTGATTGAAAAGTTGACAATACAGGCTATACCTGGGTTACGAACAGAATAGATGCAGGTTGATGTTTCCCTGAGGACCAAAGATCACAGTCTCAGTATTGGGCTTGACTATTCAGGACTGCAATGAGAAGAAACTTCATCCCAAGGGTAGTGAATCATTGGAATTCTCAATCCAAAAGTTGCAGAGTATATCCATGATAGGTATTGGTTTATTATTGTCACTTGTACTGAGATACAGTGAAAAACTTGTCTTGCATACCATTTATACAGATCATTACGCAGTGCATTGAGGTAGTACAAGGTAGAACAATACAGAATGCAGAATAAAGCGTAACACTACAGAGTGCAATGCAGGTAGATAAGGTGCAAGGTCATAACCAAGTAGGTTGTGAGGTCAAGAGTCCATCTTATTGTACTAGGGAACTGTTCAATAGTCTTATAACAGCGGGATAGAAGCTGTCCTTGAGCCTGGTGGTACATGTTTTCAGGCTTTTGTATCTTTCCACAGATGGGAAAGGGGAGAAGAGAGAATGTCCGGGGTAGGAGGGGTCTTTGATTTTGCTGGCCGCTTTACTGAGACAGTGAGAAGTATAGACAGAGTCCATGGAGAGGAAACTGGTTTCCGTGATGTACTGAACTGTGTCCACAACTCTCTGCAGTTTCTTGCAGTCCTGGGCAGAGCAGTTGCTGTACCAAGCCATGATGCACCCAGATAGAAAACTTTCTGTGGTGCGTCAATAAAAATTGGTGATGTCAAAGGGGACATGCCAAATTTCTTTAGCCTCCTGAGGAGGCAGAGGCGCTGGTGAGCTTTCTTGGCTGTGGCATCTACATGGTTGGACCAGGACAGGCTATTGGTGGTGATCACTCCTAGGAACATGAAGCTCTCAACCCTCTCGATCTCCGCACCATGGATGTAGACAGGAACATGTGCACCGCCCCACTTCCTGAAGTCAATGACCAGCTCCTTTCTTTTGCTGACATTGAGCAAGATTGAAATCAATAGATTTTTAGTTATAGGTTGTTCCCCGCGTTACAAATGCCCGATTCATGGGCATCCCTATGTACGAAAAAGCTTCCTGTAATATTATTATGTTCAAAAGTCTGATGTACATACGTACATTCGTTCCTACGAACAGCAGAACTAGTTTCCTCTCTAGTTTTATTAATTGTTTCTTATCAGTCGTATGTGCTTTTGATGCCATTAATTGCAATACTGTGGAGGTAGGGTTACCATATCAAGTGAATTTTGTGTTTTTTTTTCTGACTTGTGGACAAAGTCAAGTTGTGGACATCTGTAAAAACAGAACCCGTTCGTTACCCAGGGTGGCCTGCACGTGCAAGCTGAGTGATACAAGTCTGACACATACCCAACGTTCCTGTGTTTCACCTCTCGAACATAGTCATGCTGTGTTGGTAGGTTATATATGTAATGACTTGTAACCAGTTATGGCATTTAAGGATTCATTTGCTAATCTTTGGTACTGATGTGAGCTCATTAAACTACTTGTGACATAATAGTTAGATCCTTGGAACTATACTCCTTGTATTGATTTCTGCAGCAATCTTATTCCATGACCTATTCATCACGGTCTTATGTACTTACAGGATGTTTCAACTCTATTCCACTACCTTCACTATTACCTCCATTGCATTGTTAGAAATCAGTGCTTTCTCATGTCAACTTTTTCATGACCATTATACCTTAAAGAGTGCATTCTAATGTTGGGTACAATGGACTAGCTTTAAGTTGTGCTGGCAAGTTATTATTTTGAGTATAATGATAAGATGGTCCAAGAATAATGTCCTGTTTTGTTTGACTGGTTACATGGCATTTATGCAGTGTGAATGCTTTGTCCTTTTGGGGGCTATCCAGTATTTTTGCTGCTTTCTTTGAACCTAAACTTAAGAACAGTAGACATTGAGAAGAAAACCAATACTGCCCCATTTTGGAGTTGTTGAAGGACAAGTGGACAATAAAAACTTCAAGGTGCAAATAGACTAGGCTTCAGTTTTAACAATTGAAGTAGAATGAAGAAGTTAATGGAAAAGTAAGGCAGTCAGGCTAGGAAAGAGATGAAGTCTGCAATTTATTATCTTTTTCTTCTGGAAGGTGAAGTTGTCTCACCATGTTTTTCTATCTTACAAGAAACACATGAGTGGACCTATTGAAGTTCTACTGTTATACCATTGGTTTGTGTTGTAATGAAATTGGTTGGCGTGAGCAGAGTCTTGAATATGTGGTTCTCAGGCCATTTATAAGAGTGGGAATTTATATCTGAGATATCAAGCCAGCTCCAAAATTAATTATCAACATGCACTATATTGTGCCAAATTAAGTGCTGCGAGAGCAGCCATTAATCTGAAACTCAGTTTGTATACTCTGGTGACTGAACGATAAGTGAAGGATTTCTTGGCGTCATTGGCATTTCTTGTAACCAGGTACTCGTCAACATCTTATGCCTCAGAAAAACTAAGTATTGGTATTAATTAATGTATTTTGTGTTCAATGTGTGCCAAGACAAAAGTATTACATGCATGCATTCTCCAAGATTTATTGCAATTATGGCTGTGGTAAGAGATTAAAAATTGCTGCCCTCAGCACAATTTACAGAAGAACATTGAGGATGAAAGAAGTAGAATTTTATATAATTTCTGAACATCCCAAAGCACTTTACAACCACTGAAGTACTTGCAGAATGTGGTGACTCTTGTGGGAAATATGGCAAACTCCTGTAATCAGCTAATCTGTTTTAGTGATGTTGGTTGTGGGACACATCTTAGGAGAGTACATTGGGATTACTTATAGCGACATAATAGACAGGTCATAATTTAAAATCAAATGTATATTAAGATATCTTTGAGGTCGAATGGCATGAGAATGTTTTTTTTTGTAATATTGAGAATAACGTGTCACTTTCAAGACAGCTTGTCATTTAAGATTTCTGCGGTAATTGAACTAAAACTATAGATGCTGGAAAGGGTCTAAAGAAGAAGCTACCACCAGAAACATTAACTTTCTATTTCCACAGATATTCCGTGACCTGTTGAATATTTCCAGCATTTCCTGTTTTTATACACAAGATTTCTATGTCTGTAAAGGTTAGATTTACACAGATATATAGACATAGAACTGTACACTACTTTGGCCGCAGTGTCTGTGCCAAACACGATGCTGAATTAAACTAAATCTCTCCTACCTGTACATGATCTATATTCCTCCATTCAGTGTATATTCATGTGTCTATCTAACAGCCTCTTAAACACCACTATCGTATCTGCTTCCTCCACTACAGCGGCAACCCATCCCAGGCACCTACCACTCTCTGTGTGTAGAAAAAAAAAGAACTTGCCTTGCACATCTCCTTTAAACTTTCCCCCTCTCACCTTAAATGCACGTCCTCTAATATTTGACCTTTTTGCCCTAAGAAAAAGATTCTCACTATCTACCCTGTCCATGTCTCTTGTGATTTTCTAAACTTCTATCAGGTCCCCCTACAGTCTCTGCTCCAGAGAAATCAACCCAAGTTTGTCCAACCTCTCTCTGGTTCATACCCTCTAATCCAGGCAGCATCCTAGTAAGCCTCTTCTGTACCCTTTTCCAAATCCTCTACATCTTTCCTGTAATGAGGCAACCAGAATTGCAAGCAATACTCCAGGTGTGGCCTAACCAAAGTTTTATATTGCTGCAACATGACTTTAAAGTCAAAGTCTAATTTATTGTCATATGTACAGGTGCAATGGGAAAACTTGCAGCAGCATCACAGGCACATAGCATCATATAAACAGCATTCACAAGAAAAAGATAAACAATTCTACGCAATGTTTACAAAAAACACAATTAGAACAAAAAAAAGTCCATTTTAGTGCAAAGTGATCAGAGTGGTCATAGTGTTGCTAAACTGCAGTAGTGATTATGGTTTTGCCATTTGCTTCAAGAACTGAATGGTTGGAGGGAGGTAGCTGTTCTTGAATCTGGTGGTGTGGGACTTCAGACTTCTGTGCCTCCTGCCTGATGGCATGGCCTGGGTGATGGGGATCTTTGATGGATTTGCCTTCTTGAGGCAGTGCCTCCTATAGATACTACCAATGGTGAAGATGGATGTGCCCCTGATGTATTGGGCAGAGTCCACTACTCTGCAGCTTCTTGCATTCCTGCACATTTGAATTGCCACACCAGACCATGATGCAACCAGTCAGGATGCTTTCAACAGTACAGCTGCAGAAGTTTGTTAGTGTTCAGTGACAAGCCAAACCTTTTTATCCTTGCTCTTGTACTTAATGCCCTGACCAATAAAGGCAAGCATGCTATATGCCACCTTTACCACCCTATTTATTTGTGTGGCCACTTTCAGGGAGCTATGAACTTGGCCCCCAAGATTCCTTTGTATATCAACTGTTAAGGGTTCTGCCATTAACTGTGTACTTTGCCCTTCCATTTGACCTCAAAGTGCAACACCTCACATTTGCTTGAATTAAACTCCATCTGCCATTTCTCTGCCCATGTCTGTAACTGATTTGCATCCTGCTGTATCCTTTGACAGCCCTCCACACTATGCCTAGCTCTACCAATTTTTGTGTGATCTGCAAACTTATTAACCCACCTATCTACATTTTCATCCAAGTTACACACATAACAGAGGCCCCAGCACCAATCCCTGTGGAGCATCACTGGTCACAGACCTCCAGCCAGAATAACACACTTCCACTATTACCCATGTCTTCTAGGGGCAAGCCGATTCTGAATCCAAACTACCAAGTCACTGTGGATCCCATGCATCTTGATCTTCTGGATCAGCCTACCATGAGGGACCTTGTCAAATGCCTTACTAAAATCCATGTAATATCCACTGCTGTACCCTCATCAATCACCTTTGTCACCTCCTCAAAAAAAAACTCTCAAGTTTGTAAGATGTGACCTGCCCTACACAAAGCCATGCTGACTGTCCCTAAACAGGCCATGTTTTTCCAAATGTGAGTAAATCCTATCCTTAAGGATCCTCTCCAGTATCTTCCCTACCATATAATGTGAGGCTAACTGGCCTATGACTTCCTGGATTATCCCTATTTCCCTTAAACAAAGAAACAACACTGGCTACTCTCCAATCCTCCAGGGCCGCCTCCACCTGTTGCTAGTGAGGATACAAAGATCTTTGCCAAAGTCCTGGCAATCTCATCTCTTGCTTCTTTCAATAACCTGGGATACATCCCATCAGGCCCATCAGAGTTCATTTATTATGTATGCTAGAAGGGAGCTTGTTCATGATATGTTTGATGGTTTTGCACTCAGGAAATCAAAATTAGGATGGATAGGGTTATTTAGTAATACTTATTAACGTAGTCATAAAAT
Organism: Pristis pectinata; assembly: GCF_009764475.1. NCBI lineage: Eukaryota > Metazoa > Chordata > Chondrichthyes > Rhinopristiformes > Pristidae > Pristis > Pristis pectinata. The sequence continues at coordinate 36,511,039 of NC_067415.1, read as the reverse complement.
TATTATTATCAGGGGGCCATCTGACCACTTGAATTTGACTGCTCTTTGTTGAGTAATCAGGTCAGTGCTTTTATCTTATAACAGCATGGAAGGACACCATTAGGCCCATGGTGGTTCTAGAGGAATAAGAAATATCTTTATTTGTCACATATACATCGAAACACACAGTGAAATGTCTCTTTTTGCATGGAATGTTCTGGGGGCAGCCCACAAGTGCCACCACACTTCCGACACCAGCATAGGATGCCTACAACTTCCTAACCCGTATGTCTTTAGAATGTGGGAGGAAACCGGAGCACCCAGAGGAAACCACGCAGTCATGGGTAGAACATACAAAATCCTTACAGCAGCCGGAATTGAACCCGGGAATTGTGCATATGCCCACCAATTCCCCTTTAATTTTTTTTGCCCTGAAGAATCTCCATTCATGATATTTTCAGGCATAACATTTTGCTTAACTACTCACGAAAAGCTTTGCATCAATTCAGCCCAGGATCTTTAGCCTGTCATTTAAACTTACGTCGCTTCATCCTCAAATGAAAGCAGCTTCGGTCTACTTGCCCTATCAAAACACAAAATTTCTTGCATCCCTCAAATTTCTACTCAACCTCCAAGGAACACATCCGCAGATTCTCCAGCCTATCTTCTTAACCAAAATCTCTCCCCTTAACTTTCCAGTAAATTTTTCCTGTATCCTGTTGGAACCTTTATTGCCATTCTAAAGTGTGCTATTCAGAATTGTCAGAATCAGATATATTATCACTGACTTATCTGACATAAAATTTGTTGTTTTGTGGCAGCAGTACAGTATAAAAACACAAAAATTACTATAAATTACAGAAACAGTGCAACAGAAAGGAATAATGAGGTAGTGTTCACGGATAGTCTAGTTGTGTCCTAACCAGTGTTTTATCGGAGTACAACATTCTCTGCTTCTGTACTCTATGCTTATTTTTATGAAGCTCAAGACCGCATATGCTTTCTGAAGTATTTTCTTGAAAAGTCATCTTCAAAGATTTATGCACTTATACTGGCAAATATTTCCCAATTAACATTCTGTAGTTTACAGTCTTAATTAAAGTTCATTTCAGGTACCTAAAGGAATCTGTGGGATGTTTGTGTGTGACCTAAATACTCCTACAAATTTAGCGTTAAGAGTTCATATGAGGTGAGGGGTGTTAATTAAGATGCATTTCTTTTTTTTAAAGAAAACACCAGTAATGTAGTGAATGATGCTGTAAGGAAGTTCCCATCAATAGTGTTGATTTGTTTTAATTTATTTTGGCCAAGCTGAAGATGTGGCATGATGCTAGTACCAGCATACCATTTAATCACAAGGTTGTATAGTTTGCATAAATAAAAGATTTGATTTTTTTGCATCAGGATTCTCCACTGAGATGGATTACTGTTACATCGTATTGTACTTTTAGCACTCAATCTGCATGTTCTTCTGCCAAGTAAGGTAAATAAGGTTGATGCCATTTTGATATTTCTTGAAACGAGTCTACAACAAGCAGATGCTGTGCTGTGCACCTGTAATTTTTTATTATTTGCATCTGCCAGTGTTCCTACTGGTTCCATTATTAGTTGCAGATTAACCCAATGGTGCTGGATCACACTATCCCAGCAATGAACACTGTACAACCACTAGGTCAGGATATATCAGAAAATAATGAAAGGTCATTGACCCTGTTTCTATCCACTGATCTGTGTATTTCCAGCATTTTGTTTTACTGAAGGGCATAGACATGAATAAGCTTTGTGTTCAGCCAGAATATAATCATAATCTGTCACATCAGCTTGTTGTACTTTCAGGAAGAAGTTTTAAGGGTTGCACTTTGATGTTGCCAATATCTAATGAACGTGGGTTGGCATTGATTCAATATGTGAGAACAGAAAGATGAGCATTAGTAATTCCATAACAATTGAAGAGAATTTTTGAAAATGAGAGGAGAATTTACATTTATCTAGATTCTTCCATGATCCTGGGATGCTGCAAAACTGCTTACAAGAGGATTTTCCTGACTAATGTTCTTTCAGCAGTGGCACAGCTAGTAAAAGCAACTCCCTCATAGCACCAGGGACCTGACCTCTGGTGCTGTCCATGTAAGTTTGCATGTTCTCCCTTTTGCTTCCTTGGATTGCTTCAGTTTACCCACCCCACCCCCAGGTCACAAAGATGTATGGGTCATTAGGTTAATTGGCCACTGTAAAATGCCCCTAGTGTGTAGGTGAATGGTAGATCTGGGGGGGGGGGGGGGGTAGTTGATAGAATTTAAGGAGAATGGATTATTGTTGGATTGGTACAAATGGGTGGTTGATGGTGCAAACTCAGTGGGCTAAGGGGCCTATTTCCGTGCTGTATGTCTCTATTGACTCTAATCAACACTCTTTTAATTCATGTTTTATTTGGATGTTATAGAGTATAGTCATATAATAATTTTTTTTCAGTGAACCCAGTAAGCTTGGATGGAGCACTGAAAATGGGGCCCATGTTGAGTTTGGAGAGAGTGTGGGAACTAGGGCCTCAGTGAGCCAGGTGCCAGACCATCAGAATATCTGAACGACTGGATAGAGAATTATCAACTGTTTACTGTGTCTTGTATTTGTGTCAAGTTGCAGCTTGAGAGGTTACTAAACAAAATTGGACATGTGTGATTGGGATGGAGCCAGTAGGAACATGGCAGATGTAATTAAATGAAAAATTGCAGGTGCACAGCATCTGCTTGTTAGTGGATAGTTAACAGAGTAGAGATAAATGGGTCATTTTTTTGGTTGGAAAGTAGTAACTTATCGAGGTTCATAGGAATTAGGGTTGGGCTACTGTTGCTTGCAACCTATATCAATAATTTGGATGAGGGCATAGAGTGTAATATATCCAAGTTTGCTGCTGATGTTAAGCTCAGTGGCATTGTAGATTGTGAAGAGGATGCAGAGAAGCTTTCAGGATATAGACCAGCTAAATGACAAAATGCAAGGTGGAAAATATAAGATCATTTACTTTAGTAGACAAAATTTTAAAAAATGCAGTATCTTTTAAATGGTGAGAGATGGAAGAATATTGATGTTCAGAGGGACCTGGGTGTCTTTGTGCACAAATGAGCTAGCAAGTACAGCAAGACATTATGAAGGCAAATTGTATCTTGGCCTTTGTTCCAAGTAAGTTTGAGTACAAGTTTAATACAGTTATATAGAGCCTTGGTGAAACCACATCTGGAATATTGTGTGTAGATCTGTTCTCCCCAGTAAAGAAAATTTGTACTTGTGATAGATGGAGTGCACCAGATTGAATCCTTGAATGGAGGATATCTGACAAGGAGAGTTCAAGCAGGTTGGCATTAGTGAGTTTGTTTTTCATTCACTCTCAGAATAGTATCTGCTGAATTCTTACAGGGCTTGACAGAGCAGATGCAGGGTTGAGGACCAGGGGTCACAGTCACAAAATTTGGGGCTGGCTATTCAGGATTGCAATAAGAAGAACTCCTTTGTCTCAAGGATAGTGAAACCTTAGAATTCTCAATCTAAAGGTTGCAGAGTATATCCATAATCAAAATTCCTTTTTGGAATTAAGGGAATCAAGGGATATTGAGTTTATGCAGGAAAGTAGTATTGTGATTAATGGAAGAGCTGGTATGAGGTCCTGAACAGTCTACTGCTACTCAGTATCTTAGTTCTCACGTTTGTATTGCTTTCAGACTCTATAGAGAGAGCTGTGCTGTTTGTTTACCTTACCACCACTAACAATCTGAGATGCCATGGGCAGCCATCTGGTAAAGTAAATGTGCTTTCAATGATGCTGTTTGCAGATTATATGGTATCAAAAAAGTTTTTGTTGCAATGTTTGTTAATAATTATAATATAGGGAAGGCCCAGTCTGAAAAGGTCTTCCAGTATTACAAAGATATTCAGTACTTGGTAAAGTAGGGAAGAAGTGTATGATTTTTAAGGCTGCTTATCATACTTGTCACCAAGATTTATTTTGCTTTTTTGCTGAAGTGATTAATCGTGCAAACTGGTTTAATAACTAGCTACTTACACTTGCCTGTCTTGATCATATATTTCATAAATTCCAAGTAAGTGTTTTTAACTAAAAGTGATGGGAAAGTGGTTGAAAGTAACGTTTAGTCAAACATTATTTCAGAAAAGTGGAGAAGTAATCAGTATTGTGAAATGTCTTAATCGCAAATAACTGGCCAGAATGACTGCTGATGTGAATATAAAGAAATGCCAGAAGATTTGAAGAAAATATGCATTTGTTTGGAATAGTTGTTTCATCACTTATACATTCTAAATGATGTTGCAAAGTAGTTAAATGAATGTTCGGGCACACCAGTAAGGCAACAGGTCCTGTGTATGCATAGATAATGCTGGGTCACTAAAATGTTAGAGTATATTTCAAATATTGTGTTCTGATCAGTTTTAGGTATATTAGAGAGGTTTCATAGAAGAACAGCATGATTGACCCAATGTGTAAAAGGAATAGTTTTGGGAAACATGAAAAAGAAATTTTATTGATGTCCAAAAACATTGAAGAGTACAGATGAGATAAAGCCAGAAGATTTAGTTCTCATTAAGATAGGAAATTAGCATAGGGAATACATTAAATTGCAAGGAAATAGTTTTAAGCCAATGTGTATTGGGAAGGATTTACTTCCTTAGCATGGGAGATGAAGCAATTTACAAGCAAAGAAAAAATCACCCACTTATAAAACAAGCATGATGCTTCTTAATGAGTTAGATTAATAGAGATGACCTTTCATGTGTCTTTAAGTTAATATTTTGTGCCTTCCAGTGGTTTGTTTGGAAGTAACAGGAAAGTGCAGTCAAATAATGTCACATGCCTGTGATTGGCTTTCTTGTGCATTCACTTGTCTCGCCATAATGCAGGTTATCCTGATGCAGAGCGGGAATTGAGGTTTCCGAGGCAGAAGCTGAACGGTGCTGTATTTTATGGATAGCAGCAAGTATTTTTTTTAAAGTCTTTTGTAATTATGCCTCTTTGCATATACAATTTTGACTCAAAGTCAATTTTTGGCTGAATTGAAGTGGGGACTGGTTTTACTGCTTGTAGGAAAGGGGATCCATTTGAGTTTTCTGTAATTATATTATGTGAAGTAGGAAAATGGAAGTCCTCTGCATGCTACCAAGACGTCTAAGGATGCTGCTGGTCTAGATTTGTCATTTTTGCAGATTATATTTGGACCTTGCATTTGGAGCATTGGTTTCTGTTGCAGAAGTTCAGCAGTTTGGTATGAGGTAGTGCTGTGTTCCTTAGAACACGCAATGGCAAATAACGAGTTTTCATTTGAGGTAGCAGAAGAAACTCAAAGAAATGGAAGAAGCCACAAAAATATATAAGCAACTTTATGCAAACTATTTGGAATACACTATAGGTAATGGTGAATTGAACATTGCTATAAGAACCATAAACACACGTGGTTAATGTAGCTGAAAAAGAATTCTTTAGTAATTCAGTATAATTTGCAGCAGTCCCACTTAACCTCATTTGTTTAAAACATAATTTGCGAAAGAATAGCAATATAGTATGTCATAGTTGTAGTAAGTGCATTTGTTGCATTAAAGTAAAAATTTAGAAAGAGCACTGCTCCCAGAAATGTGAAGTACCATTTGTGGCATGTGCAGACTGGTCCTGCCCTGCTTCCAATCTGACCCACTTGTAAGGCAGTGTGCAGTGTCTTGGTAAATACCTAGGTTATTGTATCTGTCACTGTCGTTGATCTAAAGAATAGCCCCATCAGATGAACCACAGCATTTAGAGCTTCTATGATATTTTATTCTAAACAAAATATTGGTAGGCAAAAGAAGGAAATATTAACAGAGCTGTAATGTTCTGCCTGACTGGGTAGCTGCATAAATAAAAGTGAAACCTTGAGTATTAGAGGAGAGGACAGAGAACTAGGACTAATTTCAAGAAGCTGCTCAGATATGCAGGGGTAAATGGTGTGCTGGCTGTGTATATCAATATATGATCCTAAAAATAAAACTTTATACAGCATGGTAACAAGCCCTTCTGGCCCAATGAGTCCATGCCGCCCATTTAACCCACATTAACCTACCTGCACATCTTTGGGATGTGGGAGGAAACCGGAGCACCCTGAGGAAACCCACACAGACACGGGGAGAACATAAAGCTCCTTACAGACAGTGACGGGAATTGAAACCTGATCGCTGACACTGTAATAGCATCACACTAACCGCTACACTACCGTGCTGCCTGAAACAGTGTCCCTGTCGGGGAATTGAACCCTGGTCTCCCATGTGACAGGCGGGGATACTAACTACTATACTAACAAGGAAGCAATAGTGCAATCTAACATTTTTATTTGGAAGTTACTGCAGAATAAAACCAAATGAATGATGCAAATTTTATGAAATGTAGTTTGATAAATCTGCTGAATTATGAAGTTATGCTATTTTATTCAGTATGAAAATATCTTCAGTTCTAAAGTGTACTTCATGCCAACAAGTAAAGCTTAGTATCAATAAATATTATTAGAGCTTTGAAAGTTGTTTGAAACAATGGCTCCAATATAGGAGGGAAAATGTGTAAACCGAAAAATTAAATGGTCAAAAGTTTTGTATTCTGTGAAAGTGAGTGTATTGGGAAAACTGGATCATTTAGACTGCTTCTCTTTTCATAAGCTTGCAGTGGACGCTACTTAATACACACATGGGTGGGGGTGTTGAGCCTCAAAGGAAACCAATATTTGTACTATTGAATGTGGATTATTTTGAGCTGCATTAAGATCATTGGAATATAAGAGCATAGGGACAGGGGTAAGCCATTAAACATTTTAGCCAAAATAATGTTTAATATCTTGTTCCAAATACCAACATTCAGTCTCCCATTTACAACTAAATTTTATTTTGCATCAGTTGGTTCCATACTTCACCCTCTGCTTATGAGAATATTTCTTTACTTCTCCCTACCCCACTCCTGAAAGGCCTGGCTTTAATTTTTAAGCAATATGTCTATTCCTAAACTTCTAGCAGAAATAATTTCTCCTCCCCTTTTGCCAGGGAGAGTATGCTGATGTTGGTTTGCATCTCCTGCCAGTAGATCTGGAGGATTTTGCGGAGGCAGAGTTGGTAGCATCTCTCCAGTGCTTTGATGTGCCTGCTGTAAGCACTTCAAGTCTCAGGAGCATACAGGAGAGCAGGAATCCTAGCTGACAGGTAGACCATGAGCTTTGTGCTGGGTTTGAGGTCTTGATCTTCAACATCCAGTAGTTCTTCAAAAAGCCCCCATTTTGCTGGCTCTTTTGGAGGGTCTTTATTAATGGAGATGGTGTTTTGCAGTGGAGGCAGATTGATAGGGAACCTTTTGTGGACATTGAATGTAAGGCTCAGCCTCTTGTGTGCTTCAGTGAATAAATTGATGATGACTTGAAGCTGGGCTTTTTTCAAACATGCAAACATCAGCATTCAGCATACTGTAACTTGACTAGGGCAGTCCCTGCATTACAGTTGTTCAGGTAACAGAAGTTTGCCCTTGGAGAATTCACAAAGTACTTGCCCAAAAATATGAGATACAGAATAAAATTCACTCTCTCGGAATGTGGAGAGAAAAAAGTACGTTCTTTTTTTCAACTCTTGTTTCTTGACATGGCTTTGCATTAGGGGAAATCACGATATGGGCCATTTTCTAGGTACGCTTGGCCCCTGCCCCCCCCCCCCCCCTCACCGTACCGTGAGGGTCAGCTGTACTGAAGTTGGGGTAAGTGAAAACCAAAAGAAACTGCAGATGCTGGAATTCTAAAGTAAAAATGGCAAATGCTGGAAGTGCTCAGCAGGTTAGGCTGCATCTGTAGCAAGAGAAATAGTTCATGTTTTAGGTTGAAGACCTTTTGTCAGAACTGGAAAGGAGACAAAAGAAGCTTGTTAAGCTGCAGGGAGGATGGGAGAGGGGATGTCTCTGATGCGATAAAATTGGGGAGACCAGTGGAGGGGGGGGGGGAGTGGGGAGAAGCTGGTAAACAAAGTTATCTGGTCACTGAGTGAATGGGAGCAGTATGGGAGTGAAAACAGACAAAGGAATGTAGGAATTGCAAAATGCTAAGCAGGGAGACTTGCCCGGCAGATCAAGCATGTCCTCCATTCCCAGAGGAAAAAAATAAGAAAAGAAGGAAAAACAAATAAGCTGAGCCAGTAATACAGATGGACGACTGGTAAAGACAGAAATTGAGTTACCTGAAGTGGTAGAATTCAATATCAAGTGCAGAGGACTGCAGTGTACCAAGACGAATGATGAGGTGCTGTTCCTCAAGAATGCCACAGACTGATGAGTCAGCATGTGAGTGGGATGGAGAATTTAAAGTGGCAGGTAATGGGGAGCTCAGCGTTTTCCCCCTGTGGACTGAACACGGGTGCTGCACAAAGCAGTCACTCAATCTGCATTTGGTTTCCCTCATGTAGAGGAGATTACATTGTGAATACTGCATGCAGTGTCCCAGATTGGTAGCAGTGCAAGTAAATTGCTGCTTCACATGGAAAGACCTTTTGGGTCCCTCTCCTCCTCTTTCAATATTTCACAGGGACCACTCCCTTCACGACCCTGATTTTTCATTCCCATCAACCAATCCCCTACTTGTGTTACTTTCCCTTGAAACTGCAGGCGTTGTAACATTTGTCCTTTCACCTCTTCCCTTCCCACCATCCAGGGACTAAAGATGGGAATGTTCAACAGGTCAAGTAACAATTTTGTAGAGAGAAATAATTAATGTTTCAGGTCAGTGACCTTTCATTAGAACTTTTCAATAATTGACAAGTATTTGAAAGTAGAATTTGAAGAATTGGATAGTTGGAACATAAAGCTAAATGGTCTCATTCTGTGTTATCATTCCACAAGGGAAGCGAGCAGGAATCCAGTTTATGGGATGACAGCTTTGTTGCTGGAAAACCCCCAACTGAATAAATTGGGGTATATTCCAATGAACGTGACTTAAGAAAAAATTTGTGACATTTCCAAGAGTGGAATTTGGTTTATTATTGTCACTTGTACTGAGGTACAGTGGAAAAACTTGTCTTGCATTCCGTTCATATAGATCAATTTATTACACAGTGCATTGAGGTGGTACAAGGTAAAACGATACAAATGCAGATTAAAGTAACAGTTTCAGAGAAGATGCAGTGCAGGTAGCCAATAAGGTGCAAGGTCATAATGAGGTAGATTGAGGTCAACAATCCATCTTATCATACTAGGGAACCGTCAAATAGTCTTATCACAGCAGGATAGAAGCTGTCCTTGAGCTCGGTGGTAAGTGCTTTCAGGCTTGTGTATTTTCTGCCTGATGGGAGAGGGGAGAAGAGAGAATGTCCAGAATGGGTGATGTCTTTGATTATGCTGGCTGCTTTACCAAGGCAGGGAAGCATAGACAAAGTCCATGGAGAGGAGGCTGGTTTCTCTGAAGCAGTGACCTTTGTCCACAACTCTGCAGTTTCTTGCTGGCCTGGGCAGAGCAGTTGCCATACCAAGCTGTGATGCATCCAGATAGGGTGCTTTATATGATGCATCAATAAAAGATTGGTGAGTGTCAAAGGGGATGTGCCAAATTTCTTTAGCCTCCTGAGGAAGCAGAGGCTTTAGTGAGCTTTCTTGGCCATGACATCTCCGTGGCTAGACCAGGACAGGCTGTTGGTGATGTTCACGTCAAGGAACTTGAAGCTCTAAACCCTCTTGACCTCAGTACTATTGATGCAGACAGGAGCATGTGCACCGCCCCCATTCCTGAAGTCAATGACCAGCTCTTTTGTTTTGCTGATATTAAGGGAAAGGTTGTTGTCATGACACCATGCCACTAAGCTCTCTATCTCCTTCCTGTACTCTGACTCATTGTTATTTGAGATTCGGCCCACTACAGTGGTTTCATCTGCAAATGTGTAGATGGAGTTAGAGCAGCATCTGGCCATGCAGTCATGAGTGTATAGGGGCTGAGGACACAACCTTGTGGGGCACCAGTGTTGAGAATAATCTTGCTGGAGGTGTCGCCTATCCTTACTGATTGCAGTCTGTTGTTCAGGAAGTGAAGGATCCAGTTGCAAAGGGAGGTGTTGAGTCCCAGGTCTGAGTCTTGTGATGAGTTTGCTTGGAATTATAGTATTGAAAGCAGAGCTGTAGTCAATAACCAATAGTCTAACGTAGGTGCCTTTACTGTCCAGATGCTTCAGAGATGAGTGTAGGGCCAGGAAGATGGTGTCCGCGGTAGACCTGTTTTGGCAGTAGGTGAATTGCAGTGGGTTGAGGTTTTCTGGGAGTCTGGAGTTAAAGCATGCATGACTGGCTTCTCAAAGCACGTCATGATGGTGGATGTCACAGTCACTGGGTGATAGTCATTAAGGCATGTTATCTTGGTTTTCTTGGGTACCAGGATGATAGTGGTTGTCTTAAAGAGTGGGGGGTGGGTATGGGTAACACTTGAAAAGGTGCCATGCTGGTGATATATTTAAGGATTATGTTTTGAAACAGTGATTATGGATTTTTAAAAAAAATATATTAAGCTAGAGAGGGCACAGAAAAGATTCACAATGACGTTGCCTGCACTGGAGTGCTTGAGTTAGAGGAAGCAGTTTTAAAGGGGATCCAAGGGGTGGCAAGTTTTTTTTTCTTGGAAATCAGTTGATATCTGGAACATGGTGTCAGAGGTGGTGGAATTGGATACAATTAGTACATTTAGCAAGCATTTAGATAGGCACGGAATAGAAGGGTACAGTCCTAATGTGGGCAAATGGGATTATTGCAAATGGGCAAAAAGATGGGGCCTGTTTCTGTGCTGTAGAACTCTATGAATGACAAAGCATTTTAGCTCATCTTGGCAGTTAGTAAAGAGTTCAGAGCCATTCTGTTTGGAGGTCACTAGTTGCAGATGCTCAGCAGGTTATGAACATAGAGGTTAGAGACAGGCTGACAATCAGAATTTTTAAACTGAAAGTTGCAAGAGACATTTTTGTGCTGAGCTCAAAAATAAATGCACAAGGTTATGAGAAATTGTTTTGTTTTTATTAGGTTGTAGGATTCACTGATATGGACCATGAAATGCACAATGTTTATTATTTTGTCTTGAAATAATACAAGATGTTCTGACTTGAGCAAGCCCAGTCATAACTTTTCTACTGTGTGTTCAAATGTTGTGAAATACAGCAGCTTTAACAATTTTCATCTAGTACTGGATACTAAATGTTTTCTTTGACTTTTGGAAAGATTGAAAATAGACAAATGAATGTCCATTGTGGTATTTGATGTTACGCTGTTGAATAGATACTAGACTGGGTGAATCTACTATGACAGTGCATCTGCATACTGGAACAGCTGATCCGACACAGCATTTGAGCTTATAAGGATTATCTAGAAAGAATTGTTGAGAAACTTCAATTTCTGAACACAATGGGGGTGGGGGTTGGGGGGGGGGGAAGATTCAATCTTCCAATCAAATCAGAAAAGAAATCCTTTGTCAATTTTTGATTTTGTTGACCATTGGATTTTTAGCTTGCATGTCATGAACAACAACTTTTAATTTCAAATATCTTATAAAATGACATGTTTCTGTTACACAGAATAAGGTTACAGCAAAGAACTTGTGTGAAGAGATTTATTACTGATTCAGAAGATGAAAGAAATCTTCAGTATTCCTACACTCTGCTGCAATGAGTAGCCTCGTAGCCTGCCACATCCCCCTCTATCTATACAACTATGGGGTCAATCCAGGTTTACTGAGGAGTGTGGAAGGGAATGCTGGGAGGAACACCACGTGGAGCTTAAAGTCCCAACCTGGCAAATTTGCAATTTGCAAATTAAAAAGCATACAATAGATAGTGAATACACTGGTTGTCATCCACCAAAATTCCATAAATTTTGGACTGGGGTTCTCACAGAGAGGAAGGTACAAAATAGCTCCCTACTATTTTAAGAAAAGAACAAGAACACTGGGAACTACAAACCAAATAGCTTGACATCTGTAGTTAGAAAAAGATAAAATCAATTATTAAGAAAGTGGTAGCTAAACACTTAGAAAATACTTAGAGGATTGGGCAGAGTCAAAATGGCTCTATGAAGGAAATCATGTTTGACAAATGTTAGCTTTTTGAAATTCTAACTAGTAGAATAGGCTTTCGGGCCTTTTGCATGGTGCCTCGTAAGACATTATTAAATTATATCACGTGGGATTGAAGATTGGTTAATGGAAAAAAGACAGTAGAAAATAAGTGGCTTACTTTCAGGTTGGGAGGATGTTACTTTTTACTAAAGGGAATGGTACTGGGCTCAGACATATGCAAAAATGTTTGAATCTATTTAGATGCTTTGGATGAGAGGACCAAGTGTAATCATCCAAATATGGGTTGTGAGAACGATGCTGAGTGGCTTTAAGGCAATGTAGATTCACTAAGTAAGTGGCAAATAGAAACTAGTGTGGAAAACTGAGATCATCCATTTTAGCAGAAAAAAATAGAAAGGCAAAGTATATTTTTTTTTACTAATGGTGAGAGATTGAAAAATGATGTTCCGAGGGATCTGGTTGTCCTTGCACGTGAATCACAAATTTAGTGTGCAGGTGCAGCAAGTAATTAGCAAGGCAAGTAGTATGTTGGCCATTATTGCAAGAGGAATTGAATATAAGTGTAAAGATGTTAATTACAAAAGGCCCTGGTGAGATGCCACCTGGAGAAGGAAGAAAAGAATTCAATGGGAAGAGACACAAAGGGGAAGTTGAAAAGATGTACAGTTGCTTACCCTGTTCACTTGTGTCCCAGATCCCTGCAGAAGATCTGTATAAAAATGGTTCCCAATTACACTGGGTGTGAAGGCAAATATCAGCATGAAAAATTGCTGATGCCATTTATTCTCCACATCACAATTTTTTATTTATCATATTAGTGACTTATCTTAATCTTTTAAATTCTGACAATTCTTGTTTTCACACACTTTCCAGCAACCCCACCTTTTAGATCTTGGTGCCGCAACATCTGGCTTACAGCACAGTTCTCTCTAGTATCCCGTATTGAGCAGTGAGCCACCCATGATCGGCAATCCTGTGCACGTGCTTACCTATATTCTGTATGCGTAAGGTGCCAGAATGATTGCTGTTGTAGGGCAGTGACCATTATGAGGGAGAAAGACACTGGGGGATTCTGGGGTCTGGGGGGATCTAGGGTACGGAGGCAGTTCCAGGGACACGAGGGTTGCAGGGTCATCAGCCGCCGTAAGTTGTCTTCAGTGGGGGAATCCGAGGGCTAGGGAGAATAAAGTGGGATTAGTGTAAATGGGTGGTTGATAGTTGGCATGGACTCTGTTAGCTGAAGAATCTGTTTCCCTGCTTTGACTCTCTAAAACACAATAGCTAGGTCCATATAGTTATCTCCTAATCTGCATGCTTTACAGGGTTTACTGCCAGTTGAACTGAGTACCAGCATTCAAAAGTAATCAATATCTATTTAATAATTAATCATACTATTTTAAAGTCTCCAAACTGTAAAATAAATTTTTAAAATACTTAACACTCAAACATTTATAAACTACTAAATACATAAAAGTAAATTTGTCAACTCAATTTTTAAAAAAAATGACCTGAAACTTACCCATTTCTCTCTGAGCTGTTTTTTTCCATTAAACTGAACGTATGAAATCATTAAACCTACCCAAGACTAAGCTGGTGCATGCCCAGGGCCCAGATTTCCCAACAGATCTGCAGTGAAATTGCAAGAATTTGGTGCCACAGTGAGAAACCCGATATTGGAGTGCAAATTTTAGTTAAAGTGGGAGAATAAAGTGAAGGAACAGCACCTCATTTTCTGTCTTGGAACCTTGCAGCCTAACGGCATGAACATTGAATTCTCCCACTTTAAGTAATTCCCACACCCCTTCCCCACACCCCACCACAACCATGCTTCTTCTTTTCCCTTTCCTAGCCTCTTGTTTTTTCTACCTTTTTTCCTCTCCTTACCTTTGACCCATCCCCCGATGGATCTGCTCTTCCCACCTTCCCAGCACCTGCCTATCACTATCTCTTACCTGTATCTACCTATCACCACTGTGTGTCCACCCTGCCTCCCCTCTTTTGTCCACATCACTGCTCTGCTTTTCCCTCCTATATATCGGGCTTCCACTTTTCCTATCTTCAGTCCTGAGGAAGGGTCCTGACCCAAAATGTTGACCGCCTGCTTTTCTCCACGGATGCTATCTGGCCTGCTGACTCCCTCCAGCGTCATCTTTTTTCATCTAGATTCCAGCATCTAGAGTCCTCCGTTTCTCTAATCCCATCTATCCCACTGGCACATCTTTGAGGTGGGGGAGGAAGCTGGAACATTTGACAGACATTCCATGGAAACACTGCCCAAGTTCAGGATTGAAATCTGGTCCTCTGAGCTGTGAAGAACTTGCATTAACTACAGCACAATCAAGCCACCCTGTTTCTGGCTGCAGCAGCAAATGCTTCAAGTACATACTGTATGTAATTTCAGTGAAAATCGAAATTTAAAGGCTTTCAATTCCATTTGCATCACAACAAACCAAGTCAGATAAACTCCTGTAAAGTTCAGCTTCAATAACCAGCTCTGTCAACCTAAAAAAAAGTATTAGTTTATTATTGTCACTTGTACCAAGGTACAGTGAAAAGCTTGTATTACAAACCAATTGTACAGGTCAATTCATTACACAGTGCAGTTACATTGGGTTAGTACAGAGTGCATTGATGTAGTACAGGTAAAAAAACAATAACAATACAGAGTAAAGTGTCACAGCTACAGAGAAAGTGCAGTGCAGTAAGGTGCAGGGTCACAACAAGGTAGATCGTGAGGTCATAGTCCATCTCATTATATAAGGGAACCATTCAATAGTCTTATCACAGTGGGGTAGAAGCCGTCCTTAAGTCTGGTGGTACGTGCCCTCAGGCTCCTGTATCTTCTACCCAATGGAAGAGGAGAGAATGTCCCGGGTGGGGTCTTTGATTATGCTGGCAGCTTCACCAAGGCAGCGAGAGGTCAAGACAGTATCCAAGAAGGGGAGGCTGGTGTCCTGCGCTGTGCCCACAACTCTTTACAGTTTCTTGCAGTCCTGGGCAGAGCAGTTGCTGTACCAAGCTGTGATACATCCAGATAGGATGCTTTCTATGGTGCATTGGTAAAAATTGGTGAGAGTCAAAGGGGACAAACCAAATTTCTTTAGCCTCCTGAGGAAGTAAAGGTGCTGGTGAGCTTTCTCGGCTATGGCATCTATGTGATTTGACCAGGACAGGCTGTTGGTGGTGATCACTCCCAGGAACTTGAAGCTCTCAACCCTCTCGACCTCAGCACCATTGATGTAGACAGGTGCATGTACACTGCCCCCTTTCCTGAAGTCAATGACCAGCTCTTTTGTTTTGTTGACATTGAGGGAAAGGTTGTTGTCATGACACCATTCCACTAAGCGTAGTCTATAATGTTAGCCAAAGTGATAATTAGAAGCTCCCTTCTGTCAAACTTTGATGGCATTCTGCACATTAGATTTTAGAACTTTAGTTAGGGAAGTCTCAATTTATTCATTGCGCAGAAGATTAAAATAGCAGTGAAATACTATACAAAAATAATTTTTCTGTTATTCGTAACAAAATATTTTGTGGACTTGAGTGCTTTTTTTTAAAAGTAAGATTAATCTACAGCATTCCTTGTTTAATTTTAATTCAGTTGACATTGCCCTATATTGTAATAAATTTGCAGTCTGATAATAAATGACGCAAGGAAACATTACAACTTGAAATAAATCATTCATAATGTACTTTTCTGTAGAAATATAGAATTAATTATGGGCTGTCCAATTTAGAACTCAAGATTGGATTGGTTTGATGGATGAAGGGATAAAAGCTCAAGGTATTGGAATGTAGGGCAGATGTGGTTAGAAGATTTGCTACATGTTCAGGGTTAAAGCTCACATGGGCTGATGTGAGACAAGTGGCCGATCTCTACTGGTGTTTGTATATTCCTCTGAAATCTGCATTTTTCTGTTTCCTGCCTTTTGTGTATCGTTCTGCCAACATTAGCAGAGGCTGGCTTCTGGTTTCCTGGATTCCCTCCTTGACCCATTCACTGTTTCTTCTTCCATGTATCTCAAGACCCATTTCTTTGACCATTCTTTTGGGTTTGTTTTCCAAGCAGCATGTTAAAGGCTTTTTTTTTAAACTGCTTAACTCTTAAATTTTTTTGTCTGATTTTACTAGGTCAGATGTTCAAATACAATGTTTTGTCTCGTAGTTTTAATTTTTAAAGAAATGATAAACCATTTTACCATATGATTGTTAACTTTTAAATGCAAAACTATGAACCATCGATTTACATAAGAAATTAAACTACAAGATCAATTGCAATATAAATTAGACATGCTGCTGTATACTTCTGTTCTACAGTAGCTTTAAATGCAGTTTTAAAATTCTCTGCCAATTCTCTTCTCTCTTCTGTGTTCTTGCTCTTCGATGTATGGTTACAAGGACATTGATCTGCTTAGAGTCATAGAGTTGTACAGCAAGAAAATAGGCCCTTCAGCCCAACTTGTCCATGCCAACCAAGATGTCTATCCAAGCTCGTCCCATTTGGCTGCATATGGCCCATATTCCTCTCAACCTTTTCTATCCATGTATCTGTCTAAATTAATTTAAACATTGTAATTGTACCTGCCTTTACAGCTTCCTCTGGCAGCTCATTCCATACACCCACCACCCTCTGTGTGGAAAAAGTGCCCCTCAGATCCCCTTTAACTCTTTCCCCTCTCACTTTAGTCCTCTAGTTTCAGATTCCCCAACCTGGGAAAAAGATTGTGACCATCCACCCTGTCTATGCCCCTCATTTTATATAGCTATATAAGGTTACCTCTCAACCTCCTGTGTTCCAGGGAGGAAAAAGCCCCAGCCTATCCAGCCTCCTTATAACTTCAGTCCTCCAGTCCTGGTAACATCCTCATGAATCTTTTCTGCACCCTTTCTGGCTTGATGACATCCTTTCTATAGTTGGGCAACTGGAGCTGTGCACAATACTCCAAATGTGGTACACCAATGATGTACAGTTGCAATATGATGTCCCAACTCCTGTACTCAATGCCCTGACCAATGAAGGCAAGCATGCCAAATGCCTTCTTCACCACCCTGTCTACCTGTGTTGCAGTATGCAAGCATAAAGATTTGATTGGGAGCATTGGCCAGCTACTTTGATGACAAGAACATTACAGTCATATCCTTAGAATGGAGCTTCCAATAAACTTGGACAGCCAAAAATTAGGCAACATAGTGGCATAGCTAATAGAGCTGCTGCCTCATGGCTGCAATGACTGAGTTTAATTCTGACCTCCTGGTACTATCTGTGTGGAGTCTGCACATTTGTCTGTAACCATGAATTTCCTCCAGGTGCTGTGGTTTCCTCTGACATACCAAAGTTGTGCAGGTTGGTAGGTTAGTTAGCCACTGCAAATTGCCCTTGATGTGTAGATACATGGTAGAATCTGTGGAGAGTTGATGGGATGTGGAGGGAATAAAATGGGTTAGGTAGGATTGGTGTAAAAATGCATGGTTGATGGTTGGCATAGACTTTGGCCAGAGGGCGTGTTTCCTTGCTACATCTTTGTACTTTTGATAATCACATGAAATATATTGCATGGCTTCCAAGTCAGGAATGTGTGCAATTTGTAGGGGAATCTTCAATCCATCGTGTCTTCATGTCCCAGCTTCTCTTGTCCTCCTTGGTGGTAAAGGTCATGGATTTGAGAGGTGATGTTAGAGTAGCCTGGGTGAGTAATGTGTGGTACATAAGAGTACAGCACAGGAACAGGGCCTTCAGCCCATGATGTCTGCACCAAACATGAAGCCAAATTAAACAAATTCTCTTCTGCCTGTATTTGATCCATATCCCTCCATTCCCTGAACATTCATATGTCTAACAACCACTTAAACACCACTGTTGTATCTGCTTCCACCACTCCCCCTAGCAGCCTATTCCATGTACCTACTAGTGTGTTTTTAAAAAAGAACTTGCCCTGCAAATCTCCTTTAAACTCTCTCTCCCCCCCCCCCCCCCCCCCCCACCACCACCACCATTGATACATGCCCTCTAATCCTCTAGTACTTGACATTTCTGCTCTGAGGGAAGGGTGGGGGAGGGTGGATGTAGATCCTGACTTTCTACCTTATCTGTGCCTCACATAATCTTGTAAACTTCTCTCAGGAGTTTGTAATATGATCCACATAATGACCACTGTGCATTGGTGGTGGAGGGAGTGATTATTTAGGGTGACAGTCAAACAGACTGCTTTGTCCTAGAGTGTGTCAAGCTTTTTGAGTTCTTGGCACTGCACTCATCCAGGCAGATGGAAAGTATTCAGTCATGCTCCTGATTTCTACCTGTGTAGATAGAGGAAGGGCCTTGGGTTGTAAGGCGGCAAGTCACATGTCGCAAGATACCCAGCCTCTGACTTGCTCTTGTAGCCGTGGTATTTATGAGACATGAAGCCATACAGAAATAGGCCCTTCACCCCACCATGTCCATACCACCCATCAAGTAGCTATCCCATTTTCCAGGATTTGGCCTCTAATGTTCTATTTATGGTATTTCAGGTGATTATTTAAATGTTATGAGGGTACCTACCTCCATCGCTCCCATATGTAGTGCTTTACAGTCTTCAATCAGCAAATTGAGGGTTATGGATCATGTGCAGGCAGAAGAGATTCAGTTTAATTTGGCATAGTGTTTGGTGGTCAAAGTGCCTGTTCCTGTGCTGTACTGTTCTATGTAATCACCCTCTAGGTGAAAAAATTCTTCCTTAATTCCCCACTAAATCTTTTATCCCTTACTCCTGTGCCCTTAGCTTCTCACCATCTACCTTACTGTACTCATAATTTTGTATCCCTCAACTAGGTCTCTTCTTGGTCTTTGCTGCTCAAAGGATAACAAACTGGGCCTATCCTGTCTCATCATAGCAGAAGTGCTCCATCTCAGGCAACATTCTGGTGTGAATCACCTCTGTGCTCTCTCCTGTGTAATGGTATTTTTCCTACAATGTGTGGTGACTAGAATTACACACAGTACTCCAGCTGCTGCCTAACTAATGTGTAGTGTTGTACCATATCCTCCAGCTGTTGTATTCTATGACCCAGCTAATGAAAGAAAGTATCCCATTTGCCACCTTAACTAACATCTACCTGTGCTGCTACCTTCATGGATCCTTGGTCATGTACACTAAGGTCCTTGGGTTCCTCAGTGCTTCCTTGGTTCCTACCATTCATTGTGTATGTTCTAGCCTAATTAGTCTTCCAAAATGCATCAGCTCACACTTACCAGGATTAACTTCCATCTGCTATTGCTCTTCCCATTTTACCAACTGATGAGTATCATCCTGTAGCCTACAACTACCCTATTTACTATCAATATCACCACAAATGTTGTTGTCACCCATGAAGTTACTAATCATACCTCCTCCATTCCCATTTAGAGTGTTAATGTATATAATAGCAAGAATCCCACCACTGATCCCTATGGTACACCACTGGCCTTGGGCTTTCAATCACTAACACAGTAGTTCTCAACCATCACCCTCTGCTTCCCATCATACAGCCAATTTCAGATCCAATTTGTCAACATGCGTTTGAATAAAAGTATTATATTCACTGTCTTCCAGTTTGGCACCTCATCACGGCTGGTAAAGATTTGACAACCTCTGTCAGAGCCCTAGCAATTTCTTCTTTCACCTCCTGTTGTAGCCTGTGATACATCTCATCAAGTCCTGAGGACTTATCCGTCTTTTAAACCTGCTAACTCATCTGATGCCTCTTCCTCGTTGATGTAATTTGCTCTAGAATTCCATCATCTCCTTATTTGAATTCTCCAACTACAATTCCTCCTTCACAGCGAATACAGATGAGAAGTATTCATTTTAAAAACTCACCTATGTCCTCCGACTTCATGAACAGATTCCCACTTTGGCCCATAATATCCTCCTTCCTTGCTACTGTAATGGACTCCTTGATCAATATTGTAGTGTTATGCCAGCTTTTTTACATCTGTCATGTCTGAAGTTTCTAGAGTCTGGAATATCGAATTGGCAGCCATTCTTCAGCATCTCCATGGTCACAGCAATATCAAGTTCCCATGCCTTAGTTCATCTGCCTGCCTTGTCAGACTCCTTGCATTAAAATTAATGTAATTTGGTCTTGCATTCTTCCCATATATCTCTTCCAGTCTGGTTGCTTGGCCTTGTTTTCCTTCTGTAATTGGCTGTTTGTCACCCCCTGCTGTACTGCTCTGTGCTCTATTCTCTTGCCAAATTAGTTTAAAACATCCCCAATAGCATGAGAAACATCACTCTCCCCTTTGTTTTACCTTTTGTTAGTACCAATATGAACCATACCTCTCACTGTTTCCCCTCCCCTTGCAAGTGCCCTGTAACCATTGTGCACTATCTCTAGCACCAGGAAGGCAGCACACCATCTCAGATTCATGTCTGCTGCCGAAGACCCATCCATTTCCATTTATTATCAAGTCTCCTATCACTGTTGCCCTTCAACTCCTGCTCTGCTGAGTTTCCCATAGTGCCGTATTCTTGGCTCACATCGGACTCCGTAGAGGACCATAAGGTCCAACCATTCTGGAACACAGAAAAGCAGTTCTGGTGTGAGATGCACTTTGAGGCTTCCCTGACTACTATCTGCCTACCACCTTCTGCCTGGTGGTCACCCATTCCCGCTCTGACTGTGTTTCCCTAAGCTATGGGGTGACCATCTTTAAACATGTGTTATCCACATAACCATCTCCAGCTGGTACGAAAGCTCCAAGACCCAGTGTTTGAGCTGTCTGTTGGCCAACTGAAAATTGACTTTCCTAAGGATTTGGATTTGTTTTTCTGCAAATCCATTTAAGTTCAGTCTGATTTCTGTAGGATAGTGCATAGTTTTGACAATGCAAGAGCAATGTCAAGTCATGGGTGTTCATACATTGCTGCTTACATAGCTGGTTTTTATTTCTATAATCCCTGCAGAGTAAGAGCTTTTTTGTTTCTATGGTCCTTGTAACTAATTATTTTCTTAACCATATTTACAGTGTTCCTTTCTAAAAGAGTTAATGAGATCTACCTATTTTTGATCCAGACCTGTATCACATGATTTATAATTTACTGTTCAACCTATTTCTACTGTATCTTGGATTGAAACAGTTCTTTGGGGTCAGAAAGTAATTAATAGTTCATTAGCAATTTTAGCTTTGAACTTTCTCCAGGTAGCATCAAATTCAAAACTGTATGAGTTCATCCACCTGTGCTAATAAATAAATTCCAAGTTGGTACTGGAGTGTGCCATGTAAGGAGGAAAAAACTAGTTTAATGAGTTTGGCTCCTCAATTAAATGCTCGAGGTTGCAAGCTGCGATTTTAAAAATATGATCGTGGGATTTGGAAGTTAGGTGCTGATATTTTTGCTACCAAACTGCATCGTTTTCAGGGATGCTTTTTTTCCCTGCCTGAGCTTTGAAATTAACAAATTGTTTGTTTATTTCACAATTTATTTAAAAATGGAAGTAATTCCTTTTAAGTTGTGAGTTTTTTTTTGTGGTGATATTCTTTTAAAGCTGCTTGCCAGCAAGCTCAGCCAAGCCAATCTTCACTCCAAAGATGCTCAGTTAAAATTTCCTTGATCCCAGGTACTTAAGCCTTTCCCCGAGCACAGAATTTCAAAAATTGTTTAAGTGCAATTTTTAAAATCCGTGTAATTAACATTGTTCTGGAACTGTTTACACAGCAGTTTCATTAGGTAATTGAGTTTAAGGTTTTTGCATATCTTAAACTGATGCATGATACAGAATTGATACTGTCTGGTTTCCAAATAGTGCTAAAATAAAAGCTATTATTTATTCCAATAGTCATGATTAAACTGTGTGTATTTTTTTTTAAAAAGTCAATCAAAAACATGTTGCCAAATATATTTGGCTGTCATAAGCACTATAATTGTTGTAATTGTTTTATTTTTAATTACAGGATTGGTCACGTGGTCAAAAGCATTTCCACTCTAATGAGAAATATTCTGGTTCAGTCCTGGTGTATTCTGAATTAGCTCACACTGAAATGCATAGAATGTACAACCTGAAAGCCTGCAATTTGACTTGATTAGTCCATGCATGCATTTATGATCCACTTGATCTTCTTCCCAGCCTTCCACGTATATGTCTCAGCAACATAATCCTTTATTAATAATTTTCTCCCTCGAATGCTTTTTCCAGTTGCCTTTAAATTCACTTATGCTAGTTGCCTCAAACTTGCAGAATTAATTTCCCCATTCTCACCGGTCCCTAATAGAAAAGTTTCTTTTCAGTTTTCTATTTCAATTTTTCGTACCTAACTTGTATTAATGTTCAACATAAGTAAACCAGTATGTGTCAAAAAAACATTATTTTAAATCTATCTATAATTCCTCAACCTCTTTTAATGCAAAGGGACGGCATTTGTTTGAATGCCCTTACAATAGTGATTTGAGTGATATAGAGAGTTGCATTTGGGGAAACAGCTAGGTTTATGTTCTTGTACTTGGGTGTTTGGCTGGCTATCTGGGGGCAGCAACGTGTTTAACACTGGTAATAGAACAGATGAAGGGTCAACTTCAACATACAAGTTCCTGCATTAAAAATTGTACTTGGGCCAGGAAATTTGTGGAACTGTACAACAGCATGAAGAAGAAGAGAAAATTGAAAAATATGGGGGTTGGGATGGAAAATACAATTTTGCATTGCATTTTATATTGTTTTAAAAATGCTGCATATTGATGATTAGACAGCTTACTGTTGATGATTAGACAGCTTACTGAGCTTATGGAAATGAGTCAGGCAACTTTCTTGTGAACAAATCACCAACAGATGTGTACCAGATGAGACCCTCCCTTGTCAGTGAATAGGTCATTCAGCACTTCAACTCCAGCCTTGTAAATTGGTTTCTTGCAATACATCATTTGTATAGTTATCACAGATGAGGATCATTTTGAGATACCAACTTGCACCTTTGTCCAACTGGATGTTCTAGTCTCAAAGCCCCTCATTTCCTGGTCTATTCTAGCTAACTAATTTCACTTTCCCAGACAACTGGATGGAAGAGTACATTTAAGAGGGAAATGAGGAGGACAAAAAGGGGACATGAGATAGGTTTGGCAGATAAGGTAAAGGAGAATCCTAAGAGATTCTAAAAGTTATTAAGAGCAAAAGAGTAACATCAAGGAGAATAGCTCTCCTTAAGGATCAATGTGGTCATCTATGTGTGGAGCCACAGGAGATGGGTGAGGTCTTAACTGAATATTTCTTGTCTGTATGAAGGAAATAGAAGCTAGGGAAATCAAAGAGAATAGTGATGTCTTGGAACATATCCACATTACAAAGGAGGAGGTGCTGGCAGTCTTAAAGCACATAAAGGTGGATAAATCCCAGGCCCTGACCAAGTGTATCCTAGGACATCGTGGGAAGAAATTGCAGGGGCACTGGCAGAATTATTTGCATCATCTTTAGCCATGGGTGAGATACCAGAAGGCTGGATAATGGCTAATGTTGTGCTTTTATTTAAGAGCTGCAAGGATGAGCAGGAAACTTGAGACTGATGAGCCTAATATCAATGGTGGGAAAGTTACTGGAGGGGTTTCTGAGATACGGGATTTATTGGCATTTGGAAAGGCAAGGACTGATTAGGGATAGTTATAGCTTTGTGTGTGGGGAAATTGTCTCTCGAATTTGATTTTTTTTTGTAGTGGTGGCCAAAAGGATTGAGGGTGGGGTGGTAGATGTTGTCTACGTAGACTTTAGCAAGGCCTTTGACGAGGTTCCTTTTGGTAGACTGGTACAGGAGGTTAGATCACATGGAATCAGGGTGAGCTTGCCACTAGGATAGAAAATTGGCTTGATGGTAGTGGAGGGTTGTTTTCCAGATTGGAGGCCCATGACCAGTGGTGTGCTGCAGGGTCCTTTATTCTTTGACATCTGTATTAGTTATATGAATGAGAATGTAGTTGGTATGGCTACTAAGTTTGCAGATGACACCAAATTTCGTGGTACAGTGAACCATGAAGAAGGTTATCTAAGATTACACTAATCTTGATGAACTGGAGAAGTGGACCAAGGAATAGTTGATGGAATTTAACTTGGACAAGTGCAAAGTGTTGCATTTTTGAAAGTTAAACCAGGGCAGGACTTGCACAGTAAATGGCTAGGCCCTGGGGAGCATTGTAGAACAGACACCTAGGGGTACAAGTACACAGTTCCCTGCAAGGGCAACACAGGTAGACATGATAGTGAAGAAGGCATTTGGCAAACTTGCCTTCATCGGTCAGGGCATGGAGTACCAGAGTTGGGACAAGGTGGTACCGCTGTACAAGACATTGGTAAGACAGCACTTGGAATATTGTGTGCAGATGGCATGAAGCTGGAATGAGTGCAGAAAAGATTCACAAGGATGTTACTGGGACTGGAGGGCTTGAGTTGTGAGGAGAGACTGGATAGGCTGGGGCTTTCCTCCTTGTAGCTTAGGAGGCTGAGAGATGACCTTAGAGGTGTATAAAATCATGAGGGGCATAGATAAGGTGAATAGTCACTGTAGTTTTCCCAGGGTAGGGGAGTCTAAAACTAGAGAGCATAGGTTTAAGGTGAAAAGGAAAAGATTTAAATGGGACCTGAGAGGCAACTTACTCAGAGGATAGTGGTTATATGGAATGAGCTGCCAGAGGAAGTGTTAGATACAATGTTAAAAAGGCATTTGGACAGGTATATGGATAGGAAAGGTTTAGAGGGATACAGGCCAAACGTAGATGCATGGGACTAGCTCAGGTAGGCAACTTGGTCAGCAGGGACAAGTTGGCCCAAAAGACATGTTTTTGTGCTGTATGACTCTAATTGTGATGTGGCCTTGCATTGAGATCCAGGTCTGCCTTTACAGAGCTTGAAGCAGTTGTCTTAGAATTCTTTCGTTCTTGTAATCTGAAATTTACATAATAAAATGCGGTATTGAAATTCAAATATTTCCCACCTTGAATGTAAATCAGTAAATTTTCATAAAGACTCTTCTGAAAAGAAGTACAGGAAACCTCTCGTTCCAGCACACACTCCTCAGGTTGTGATAACATATGATGGCTTAATTGGTCTTTATCATTTTGAGCATGACAATAATTTGTGCAAATCATTACAGAATCTGGTCCAGTACAATCAGTGATGTATTTCAGTCAGATTCCTTATCTGACATGAATAAATACAAGATCATTTATTTCAAATTGACGATCATTGGTTCTCACATCGTGGATTCCTATTTTGGAATAGTTGGTGTTGCTTGTGATGGATCAACAACCTCTGATCCTCCAAGAACCACACCATTCTGGCTGACTTATTTTGTACCTTTTTCTCCAAAGTGGTAACATGTCATTTTTGTCTTCTTTCCCATCCATGATGGATGTGATTATACACCTGAATGATGGTGTGGGCAATCATTAGTTCTCGCATCATGGGTTCTGTCAAGTTTGTTTTAAAAGTGCAGTGCTAAAGTCTGGCTTAAACCTAATCCATGTGCATTCTGATAGTCTTCCCATTAATAACTCTGCAGGTGTTGGGCTCAAGTTGATGTTACAACTTTGTCATCATTTTGCATTGTTATCTTTTACAGTGCAGGTCAGACTGTGAAAGGTGTACTTTCTGCCAAACTGAGATTGTACCACGTGTGCACATTTAATTTCATTCCTGCTGAGGAATTTGGCAAATTCAGCACTTTTGAAGATGCTTCCGTTATAAATCACAAGGAACTCTGGTAGCATAGATCATTCCCAATCTTCAAATTGTCTCGAGCTGTAGCCATGTACATAGGAGCAACCTATCCATGTAAAACACACATCCACTGTGATCAATATCATTTCCCCATAAATAGGCCTGCAAAATCCATGCATCTCCTCAACCATGGCATGTTCAGTGGGTGGATTCTTGTGGTGTTCTTGACAATGTCAACATTCTTATGCAGTGTTCTCTAACTGCATGCCCATTCCAGGTTGAGGTGTAACTCCTGACATCTTGCTTAATTGGAGATGTACCCCAATGTCCTCCCTGCAATTATTTTGGAATAAGTGATGTTGCTTGTGATGGATCAACAACTTCAGGATCCCCCTCCCCAAGAACCACACCATTCTGGCCAATCATGTCATACCTTTTTCTCCAAAGTGATAACAGTGTAATTTTGTCATCTTTCCCATCCACAATGGATGTGGTTGTACATCCACAAGAGGGTGAGGTCATGTCTCGTCATGGTAGGAAGCTGTGAGTTATGATTGGAGTACTATATGTGTATCCAGGCAGTAAAACAAGTACACCTAGTACTGATATGTCACACTCAGATTCCACTGTCCACTCTTGTACTTCAGAATGTAGTTGTATGCAGGTGGTGTTAATGCCCATCTCTGTACTTCAGTTGAAGCCATCAAAGGTATTCCATTGAATTCCCTAAAATTATCTGGCAAACTCATAGACTTCCAGCTTTATGGATACATGGCGCATCATCAGTCTGTAAATGATAGCCCAGCTGTTTTTTTTTGTCTCGTTGTGAATAATATTGCTGTGCTCTGGTTTTGCATCAGTCTCTCTTTTCAATCAGTCGCTCATCTCCATTCTACATAGAGTATGATAAAACCAGTTCAATATCTTAGTGATGCATTATGGGACATCAACAATGACTTCATTAGATCATAATGAATCAGAACAGCCTATTCATTATCTATACAGTAATATACATGGGATTGGCAGGGGGTTGAGACTCTGAGCAGGAGCAAGTCTTGAGATAAGCAATAGCCAGTGAGAGCAAGTTTAATAATCAGGGTAGCCATGGGCACAGTAAATATTCAGTTAAACTATTTATTTTAATGCATGAGGCTTAACAGATAAGGCAGATGAACTCAGCGTGTGGATTGGCTCAGGGGACTAGAATGTCATGGCTATAACAAACATGGCTGAGAGAAGGGCAGGACTGGCAGCTCAATGTTCCAGGATACAGATGCTACAGGGGTGACAGAAGTACAGGTAAGCAAGGAGGTACAGGTTGCCCTTTTGATAAGGCAGGACATAACAGCAGTGTTTAGAGATTACATTGTTGAGGGATCATCCAGTGAGGCCATATGGGTAGAACTTAAAAACAAGAAGGGGAGGGTCACTCTAGTAGGGCTGTATTATAGATTCCACACACCCCCCCCCCCGCACCCCCCCCCCACCAAAAAACAGTCAGCAAGAACTTGAGCAGGTGTGTAGAGAAATTGCTTATAGTTGTAAGAATGATAGGGTTGTATTAGTGGGAGCTTTTAATTTCCCTGGTATTAACTGGGCCACCCAGAATGTTAAGGGCCTGGACTGGTTAGAATTTGTGCAATGTGTCCAGGAAAGTTTCCTGAGTCAATACATAGAGAGCCCTCCTTGGGAGGGTGCAGTACTGAACTCCTGTAAGAGAACAAGGCAGGGCAAGTAACTGAAGTGTCAGTTAGGGAGCAATTTGGCTCTAGTGACCATAATTCTATTAGTTTTAAGATAGTGATGGAAAAGGATAGGAAAGGTCCACGGGTTAGGGTCCTAAACTAAAGCAGGGCTAATTTTGGAGGAATTAGGCGGGATCTAGCAGAGGTAGATTGGGTGAG
The DNA here is from genome assembly GCF_009764475.1 of Pristis pectinata. Lineage (NCBI taxonomy): Eukaryota > Metazoa > Chordata > Chondrichthyes > Rhinopristiformes > Pristidae > Pristis > Pristis pectinata. Next base: position 36,483,405 of record NC_067415.1, on the reverse strand, counting down.
CGTGTTTGAAGGGAAAGGAACGAATGGCAAGTGGGAGGCTTTTAAAAGTGTGGTATCAAGAGTCCAGGAGCAGCACGTTTCTGTTTGGGTAAAAGGTAAATCTGGCAAGTTCAGGGAACCTTGGCTGACGAGAGATATTGAGACTCTGGTCAAGAAAAAGAAGGAAGCGTACATTGGGTTTAGGAGGTCGGGGACAAAAGAATCCCTTTGTGACTATAAAAAAGATTAAGAATACTCTTAATAGGGAAATCAGGAGGGCAAAGAGGGTATGAGATGGATCTGGCAGGTAAGGTTAAGGAAAATCCCAAGTTTCTGTAGCTATATTAAGAGTAAAAGGGTGGCTAGGGTGAGAGTAGGCCCCTTTAAAGATCAGCAAGGCTGCCTATGTCTCGAGCCACAGGAGATGTGTGGGATTTTTAATGAATATTTCTCCTCGATGTTTACTGTGGAGAAAATCCTAGTTGTTCAAGAGATAAGGGAAATAAGTGGAGATGTTTTGGAGAACATTTTACCAGGGAGGAGGTATTTGCAGCCTTACAGTGCATAAAGGTGGATAAATCCCCAGGGCCTGACCAGGGGCAGCACGGTAGCGTAGCGGTTAGCGCGACGCTATTACAGCGCCAGCGATCGGGGTTTGATTCCCGTCGCTGTCTGTAAGGAGTTTGTACGTTCTCCCGTGTCTGCGTGGGTTTCGTCTGGGTGCTCTGGTTTCCTCCCACATTGCAAAGACGTACGGGTAGGTTAATTTGGGTTTAAAATGGGCAGCGCGGACTCGTTGGGCTGAAAGGGCCTGTTACCATGCTGTAAATAAAATTTAAAATTTAAATTTAAGTGAATCCTTGGACTTTGTGGGAGGCCTTAGCTTCATTGTTAGCCACTGGTGAAGTTCCTGAAGACTGGAAGATGGCTAATGTACTTCTGTTGTTTAAGAAGGGTAGCAAAAGCAAGCTAGGAAATTACAGGCCATTCAGCCTGACATCAGTGGTGGGGAAGTTGCTGGAGAGAATTTTGAGGGACAGGATCTACCAGCATTTGATAGACAGAATCTGATTTAGAGGAGTCAGAATGGCTTTCTGCGTAGGAAGTTATGCTTGACAGACCTTTGAGTTTTTTGAAAAGGTAACCAAAAAGGTAGGTGAGGGTAGGGCAGTGGATGTTGTCTGTTTGGACTTTAGCAAGGCCTTCAACAAGGTCCCGCATTGTACACTGGTCTGGAAAGTTAAGTGTCTCATGGAATCCAGGGAGAGCTAGTTAGGTGGGTTCGAAATTGCCTTGGAGGTAGAAAACAAGATGGTGGTTGAAGGTTGTTTCTCAGAATGGAGGTCAGTGACTAGTGGTGCACTGCAGGGGTCAATGTTGGGATCCTTGTTATTCACTATTTATATAAATGATTTGGATGCGAATGCACAAGGCTTGGTCAGTAAGTTTGTGGATGGCACAGAATTCGGAGGTGGTGTTGATAGTGAAAAAAGTTATCATAGATTACAGGGGGACCTTGATCAGTTAGGGAAGTAGGCTGAGGAGTGGCAAAGGATTTCAATACAGGTAAGTGTGAGGTGATGCATTCTGGTAAGTCAAACCAGCATAGGACTTGCACTATGAATGGTAGGGCACTAGGGAGTGTAATGGAACAGAGGGACCCAGGAGTACAAGTGCATAGTTCATTGAAAGCAGCGTCACAGGTAGACAGGGTAGTGACAAAGGCATTTAGCACGCTGGCCTTCATCAGTCAGGGCACTGAGTATAGGAATTGGGACATTGTGTTGCATTTGTATAAGTTATTGGTGAGGCTGTACTTGGAGTACTGTGTACAGTTTTGGTCACCCTATTACAGAAAAGATGTGGTTAAACTGGAAAGATTGCAGAGAAGATTTGAGGATGTTGCCAGGACTAGAAGACCTGAGTTCTAGGGAGAGGTTGGCCAGACTGGTCTTTATTCTTTGGAACATAGGAGAATGAGGGGCAACCTTAGAAGTGTTTAAAATTTGAAAGGCATAGCTAAGTTGGATGATAAGTCTTTTCCCCAGGGTAGGGGAGTCCAAAACTAGGAGGATAGATTTAGGGCAAGAGGGGAAAGATTTACAAGAGATATGGGGGGTAGCTTTTTGAAGTGGAGGGTGGAGAGTATATGGAATGAGCTGCCAGTCAGCGTGGACTAGTTGGGCCGAAGGGCCTGTATCCGTACTGTATTGCTCTGACTCGAGTCCTATTGCATGGAGGTGAACACTCTGACTTCAGATAAATTTCTTCTTGTAATTTATATTGGAAGGTAACAAATGTGCCTGAATAGTTTAAATCCAAGCCTCGGACAGACAAGTTCAGATTGTCAGCCTGCTATTTTTATGATATCCACAGACAAATTCTCAATTCTCAAAACTATTGAATTTCTTAACCTACAATGCTAAAACTGTTAAGTGAACTAGAAAAAAACTAAACAGCTCTCATCAGAAAGGGTTAACTTCTCTCTTCTGGTGTTAATAAATTGCCAGACTCAACTACATCATTGAAATGTCTATGATGCTACATGAGGTTTTTCTTTCTTAAAGTAAAAAGTCCAGCTCATCAATGAAATGGTTTATCATGGTGAAATGGGAGCATGGATCAAAGGCTCTCCCCACTTAATTGAACAACATGCACAGTATCATAACTGTATTGAAGCAGGATAGAATACTGTGTCTCTTTTTCAATCCCTACTAATTTAACTTGCTTCAAAACAAGATATTTCTAGTTGCAACTCAACTCTGCTCTGCAAAATGAATTTTGATTAAAAATTATACACTGTCTGCAGCTGTAACCTAAAATTTAGGCTTCAAGGCCACACCTTATCTCTGGAAAAACAAACTTTTAATTCTTCACAGGTATCAGGAGGTTCCTAGTTGTAAGAAAATATGCCAATGTCTTCAATTTAAAATTGCAGTAATTGCCTTTAAATTTATTTCACTAGACCAGGTAAACAAGTGTAAACATTTACTAAATTTAAAACCACTGCACTGCTATCATTTTGAGTGGGGGGGGGGGGGGTCGCTGAGCTTGTGGAATATTTACACAGTTTAAATCGCTTCAAAACCAAAATATGACTAAAGAATATCGAAAATAATACATGTACCTGTACAGTACTTAGTATTTCCAGCAACAAAGCAAGCCTAGAAAGGGTTAACAGCTTTAAGCCATGACTGTTACTGAACACAAACAACAGGCACATTTTTTAGTATGTTCTTTTAAACAAGGAATGTCTAGGCAAACATTCAGACACCATTCTACAAATTGAATAAAAACTTTTTTTCCTCACATTTTGGTGTTTCACTTTGTATTGATACCCTTGACACTAGTTGCAATTTTAAATAGTTTAGTGCCAGCTAAATTGAATTGTTAAATTTTGAGAAAGTACCCCCTTCTGGATCTTGTAGGTTGTCTGCAAAAGTGGGCTCTTGGTAGGGCTCTTACTGATCCTGGACACGACTTGTTCCTAGTTTTTTGCCGCATTCGCAGTGTCTTATACAAGGCAATGTTGATGTCTACTATTGCTCCCTTGATTAAGACTTTATCTTGTTATCAGTAAGGAACATGTAGCCAAGGGGACCTGTGTAAGGTCATGCCCATTCAGCTCAGGGTGGCTGATTTTATAAATTCTCCATCCTCCTGAGATATGAGGGCTAGTATCAATTAAATTTATAAATCCCAGTTAACCTTTTAGAAGTTGCACCCCAGTAGGTGCAGTAATGATCCCTTAATGATGGTGATTCGTTAGGCTTCACGTCTCTGGCAGAGTGACTGGGCACATTGGTATCAGTAAAACAGTAGCATTACTGCCTCTCCATCAGAGAGGTGGTGTGGATGAAATGAGGGATCCTGATTCATATGGTCTTGTGCTCCATTTCTGGAGTTGATGGCCAAGACTCTTCACTGGTGACCTTATTGTTTTTTTTAGGCAAACGGAGCTTTGTCAAGCATGCAGCAAGATCTTCCTTTGAGCAGGTGGTGTTTTGGTGTCAGATCATTTCACTTAAGGCCCCTATGCATCTTCTAGTTCCCTGTGTAGCCAAGAACTTGTGATTCTTTTGGTATGTCTTCCTGTTTTTCCTGAGTGTAGAGCATTTTTTTTAGTGCTTACTGCCCCAGTGAGCAACTGGTTTTTCTCAGAACAACAATACATTCCTGCCAGTCTTTTCTTTTGAAATTTACTTATTTGTTCCTTTAATCTTCTATTCCTTAACTGTGATATGCACAGGTGTACACAATGTATTCCTTTTTTTAAAAAAATGTTTTCACCTCTGAACAAGCTCAGGTTTTGTTTTGAGCATGGTCCTGGATCTCCAAGACATATGCCACTCCTGATTTGATTGCTTGTATGTCATTCTGCTTTTATTTAATTGACAATTATTGGCCTCTTGCATGGGGCTGTGTTAAATAGAACCCTCTTTTTTTTCCAACTGAACCCTCTTTCATATTTGTCCTGACCGAGAAGGCCATTCAGCCTATCAAGTCAATGCTGGTTTTCATTCATATGAACTTCCCTGTTAGAGGGTTTTGATCTTTCTCATCTCTGACCTTACTAATGTCTCCTAATGATGCTTTGTTTATATAGCTGTCTAAGATACAGCACATTTTGAGAAGCTGATTATTCCTTGTGGATGTGCTTGTAACAAGGCCTCCCTTCCTATGAGTTCCAGCTAAAACAAAGCATACTCATCTTATTTTCCCACAGAAGTTGCCTGGCCTTGCACTGAGGCCCACAGGCCTGCTTTGTTGGACTTGGCTAGAAATCCAAGTTCTTGTTAAATTACTATCCCAGCATGCTTTTGTTCAATTACCTTTTACCATATTAATTTGATATTACAATCCTACAGCTTGAAATTCCTGTCATCACTATTAGAGAGGCAAAGTACAAGTTAGTGTTCCTTGTTGCGATCAAAATTGTGAATTCCGTATCTGCTTTCAACAAAGTGCCCTTTCGTTCCTGCAACAGCACAAAGACTTTGGAAATGTAGTTCCCTTTTCATTTCTTTAACTATGAGAATAGTGTCACGGGCCAAAATTCATGCTTTCCCTCAGTGCGTGCACAGGCATTGCAAAGGTCCTTTAAGTGTAGTCTGTTTACCAGTTTGTTAGCAGCTAGACCGCTGCTCATGTCAGTGTTCTGAATCCAAGTTAGATTGTGCCACTTCCCTATGGACTTTCGGTTGAAAGTAACAAACATGTTGTTATTCCATCAGTGGGAATGGAGAGAAATCCCTGTGTCACAAGGTTACAGCCCAGTGAAATTTTCCATCCTCGCCCTGCCATAATTTCAAGTTACCCATTTGCATTCTACACCTTGGAACCGTCCAAAAGTTGTGTTACACTTCAATATGATTAATGCCAAAATGAAACCTTGTAAAACTCAGCTGAGTTTAGATGGGAAAATGATGACTTTCTCATTCTCTTCCAAGTATTGTGAACCCTTCTTAATAACCATGAAGCAAATGTGAATTTTAATAAAATGGAGTTTTATGATCTCTACTTTCCATTGTGGTCCATAGAACCTTTGATTTTATTCTTTGAAAGTAATATTTTAGAACTCCCAGGCATGCATGAAAAGGCTTTCCTCTGAAGTATGCAATTCAAAATCTAGATAATGCAGGGAATTATAGGCCAGTTAGCCTCATCTACTTTCTCAGGAGGCTAAAGAAATTTGGCATGTCCCCTTTGACACACCAATTTTTATCGATGCACCATAGAAAGCATCCTATCTGGATACATCACAGCTTGGTATGGCAACTGCTCTGCCCAGGACCATAAGAAACTGCAGAGAGTTAAGGACACAGCCCAGCGCATCACAGAAACCAGCCTCCCCTCCATGGACTCTGTCTATACTTCGCTGCCTTGGTGAAGCAGCTAGCATAATCAAAGACCACACCCACCTGGGTCATTCTCTCTTCTCTCCCATCAGGCAGAAGATGCAGGAGCCTGAGGGCACATACCACCAGGCTCAAGAATAGCTTCAATCCCACGGTGATAAGACTATTGAATGGTTCCCTTAATGACATGGACTTTGACTTTGCACCTTATTGTCTACCTGCAATGCACTTCCCTGTAGCTGTGACACTTTACTCTGTATCCTGTTATTGTTTTTTTAAACCCTCTACTACCTCAATGCACTCTGTACTGAATTGATCTGTACAAACGGTATGCAAGACAAGTTTTTCACTGTACCTCAGTACAAGTGACAATAATAAACCAATATCAATACATTAGTGGGAGGGAAACAATTGCAGAGGATTCTTGTGGATACGATTTACATGCATTTGGAAAAACATGGCCTAATTAGGGGCAATCAGCATGGCTTTGTGCAGGGCAGGTTGCGTCTTACAAACGAGTGAGTTTTTTTGAGGAGGTGACAAAGGTGATTGAAGGTAGGACAGTGGATGTTATCTACAAGGATTTTAGTAAGGCATTTGACTAGGTCCCTTGTGATAGGCTGATCCAGAAGGTCAATATGCATTGGATAAATGTGACTTGGTGGTTTGATTCAGAGTTTGTATGAATATAGCTTAATCCAACATCTAAAAGTTGTTCTTACTTTCCATGTCTTCTCTGTGGGGTGGGAAGGAACAAAAACTCCTGATACACGACTAGTGGATTTGTTTTCAATGTGCCACTATGATAAATTTATATTCTAAACTTTGTTTTCAGAGATTGTTGTATCATTTGACTAGCTAATCATTCTAAACTTAAACCAGTTTAAATGTGAAAAATATTGTAAATATGACACTTGATATTTTGAAGTGTTCAAAAAAAAACGAACATACATTGCAGCATTTTATTGAATATATTGCTGCTTGCTTGCTAATTGTGCAACTTGGAATTTGGATTCATGAAGCAATTATGGTAAATTAAATGGTGATATTGCAGAAATTGTTCCTAGCCAAGCGGGAATTGATTCAAGATTGGATCAGCACTTTTCTTTCACTGTAAACTTTAACCTTTTCTATTCAGGCCACATATGCAAATAATTAGATCCAAAATAAGAAAATAATTGTTTTAATAATAAAGCACCTCTGTTTCTCTTTCCATTTTACCACATTAAAGGTATTACATAAATACAAGGTATTGTTTGTGTGTTTGCAGGAGATAAAACTTCAGTCATTTCCTCATGATTGGTTTTAACATTCAGTAATCAAAGGTGATGTTCTGTTAATGCTGAGTTATGTTCTCTCTGATAGGAAGGACTCGATGAAAGATGACAGAAGAAGTTATTGTTATTGCAAAGTGGGATTACACAGCACAGCAGGATCAAGAACTTGACATCAAGAAAAATGAGCGATTGTGGCTACTGGATGATTCTAAAACTTGGTGGAGAGTAAGAAATACATCAAACAAAACTGGTTATGTTCCATCAAACTATGTAGAAAGGAAGAACAGCTTAAAAAAGGGGTCACTGGTAAAGAATATCAAAGATACTTTAGGCAAGTAAAAACTTCAAGATAATTTAATATGATTTTAAAATGGAGAGTTGCACGTTTCTTCTGATTCTTCAAAGTGTGTGTTCTGTCTCATTAGCATGAAGATTTAGGTACTGTCTGATTTGTCTGGTCCTTCAAATGGAGTAAAAGGGACAAACATAGGAACGTGGGTTTCCTTCATCAGAATGCATTTGGATGATTTATGGCAAGCTATACCCCTGCCTGTCATCAAACAAGAATGGCTTTTCTGTGTAGCAGCTTTTCCTAAAGTGGTGCTGTAGTATTACTAATATATATTTCTGATACATGACCAAAATCTACAAGACTCTTAGTTCATTAAAGCTTTTGTAGATGAAGGCAAATTATTTGCTTGGATAGATGAAAGTAGAAATATTCTAATTGTAAGGAAATGACTTAGAAACATAATAGTGGGTCAAATATATAAGCTTGCCACCATTAGAAGATTGACAGCACTGTATGCAGGACCATAAATTTACGAAGTGTTTTGTCCCCGCGCACACACATTACTAAAGTGTAAAAACATGCAGGAAAATATCCTATTAATCTTTTTGATTAGATTATAAAGGGATAAGGTTTTCTCATGCCAATGAAAAGCCTAGTTTAGACTGCATCTAGAGTTTTGTGTACAATTCTGCGCTCTACCTTAGAATAATGACTTTAGAAGCCACACAACACAGATTCAACAGGGTTTAAAAGTATAATAATGAGGAAGATTTATATAAAACTTGGTGGTACTCACTGAACTGTAGGAAGTTGAGTGATTTAATAGTTAGATTTTTGAAAAGAATCAGTTGTAAACAAAGAAACTTTCTTGTGGGTGCCTCTGTCTCCCAACCACATCTATCCATCTTCACCAACTGGTGGCTCCTGCTCATCATCCCTCACCCCTCCTTGGTCCATCTATCACCTACCAACCCCTGTCTCACCCCTTTCCTCTTTATACTGACTATCTTCCCTCTAAACTCACAGCCCTGATGCAGGGTCTTGGACTTGAAACCTTGATATTCCTTCCCCTCCACAGATGCTGCTCAAACCTGCCAAGTTCCTCCAGCAGTTTGTTTTTTTGCTCCACTTATCACCTTCCTCATCAAATTCCGGAATCTGCAGCCCTTCGTTGTCTCCACATCACCTTACAGCCTCTGTGTCTACGTTGACAACTTCTATCTGCATGACAAGTGCTGCTTGACCTGCTGAGTTTCTCCAGCAGTTTTTTTTTGCTCCAGATTTCTGCAACTGCAGTCTCTTGTGTCTTGAAGAAGTGGATGCTAGTTCAATTAATAATTTAAAGTTGAGATTTTTTTTGATAGACTTGTAATTTGGGAGGGAGCTGAGGCAGTGGATACTTTTGGGGTACTGATGGTAGCGACATCATTAAATGACAACAGGCTTAAGGGACCAAATGGTTTGGTCCTATTCCTGTATGTCTACATTAGATGTATTCTCCTTGTGTTTATTGCAACATATTTGTGAATGGGGAGATAAAGGTAATTAAAATTGTGCCATTGCTATCACTGAATATAATATAAATACAAATGAAGGGAAGCTCGCTTTAGCATCCTCAAACTTGCTGGTAAATACTGGCAGTTTCATCTATCATTTCTCTTTGTAAGAATAAGACAAGTTATGTTTAATTAATTATGTTGGCTTTAATGTTTTTAAGTAAATTCTAAATGTGTTAATTGATTTTTAATATTTTTAATTGTGAAAGGACTATTAAAAAGCATTTGGTAAAAACTTGACAACTTTATCTTTCTAGGCTTTTACAAGTTTCCTGCTGTTTTGTGGGTCAGGCTTGTTCTGGCCCATCCCTGCGACTGCATTATGTTATGAAAAGTCTGCCAAGTAGGACACCCCATTTTGGATTTTTCCATATTTCCTCACAGTATAGGAGGTCATTTGGCCCACCATTTCTATGCTGGATCTGGGCAATTTTCTGCAGGTTCTCATTGTGGAATGTGCATATAGTGTGCTTGACTTTTTTTTGCATATCTCACTGGTGAGTGGAAGTCGTGAGCTGCATTATGTAAGTTCTGGGCCATTGACCTCTGACTTATTCCCAGTACAAAACTCACTCAGAGGCAGTGTCTAGAAGAGCACACGAAATCCATGATATTGAAAGCTATGGAGCTAGTGCTGGTAAATGGAATTGGTAAAGGCAGGAATTTGGCCAGCATGCACATGCTAGGCCAAAGGGTCTATTACCCTGCTAAATAACTCTGACTGTTTGATTCTGATTCTAATCTTACACTCGTATACGGAATCAAACTAACAAATTAGTGAATTGGCTGCCTTTTGTGGGTTTTTTTATCCCCAATCAAATCCAAGTTGTTGCAGATATTAAATTCTTTCCCTATCTTGATGTTTAATGAGAAAGCAGTTGAGAAACTTACCTGGATTGTACTGAAATCGATCTAAGTGCTTTCAGAAACTAGTTGGCATCCAACACTTATTCCATAACATAACAAAGTCTTTGGCAAAGGTAGTGATTGTGTACTCCATGCTGAAATGTAATTCCACTAGCATCGCTAACTGTGTTTGTATAATAATACTATAAAGTCTGGGTAATGAAGTTAATATTTGCTGCACATGTGGACTAAATAGTTATGTGGTTGACAGGAGAATGGTATTTAATTTTTTTAACGGAAATTTCTGTAAAGTGTGATTACAGACTAGATTTTTTTTGACTTGGATGTGGTTTTAAAAAAACCAATGGAATGACAAAAGTTTGATAGCTGAGAGTTGGCACTGCACTCATCCATTTGTCATGTAGATGGTAAAAAAGCTATGAGGTGTTAGTAGTTGAGTCACTTACCACAGAATATGTAGTCTCTGACCTGTTCTGACCTACAATATCTATCTGGTTGGTCTGGGTTGAGTTTTTGGTGAATGAATCCTAGGGTATTGGTGGGGGAACTAATCAATGGTAATGCCTTGGAATGTCAAGGGTAGGTGATTAGATTTTCTTGGAGACAGTGTTGCCTGGCAGTTCTGTGGCATGAATGTTACTTGCCACTTATCAGCCCACGATGTTATCTCTCTAGGTCTTGCTGCATGCATTTTCGGGCTGCTTCATTCACTGAGGAATTGTCACTGATTAAAATGGTTCCCAAGTCAAATAATTTTATGGAATTGAAAAATATATTTTGATTCATTATCACTACAGAAGTGGGTATTTTACCCACTGAAATGCGTGCCTTTCACTTTCCTGCGACTGCCTAGATTCTCAATTATTATTAAGTTTCTAATATTTAATAACTTTAATACACTGTATAATTGGTACTCATGGTTAACTTGAATTCAGAAATGCCAAAGGTTTTGACTCTAAAACCTCTCAGTATTCGTCATGTAGTGAAATAAAAATTAAAAATGTCGGAGAAGCAGAAGTTAAAAGATAGTGGTTACATTTTTTTTGACATGATGCTTTATCAGGGCTGGCATCAGACACTGGTCAGTCCCATTAATGGTACAGTGTTATGTATTGTAATATACATATGTTTCTCATCTCCCAAGGTTGACTGCTTTTGGAATTGGTGTAGGTAAGCTATAATAGGCTTATTATTTCTATAACAATATCTTTCTTCAGAAGCACTTTTCTATTACTGGAATTCTTCAGATTAATTGAGGAATAGCAGAACTAATTATCCCTGCAATGGAATGTAAAAAGTGGTCTTTCAGAGTTATGATTGAAGAAGTGTGTCTACCACTTCTATTTGATGATACATGATGAGTCATGAGGTCGGGATAAAAAGTAACCCTTTTAAAATAAGCTTTGTTGTTTGGTTTTATATTGCCTATCAAATCCCTCATGTAACCTCTGGGGCGGTGTAGCTTGAGTGATGATTAGTGTTATCTCACAGGGTTGAATATTTGGTCTATTTAGGTTATTAATGAATTGTGTTCCTGGAAATTCATTGTACCCGATTTTATTTGACAAAGTCACATCGTACCTTAAATGGATCTTCCATATGAATTGGTAGTTGGAGCATACATCCCCTTAAGGTGGAATAAGTAGAGGCAACCCAACCCCCACCAGCACCCCTTTGATACTTGAGGAATTAAGTGTTTATTTGTTACTTCCTGGAAGAAACAATTAAATATAACTCACTCCAACCAGAAAAGTGTATGAGCAGAGTTCTTGGAGTGAATGTGGGAACACCAAGCGTAAATTATTAGTCACAAATCTCTGTAATGGTAACATATAACATTTAGCGAGATCATCTCTGAGATGAGAGATTCTTTATCAAACTGGTAGAGTATTTGCAGCACCTTTGGTTGGTAACAGTTTAAATAATATAGAGCATGCTGGTTACCAGCCTAGAGCAGTGGGAAAGAGAAATAATGTGCACAAAAAGGCGGGTGTCTTAATGCTGGAGTAGAAAGTAGTACAGTATAGGATGGGAGCAAAGTAGGGATATCTGAGAGCAAGGCTCAGAATTCATGCATGCAAGTACATAGATTGTAGCAAATAAGGGCGAAGGGCAGGCATAAATAGCCTTGCAGGGATAAATTGTGGCAGTAACCAAAACATGGTTCAAAAAGTGATTAGCACCAGGTACTCTATTTCTGGATACATGGTGCTCCGAAAAGATAGAAGGCAAAATAACATGGTGGGATAGCATACCTGATCAAGAGGATACAATGTTAGAGATGGTGAACGTCCTCTCAAACCTTTTTTTTAAAAAAAAGCTAGGAAAGAAAAAGAGGTTATCACATTACTGGAATAATTCTATGAGCCACCAGTGAATGAGTAAATTTGAAGGTAAAACACAAAGCTGTTCAAGACATGTACTGTTCTGTATTTGGGGATATTTACCCTGATATTGATAATGTTCTGCCAAAGGTGAGAAATGTGAGACTGACCTTTAATGTTTTTGTCCAAGTAAAGAGATTTTGGTGGAGAGTAATAGATTGTAGGAAGACTGACCCAATGGACAAACAAGAGGCAGATGAAATTTAGTACAGAGAAATGTGAAGTGATACATTTTGATAGAAAGAACCAGGAAAGGTGATATAGGCTAAATGGTATAGTTTTATAGGATTTACGGAAACTGAGACCTGAATGTGTATGTACGTGAATCTTTTAAAAGTAGCAGACATTTTGAGACAGCAGTTAATAATGTATATGGGGTCATCGGCTTTATTAGTGCAGTAGCAGTGTGGTCTTCCTAAATTGTATGAAACACTGGTTAGCTACCTTTTGGAGTATAAAATCCAATTTTGGCCATAATACTAGGAACGATGTTAAGGTCTTTAGCAGTGTGCCGAAAAGAATTCCTAGAATAATCCTTGGGTTGAGGGATTTCAGCAGCAGCTGGCTTTCTCTTTGAACCAAAGAAAGTTAAGAGATTTGAAAGAGGTATACAAGATCATGAGAGTCAAATTTAAGAAAACAAACTTCATGAATATGGATTCATAGTAGTGGGCAAAAGATAGAGATGATATGAAGATTTTGTTTTAAATAGAATGTACAACGCAGGAACAGCCCTTCAGCCTACAATGTCTTTGTTGAGTGTTCCAGGCACCTACCACTGTCTTTTTTGCCCTGCTTATCCCCTTTAAACTTTCTCCCTCTCACCTTAAAGCTATGTCCTCTAGTATTCAACATTGCTACCCTAGGGAAAAGATACTGCCTGTCTATCTATGCGTCTCATAATTTTATAAACTTCAGTCAGGTCTCCCCTCAGCCTCCGATGCTGCAGAGAAAACAATCCACGTTTGTCCAGCCTCTCTATAGCTAATACTCTCTAATCCAGGCAGCATCCTGGTAAACCTCTTCTGAACCCTCTGAAAAACCTCCAAATATCCCCCATGTTACAGGGCAGGACTGCAGAGTACTCCAGGTGCAGCCAAACCAAAGCTTTATACAACTGCAACATGACTTCCTGACTCTTGTATTCTATGCCCCTAGTGATGAAGGCAAACATGCTATACGCCACCTTTACCACTCTATTTACTTGCATTGTCACTTTCCGGGAGGTATGCATTTGGACCCCAAGATCCCTCTGTACATCAGTGCTGTTAAGGATCTTGCCATTAACCATATACTTTCCCCTTACATTTGACCTCCCAAAGTGAAACACCTCACACTTGCCCGGAATAAACCCCATCTGCCACTTCTCCACCCATCTCTGTAACTGATCTATATTCTGCTGTATCTTTTGACCACCTTCACTGTCTGCTGCTACTCCAATTTTTGTGTTATCTGCAAACTTACTAATCAACCCATCTACATTTATATAACACACATCAGAGGCCCCAGCTTCGATCCTTGCAGAACACTGCTGTTCACAGATCTCCAGCTAGAATATACCTTTCCACCTCCACCTTGTCAAGCACCTTACTAAAGTCCATGTAGACAACATCCATTGCCCTACCCTCCTCAATCACCTTGGTCACCTCCTTAAAAAAAAAACTACCTCTGGTTTGTAAGATGTGACCTGCTCCGCACAAAGCCATGCTGACTGTCCCTAATTAATGTGTTCTTCCAAATGCAAGTAAATTCTGTACCTAATAATCCTCTCCAATAGCTTCCCTACTACAGATGTGAGGCTCACAGGCCTATAATTTCCTGGATTATCCCTATATCCCTTCTTAAAGGAACAATATTGGCTACTCCAGTAGCTTTGATTTGATGCTTATTTTACAGGGGTATGGGGAAAGAGTGGCAGTTGGAACTGAGTGGATGCTTTGCAAAAAGCCTGCAAACTGGATGGGCCTAATAGTGCTATAACAATTCTGATCTACACAGTTAGAGGACTTTAAGTAAAATTGTCCCTCTTGCAGTTAAATCAGTTTTTAACCTCAAAAGAAAATGGAATGTTATGCCATGGTTTTTGTTCTGTTATGCTCTGTGTCAATCACGTCATTTTACTGTCCAGTTCACTCATGTTGAAAATTACTCTCTTCATTTGTTGTTGATAACCCCACAATATCACTTTGCTTATTTGCTCTGCCGTTCCAAATTCTTTCATTGGTTCAAGTTTGTTTTAAAATAATCATTAATGTTTTCCTCATTTTGTTTAATTCTGCATTATATATATCAGGCCATTATGAAGGTTAATGCTACCTATTTGCAAAATCATGGATTAGAAACATAGAAAACCTACAGCACAATTCAGGCCCTTCAGCCTACAGAGTGTGCTGAACATGTCCCTACCTTAGAAATTACTAGGCTTACCCATAGCCCTCTATTTTTCTAAGCTCCATGTACCTATCCAAAAGTCTCTTAAAAGACCCTATCATATCTGCCTCCACCACCATTGCCGGTAGCCCATTCCATGCATTCACCACTCTCTGAGTGTAAAGCTTACCCCTGACATCTCCCCTATACCTACTCCCCAGCATCTTAAACCTATGTTCTCTTGTGGCAACCATTTCAGCCCTGGGGAAAAGCCTCTGACTATCTACCCAATCAATGCCTCTCATCTTATATACCTCTATCAGGTCCCCCCTCATCCTCCGTCGCTCCAAGGAGAAAAGGCCGACTTCCCTCAACCTGCTTTCATAAGGCATGCTCCGCAATCCTGGCAGCATCCTTGTAAATCTCCTCTGCACCTTTTCTATGGCTTCCACATCCTTCCTGTAGTGAGGTGACCAGAACTGAGCACAGTACTCCAAGTGGGGTCTGACCAGGGTCCTATATAGCTGCAACAATACCTCTCGGCTCCTAAATTCAATTCCCGATTGATGAAGGACAATACACCATATGCCTCCTTAACCACAGAGTCAACCTGTGCAGCTGCTTTGAGCGTCCTATGGACTCGGACCCCAAGATCCCTCTGATCCTCCACACTGCCAAGAGTCCTACCATTAATACTATATTCAGCCATCATACTTGACCTACCAAAATGAACCACTTTACACTTATCTGGGTTGAACTCAATCTGCCACTTCTTAGCCCAGCTTTGCATCCTACCTATGTCCCACTGTAACCTCTGACAGGCCTCCACACTATCCACAACACCTCCAACCTTTGTGTCATCCGCAAACTTACTAACCCATCCCTCCACTTCCTCATCCAGGTCGTTTATAAAAATCACAAAGAGTAAAGGTCCCAGGACAGATCCCTGAGGTACACCACTGGGTCACCGACCTCTATGCAGAATACGACCCTTCAACAACCACTCTGCCTTCTGTGGGCCAGCCGGTCCTGGATCCACACTGCAATGTCCCCTTGGATCCCATGCCTCCTTACTTTCTCAATAAGCCTTGCATGGGGTACCTTATTAAATGCCTTGCTGAAATCCATATACACTACATCTACTGCTCTCCCTTCATCGATGTGTTTAGTCACATCTTCAAAAAATTCAATCAGGCTGGTAAGGCAGGACCTGCCCTTGACAAAGCCATGCTGACTATTCCTAATCATATTATACCTCTCCAAAATGTTTATAAATCCTGCCTCTCAGGATCTTCTCCATCAAACTTACCAACCACTAAAGTCAGACTTACTGGTCTATAATTTCCTGGGCTATCTCTACTCCCTTTCTTGAATAAAGGAACATTAATTTCATTTGGGGAGACCTTGCAAAAATCTGGGGAGAAAAAAGACTAAGGGACTAAATCAATTTGAAAAATTACAGATTGTGGGCGGCAAGATAGCGTAATGCTATTACAGCGCCAGTTCCCACCACTGTCTGTGAGGAGTTTAGTACGTTCTCCCCCCACTGTGGGTTTCCTCCAGGTGCTCCGGTTTCCTCCCACATTCCAAAGATGTACGGGTTAGTAGGTTAAAATGTGTGTAATTGGGCAGAGCAGGCTCATTGGGCTGGAAGGGCCTGTTACCGTGCTGTATAAATGTTTTTTAAAAAGCAAGGTCAGAGATGCCACAGTGGAATTATAGTGCAATTAACATGCCTTTTGAGACCAATGTTTAAATCCTGGGTCAGATGAATGAATTGAAGATGCTCCTCTGTGTATTAGGGTTCCTCGGAAAGTGAGGCTGAGTACACTCAATCTTATTCAAGAGTAAAATATCGTAACTTGTCAGTTTTGTGCCATTTGATACCACTTTTGCTTAGAGTGAGAAGTCCACTCTCTCTTTGGGATTAAGCGATTGGTGAAATTTAATCATATGCTATTCCTGATTTAAGAGTACAGGAGGTTAAAAGGTATTTTATTTCTTGATACTTGGAACATTAAATGCAGATTTTCTCCTTGTGTGTTATCCTAAATACCATGGAACCACAGAGGTTAAACAAATGTGAAATAATGTACGTTTCAAAAACAGACATAATATTAATGCTTTTAAATATTTTTATTTAAACTGTAGTTAAAAAAAATGTGATCTGATTTGAGGTTGAGAGAGTTTCCAAACAATGGAGCAGATTTTGGTTTCATGTAATGTCATAAACCTTGTAGGTAATATTAATTGAAACTAGCATCATTGTTAACTTGGACTTATGGAAGTGAAGTCCAATTATTGTTGTAGTATTCTGTGCCTTTTTTTGTATGGCTTTAATGGTGATTTTTGGTTTGGATCTTCCACATCTTTCCACCAAATAATTGCTACCAAGTTCCTTTGACAATGTATTCGAAGATATTTTAGCACAATTTCTAATAATTATATTTGAAGCAACGTTGTTCATTTGTTTTTTACGCTGTCCTAATACAAACCAGAATTTAGTGCCAGCAATACACAATCTAGTTAATGGGCTATGATAAAATGAAAGATCGTAAAAAGACTGGTTTTCAATGGAATAACATGCAAAGACAGCAATACCGTCTGACTCTGCTAACCGCACAACTTTGAGGAAGTTTGGATGGTGAGATAGTATTTTTATGTAGCACACATTAGAAATTAACTTGAATCATCATCCGTAGTGGCATTGTTAGCTTCTTGTACTTCTAGGTTGTCTTGAAATCTTTATCTTTGTTTTCATGATTTTATTGGAAGGGTTAATGCCAATATATTTTGCAAGAAAAACAAAACCTTTTTCATGTACTCTAAAATATAAATGTGCTTGAAGCTGGTTAAATTTATCAATCTGGAATACTCAGATCCCTGTAAGATTATCATAATTTTCCTCTTCAATTTAAGTGAATAATGAGAGAGAGATTGAATGGACTGGAGATATGAAAAGGGAGAGAAGGAATTTTGTCAGTGAGCAAAGGGGAGTTTGGAAGCAACTTGGCACACGGTCTTTTTCTTAAAGGCCAAAGAACCCATTAGCACTTGGCTCAGGAAAGGGAATAATTTCAAAGAATAATTCAGTAAGAGAGAAAACGAGCTTAAGTGATCCAACTTAATGAGCTGTTTTGGCTGTATTGCAGGTTCCAGCAGGTACGGGAGATGGTGATGGCTTTGCTTAAGATTAAGATAAAGAATTGAAGTATGCTTCAATTACGATACTGACATGATACACCTCTTTTCTTTAGAAAAGTTTTGTTTGCCAAATGTTTTGCAAAAAGATGAGGCTTTTGAATTAATAAAAATGACTCTAGCTAAAATATTAATATTCAATTTCTGAAACTAAGTTGAGTTTTGTAGTGTTTCTTGAACTACTACTGGGTAATGAGGAGCTAAAATCTCACTTAAGTACCTGAAGACAAAGTACCCCTTTAATCTGGTGGAAGAAATATGAATACATTTTGCATTGACATGACATTTTGGAATCCAGATATTTTCAAATAACAATTTGAGTGCTTCCATGTCTCTGAAAATCCAGTGGTTGCCAAGAAAATAGTCATTTGCTTTTAAATGTTTTCTGTTAAACAGAATTTGAATATTGGAAAAAATTCCTAGTCTTTCATTGCAATTTTAATAGTATATTGTCTATTGCATTGTTAAGCATTGCAGTTTATTTTTCTTATCCTTTCTATTTTCCACACAGGTTTGGGTAAAGCAAAAAGGAAAACGAGTGCAAGAGATGCTTCCCCTACACCAAGTACAGATGCAGAGTTCTCAACAAATGGTGGAAGTTCTGACCGCATATATGATTTGAATATACCAGCGTATGTCAAATTTGCATATGTGCCAGAGAGAGATGATGAACTATCGCTTGTAAAGGGATCGCGTGTCACTGTTATGGAAAAATGTAGTGATGGTTGGTGGAGAGGTGGCTACAACGGACAAGTCGGTTGGTTTCCATCTAACTATGTTGTGGAAGAAGTTGACGAGGCCACTGCTGATTCACCCAGCTTTTTCACATCGAGACTAGGAGCAGCAGTAAGTAATGGGCAAACCACAAAAGTACTTCATGTGGTACAGACTCTTTACCCATTCAGCTCTGTCACAGAGGAAGAACTAAATTTTGAAAAGGGTGAAATTATGGATGTCATTGAGAAACCAGAGAATGACCCAGAATGGTGGAAGTGTCAAAATTCTAAAGGACAAATTGGCCTTGTTCCCAAAAACTATGTAGTAATCTTAAATGATGGACCTGCTATGGGCAGTTCACATGCTTCTCAGATTAGCTATACTGGCCCATCTTCAACAGGAAAGTTCGCTGGAAAGGAATGGTACTATGGTAATGTCACACGGCACCAAGCTGAAATGGTTCTAAACGAGAGGGGAATTGATGGCGACTTTCTTGTTAGAGATAGTGAATCATCGGTGAGTACCATGCTGCCCTAGTCAGCAAATTGATATTTTTGTGTAGCTTGTCAGCTTTTGAGGTCGCATAGGAATGAATTAACATCTCCTTTTGCAACTGTTCTGCTTCAACTCCAACTAATCAGTTTATTAGCAAGAAAGATGGTCTCCTAGTACTAGTTATTTGTTTGTTGCTCTCATAGAAAACAAAATTCCATTGCCAGATGCAGTATTTGCTCTCCCCATATTGCGGTAATTGCCAGTTTTGCAAACAATTTGGCTTCTTTCATTCAACAGAAATGCAACAGATATATTTGTGATGCCTAACACGTTAATAGATCTGGTATATAAATGTTTCTTTGGTAATTGTTTTTGAATATGCTTCAGTCATCATATATGCATATATAGTATTTTTTGTTTTGACTTATTTTACATGCCATGACTTGCTGTTGATTTAAGTGTTTTTATGTTCAAAAACAGTGGAAATTTCAGACAAGGCTTAATAAAATTTGATAATTTTATTTGTGGTATAATAGGCCAGAATTTCTCGGAAACATAGGAAAATCTGGATTAATATTAGTTGTCACTAGCTCAGATTTATATAATGAACAAACATGAAGGGCAAACACAAAGTTTAAAGTGGCAGTTTAAATATATTGGCATAAAAAGACTTGATAGGTTACTTTCATTTCCAACCTGTGTGAAATGAATTTGTTCTCCACTGCAAGGACAATAAACCTAAATTTCTCTAGACCAAATATTGCTTACGTCATACCGCATATTTGCTTTCACAAAGCAGTTTCATGATTTGGGCTTTAGGGCTAAACATAAAAGTACTATGTTAGTTATATTTCACATTTGTTTGTGACCAATGGTTTTCTGCAAATTTGGATATTAAAAACTTCTTCTGAATTTATTTTGGAAGGGGGAGTATTTAGTCAGTTTTCTGCCAACAGGTGGCACTGTTGCTCTATATGAATCCAAGTGCAGGGGATATCTGCATGCTTTGACATTTATGCTTTTGCAATCTTGAACAAAATGGTTTCCTTTTTTTTTCTCCACTTTTATATAACAAAAAAGGAAACCTAACTTCTATTTTCCAACCCACACTTCCCCATTATTCATCCCAATAAACCTATGGTAGCTATTTTAGGGCTGTTCAGTTCATCCTATTCATATGCCATTTACTACATCCCTTTTAAATCCATTCCTTAAAAAAAACAAAAGTGAGGAGTAAACTGGAGAGTTAATGGTTTGAATTTGCAAGCTCCCCTCCCCACCCCCCCCCCCCCCCACCCCACGCCCACATTTGGAATAGAAACTCAGTATTATAGTTGCTGCTCCTCTGTCTCACTTTTCAAGATACTAAAGCCTGCTAGTGTACATTAGATATTTGGAATGTATGCTATGGAAATTGTATCCTTTTATATCCATCATAGGCTTACTTAATCTGGTTAGAAACTACACCTTCTGAATTTATAGTTTGCCATTAATAGTGAATTTATCCACTCACCCATTACTGCTCTGTGCATTTTTTAAAAAAAAAGCAGATTATTGTCTGCTTGGATTTTCCTGTTTGGGTTTCTATGGAATAATTTGCTATTATTTTTAGTGAGACTTTGGAGGAAGAAGCAGGAAGAGGAAAATGTGTTTTACTAGATTCCAGATGGTTTAGATTACTGTTGGCATTAGCTATAAATCCTTGCTAATACCTCCCAAAATACACATGCTTCCTTTTTAAAGTTGATAGACTGTTTGTCCACAGGTTTTCCAGGTTTCCTTTCATTTAATGAAGAGAACCATATATCTGTGTGTCATCTTTCAATCTGTTAACTGTTTAATTCCTTAGAATCATTTCAACAGGAAATTAAGAGAATTTCAATTCCGTGTCTTTTCTGTGACTGTGTATTTTCTTTGCTAGCCCGAGAGGATGGCTTTTTTAAAAGCACAAGGGGGGAGTGGGGTGCACATCTCTGCCTGTTTGGACACCAAGACCAAGTGCTCTATAATGAATGGGTGCTCTCCATGGTAATATGAAGTGGGGTACCTGTGCACGCTGGTTTAAAATGCCAGTCAGTATTTCACCAGCTGTACTCTGAGTAGTTGGTATAATTTTGACATGGCCATTTAATTTCATCCTTTAGAAATTAGAATATTCTACCTTCTCATTGCTCTCCTCATTTTACCTCATTACCTCGTTAGGTACGGGGCATGAACAAGAATATATTGAAAGGCAGAAGTGTGTGATTGATCAGCCAAATAGGCTCCAAACAAAGGCTTGGGTCCAAATGAAAGCAACAGGTTTGATGAGGGAAGAAATTTACTCTTTTGTTTTTCTCCACACCACCCCCCCCCCCCCCCCCCCCCACCCCCCCCCCCCCCACCACCACCACTTTCTTGGTTTAAAAATATGTAGTTCCATGAAAACAATTTCCTTTGTGAAGTGTATAGCACCTTTTCCTTCAATCATCAGTTTTTCCAGCCATTTGCATGTTGCTTTCACAATAATTCACTGGGTTAATTGGTAGTTAACAAATTAGTGTGTCCATTTGCTTAACTTGATCTAAATACATACAAAATTCAGAAGCATCTCCCAGAACTTGTCTTTTGTAACCTGATGAAGTTACAGCCTGCCTTTGAGTATCCATGTACCTGATTAATTTCCTAAATATGTATGGTTTCTCCATAAACATTTGCTGTAATTACTTTTGTGAGATGTCTAATGCAGTAGAATTAATGAAATGTACAGAATCAGACACCAATTTTATTTCGGTGCATTCTTGGTGTAGAAGTGTACTGCTCACAAAGGATGCAATCACCACATTCCAGAGGCTACAAGTATAAGATATATGTAGTGGAATTATTAAAAGAAAAACATGTTTTAATAATTAAAAGATCACACTTGCTTGTGGTGGTAGAGAAAAGGTTTAATGCTCAATGTAAAAAATATTGCTGAATTTATCCTAATTAAATAGAGTAAATGTGATAGTTTGATCAGATGGTTTTGCTGGAGTAAATGTTTGAAGGCTGTTTCTATGCAAACAGTATAATCAGAAACGATTTTTGTTTTTCTCTTTCAGCCAAGTGACTTGTCAATATCATTAAAAGCATCAGGAAAAAACAAACATTTCAAGGTCCAGCTAGTAAATGGAGTGTATTGTATTGGGCAACGTCGATTTAACACAATGGATGAATTGGTAGAACACTACAAAAAGGCACCTATCTTCACAAGTGAACATGGAGAGAAGTTGTATCTAATCAAGCCCCTGCAGTGATATAGGCTATGGGCCTGGTGATGACCAGGTTTAACAAAGCCTTAGGTCTGAACAATTACAAAGAGTAAAGATGCTAAGAGATTCTGATATTTTGTTCTCTATGGATTTGCCTCTTTGAGTGTCATTAATTATTTTTTCCTTTTTGTATTTTATATTTTTTTCCTGTCATTTGCCTGCTTGTCTTTAATTCTATTAAACGTGTTGCCTTCCAAAGGTTAGGTTGAACCTCTTCACTTTCTCAGTGATCACTTTGGCACTCGCTTGGACTAGAATTTCCCAAATGTACATTTAATTAGCTAGGAATATGGATGATTAGAAGATACTGTCCTTGAAACTGCAGTGTTAATGAATCCAATTAAAAACGTTCACTAATTATATTCTTTTTGAGAAAGATATTGGGCACAGTTTAAATGCACTGAAGCTACAGCTAATTAAGAGAAAATAGATATAACAAATGTGGCAGTAAGTACTGTACTTTTTGCTTATGAAGTAGTTACTGAGATTTCCTAGAATCTAGAAGTGCTTTACACTGTACTCTGATATATAATATTTTTAATTTCATGTAAAGAGTACATCAATAGAATTGTTAACACTTAACTTACTAGACTACGATGGCAAAATTGTAGAAATAAGTGTAGCAAAATTTGATCTGTAATTTGCAGCTAGTGGAGAGTACAACACTTAGGATCAATGGAAAATCAGATGTCCGTAATGTAAGAAGCTGAACGGCAATGTTACCTGTGCATTCAGCTGTGCCACTCTCGTTATGCTTGTTTCTTGCATCCTTACGCTTGTTCAAGTAAATAATACATACTTAATTGTCACCATAATATGTAGCAGGTTGTTGACACTAATAAGTGAGATTAATAAAACTGATCATTTTGGGGGTTACTGGCATGAGATGTGTAATTTGTGAATTTTTTTACACTTTACACTACATCAGCTTATGATAAATGCATTGAAGAAAATGCTTTCAGCTAGATATACTTATCATTTTAGTAGCATAGTTTTAGTACTATAGTTGTGTAGTCAGTACACGATGTACTTTGAATTTATTGAATATCATGTCCTTAAGCTTTTGTCTCCTTTTCCTAAGGCGCAGCATGGTTTTTATTTATGACAAACAAAGTTATTCATAGTTTCTCTTCAAGAAGTGTGCTTTTGTATTTGTTAATTTATGAAAATTTATAAGTGCCTAAAATAAAACAATGATTTCAAGTATTCTTTGACAAACTAAGAGAACACATATTAATTAATACAATAATTAATTCCTAGTCTTGTATGCTAAACACACTTTAGGTGTTCTCCATTTTAGAAATTTAGTTCCATTTACACTGTACGGTCATTAATATTACAAAATTAATGTTAGACTGGACCACCTTTTTAAATCATTTAGACAAAATATTTTTAGCTACATTGCTCCAGTTAGTTTCACCAAACATTTTTTGTTATTTTATCATGTAATCATTGTTAGTTTTACACAACGCAACCTTGTAATTTTGTTGCGCACATGATTTTCAGCCATTATTTCTTTAGTATTTAACGTTCATTTTTGGAAAGAATATAATATCTTTTTCAGAATTGTCTGACTATCCCAGGAAGTTGATTCGACCTGTTTTCTTAAGTGTGTGTTCTTAGTTTAGGGTTAAATACAAATGAAGTGATGACCACATTTAAAGGTATATGAATGGTTTCTTGAACAATAATAATTGTTTACCCATCAGCATGGGATACAGAAATCTTTGCAACTCTATACTAAAGAAAAAGTCATTCCATTTTTTGAATACATTTTCTAGTTTTTCGCACTTGTGTTCTTGAGTTATTAATTTAAAATATTTATCTTTTTAAACTTGTTCCTAAGAGCCCTTCAGCTCACTGAGCCTGTGCTACTCAGTCCAAATCCTACACTAATTTCATTTTATTCTTGCCACATTCCCATTGACTGCCCCCGGTTTCTGTCACTCATTTGCACACTTGGGGCAATTTACAGCGGCCAATTAACCCACTAACCTGCACATATTTGGGCTATGGTGGGAAACCAGAATGTAAGTTCCGGTCAGTACTGGGTAACAGGATTGAACTCTGATCACTGCAGCTCTGGGGTAGCAGTTCTACTGAATGTGCAGCTCCATTTGGCATGAAATCACCCTGAAGTCCAAGTGTAGAAAAAGGTATTGCAGCCAGCTTTTAAAGTCTGAGTATGGCTGTTTAAATTGGACACTATTTTCATAGCTCACTGAACAACAATCAAAGATTTTATAATTACCTAATGTCATAGGACAAAACTGGATAACATCTTGAAAAGTGGTTTCATAGTCATTTTCTGCCAAGGGGGGGCCGAAGTTGATGCCAAAGGCTGCTTCTGTTTAAATTTGGCAAACGTCTGTTCAGCAATTTTTGTTGAATTGGGAAATTTCTGGTAATAGGTTTTTTCCTCCTTTCTGCAAAGTGCATTTAACCCAAACAGTCATTGTTTTGTTTTTTAAAAAAAAAGTTCTACATTTGATTTTAAAACTAATATCAGTCATATAGCATGTTCTTCAGTGCATTTTTAACTAATATACTATACAAAAGAATCTTGTATAAATATGGATTGTCTGTCTTTGAAAGGTATTTGCATTTTTGTTGAAAAGTCAAGTCTCTGACTCCTGAAGTTCCACAAAAGTTATTTGTGGTATATATCTTTATCCCAACCATATATATACATCAGTCAGAGGTGATGAGAGAGGATCATTGCTATCCAGATGGATTACATTCTTTTTTTCTGCATTCAAGCACCAGCTGCTCCAGAAACTGGTAAGGTAGTAAGATACAGCGTTGTGCAAATTGAATTCATTTTTAAGTTTAAGAAAAGCTCAAATATGCAGATACGGAGCTGAAGTGAGAATCAGTCTTAAGGTTCTTTAGCAGTCCTGTGTGAAACTTGAAAAAGTTTACAGAAAATCAGATTTTTATCCCTCAAAGAATTCATTAATTGTAGGAAAAGCAAGCAAATGAGAATGCTTTTTTTATTGACCAGTAAGATTTTGAATGTATTCAACGAGTTGAATGTTTGAGGAACATAGCAATTGAAATATTGGAGTAGATATACAAGTGGCATGCAAAAGTTTGGGCACCCCTGGTCAAAATTTCTGTTACTGTGAATGGTTAAGTGAGTAGAAGATGAACTGATCTCCAAATGTCATAAAGTTAAAGATGAAACATTCTTTTCAACATTTTAACCAAGATTAGTGTATTATTTTTGTTTTGCACAATTTTAGAGTGGAAAAAGGAAAGGAGCACCATGCAAAAGTTTGGGCACCCCAAGAGATTTGAGCTCTCATGACTTTTACCATTGGCTTGTTAGGGCTATGGCTTGTTCAGCCATCATTAGGAAAGGCCAGGTGATGCAAATTTCAAAGCTTTATAAATACCCTGACTCCTCAAACCTTGTCCCAACTATCAGCAGCCATGGGCTCCTCTAAGCAGCTGCCTAGCACTCTGAAAATTAAAATAAATGATGCCCTCAAAGCAGGGGAAGGCTCTAAGAAGATAGCAAAGCATTTTTAGGTAGCCGTTTCCTCAGTTTGTAATGTAATTAAGAAATGGCAGTTAACAGGAACGGTGGAGGTCTAGTTGAGGTCTGGAAGACCAAGAAAACTTTCTGAGAGAACTGCTCGTAGAATTGCTAGAAAGGCAAATCAAAACCCCTGTTTGACTGCAAAAGACCTTCAGGAAGATTTAGCAGACTCTGGAGCGGTGGTGCACTGTTCTACTGTGCAGCGACACCTGCATAAATATGACATTCATGGAAGCATCATCAGAAGAAAACCTTTCTTGCATCCTCACCACAAAATTCAGCGTCAGAAGTTTGCATAGGAACATCTAAACAAGCCTGATGCATTTTGGAAACAAGTCCTGTGGACTGATGAAGTTAAAATAGAACTTTTTGGCAAAGGTATGTTTAGAGAAAAAAGGGTGCAGAATTTCATGAAAAGAAAACCTCTCCAACTGTTAAGCATGGGGGTGGATCGATCATGCTTTGGGCTTGGGTTGCAGCCAGTGGCATGGGGAACATTTCACTGGTAGAGGGAAGAATGAATTCAATTAAATATCACCAAATTCTGGAAGTAAACATCACACCGTTTGTAAATAAGAAAAAGCTAAAGATGAAAAGAGGATGGCTTCTACAACAGGATAATGATCCTAAACACACCTCAAAATCCACAATGGACTACCTCAAGAGGCACAAGCGGAAGGTTTTGCCTCACAGTCCCTTGACCTAAACATCATCGAAAATCTGTGGAGAGACCTCAAGAGCAGTGCATGCAAGATGGCCCAAGCATCTCTCAGAAGTAGAAGCCTTTTGCAAGGAAGAATGGGCGAAAATCCCTAAACAAGAATTGAAAGACTCTTAGCTGGCTACAGAAAGTGTTTACAAGCTGTGATACTTGCCAAAAGGAGGTGTTAATAATTACTGACCATGCACGGTGCCCAAACTTTTGCTTCAGGCCCTTTTACTTTCTTGTTATTTTGAAACTGTAAAAGATGGAAATAAAAAAGTAATCTTGCTTAAAATATTAAAGAAATGTGTCATCTTTAACTTTATGCCTTTTGGAAATCAGGTCATCTTTTACTTGCTTAGCTATTCACAGTAACAGAAATTTTGACCAGGGGTGCCCAAACTTTTGCATGCCACTATGTATGTATGTATGTGTGCATATATATATTTTTTTTAAAGGAGGTCATTTGTCCTATTGCCTTACTGCTTAAAAAAATAGTAAATTGGCAGTTTAGTCTTCTGTAGTCTACATTTTTGTTTTAGCTGAAATAGCCAAAAGAATTAAAGAAACTCAAATTTATGTTCAGGGATGTCAAAGTTTAAAATGCTATCCATAGTCAGGTGATTTCATATCTGACTTTCTGATCCTTCGGTAATTATTGTGGTTTTTAGAGTTTAAAAAAAAATGTTTTAATATTTGACTAACCTGAATTCATTGTAAAGAAAATTGGTATTTGATTTTAAAACTAAAGACTGTAAATATAATTAAAGATTACATTTGGTATTAGAGGTTTTTTTTTGAATGTTCTATTTCCAGTTTATCTTGCATAAGTTCCTAATATTGCATTTTTTTAAGAATTGGATTTGCTTTCTTATAGCCCTACCATCCTTCTAAGAACTGAATATGCACCCCCAAAGTCACACAGTAATAATTGTTGATTAACTTCAATGTCATAAATGTCATTTTAAGTTATAACAATGCATATGGTAGGGTGACAGGACTGAATAATGGAACCTTTAATGGCAATTCAATTTTATCATGGTGATTCAGAAGGAACTGGCATGTTGACTAGACATTTAAATTTGAGATTAGTGGCTATCTTAGTCATCAATTTAAAATTAGCTTAATTTGTCCATATTTGAACAGTGTCAAATAGCCAATCTATTGGATACATTAAAATCAATGGCCTTGAGTTTCCATTGGCTTTTAGCCATGCAATCAAGCTGAAATTGGCCAAACGTGTAAAAGATAACAGCATTTCAGACACAAGTTGAATCGAGCATAAATACAACTTGTGATCTTTTATAGAAAAGTAATTCTACTTCACAATTTTTTTGTGTCATCGAAGTGGAAAATATCCCATTTGCAGTGCCGAGACATCCTTGCCACACAGAATTGCTAATTACAACATTATTTGCAAATGTGCACAGCCCAAGATCATGAATCAAAAATTAAATCTGTTCCAATTCAAAATAAGAATAAAGTTTATCTGTGCTTGCACGTCAGATGATTGGTGGTGAGTTGATTCCTCGGTGATGGACTGCAGCAGTTCAAGAAGATGGCTCAATGTGTCTTACGAGCAATTAAAAATAGGAAATTTTGTCAAGAAACTAACACCAGTAACAAATTCAAGCTTTACCCACAGATCAGGTATTTTCCTCATTTTTGCTTATAGTTTTAAATGATATATTCCAAATCTAGATTCACTAAACGTGTGCTTTTGAAGTGAAAACAAACTTAAGAAATAACATGTAGTATGCAGCTATAGTAGTCCTGACAATGTATTAAATTTCTTATGCATTTGCTGCTTATGTTCTTTCACTTCAGATGCTTTGATCAAAAAAGACACTTCATTTCAATTTTAAATGTGAGCATAGGTGTATGGTGGTAGCAGCATGGAGAGAAAGGCATTCAGGGGAAAATGGGACAATGGTTGCATGTGGTGATGAGTGAGCAAGAGGAATAATGTATGAATGTGAAGCCATTATATTCCATATTCCTTTGGCTGTCCTGGGGTTCCTACTTGGTGCTCCCTGTAATTTGCAGCCTAGCTAGTGGAAGATTGCTCACTTGTGGTGTCAATGTCCCTGAAGAATGGCCTTGAAACTCTGGCCTCAGAACTTGAAGCTTCTGACTCCTTGTCACTGAGGGGCAGAAATCTGGGCTGGTCTGCTGATGGGCAACAGTATTATATGGGTAAGGAAGCTTAATACTTAGGTTACTGAACTAGCAGCTGGTTCATTGATCCAGCAATGCAAGTTCTCATGGCAGCTGGGGAATTTTAATTCGAGTAATGAAATCTAGAATTTTAATTATTAAAAAAGCTAGTCCCAGTAATGGTTACTATGAAGCCACTGGATTATTATAACCTATCTAGTTCAATGATGCCCTTTAGGGAAGGAAACCTACCATCCTTTGGATAATACATGAATCCATTGTGGTTGACTCTTAACTGCCACCTGAGATGTGCACAATAATTACTGGCATTGTCAATAATGTCCACATCCAATGGCCAAATGACTTCAAAGGAGTACCAGTGGAGTTACAGCTGTAAGACTGCAAATACTATTACTCTGAAAGAAGATACTAGATTTGTGATCAACAGGCTGACACAAAACAATCCTGGTGTTCTTTTGGACAGATTTGTGGAGCCGGTTGTCATGGGCATCAGATTGAAAACAATCTGCCTTCGTAATCTTGGTGCGGAGTAATTGCCTGTTTGGGTGGAAGCTCTTGGGTATCTGAAAGGAGAAAGGGAACAGGGTAAGGTAAGTAGAGGGGAAGTTATTAGTGCATGCTGAGAGCACCTGCAAGTCGAAACAGGTTGTGGAATGATTGGGAAGTGTAACATGAGGATGAGTTCTAGACATGAGCATTTTGTTATATTCAATAGCCTTCATTCTCTCAGCCCACTGCTGACTGTAGACTCTGAAAAGGCCTCATCTCTTCTCAGCCAACTGGTTGAGAATGATTTGCTTCAACTCCAGTTCAGAGGTGGTTGGCGAGACCTGTGGGATCCACGAGCAGAGCAGGAAGTGCTCGATGGAATGAGTGGGTAGATTTGGGGAGGGGATAGTGCACTCTTTCCTCCATTTTCACTGGACTTTCAATGTGTTCCCCTCAAAGCCTTCCAGAATGCTCCTTTTTTTTATTTATCTCAGTCCAAGGAATACCCGTAATTGATGAGGATGTTTTTTTGTGAAAGTCTTTTAGGACATTCTTAAAGTATTTTCTCTTTGCCTTTGATGTGGTGGAGGTTGGAACAGAATGGTTCTGGTTTTGGACATGTGGAAAAATATGGCCCACCAATCAGAGCAGGCTGAGTGAACTTGGAAGCTCTGCAGGGGATGTTAGCCTGACAGAGAACTCTGGGAGTGGTTCACTTATCCTGCTACTGGATTTGGAGGATTGGTGATATTTCTCCACAGCTTTGAGGTACCTACTGTAGGTCATCCATCATGACACAGACGGTATCATTATTGGCTGGATGGATCACAAGCTTCATGCTCTGATTATGTCTTGATCTTCAATCATACTTTTCCTCCTAATGGCCAAAGGTCATACTGGCACACTCGAGACTTACTGTCAAGGTATCATCGTGGACTTCCCTCGTGCAATGAAGGGAAGGTTAGCAGAAGACCTTTGTTTACTGAATATTTACTGTAGGACCACCCTTTTCATGCTAGGCAGTGAAGAGTAAGCAATGACTTGGATCTTGGTCTTCTGATCACACTTAGCCTTTGACTCTAAAGTGAGAGGGACTGCCCTGTATAATTCATCTCCATGCTACGTCTGCAACATGATGCATGCAAGTTGTATTCTAGCCAACCAATATATCTAGGATAGACTGTGGTCAAGGAAGGCTCTGTATTTTGTTCCAACCCTGATAATCTTTCTCACAATAATATTGCATCTCACTCCCAATAAACTTCCTGCTGGATTGCAACTAATCTACAAGACAATTAAGAAATTATTTCAACCTTTTCTGCCTTCACTCCAGAACCAAGATCACTCCAACCTCTGTAATAATGCTATAAAGCGCAGGCAACAATTGGATTAGTGCACAATTTGAGGCCGAGCTCCAAGTCTGTCCATCTCTTAGGCATTCCTTCAGGGTTGAGGTTGATTTTTGTTCCACATCTGTCTGTGGGAGTAGAAGACTTTTGTCACCACTCAATTTCATAGAGAAAGATCTTGGTCCAGTGGCAAGGGAGTCCTGACACGATTGGGGAACAGGTTCTGCTGCATGTACATGGATATGCACGTTGTTGAACTAGATTGGTTATATGTGGCAAGCAGACACAAATGGGCCCTGGCCACATGTTGTTCCTCTGCCCCCTTGATCCCTCCCTCCCCACAGCATCCCTGTCTCTGGCCTGCTTTATCCCCCACCGCCCTCCTGACTACCTCCTTTTTCCATTTTCCCCCTTGTTTGCTCATGCCCCACCATTCTATCCTTCCCTCAGTCTCCAATGCCAGCCACTTCACTCTCTTGGGGTGAGACCACTCCACCACACTGCCACTTGTCCACTCCGAGACTGCCAGTTGCCTCCCTCTGAGATCCCAAAAGCCGTTCAACCCAAGGCCTGCAGCTCAGCCCAGATCTCTGGGCCCCCCTTTGGAAATCCTTGGGAGAATTGTCAGCTCCCCTCTCGATGCTGCTTGTTATCAGTGATCTCTTGGTGCTCTGCAGGTTGGTGGGTCTTAGCACATGATTTGCTAGTTGATAGAGGCAGATCCATCCTGCAGGAGCTTCTCACTCACCTGGCATCATCGTTCAGTGTGTGGAATGACTAGAAAGTCATGGGGCCTCAAGAATAAATCCTAAAATTGCTGGCAAATCTTTTCTGATTGTGAAGATGGAGGGGTTCATATTCTCTGCTACTGGAAAGGTGTTGGTGTTCAGCAAAATTTGGGCGTCCTCGTACATGAATCACTGAATTTAGATGCAGGTTCAGAAAGGAATTAGGAAGGCAAACAGTATATTAGCATTTATTGCAAAAATATTTGGCTATAAGAGTGGCTATCTCTTCTAATTATACAGAGGCCTGGCGAGGCCACATCTGGAATATTGTGTATATGTATTTGCTTTTAAATTGTTTTTATATATTGAAATTAAGCTTGCATTGCTTTTTTAAAAAAAAATCCCTAGTTCATTTCCAAAATGTGCTCTTGTTCATGGAATCTTGATTACCATATGATATTTTATATTCAGTTCCCAAGGTATTCTACCATTTAAGGTTAGGATTGCAAGTTTGCAACTTATTATGGATGTGTTTTTATCATTTCTAATTCTCTTCCAGCTAATCTGGTACATGCATCCACTTCCCTATTAATTGCAATTTACTAGTTGCTTAAGCCAGGTTAAAGCATTAAAATTTTATAATTTACTCTCTTGTACTGTTTCATATACTCTCGACTCTCACAGCACTATCTAACTGCACCTCTTATTGTTTTCTAATATCTGTTTCTTTCTAAAACATTTGGTGGAGGTTACATAGTGTCATTGGAAAAAAAAATGGAGCAAAAAAAACATTGAGCCCATTATGCCTATACCTATGTAAATAATGCAACATTGAGTGAGTTACTGTAATCCTATACCTGGGCCCTTTTCCCAGATCTTCCTTCAAATACTTCACCCTTTCCTTTTTAAATACTTTTACTTCTTGAGCAATGAAGTTTTTTTTCCCCCCTCAGTCAATCCTGTTCTAACAGTCTTCCTTCTGGTATCATTCTCCTGCAACGAGGATTCACAAAGATGCTTCTTAATTCACTGCAGCCTAAATAATTTGCACAAATTCAACATCCATTGCCTCGTATATAAAATCTGAAATCCTCTTTATATTTTTTCTACCAGCATTTGTACTGTTAGAAGGTACAGACAAATCTGCAAATGTATGTAGCTCTCTTCCTGTAATTAGTATGAATCCCATTTAGAAAATAATTCCTTTCAGTTTTTTTTTGTCCCAAAAATTGTTTTGTTTCTCTCTGCATTAAACTGGATTTACCTCCCATCCAGACAATATGGTTTCTTGAATTTATAAGATAAGATCTTTATTAGTCCCATGTACATCGAAACACACAGTGAAATGCATCTTTTGCGTAGAGTGTTCTGGGGGCAGCCCGCAAGTGTCGCCACGCTCCCGGCACCAACATAGGATGCCTACAACTTCCTAACCTGTACATCTTTGGAATGTGGGACAAAACCGGAGGACCCGGAGGAAACCCACGCAGACACGGGGAGAACGTACAAACTCCTTACAGGCAGCGGCTGGAATTGAACCCAGGGCACTGTAATAGCGTTACACTAACCGCTACACTACTGTGCCTGCCCAGTTTACCATGCTTCCTCCCACACCCCCCCCCCCAAAAACTATCCTAAATTTTGTACCATCAGTACAAAGTGTAAATCCTATTATATTCTCATCCAAATGATTTTCTTAAAATAAAGGAGGCCTTTGCAGAGATCTCCGAAGCATATCATTACCTACATCTGCAGCCCCAAAGAATTTCAATTACCCTATGTATTTGTGTGTCAGAGCATCTACCTAGCCACCTGTAAGTCTGTGGCTCTATTGTTTTTAATGCCAAATTTCTATCAAAAGGAACTTTCAACACTAGCTTACAGACCATGCAAGTGGAAGTAAAGTATTAAACCAGAAAACAGTCTCATCTTCTAACTGGTGTAGTGATGAAAAAAATCAAAAGTACAATTTTGTATTTTAATTGTTTTGAAACCACATGACCAAAATAACATAGAACACAAGCTTTTCATGTGGGAAGCATTGCATATTTTCTGTATTTTTGCTAAACAAGGAATAAATGTGGGGTGGGGTGAGGGGGCGGGTGAAGAACTTTTCGGGGAGAAATGTCCTTATCTATCCAAAGTTTACATTCTATATGACATTAAAGTACTTTACCAAAATTGCATTTGTGGCAGGTGAAGAGAGATTTTGCTCTGTGCTGCTGCATACATTCTCTCACTAATTGAAATAGATGTATTCTGTAACTGGAGATATCTGAGATGATAATTGTAATTATTAAATATGTAATATATTCCAGTTTAGCCAAGATGCTTTAAAATAAAATTGTTGAGCAATGGTAGTTTGCTGATTCTAATATGCATGTTTCCCTATGAGCTGGAAAACTAACACTCTGTATGCTCAGTTTTCAGAGAAACTGGAGATATTTTTGTGTAAACTGAAAACTGATATTATGGTGTATCCCATTTGATCTGATCTAACAGTCTGCAGCAGGTATGGTCATTTTCTAGGCTAAATATTAAATAATTTAAGTAGCACATGTGGCAATTGTGTTTAAAATTATCAAACAAATTGAATTTAGGGTAGTCTATGCATTAAACCTAGTATTGTTTTGTTCATATTTATAAAAATGAGTGTCAGTTTACTTGACAATTAATGAAAGATGACAGAAAAACAATTTTTTAATGCTGAGCAATCATTTTGAACTGCAAATCTGGCACAGATTTTTGTTAATAGGAACCAAATGCAGTATCATCAAATTCTTAATGCCACGCATCATACAGACATCTGTTTACAATCTATAGCAGCTTCAAAAATTATTCTATTTGAATTGAAGGCATTGTCAGGTCTGTGTGTCTTATTTAATGCATGTTGGCAGACTTTCTATGATGACGAAACTGCTGTGAGCTTAGCTGATTCATTTCTAGATGTTGCTCTGTTCAGAGACCATTCACTAGGTCAGACTTAACTGTGCTAGATTGAGAAGGAGACTTGCTGTGGACTGAAAATCTACTCTTCAGAACACTTGGGCGGAAAAGTGAAAGAAAAGTTGTTTTGTCAAAGGTAAGCTGTGACTGGATTGAAAAACAAACATTGTAGGGGTTTAAGACTGACATCTGTTCTGTGAGATTTTCTTTTTCTTAGCAATAGAACTGTAAAACTTTCATATTTAGCTCAAAGAACATTCAATGGAAAATGAACATTGTGCTGCCTTTCTAGAGAAGAGATGGACAAATAAGTAGTTTACATAGAATATAATTTGTAGAATTGCTGACCTAAAGACCTTATACTTTTAGGGTTCAAAGTCCTGTGAATTTTAAGTTACCTTACTGCTTTTGTAAAATTATACACGTTGTAATTTTAGCACCTAGAATTACATTTCAGCTGTTTGGCAAGTTATCTTTAAAGTGCAAGGAGGAAGTTTTTGAAGTGTTAATAAAACAGTAAAGTATTGTGATCAAATTTGTTCTTGCTGAATCTTAATGTTTTGGGTATTTTTAGCCAGTGTTTGAATAGAAGAAACTACTAGATTAATTTTCCATGGTATTATTTAATTTCCCCAAAAACAAGCTTGCCAAATATTTGGGTGCATTTTTTTTGGAAGTAATTCCAAATTCTGAGACTTCAATTTGGGGGTGGTTGAATGGTCAGTTTCTATCAAAATAATTTCAGTAAGGCCCTGCATAAATTAATGGCACGTTAATTTTATTCGTAATTTTGATTATTTGCTTTGACCTCATATGAAGTCTGTTGTGAAAATGATGGTAGAGATTATGTGTGTTTATTATATGTCTCCTTTAAAGCAGGAGAAAATATAATCTTATGATTTCTGCCAAATCCACTGGATGCTGCAAAGCAATTATCAATACAGAGTATGACAGCAAATATCTTTTTCATTTTATTAATTGATACATTTGCAGAGCACTGGGAAAAGCATGTATGCCAGTCCTCTAGGTACAATGTTTTATAATACCAGGAAAAAAAAAACAAAAATTGGTTGAGAGTTTAGATAAAAATTGGGGGAAGAAAATCACATGTATGTTGATTAATAAAATATTCTGTTTACTTGTGTCTCCTTTTACCACTTTGTTCTTGTTGTATGCAAATGCTGCAAGGAAAGAATTCCAGTGAATCAAATGAAGTTCAAAGCTTCGGAAGTTCATAACTCTATTAGCAAAATGAGTAAAACAAAAACCTACCTAACTCCAGTACAAAATGTACGCAGGAACTTTTGTTCTACATTAAAGCTAATGTAATGTTTGAATTTTGTGGAATCTGCGGTAGAGGGTAAACCTTGTTTCCAGTGGCGCCAGGATAGAATGCCACTTAGATTGAATAGCTAGACTTATTTGTGTTGTGGTTATATGTTTGATCTTAAATGTAATCTAATTTCTTCCACAGGTTTTTCCCATTGGCAGGAATAAGTGAGAGCTTCTCAGTACTGTTGTTGCCTTCTGCCCCCTCATGCAGCCTGTGCCACTATATTCCATGCTATTGTGACTGAGTGGCTGGCATTTCTTCTATCACTCAAAAATAAAGGGAATATAAATGAATACAGGACAGGTTTTGCCTGGGAAGCTACAGCTTCCTTTGTGCCTTGTCTGGCCATGCCTGTAAATCTGTGAGGGAACAGATGCTCAAGCAGTGAGGTTTTATACAATGATTGTGTCCACTTCCCTTGGCTGTTGAACAATATCCAGCTGCACCAGATCTCAGAACTCCACATCACTACTCTGTTTCTGCATGAGGTAATTTAACTGGGGGGTCTGCTTTGGCTCCTCTCCAAGTGGCCTGCAGTTGATGAGTTCATGACTGTTAGGGTTGTCATTGTAACCCATTACTAAGTGTATAAAAATGCAGGAAATGAAGCCAAGAAGTACTTGCCAACTGATGTTAGGAGTTTGTAAGCCTTAAAACATTGAAGAACTACATTCCTGTGTCTTGTGACTTATGAAAAGTCAGTGCTATTAATAACTGTAATCTTTTTTTTGGAAAAAAGCAGCCATTAGATGTGGATTGGGTTTTGATATCAGAAGGACGAAGTGGTGTTGAGGGAGTGGAGATTGTGAAGGTGAAAGTTCCTTCCTCGCATCCAGATAACAAAGGAAGTTGAAGTCGGGCCAAGTTATTGCTGGGTGTAGGCTGGGAGAGTAGTTGGTATTGTGGCAAAAGTAAATGATATATTTCTGGAGTGAGAAGGATGGCTTTAATTGTGCTAACTTTATACTAGGAACCAATTTCTGGCCAATGCAAGCCTTGATGTTAGTTAGGAATTTGGAAGTAGAAATAAGTGCCCATGGGGTTAATAAATGAGAAGGTGAAGTAAATCTAACTCTGCTTTACAAAGGCGTGGCTTTGGGTTCCATCAACAATGATTGTAAAAGTAAGAATGTAGCCATTTGATGCAACTCTGGTTGGAGGTAAAGAAATCATGAGGGTTGGTACTACAGAGCTGAACTTGAGAGGCATTTGAGGCGAATGCAATGGCCACCGATGTTGAAGAACACGGGGAGGTCAAAGAATATAAGAATAACAACAGTGTTATATTTCTGTGCTCTAGATGTTTTCACAAAGGAAGCATTGAAGAAGCTGGTAAAGAAGTTGCATAGAATTACAGATACCAAACAGAGAAATGGATTCTTTGGGTTAACCAGTCCACATTATTCACCCTCAACGTGAACTGTTCCCACAATCGTCTTTCCTTCAGTCACACATCTAAACTATCCTTAAAATTTCTGCTTCAATGACTACTTGGCTCCACAAATTGATAACCCTGTGCCCTCTATTTTTCATTAATTGTATATTTTGTATCATTGTGGACCAATGACCTACAAAGTCTGTTTCTGTCTGTAAAATTGAATGAGTGAATACATACAGTATAGGGCAGTACTGCCGCAGTGTTCTGGAATCTAGTGCAGCTGGATATTGTTGAACCATCAATAAGATGAGAGAATTGCATAATTGGTTTATTATTGTCACATGTATCGAGATGCAGTGGAAAAGCTTTGTTTTCCATGCAATCCGGACAGATCATTCCAAACACAAGTACATCGAGGTAGTACAAAAAGAAAAGCAATAACAGAATGCAGAAAGAGTCTGTTTCCTTACGTGTTTATGGGCATGGCCAAAGGAGACACAAATGAAGCTGTAGTTTCCCAGGACAAAACCACATCCAACCCTATCCTGTATTTATTTATTCAGTTGTTCTGGAAATGCTCGTAATCTTGATTTTTTAAAAAAAATATGTTTGGGATTACTCATTAAGCAAGGCATTGTCTGTGGGGGGGAGGGAATTAAATCTTCAGGTCAATGACCTTTCATCAGAATTGGTAAAAGCTGGAGGTGGAAGTTTTTAAGTAAGTATAGAGTGATAGGGTGGAAGGCAGGAGAGAGATGCCGGAGATGATTGCTCGAAGTGAAAGATGACTACAAAAGATGAGTCTGGTGAAGGTGTAACTAATAGCCGAATCATTATCAACACCCACTGTCTCTGAACATGGGAGCAATGGTGATCACCTGAAATTCCTGAACTGCATGTTGAACCTAGAAAGCTGTAATGTGTTTGATGGAAAGATGTCCTGTTCTTTAAACTTGCATTAGGGTTCATTGGAACACCACAGGAAGCACAGATTGAGAGGTTAGAGTGGGCAGAGAGGTGATGGATATCCAGAAACGCTGGGCAATATTTGCAGACTGTATGGAGACATTCTGCACAGAAGACGCTTAGTATGCATTTGGTCTCTTAACCGCAAAAAAGACCACATTGTGGAAATGATGAACTGCTTCCATTTATGCAGGATTCCCTTGCCAACAATTCCAGCACAATTACATCTGGCAATAACTCAAAGGGAAAGACATAAATGTTCCTTTTCCCTTCCTGCCCGGTTGCAGGATACAACCACCATTAATTAGTATAGTGTAAACCAGGAACCAAATCCAAAGTTGCATTGATCTGGATGGTCCTTGCAATGCATTTAACTAACAATAATTGAATTATTAAATCAGCCACAATAATTACTTGTTCAAGGTCAGCTAGACAGTTTATCTATCAATTTCTGTTCAGAATATCTTTGACAAATTGTAAAATTTGTTCCTAATCTCAACTATGATCTATTTTCAATTATAATTAGTGTTAGTCTCATGACCGGAACTTAAAATTAT
Organism: Pristis pectinata; assembly: GCF_009764475.1. Classification (NCBI taxonomy): domain Eukaryota; kingdom Metazoa; phylum Chordata; class Chondrichthyes; order Rhinopristiformes; family Pristidae; genus Pristis; species Pristis pectinata. The sequence continues at coordinate 36,444,948 of NC_067415.1, read as the reverse complement.
TCAAATTTATTGCCTTTTATTACTACTTTTCATATTCCCACCGTGTTCCTTATTCTGTCTTGCATCATGTTCTTTGCAATCATATGAAGAGCTACTATTTATCTTAGTATTTGGAATGTTTCTGAAGTTGCCAGATGGCATTGCTCCAGAACACACTAATTATTTTGGATTTTGCTAGCTGTTTGGAGTGTGCAGATGAATCAGATTTATTATCACTGACATATGATGTGAATTTTTTTTTGTGGCAGCAGTGCAGTGCAAAGACACAGAAATCTATAAATTACAAAAATAATGCAAAAAAAAAAATAATGAGGTAGTGTTCATGGCGGAAAGGAAGAAACTGTTCCTGGATCGTTGAGTTTGGGTCTTCATGCTCCCGTACCACATCCCTGATTTGTATTCATGAAAAGAGGGCATGTCTCGGATGGTGAGGTCCTTAATGATGGATGCCACTGCCGCCTTGAGGCACCACTTCCTGAAGATGTCCTTGATGGTGGAAATGGTTGTGCCCATGATGGAGCTGGCTGAGTCTGCAACCCTCTGCATTGATCCTATGCATTGGAGCCTCCTTGCTCAGCAGTAAGGCTGTCACGTGGTTGGGAGATGGGAGAGCACTGTAACAAGTCTCAGCCCATAAGCAGCTGAGAAAACATTTGACAACCACCTGCCCATTGCCCATTTTCTTAACCTTGTTGTCAAATGCATCAATTATGTTGAATATTTTTGAATGTGCCTGACATTCAGAAATATTCAAAAACTATAAAAATCAATTAAATAGGAAAATTTTTAAATTACAATATTCAAAATCAGTTAAACATTTAAACAAAATTCATTAAACAAAAAATTACCTTGTCACTACCCAGTTCCCTCAGCAGTTGCTCTGCATTGCGATGAAGGAACTTATTCTCAGCAGGTCTAATTGACACAGGATCAATGGGCAACTTCCCACGCGGCAAAAGATGCCTGCAGCTCACACAGCTGGCAAGTCCATCCCACCAGTCTAGCAAGCACTCATTCATATGCATTGGTTGTCCATGAGTCAGGCATTCGTAACCTGGGGAGGACCAGTAATTGAACTTATGTTGTAGAGTGCAAGACAGGTTCAGACAGAATGAAGACATTAAAAAATAGAATGTATGTCCATCTCATTCTTCTACTCAAATGCACTGCTGCTTGACATTATACTGCAGTTGCAAATAAGTGGAATTGCAGTGCTGACTGGAATTCTTGCTGCTTGTGGAATTCACAAATGAAGTTCTGAAATGTAAATTTAATCAAGCATCGCCAAGCAGTTCGTCTTGATTCCTTCACTCTACTGTAAGTGAGACTGTCACTATTAAGACCCTTGGGCCCAGGTACCAGCAAGCATTTTGTAATTTTCACAAAAGGAGTTGAAACTCTGAGCAAGAGATAATAGCATTCTATTTCACATGATCTATTTAACAGTAAATACGGTAATGATCTGTTTAAATTGAACATGGAGACAAAAGTTGAAGAAAATAACCATCAAAATATTGTTGAACTTCTGAACTTTGATTTTCTTTTTGGAGTCAATAGAACTAAAATTTTTGGTTATTTTTGTTTTTACTTCCCAGAGCCTTGAATGTGCTGATTTTGTTGTGCACAATGTTCCAGATATTTATTGCATTACTCATGATCAAATTGTGAGCTGAGTTCATTAATCAAATACTAATAAGCCTTCAACAACTTGGTGGATGAGAGGAACTAATATTTTCAAATGGTGGCCTTGATTAATTACTTCACAGTGAAAGTGTGAATTGGACATCTAGACTTCTTTGCATTAAAAATAAAGCCATGCTATTCTCACAGCAGTTACCTCTTTGTGAAATGTGACAATAAGTCAGCAAATCAGTTGTCAGATGACCATATGCTGAAAGGCTTCAGTGATGGTTGAGGTAAAACTACATGTCATTTGCAGAAAAATGAAAACCCATGGCTGGCCCCGAAATTTCAAATGCCAGTAATATGGGTATAGAGAAAGGGCAAGGGATGAATCAATGGGACAAATTCATGATGACCATTTGTGAGCAGAGGGGAGCCCCTACAGGATATAGACTAACACTAGCAGAACAGGTATAAGAAACAGGCATTTAAATTTACATCTCCACCTCATTTAGAGGTATTGATAAATGAAGAATGATGCAAAATTTCTCAAGTAAAATGCATTGCTTTAAATAATTGCTGTGAGAGTTTGAGTTCCTGACCTGCACACAGCAGGGCAAGGTACTTTAAAATCAGTAATTAATCTTCTGAATGTCCTACATTTTAATTCAACTCTTAATTGGAACAAAGTGGCACAGGGAAATAAGAGCAGGAGTAGGGCCCTCAAAGCTGCCTGGCTAATCTACCTGATCATTGACTAGTCTCCTCTTCTGTTCCAGTTCTCATAGCCCTCAATTCGCCAATCTTTAATAATAAAAAAAAGTATCTACTTCTTTAAATACTTCCAGTGTTCTGGCCTCCACAACCCTCTTGGGTAGAGAATTCCAGGGATTCACCACACTGTTTTAAATAACTCGCCCCTTAGCTTGTAACCATGTCACTTTGTTCGACACTCTCATAAGTAGGAACATCTCTACCTCGTTGTGCCCACTTTGGACATTATATATTTCAATCAGTCACCTCTCATTCTTCTAAACTCCAAGGGTCTAACTGTTTTAGCCATTTGTGATAGAAAGCCCTCCCTTCCCAGGAATTAGTCCAGTGAATCTCTTCTGGAATGCCTCCAATGCTAGTGTATCCTTTCTTAATTAAGGAAATCTAACCTATTACAAAGTGCTTCAGGTGCAGCCTCACCATCACCTGGTAGAGTTGTAACAATACTACTCTAGTTTCAAACTCCAATTACAGCACAGAAGGCCAATGTGCTGTTTGCCACCTTAATTACATGCTGAACCTGCATGCTAACTGTTTTGAGTTTAATGTACAAGAATACCTAGATCCCTCTGTACTTATTTGCAGTGTCTCTTCATTTAGGTAATTGTCTATCATTTGACTCACACTTTCTCAATTAAACACCATTTGCCAAGTTATTGCTCGTGCACCCAGCCTTTCTATATCTATTGCAGAAGCTATATATCTTCATTACAGCATGTTCACCCACCTACAGTATTTTCATTCCATCAGCAAAATTTGGATAAATTATTATTTGCATTAATAATAGATAGTAAATAGTTGAAAGTCGACTGATTCTTGGGGCCCTCCATTAGTTAAGTCTTTCCAGTCTGAAAAGGACTCATTAATTCTGATTCTTTGGTTATCACACAGATGACAGTCATCAATCCACATGAATGAACTTCCTCCAATATTGTGAGCTTTTATCACGTGCACTAGCATTTTATGTGGCACCTTATTGAATGCCTTCTGGAAATCCAAATACTCTACATTCATAAATTCCTTTCTATTGACTCTGCTTGTCATATCCTCAAAGAACTTAAGCAAATTTGTCAAACATAATTTCCCTTTCATAAAACCATTTTGTTTCTGTTTGATTGCATTAAACTGTTCTAAATACTAGTTATTTCTTCCTTGAATATAGACTCCAGCATCTTCCCAATAATGGATGTTAAACTAACTGACTATAGTTTCCCACTTTTTATCTCCCTCCCTTATGGAACAAGGGCCTCACATTTGCAGTTTTCTAATTTGATGGTACCTTCCCAGAATTTGGTAAGTTTTGGAAAAGGTTCAACCAATGGTTCTACTATCTCTGCAGACACTTCCTACATAACCCTTGGATGTAGACCCACGAGTGCTGGTGACTCATTTGCCTTTAGTCCTATAACTTTTTCCAATACTTTGTCCCTTGTGATAGGAATTGTTAAAAGTTCTTTCCTCCTATTTCAAGTAGCCATCTGTCATCCTTGGGATATCTACACTTCTTCCACTGTGAAAATCGATGAAAAGTACTGGTTTTTATTATCCACCATTTCCTTGTTTCCCATTATTAATTCTGCTATCTTGCTCTCCAGGGATTCCATACTTGTTGCCTCTGGTTTTTTTTATATATTTATAGAAGCCCTTGCTGTTTATTTTGATATCACTAGCAGTTTACACCATCTGCTGCTGGTTCCTGAAAACAAAATTCCAGTCCTCCAATCTATCACTAGCTTTTGCCATTTTGTATGTTCTAGGTTTTGATTTAATATTTTCCTTGACCTTTGTTAAAATAGATGGTTCATCTGGCTCATTGTGTGCCTCTTTCTGATGAGCAGAACCGTTTAAATATTGGTTGCATCTCACCTACTGATCTTTCCTTTAGCCTATTTCCCCTGCCCATTCTAGAAAACCTTTCCTTCATATCTCTGTACTTGCCCTTATTTGAGGACACTGCTTTTGGATGTGAGATATTTGCCCTCAAACTATATGTGGAATTATACCATGTTGCAATCAATATTCCCTATTTGTGCTGTCAACTTGTGGGGATAGTGCAACCTAGAGGTTAACGATTACATGGTGTCTCTCAACTCCCACCAATGAAGAATCAACAAAACTTTCAATAGGCTTGAAATTAAACTTCAATCTTTTTGGTGTGCTAAACCATCATTGCATTTTGTGCTGGTGCCTAATCAGATCCTTTACAAAAATCACAACATTGTCCAAAAAGAGGGTGATTGACAGCTGGAAATGTCTAATAAAATAGAAACTTGCACTTCCCACTGGGATCCCAATCAATTTGGTACAACTGAAGGCACTTTGCTGTGCATCGATCTGAGAAGGGAGGCAACCCTTAACAGCATGCTCCTGATGCAGCCTACAATGTCTGCCACGGAGACAGGTGGATTCCCACGTTTTTGGAAGGAACAAATAAGTGCTCATCGGTGAGATAAGTACCTCTTGAGAGTTGTTGGTGCTGCACTCATGGCAAGTGGGAGTACTGCATCGCATTCTTGAGGTGCCTTGCAGACAGTGGACCCTGCTTCTGATCTGCTCTTGTAGCCATGGCATTTAAATGACTGGTCAAGCTGAGTTTCTGGTCATTGACTCCTGGGATTCTCTGTCTTTGTAATGCCATTGAGAATGAGGGTAGGTGGGTAGATGGTCATTACCTGGCACTTTTGTGACCCTCATGTTACTTGCTACTTGTCGATTCATGCCTGAAAGTTGTCTTGCTGCACTCGGGCGTGGACTGCTACATTTGCTGAGGAATTATGAATGGAAATGAACATTATGCAATCATCAAACATCCCCATTTCTGACCTTTTGGTGGAAGGCAGGTTATGGTTGAAGAAGCTGATGATGGTTGGACACAAGACATTGTCCTAAGGAGCTCCTGCAGTGATTTCCCGGGGCCGGGATGACTGACTTCTGACAACCACAAACCACCTATCTCTTTGTGGAGTATGTCTCCACCACTGGTATATTTTTCTTTATGACATCCTTTCACTTCAGTTCTACCAGAGCACCGTGATGCCACACTCGGTCATATGCTACCTGACTGGGTATTGGTAAGTAGTTATTGGTGAGTAAGTGCTGCTTGAGAGCAATCGTTGACAACAGCTTCCACACTGGATGACTGAGAATGGTCTGGTTGGATTTGTCCTGCCTATACTTGTGTTTGGATGAATGAGAGATGATTTTATGGGGCTTTGCAGCATAGATATGGGCCTAATATTTTCCTTGGTTAATGGGTGTAGAACCAAGAATTGCAATCTCAGAATAAACCATTGGCCATTCAGGATTAAAATCCAGAAGGAACTTCTCTACCTAGAGGCTAATGAATCTTTGGAATTCTCGACCAAGAATGCTGTGCAGGCTCAGTCACTGAGTATATTCAAGGAGGAGGTCAATAATTCTTGTATGTTAAGGAAATCTTGGGATATGCAGGAGCGTGAATCTAGGGTAAAAGATCAGCCATGATATTGAATAGTGGAGAAGGCACAAGGGGGGCAAATGGTCTATTGCTGGTTCTGTTCCTTACGTCGTTGGTTATATTGAGGCAGCACTTTCACAGCCGAAGTCTAACTAGGTCAGTGTTTGCTACATCTTAATATTTTTTCTCTTCTCTCTAGCCATCTGAGTCTTCAAAGATTCTACTGATCAAACTCATCCTTGGGAAATGTCTCATCAACCAAGCCAACTTCTTCTTGTGATTTTTTGCGTACTTCTGTTGACTTGCACGTTTCCAAGTAAGTAGAAGGATTTCAGATTTTTATCCAGGGAGTTTAACATTGTTTCGACATTTAATTCCAGTATATTTTCATTTTGTTTATCACATGGGATATATTCCAAGGGTTAGAAACATCTTTGGGTAGCATATCCCTGCTGTAGAAGGAGACATTAATATTAAAATTCTAGTTAATATTTCGGTGTCTTCAATTCAGCAATTTTGGAAGGACCATTCTACTACTTTTGGGTACTTACGTATATATTTGATGTTTAGTTTTCTGGTATATTTACTCCCAAATAGAAGTAAAGGTCAAAAAGCAAAACTAAAACTGCAGATGCTGGAAATCTGAAAAGGGAGAGAAAATGCTGTAATACTTGGAGATTCAGGTAGCATCTGTGGAGAGAGAGGCAGAGTTTATGTTTCAGTCAATGATCTTCATCAGAACTAGGAAAAGGTAAAAGGTGTGCTAGCTCGAAGCTCAAGATTCCCAAAGTAATCCTGAAATCCAGCAACTGGAGATGCAAGTTGTTCCCTCTACACCATTTTCAGATTATAAGCAACACAGCTGTTAGAAACACTTGCATTTATAAATTTACATTAAAAAATTGAACAGAACTTGAGTAAGTTCTGGCTGCATGTGGTCTTGTCCTTGATACTCACCTGCTCAGCCCTGGCATCTGTTTAATTATCGATCACCATTCATGACTTAATGTGGCAAGACTGCAGATCTTGTAAACACAATGATAGATACTAAACATCCCTCTGGGTGCGAATCCAGAATAATTGCATGCATCCCCTAGAATTAGGGGACGTAGCCCTCAGGATTCAGGGGAATAGATTTGGGACAGAAATGAGAAACTGCTTTTCCCAGAGAGGAGTGAATCTGTGGAATTCTCTGCCCAGGGAAGCAGTAGAGGCTACCTCATTAAATATAATCAAGAGACAGACAGATTTTTGCATAGTAGGGGAATAAAGGGTTATGGGGGAAAGGCAGGTAGTAGAGCTGAGTCCACGGCCAGATCAGCCATGATCTAATGAATGGCGAAGCAGGCTCGATGGGCCAGACAGCCAGAAAGGGTTGGAAATGGATGCAATTTAAAGGGGGGGGGCGGGATAATGATGTTTTGGTTGTTTTTCAATTTTCAAGATTAAACTTGGAAAAAGTTTAGTAGTCAGATGAGCCAGAACTATTAACACGTTTCAAGATTTTCCTTCCTGCTTTCAGTGATTTATCTTTTCCCCCTCTCAGATCCAAGAAAGGGAATGCTTAAGATGCAGACCTATATTGACTTCTACATATTAATTTCAATCATCTGGACTGTTTGTTGTTCATGTCTCTCAGCCTTTGGTAGGATGACATACAGATTAAGGTTTGTCCAATTTGTGGAGGTGGCAGAACCAATCAGAAACTGAAGTGTGTAATTGCTTTTTATACTGCTGGCATTTGCCTTTTATTGGTACAATGATGTACTGATTAGATGGAGAAAATGCCACAACTTAAACTAGTTGCATAATAATTAGAGAGAAAAGGATACCTTGGTTGTAACATAGTACATGTTTGGCAATAGAAGCAGGAGAACCTTCATATGGTAACACCAATGAATTGGAAGTAGTGTTTACATACATGTGTGTGTCGTGACTGCTCTTGGTTCAACGACCAATGAATGTCCCACTGAACAATTTCCCACTAATTTATTCTTTTTGCAGGTGGGTCAAGTGGAAATAAACTGCGCAAGATGATTCAGAAAAGACGTGTTGAGGGATATCATTTTGGTGTATATTGCATACTTTAATTATCAACCTAAGCACAAACCATTTGTTAGATGCGGCCATTGAAATACTCTTGAAGAAGCAGAAGAGCTGAATATTGCACTCATTCTCGTCTCACCACCTACTCGCTCATCAGCTACAGAAAGAAAATCATCCAGTTCTTTTCTGAACTCTGGTAGCAAATCAAATCATACACATCCAAACATATTCCAAGTGCCAACAAGATTCTGTGTAAATGAAAGTTTCTTTAAGCTTGTTTAACATAAGATTCTGTTAAAGTCATGCCCTGTCATTTACCTTATTCTGCGTAGTATAGTTTACCCACACATGTTGTAGAGTTCCAGGTCAATGCTGTACAGAGGAATAGGCTTCAACTCCGTTTACCGTGACAATTGAGGACTTCAAAGCTCAGGAGCTTCCTAGTGTCCCTCTTTTGACAGCTTCACTTCTGTCCATGTAACACAACCAAAACTGTACACACTAATTCAGCTTGGGTCTAGCCACTGTCTCACAGAATGTCAGTGTAGTCCTTTTAGCGTGATACTACTTTGTCCTTTCTACACATCCTAGTATTACTAAGGGAATTAAGTAACTTTATTTTGTATCTAGTTTGTCAAGCAGCCATTACAATACTGTGAAAATAGTTACTCAGTTTTAATGGATAATTGTGCCCTTATTTGCATCATTATGATATACACAGTACAGTGCAACTCAGTTTTAAATTTGGTCACTATCGACTGTTGAATTTATTCTTATTAGAAGGATGGATAGGGAAAAAACTCATTTGTTCAAAATTACAAATTAAATATCTGGCCCAGAACTAAAGTCTTCATAGTAAAGATACATAAAGGATCAAGATTATATAGACTAGCAAATGCAACAAATGGCATACTCTGGTATGGGCATGCTATTGTATCCCTGCATTCAATTGAATTGGGAAATATTTTCCTAATCAGTTATGGCTAGAACCATAACTGAACAACTTTCAATTCTATCCATGTTTTCCAAAAGACTCAATGGGATGGATTTTTTTTCTGGTCACTGCTGAGTAAATACAACAAACTATTCCCAACTTCTGTATTTGTCCATATCATTTCCTTTTAAATTTTAAATTAAATTAAAATTTTATTTACGGCGTGGTAACAGTCCCTTCCAGCCCAACGAGTCTGCGCCGCCAATGTTAAACCCAAATTAACCTACCCGTACGTCTTTGCAATGTGGGAGGAAACCGGAGCACCCGGAGGAAACCCACGCAGACACGGGGAGAATGTACAAACTCCTTACAGACAGTGACGGGAATTGAACCCCGATCGCTGGTGCTGTAATAGCGTTGCGCTAACCGCTACGCTATCGTGCCACCCCCAAAAACTAGATGTTTCTCTTATCCACTTATTAACTATACAAAGATAGCCATCAGAAATTGATGACAGACTTGCATTTAGTGGCTAATTGCATTTTCAAATAGCATTTTGATGAAGTACCACTTTAAGCTTCAGTAGTTAATACATTAACAAGGGCAATGGATTGGCCAACTATCAGAAAGCAGAATGTCAGGATAAATGGGTAGTATGTTGATGCTCTCACAGAAGGTGGTGAATCTCTGGAATCCTCTACCATGGGGGGTTGTAGATGCTAGATCATTGGGGGTATTTAAAGAGGAAGTAGATAAACTTTTAAAAGATCAGAGAATTTGAGGGCTATTGGGATTAGGCACAGAAGAGGAAATTGAGGCCTGAGGCAGATCAGCTCTGATCATATTGAATAGGACAGGCTTGAGGGGCTGACTCCTGCTATTTTCTTATGTTCTTATAATGCCAGAGATCTGTGCTGGGGCCTTAACTATATTCTCATGACTTAGATGACAATACAAAGATACGAAAAGAATTTTGAAAACAAGTTACGAGGAGGATACAGGCCAGAGTGGAATATGGATAAGTTAAGCAAATGAACAAAATAGAGTGTAAATTGTTAAGACATGAGGTTATCTTCTTTGTAGGAAGAATAGAAAGATGGAATGGTGATGGACTACAGAATGCTGCTATACAGAGGGATCCAAGTGTTCTTGTATGTGAAATATGTTAACAGGAAGTAATTAGGAAAGAAAATGGAATGCTGGCCTCTTACTCCAAACCAATGGAGGAAAGCCTAGTTACAGTGGTACAGGGCATTGATGAGACCATACCTAGAGTAGTGTTTAACTTGAGCACCTTATTTAAGCAGAGATTTATTTGCATTGGAGGCATTTTAGAGAAGGGTCACTGCTTTGACTACTAGGATTAAGGGGTTCTCTTATGAGGAAAACTTGAGCAGGTTTGACCTATGCTCATTGGCATTTAGAAGAATGAGAAGTGATCTTATTGAAACACCTTGGGTTCTGAGACAGGTTCCTCTCTTGGATAAATCTAGAACTAGGCCGTATGTCTTTAGAATAAAGACTTGTCCATTTAAGATAAAGCAGGAGGTATTTCTTCTCATGTGGTCATGAATCATTGGATTATCGTCTCTATAAAGTTGAACGCTGAATCGTTGAGTGTACTCAAGGCTGAGGTTAGACCAAAAGTCTTTCGAAGTTTATGGGGAGCAGACAGGAAACTGGAGCTTAAGCCAAGATCAGATCTGTTCCAATCTTATTGAATGGTGGAATAGGTTTGAGATGATAGACCCCTGCTTCTGTACTCTCATGTTAGTCTTATCATTATTTCTATCACGAAATCGGGCCCTATGTATTTCCATTTCCATAAGTAGAACATTTATAGAACTGGTACATCATAACTTCAGCACTTAATTAATTGAATGTTTTAAGTTATAAGCAAAAACAAGTACTTACTAATTTGGTTCAAACATTTTCACTGTTTTTAAAACATCTTTTAGCTGGAGAGAAATTGACTGCTTCGGTTTCTGAATCAAAAGCTAATGAGTTTTTGAACAGTTTGAAACGTTCAAAACGGCACCTTTGGGATAGATCTCGCGATGATGTTCAGCAGTGGTACCAGCAGTTCATTGACATGGGATTTTCTGAAGCTGTGAGTAGTTTCCACAGTTCTCAATCATCAACTTTACTGGCTTTGTGACTTTTTCCCCTTGCCTCTTCTCCTGCCTTGAGGGTGTTAATTGCTTTCAAGGACTGTGTGAAATTGACAAGGCAGGGTGGATGGGTGAAGAAATGCAGACGACATAATTGCTGTGGTTCTGTTATTTGAAAGAGAAGACCGGGAACTTAAGTGCAAAACAAAGGCTGATGATATACAGGAAAAAAGGGTAAAACTTAGGTTCAAAATAGAAATCCAAGCTGAATAACGAAGTTTTAGTGATGATCTTAAATTAGGAAGGCAAAAAGAAAGTTTGAAAATACACTAACAGCTAATGTTAAAGAGAATCAAAAAGTCTTTTCTAAAAATGTGGATTGTAAAGCATTAGTCAAAAGAAGAAATGACCAAAAAGATCCTCTCTTGGATCTCTCCTAGATTGAAGGGCTTCAGTTTTGATAGGCTGGGTCTGTTTTCCCTAGGGTGTAGGGTGACATGATAGAGGTGTATAAAAATTATATGAGAGGCATAGCTGGAGTAGATGGCCAGTGTGTTTCCATGATAGGGGTGTCAAAAATTAGAGGGCATAGGTTTAAGGTGAGGGAGAGGTGGTTTAAAGGGGAAGCGAGGAATAATTTTTTCAGAGTAGTTGGTATCTGGAATGAGCTGCCAGACGAGGTCATGTATGAAGGAATAGTTAACAACATCTAAGAGGCATTGCCTGGTACTTGAATGAGCAAGTCACTAAGGGATATGGAATTGATGCTGCTAAGTGGGATTACCATAGGTGGGTATGATGGTCAGCATGGGCCAAATGGCCTGTTCCCATGCTGCACAACTCTACAACTTAACTCTACAAATGATTTAGCTGCTGTACAGAAACAATGGCGGGAATCTACTAACCTGGACTTACCACCTGTAAAATCCCCTTGGATGTTCTCATGTAATGAGAATGCAGAGTGCTTAACCTGCTGGTCTGAAACACCTCAGAATCCAGTGGCTTGGCCTGAGAAATGGCAGGGCTTCCAATACCACACTGAGGAAGCTCTGTTCCTGAAACTTTTAACATCCAGCAGTGTCCTGGTGTGGGGTCACAACCCAGAACATCAAAAAAAAACTCTGACACGCTCTCTCTCTTTCTCTGACACACACTCTCTCTCCTTTCTCTGACGCTCTCTCTCTCCCTCTCTCTCTGACACTCTCTCTCAGACACAGATGCTGCTTGACCCACAGAGTTCCTCCAGCAGTGTTTTGCTCCAGATAGTTGAGCTGATGCCTCACAGCATCAGAGACCCAGATTCAATCCTGACCTCAAGTACTGCCTGTGTGGAATTTGCATGTTCCCAGTGATCGTGTAGCTTTCCTTCCGATGGTCCGGTTTCCTCCACATCCAAAGACATGCGAGTTGGTAAGTTAATTGGCGGCTGTAAATTGTGCTCAAGAGTAACTGAGTGATGGAATCTGTGTGTTAGTTTGATGAGAATACGGGGAGAATTAAAAATGTGATTTAATGTAGGATTATTGCAATGGGTGGGTTGATGATCAGCACAGGTTCTGTGGGCTGAGGCCTCTTTCCATGTTGTATGTCCCTATGTCTATGACAAGGCAGTGCACTCCTTTGCATTTTAGTTTAAAATGATTACAATAAAAAGTTACTGGAAAGAATCAATTGATTTTTAAAATCAACTGCAGAAATTTGAAGAAGCTGTTGCACATTGGAGGAGCGTTTACCAAGATGCCACTCAGAATGATTACCACCGCTACTACAACCACCACATTATGATGGGAATTCCTCCACTTGGCCCCTATTATTCCCAATCCATGCGGCATGGGCTAATGTTAATTATGATGATATTAAAGCAACAATATACAGGCCGTAAATATTACAATGTTTAAGCTTTATGCAAATATTATGCCAACATGTTAATCTTTTTCTTGAATATTATTGCCAAGGCTGGAATCGCGGGATTGCAAACAATTACAAATGTAAGTTGTTCCCGGCGTCCTAACGCTTTCTCTTTTTTATTCTGAAAACTGTTGTATCTAATCAGCTTGAAGTAATTTCTTACATGCTGAAAATTGAATGTTTGTACTTTGGTAATGTGACTATTTAGGATCACATAAATTGTAGAAGTGAGTAATGGATGTTGGAATAATTCCTTTGTGTCTTCTAAAATGGCATTTTATTTTCTAATTAAAAAATCATAATTTTTGTTGCTGCTTTAAGTTTTTAATGTAATGAAAGTATTCTAAGGTGCTTCACAAGAGCGTTAAAAAGATGGTCACACAAAGAGATTGTGGCAAGTAACCAAAGGCGCATCATAAGAGGTAGGTTATGCAGGAAGTAAATGGAAAAGTTTAGGGAGGGAATGCCAGAGTTAAAGAGCCTTAATACCTGAGCACAGCCACAGTGGTGGGACCATTCAATTTAAGAATGGTCGCTAGACCAGAAGTGGAAATGTGCTGATACTAAAGGTTGCAATCAACCATAATGAAGTGCTTCAAGAGGTTGTTATGGCGTGAATCAACTCCTGCCCTCAGAGATGACCCTGCCTACTGCTGCAACAGGTGTAATTTTCTCTGGTTCTTCACTCTGCTCTGGACCATTTGGACAACAGGAACTCGTACATCAGGCTGCTGTTCATCGACTACAGCCTGGCATTCAACACAATCATCCCATCCAAACTCCTCATCAAGCTTCAAGACCTGGGCCTCTGTACCTCCTGCTGCAACTAGTACTCAACTTCCTTATCGGCAGAACTCTGAGGATTGGTAACAACATTCTCCTTGCTGATCAATGCAGGTGCACCTCAAGGCTGCAGCCCTGCTCTACTCTATACGTGGCTAAGTACAGCTCCAATGCCATCTTCAAATTCACTGATGACACTACTGCTGGATGAATCACAGGTAGCGATTAGTCAGATTGAGTGGTGCTGCAAGAACAACCTCTTTGCTTAACATCAGCAAACTAAAGAAACTGATTGTCGACTTCAGGAAGGGGAAAGAGGGCGAACATGTGTCTGTCTACATTGGGGATTGGAGGTGTGAGAGAGTCAACAGCTTTAAATTCCTGGGCATTAACATAGCAGATGACCTGTCATGGGCCCAGCACATAGACACAATCATAAGGAGAGTGCTCTTTACGAGGTTCAGCTCATCACTGAAACACTCTTACAAACTTCCAAAGATGTACTGTCGAAAGTATCCTGAGTGGTAGCATCGTGGTCTGGTGTGGCAATTGGAATACACAGGAATGTAAGCAGCTGCACAGTAGTGGACTCTGTCCAATACATCACAGGCACATCCCTCCCCACCATCAGTAGTATCTACAGGAGGTGCTGTCTCAAGGCAGTAGCATCCATCATCAAAGATCCCCACCATCCGGGCCATGCCATCTTTTTGCAGCTACCATCGGGCAGGAGGTACTGAAGTCCCACACACCAGATTCAAGAACAGCTACTTCCCTTCAACCATTTGGCTCTTGGACCAATCAGCAAAACCCTAATCACTGTAGTTTACCAATGTGGTTGCTTCAGCAGGAGTTTCCCATTATCATGTTCATAGAAAACATTAATGGGACCTGGATACAGAAAACTCAGATACAGCAAGTCAATCTCCACAACTTTCAACACCTTAATTTATTTACAACCAAACAGAATGGAAATATAATTACTGCAAAAAAACATGTACAGAAAATTCAAGCACTAGCCTTCCATTATTCACCTTTTAAGAGGCATAGGAGGGAATTGGTACTTGCCTCAGATCAATGACTTGTCCACATTAGATTGTTTTAGATAAGACATTCATTGGATCAAGTGTTTAAAATAAAACAGTTTCACATCAAATACTGACCAGGAGTTTAATATAGCATATTCAAGGTTCACATCAATGTACCTAAGCAGCAATCTTTTGTTTGTGGACTTGGGTTCAATTCTAGGCAAAGCTTACAAAAATGTGCCTTTGGTTATACAAGTCCCATACAAATTTACTCTTAGCACTTTCAATTTGTGTGCATGGTCACTATCTGCCACTAGACTGCCAATATTACTCAAAGGAAGCAAGCATGTGAAATGAAAGAAAAATTACACTAATGCTTTCAGAATACAGTTAAGGCACATTGCTTGGGGCACCATGGATTGAAAATAATTCCGTCAACCTACACTTATTCATTCATCTTGGAGTTGAACGCAACAGAGACCGTTCAACTTGGACATTAATACACTGTACCCAAGCATAAATGTCAAACAACCCCCATTGTACAGAACTAACTTTAACCCCACCCCCCAATTTGGCATAGTAATTTCACAGCTAATGTCAATATTACCAATAATGATAATCTGTCATGGCAAATAGTTGCTCTCAAAGGAGTCACTGCTATGAACCAGGATTATGAAGGCATTTCTTTCATTACATAGTAAAGCTCTGATAATCCACCATCCAATCGTTCAAATACTGATGGCTTGGCATAAGGCTCACTTTAAGTGTGAGCTGCAGGTAGTGTGCAGCCAGGGTCTAGAGTGTTTACTGTATATTTCTTGCTCCATCTAAAACTCACTGGGTTCACCAGAAAACTTATTATTCTACTATGAAGCATGTAAAAAGTGAAGATAGCAGTAACAGCCAATGATCCAGAAAATGTGCTAGTGCCAAACTACTAAAATGCCGAGGGTACCAGATTATCACAGTTTTACTGTACTGCACATACCTTACCGAGAAATCTGTAGTGATATATTCCAGCTTCTGGGGTCATGATGAACATCCCAAAGCAACATGAACAAACAATGCTTTGACATACTTAACAAGTGTAAGGTAATTCCATTAGATAAGCAGAACAATAACAAGATATATAGTGTTCCTCACGCTTCAAAACAACTTCAAATTAAACGTACAAAGGAGAACAACTACAACACAGCATGAGAGAAATATTCAGAGACACTATCTTTTCAAGATACCTTGGCCAAAAGTTTTTAGACGACTAAAATGACATACTGTTGTATTAGCTTGAAGCCTTTGAACTCAAGGATATATATTTTCATGTAATGATAACGTCAACCATGGAAACTGCAGATGTCTTAGTTATTACTTTGCAAAGTTGTCTAAATTTGGGAATTATACCTTTGGATTTGAAAAATTAAGGCTGACATTCTTGGAAAATGACAGTTTGACCTGTTAGTTTCACATGAATTGTGAGGATATCAAATGTATCCGATAGATTGTGCCATTTTACAAGTTATCAACTGGTTAGAAAGTTAGCATAGATTATCAAAGAGCAAGTCATACTGACTAACCTGGAGGAATGGTTCAGATCAGCTGAATACAGGATGTGTTTATATACATCATTTCCAAATACCCTAAAGGGTATTTAAAAAAATACAAGATCGTAAGAATTTGGACTTAACTACATGACATAGGCCATTAACAATAATTGTTGGGATAAAGAGAATATTTTACAAAGGTCTGGCTGAGACAAGTGTTTCAAAGGATCTGCATGAAGGGTTTCACCTTTTCTCTTGGTGGTGGGGGGAGGGGAAGGGGAAGAGGAAGAGGGGGGAGAAGGGGAAGGGGAAAGAAGTGAGAGAGAAACTAAGTTTGGAAACAATATTTAGTTAGGAGGCACCATTAGTTGTGTAGATGGGAGGCAAAAGTCACAAATGAAATGTAAATAAGATGGAGTTTAATATAGGGAAGCCTGAGCTGATTCACTTTGGACCTGAACTGCATTCTGACGATCATTGAACCTAATCAAGGACAGCAAAAGCACATATCAAAATAGGTGCCTATAAGCACATTTCAATAAATCCAGTTTCTCTGAAGATTGAGAATCTCTTGGACCAATTTCCTTGGCAGTAAGAACTAGAATACACAGATTTGGCTCCAAGAATATGAAAAGGTACACAATATAAAAACTCATCTCAGGTAGATCAGTCCCAGCACTCCAAGCTACTGTGAACATTAAACCAATTAAGGAAGTCAAGCATTCCCATGGAAAGATGCCTTCATCATCTATTTGGTTGTAAATCTGAGACCAGGCCATCCCTTCCTGTTTTATTTACTGGTTTAAGAACTAAGAAGAATGACAACATTCGCCGGTGAGTTTTTAATTTTCATTTAAAGTGGGAAACTATTTAAGCAAGAGTAAATGGACATTCCTGATTCTAACAACTTTTAACAACAAGCAGCTATAAATACGTCACGAACAAGACATACAAATTACAACTTTTTTTTTTGTAATTCTACATGATGTAAAAAATAGTTTAAATATGATATCCCACCAAAACATTTTTAAAATCACTTAAAATACATATATTCAGTCACACACTTCTCCCTCCAAGCACATACACAATGTAGCAGTGACAACTACTTTCATTTTAAACTCTTATATAACAAATAGATTTTACAAAAAGAAATATATTCCCTAATTTTAGAACATTTTTACAACTCTGTTAAAAATGAACAAGCAAAAGTTTGTGGATGAGGAACCACTTAGATGCCAGATCAACCATCTGACATCACCTAATCACACTGTTAGCTTGGTTGAAAATCATTGCACATGATCATGGTAAAAATAAAGCAGTACCCCTTGTTATAAATAGACCTACTTTTAAAACAGGTTCTTTCTCCCCCATGTGAAATCCTTCACAGCAAGGAAAAATAGTTCAAAGACAAATATAATAAACTAAAAAGTACATATAAAAGCTACCCAACAATGCAATGCCACTTTAAATAAAATAGATTAAAAAGTGCAAGGCAAGATCTGAAGTGTTTTTTTTTAGGCACATCCATCTGTAGAAGCAAGCTCAAACTACAAATTCCAGTTCAATTTTAATAATTTTTCCAGAGGTTCCTGAATAATTTTTTTTTCATTCTATTCCCTGGGGTGTTGATGGCTTAATTTCCTCCAGTGCATTAGGTGTGTCTCAGTCTGCCTTTCTTTGTTTTAGCAGGTTTGGGTTTTGGGATATATTGATTATTTGCCTGATATTCTAGTTCTTTACGGAAGTAGTCAATTGTTTTATTTAGGCCTTCTTCCAGGGGAACCTATGTGGAGAAAGTGGGAGATATGTAAAAAAAATGTTATTTCTTTAATGCTTATTTTTGTTATGAAACCCGAGACAGACATTAAAACGTGCATCATCACTCCACATACCTGTTGCATATTATGACATTAATACAGTTATTCTTTTTATGGACAAATGCTGCACTCCCCTCACCAAAACTAAAAGATGCAATTAAAAAAAAGTTAACATCTGGGCATTGCATTTATCGCATATTCCCAATTGCCCCTGCAAAGGTGGTAGTGAGCCATTTTCTTGAATCAATACAGTCCGTCTGGTGAAGGTACACTCACACTGCTGTTAGGGAAGGAGTTTCACGGTTCAGATCAGCAACAATGAAGGACGGACAATAAATTTCCAAGTCGGTATGGTGTATGACCTGCTAGAGAACCTGCAGGCAGAAGCGTTCCCTGGCATTCACTGCCCTCGTCTTTCTTGGTGGTAGAGGCTTTGGATTTAGGTGGTACTGTCAGGATAGCTTGGGCAAGTCCACTTGAATCAGAATCAGAATTATTATCACCGACTTAGATGACGTGAAATTTGTTGTATTGTGGCAGCAGTACAGTGCAAGGACATGAAATTACCATAAATTACAAAAATAAATAGTGCAGAAAAAGGAATAATGAGGTAGTGCACATGGGTTCGTGGGCCGTTCAGAAATCTGATGGCAAAGGGAAAGAAGCTGTTTCTGAATCATTGAGTGTGGGTCTTCAGGCTCCTGTACCTCTTGTTACTGCCTTCTCTGAGTAACGAGAAGAGGGTATGTCCCAGATGGTGAGGGTTTTTAGTGATGAATGCACACTGCAATGGTACAGGCAATGAATGTTTAGCTTCTTAGATGGAGCATGAACCAAACAGGCTGCTCGTCTTGGATGTTGTACTTCTTGAGCTTGCTGTACACATCCAGAAAATTAGAATATTCCATCACACTTCTGACTTGTGTCTCTTAAATGGTGGAAAGTGTTTGGGTGTCAGGTGGGTCACATTCCACAGGATATCTCACATCTAACCTTCTTTGGTAGCCAAGATAATTTTACATCTGGTCCAGTTAATCAATGGCAACCAGGTTACTGATGGTGCAGACTTAGCAATGGTAATGCCACTGCATGTTAAGAGTGGTGGTTACACCCTCTCATTGGTGATGATTATTGCCTGACATTGTTGTGGCACTTTATTACTTGCCATCTTTCAACACATGCCTGAATGTTGTCTAGGTCTCGTTGCAAGCAGGCATGGGGCTTGATCTGCTGAGGAGTTGCAAATGGAATTGAACATTTTGCAATGAACACCTCGACTTATGACCTTCTAATGTTAGGAAGGTCATTGATGAAGAGTTGAAGATGACTGGGTCTAGTACATGGTCTCAAGAAACTCCTACAGAGATGTCCTGAGGCTGGGATAACTGACTGCTGGCAACCACAACCATCTTCCTTTGCACGAGGCACAATTCCAACCACTACAATGTTTTCCCTTTGACGCCTATTGACTTCAGTTTTACCAAGACTCAAATGCTGAGGCAGTCACTCTCACCTCTAAAATACAGCTCATTTTTGGACCAAGGTTGTGATGTGGTCTGGAGCCAAGTGATCCCACCAAAACCCAAACCAAGCATCAGTTAGGTAATTGGTGAACAACTGGTACTTGACACTACTGTCGAAAATACCTTTAATAATTTTGCTTGTAACAGAGTAAACCAATTTGGTGGTGAATAGCCAGATTGGATTTGTCCAGTTTTTTTAAAACTGGATACACCTGTGCAATTTTCTACATTGCCAGCAAAAAGCCAGTATTATGTACTGTATGTGCAGCTAGTTCTAGTATTCCAGTACAACAGCTGAAATGTTCTCTGATCTCATTGTCTATGTCATATTCAGTACTATCAGCCATTTCTTGAGATTACATCCAGATGAGTAAGAGGTAATGGTTATTTGCATGTCAAATATGAACAGGATATACTACATACACACAGTAAATGGTTGGGACCTCAGGAGTGTTGAATACAGAGGGACCATGGGGTGCAAGTTCATAACTCCCCAAAAACAGCATTTGACATGTTTGCTTCATTGGCTGAAGCATTTAGTAAAAAAAAAATTGGGATGTTATGTTACAGCTGGAGTATTGTGTACAGTTCTGGTCACCACACTACAGGAAGGATGTGGTAGCATTAGAAAGAGTGTAGAAGAGATTCACCATGATGTTGCCTGGAGTTGAGGGATTTACTTACAAGGATAGATTGGAATAGATAGCCAAGTAATTTGTAGATCATGTACTCCTTGTGCTGTTTACATGGGGGGGGCGTCTGTGTGCACCAGACCAATTGACGCAGATTTACAGCGCCACTCTGAATGACCGTGGACCAGGGATTTCCAGAAGTCAGACCTCTCACCTCTGGTCCTCAGCCTCCTGCGCATGATGTCTCTCACACTTGGGTGTGGCAGTGGTGACAGGGGGCCATGTCCTCGTCCTCTTCCTGGCCCTGCCTGACTCTTGCTGTGAGAGGGACCCTCCCTTCCTGGTGTACATCTGGTTTCTGTGACAGAGCTTGCAACCATTTTAAGGAGGCTGAGGTTGGACATGTGAATAATATGGCCTGCCCATAGAAGACAACTGAGTGTAATAAGGATGAACTTGATAAGGAGTTAGTGTGTGCAATTAAAGCACATGGGATCAGAGGTTATGTGCTGGCATGGACTGAAAATTGTTTCACAGAGTAGGAATTAATGGGCCTTTTTCAGAAATGGCAGGCAGTGATCAGTGCTTATATACTATGAACAGCAGGGGTCTATCAGTGATATGGATAAGAGAATCAAAGATAATATTTCTAACTTTGCTGACAACATAAAATTGTAAATTGTGAAAAGGATGCGAAGAAGTTTCAAGACAATTTAAACAAGTTGAGTAAATGGACAAATATATGGTATGTGCAGCATAAATAACGTGGATAAATGTGGTTATCCATTAATTGTAGGAAAAACAGAAAAGCAGATCATTTAAATGGTGACAGATTATTAAATATTGATGTACAAAAGGGATCTTGGCATCCTTGTCAGCAAAACTTGCAGGTGCAACAAGCAGTTAAGAAGGACAATGGTATGTTCATCTTTATTATGATAGGGCTTACTTTGAGTGCAGAAGCAACAATGTCTTACTACAATTGTACAGGGCCTTAGTCAGACCACATCTGGAGAACAGTGTTGCTTTGGCCTCCTTACCCAAGGAAGGATAAGCTTGCTACAGAGGGAGTGCACCTTCCCCAATTTGGTCCTGCCAAGCTTCTGTGGGCCACATCTTAAAAGACTGATTGTTTGCAGAACTTTAGTTCAGTGTTGACTATCATTTAGCACGTTTCTGGGTAAAAGCAGAAGCGTCATGGCTAA
This sequence comes from Pristis pectinata, assembly GCF_009764475.1. Taxonomy (NCBI): domain Eukaryota; kingdom Metazoa; phylum Chordata; class Chondrichthyes; order Rhinopristiformes; family Pristidae; genus Pristis; species Pristis pectinata. The sequence continues at coordinate 36,423,590 of NC_067415.1, read as the reverse complement.
TCCAGTCAACCAAATATAAAATGGCAAAAAATGATTTAGAACAGAAAAATACTTGTCCTGATAATGATTTTAGTAACGTGATTTGCCATGTCAATGTAGAGGAAACAATGCAAGTCAAAAGGAAAAGAAAAGCTTACAAAAGGTTCAGAGAGCTAGGTAATGTTAGAGATCTGGAAGAGTATAAGGCTAACAGGAAGGAGCTTAAGAAGGAAATTAGGAGAGCCAGAAGGGGCCATGAGAAGGCCTTGGCGGGCAGGATTAAGGAAAACCCCAAGGCATTCTACAAGTATGTGAAGAGTAAGAGGATGAAACGTGAAAGAATAGGAGCTATCAAGTGTAAAGTGTGTATGGATCTGGAGGAAATAGCAGAGGTACTTAGTGAATACTTTACTTCAGTATTCACTATGGAAAAAGATCTTAGTGATTGTAGTGATGACTTGCAGCAGACTGAAAAGCTTGAGCATGCAGATATTAAGAAAGAGGAGGTGATGGAGCTTTTGGAAAGCATCAAATTGGATAAGTTGCCGGGACCGGAGGAGATATACCCCAGGCTGCTGTGGGAGGCGAGAGAGGAGATTGCAGAGCCTCCGGCGATGATCTTTGCATCATCAATGGAGACGGGAAAGGTTCCAGAGGATTGGAGGGTTGCGGATGTTGTTTCCTTATTCAAGAAAGGGAGTAGAGATAGCCCAGGAAGTTATAGACCAGCGAGTCTTACTTCAGTGGTTGATAAGCTGATGGAGAAGATCCTGAGAGGCAGGATTTATGAACATTTGGAGAGGTATAATATGATTAGGAATAGTCAGCATGGCTTTGTCAAGGGTAGGTCCTGCCTTACGAGCCTGATTGAATTTTTTGAGGATGTGCCTAAACACATCGATGAAGGGAGAGCAGTAGATGTAGTGTATATGGATTTCAGCAAGGCATTTGATAAGGTACCCCACGCAAGGCTTATTGAGAAAGTAAGGAGGCGTGGGATCCAAGGGCACACTGCACTGAGGATCCAGAACTGACTGGCCCACAGAAGGCAAAGAGTGGTTGTTGAAGGGTCGTATTCTGCGCGGAGGTCGGTGACCAGTGGTGTACCTCAGGGATCTGTTCTGGGACCCTTACTCTTTGTGATTTTTATAAATGACCTGGATGAGGAAGTGGAGGGATGGGTTAGTAAATTTGTGGATGACACAAGGGTTGGACGTGTTGTGGATAGTGTGGAGGGCTATCAGAGGTTACAGCAGGACATAGATAGGATGCAAAGCTGGGCTGAGAAGTGGCAGATGGAGTTCAACGCAGAAGTGTGAAGTGGTTCATTTTGGTAGGTCAAGTATGATGGCAGAGTATAGCATTAATGGTAGGACTCTAGGCAGTGTGGAGGATCAGAGGGATCTTGGGGTCAGAGTCCATAGGACGCTCAAAGCAGCTGCACAGGTTGACTCTGTGGTTAAAAAGGTATATGGTGTATTGTCCTTCATCAATCGTGGAATTGAATTTAGAAGCCGAGAGGTAATGCTGCAGCTATACAGGACCCTGGTCAGACCCCACTTGGAATACTGTGCTCAGTTCTGGTCACCTCACTACAGGAAGGATGTGGAAGCCATAAAAAGGGTGCAGGGGAAATTTACAAGGATGCTGCCAGGATTGCAGAGCATGCCATATGAAAGCAGGCTGAGGGAAGTCGGCCTTTTCTCCTTGGAGCTATGGAGGATGAGGGGGAGACCTGATAGAGGTATATAAGATGATGAGAGGTATTGATCGGGTAGATAGTCAGGGGCTTTTTCCTAGGGCTGAAATGGTTGCCACAAGAGGACATAGGTTTAAGGTGCTGGGGAGTAGGTACAGGGGAGATGTCAGGGGTAAGTTTTTTTTACTCAGAGAGTGGTGAATGCATGGAATGGGCTGCCGGCAACGGTGGTGGAGGCAGATACGATAGGGTCTTTTAAGAGACTTTTGGATAGCTACATGAAGCTGAAAAGAGGGCTATGGGTCTCTAAGGTAGGGACATGTTCAGCACAGCTTTGTGGGCTGAAGGGCCCGAATTGTGCTGTAGGTTTTCTATGTTTCTTACCACAGGCTCCCATCCCAGTAATAGCTTGGCTTTTCTGATATCTGGATTTCTTCGTTGGGGATCATCTTGTGCTTCTGGAAGTGACAGGACTTCACTTCTGCTCCCTGCTAGAAAAAAAATACAGTTTAACTGTTTTTAAGATGATGCTATTAATTTTGAATTAATTTGGAAGACAGAATAACCAAGTGGCTTGCTTTTTCAGGAACTATATGACGAAGTGTATTAAAGCTGTGAAAATGGCTTTATGATCAAACATTTTAACTTTCTCCATTATTATTTCTATTTCAAATTATTTCTTTAGCCAATATCTTAAACTTTCATCTCCAAATAGTTTGCATCATACTTACAGAAAGCACTGTAAATATAGGCACACTTGCCTTACTAACCTGAAGTACTAAGGTAATCAGAGTTGAGGTAAGACAAAATGAATGTGACTAGTATTGTTCCACAAGGGTCTCATTTGGGGCCACAACCTTGGCAAGCAGGATTAAGGAGAATTCCAAAAATTTATAAGCAGCAAGACAGTAGTTAGGGAAAGAGTTCCTTCAGGGGCCAAAAGGGAAATCCAGGAGATACAACTAGGATCCTAAGTGAATACCATTATGGAAGGTGGAGAGTATGATGAGGGGTACACTGATATTCTGGAACATGTCTGTGTCAGAAAGGTTCGAGATATTGGCATACATCAAGGTGGATAAATCCTCGGGGCTTAACGGAATCTATCCCAGGATGCTATGAGAAACAAGGGAGGAGATTGCTGGGACTCTAATAGAAATTTTTGCATCTTCATTAGTTGTGGGTGAGGTACCCAAAGATTGAGAGATAGCTAATGTTGTTCCCTTATTCAAAAAAAACAGTAGGGAAAAGCCAGTAAACTACAGGCCAGTGAACCTTGCCTCAATAGCAGGGAAATGATTGGATAAAACTGTACGGGACAGGATTTGTTCACTTCGAAAGGTAGGGACTGCATGGAGGACTCAACATGATTTTGTGCAGGAGAAATCTTGTCTTACAAGTCTGATAGTGTTTTTTTGTTGAGGAGGTAACTAAGCTAATTGATGAAGGCAGGGCAGTCGATGTGGTTTATATGGACTTTAGCAAAGCTTCTGACGAAGTCCACCTGGTAGGCTGGTCCAGAGGGTTAGGGCACATGAGATCCAAGGTGTGTTGGCAAAACTGGCTTGCATTTTTGAATATCAAATACTAACAAGGCCTAGTTCTGTGCTGTACAACTCCATGAATCTATCCTTCTGTGCCTTGCCTATTAATTGTCTGTCCAAATGCCTCTTAAACATAGTATACAGTCCTATTGTGGGCAAGTGGGATTAGTGGAAGTGAGCAAAATTGTTGGCATGAACGTAGTGGGCCAAAAAGCCTGGTTCTGTGCTGTACAACTCTGACTGTTCACCATGGAAGTTCACAACACGGCTTATGGGCCAAAAAGGTCACATAATCCAACTTGTTGATGACAAAGGTATTTGGTCATTAAATGCAGGTGTGGATGGAAGTATAATATTACAAGTAAATATTTATAGTTTAAACTAATGGACAGCATCGTACAAAAGTAACAACATTGACAAATGTGGAGCCATCCATCTTAAATCCAGAATTGGTAGTACAGAACACTTTCCAAATGATGAATAGCTGGAAAGAGTGAAGGCCCAAAACATTTTGTGATGGACCCTCACGGATACATAAATAATTAAGAAGCCCATCAGAACAACATTCTTTACATCTGGAGGACTTGAATGCAAGAGCACTGAAGTTATGCTATAGCTGGGTAAAACTCTGGTTAGACTTCAGGATTTAAATTAGAAAATACAAGTTTGAAATACCTTCCACAAAAAGGAAATGGTACAAGGTCAATTGTTAATTTTAAATCTGATTGATGGATATGTTAAGCAATGGTATAATGTTTTTCTTAGCAAAGGAAGGTGCATGGAGACAAGTCCTAGATCAATCATGATGTTACTGAATCCAAGATTTAGAGTCAAATGGCCTCCTCCAATATTTCTGCATTATATCCCACCATTGACTCTCATGTCTTAACTGGTTTGGAATTCCTTCTAAATCATTTCACACCTTCATCTCTCTTAAACTCATGTCAATTTATTTTAAACTCATGTGGTTGGCTTCTTTTTTTTCTAAAAACAGTGAGCTGACATACATGCAGTACTCCATTGTTTACTCAAACCTATGATTTTCAGATCTCAAAAACCAAGTCTTAACATAGGGCAGCACAGCGGTGCAGCTACCTTACAGCAGCAGAGACCCAGGTTCAATCTGCCCTGGGGTGCCATCTGTTTGGAGTTTGCACATTCTCTCTGTAACCACGTGTCTTCTCCAGTTTCCACCCAAAGATATGTGGCCACTGTAAGTTGCCCCTAGGCTGTCGATGAGTGGGAGAATCTGGGGTGGGGCAAGAATGATGTGAACATGGGGGAGAAAAAAACTGGAATAATGCAAGGGATTAGTGAAAATGGGTGGGTGGTGTGGACTTGATGCACTGAAGGGCCAGTTTCTGTGCTGTATCTATGATACTATAATCAAAATTACGTTTGCAGTGGTATTGACAGTTCATCACAATTTGCACTTAAAAAGCTCTTAGCATTGCAATATTTCCCATGATGCTTGATAGAAGTGGAACCAGATGAAATGTGAGATGCAGACATGAAGAAATTGGGATAGATGATCAAAAACTTGGTTAAGTGACAGATTTTAAATAGCATCTTAAAGTGAGAGCAAATCTGTGGGTTACCTGCATCTCTAAATTTCAAATTTCCGTGTACATTTACACTCCACTGGCAGTCTCATTTATGCTTCTTTGCAATTTCTTCCTTTTGCATCCAGAAACAGTGAGATGACGTGTCTTTTTTACATTATTATTTAATATATACAAGAGTGGGGGAGGAGGGAATCAACACAGCTACAGCGAGGTAATATTAAGCGGGAATGTGCAATGGACTAGGATCAAAGGAGAGCGATAAGAACTGAGTTAAAGGCTAGAGCTGTTACAAAGACATGGGTTCAGAGGGGCAAGCCAAGCTCATAGCAAGATTTGACCACTGGGTGAGAATCTTATATTTGAGGTGCTAGCAGACAGGAGCCAAGAACAGGTTTTGTGTGTGAATGGCAGATACACAAGTTAAAGATGTGGGCAGCACAGCTCAAGTTTCTGGAGGAAAGAAGGTCAGCCAGCAGAACACTGGAATAATGTCTGGACTGATGAAAGTACAGCTGAGAGAGGGGCATTTTGGCAATGGGGAGATTATGGAGTCAAAAATCACAATTTAGCACAACAATTGAAAGAAGTCTAATCCAACTTCAGACAAATGTGGACAGTAACTGATGGGATTGAAGGTAATGGCCTTCAATCTTTTCAATATTTAGTTAGTAAACAGCTCTGCTCTCCTGATACTGGATGCCTGACAAAGTGGTCATAGAAGGGTTGAGAGAGGGTGATGGTAAGGAAGAGCTGGGCTTCGTCAGTGTGTGTGTGGAATCTGATATTTTTGGATTATACTGTAGGATGCAGATGAGAATTTATGAATTCCAAAATTAACCTTCCTAGCCTGATCTCCCTGCAAAATGTTGCATTTCCTCAGTTTTAAACATTTATCCAAAAGATGTAGGTTGTTTCTCCCCAAACTATTCACTTGGCAAAATCATTCACTATTTTAAGGCTTCCTATTAAATGGGAAAAATCTCCCACCAGGAACTTTGATGGATCCATTAACAAATCCAGAGGAGAGGGTGCAGAACAGCTGACTTCAGCAGAGGGGTGCCCACAGTAATATGCACAGCATGGTTGGACTTTCCTTGAAGGAAGATCTGCCCCAGTGCCCCCCACCCCAGCTGAAAGTGTCTGATGTTGGTAAAGGCAAAATGAAAACAACTTTGTGACAATAAAAAAGACAACAGGAAAATATTTAAAATTGATCTCAGTTGCAATTAAGAAAATGGATAAAATTATAAAATAATTAAGACAAGCAATTAGTGAAGTGGAAGAACCTACAGGTATTAATGGAAAAAAAAGACTGGAATGGTTTTGGAGCCTTATAAATCCAAAGAAAATAGATGAGAAAATTCTGAATGCATTTGTTGCAATTTTTGAAAACTCACGATATGCACCGATTGACGTAGAGGATTAGAAGACAAAGTATGTTATATCATTAGCCAAAGGCTGTAGCTGATTTCATGGACCAAATGTCCTATTTCCCTGGAATAACATTTCCTCCCTCTCCAGTTCACCAAAAATAAGCAAAATGAAATTACCAACAAGGCTCCGAATTAATTTGGCAAATTCCAGAATGGTGTGTTCTTCTGGGTTTCCCTGTGAAAGTTAAACAAACTGTTTGCATTAAATAAAACCGATTCATGTTTAAAGTATTTAAACACAACCGGCAATTTAGATGGGACTATTGTTGTCTCCACACTTATTATAAGTGAATTTAATACCAATATGCTTCTTGTTGTTTGAATATACACTTTAAAATAAAATTACAAAATATTTAAAACCATTTTAGGACAAATATGAATCCTTGCTGATTACTGTATTTTGAATCACTTGCCACAAACATGCACATGAACGGTGCTGCTTCAGCAGAACACTGTTTTCAAAAACAGGAATATTATACCATGTATTAATGATGCATATTGTTTTAATAATTAAATGCTTATTTGAAAACCAAAATGTGCAATATACTCAAAGACACAATTTATCACTTTCGCCCACTACAAAAACCATTCCCTGCAATGATTTCAATTCCCTCCTCAGTTATTTGTTGGGTTGAAATAGGCTGAGTACCACCTTCCTGCTGTGTGAAAAATCAATCTAATTCATATTTAATCCCCAAACCTAATTCACAGCAGTGACTGTCACTGTTCCAGTCTCTAATCTCTGCTTTAATCTTTTGTGCATCCTCTTTGATCTTGCCATCGTCCCAAAAGCAGCATACGAAAACCCTACTGCATACTAACTACAGCTTTTTTTCTACAAATTCTGCACTTTTACAATATGTACAAAACTTTGAAACACACACGTTGTAAAAAAAAGTATATAAATCGATTCATCAATTTGTCCCTTTTAAGGATATACGCAACTGAATCCTTAAATCCTTCCTCCTCTACTACAGGTTGATAGGTTAATTGGCTGCTGTAAATTGCCCCTAGTGAGTAGTAGAATCTGGGAAGAGTTTATGGGCATGTGGGGAGAATAAATGGGATTAATATAAATGGGCAGTTGATGGTTCGCAAAGATTGGGTGAGCCAAAGCATCTGTTTCCATGCTCTATGTCCCTGTTTCCATGAAACTATTACTACTTCTCCCTTAACTGTTCCTCCCAAAATGCATAATCTCACATTTCAATGGAATAATTTCAGCTGACAACAAGGATCAAAAATCTTAACACCATCAGGACAAAGCAGTTCACTTGACTGATCAACACCCTCCAAGTGCTCACTCTCTTCAAACCTGACATACTGTGGCCACAATGCATACCACTGACAAAATGCAAAAACATCCAAATCCTTGATCTTCACTACCAAGAACAAATGAATACTATCAGCTGCTATTATGTCAACTCAGACACCTTCCTGAAACAATCTCTTTGTTCATCATCACTCAAACTAACTTCTGGAACCCAAATCATTTTCAGTCAAGCTGTAACTGGTGGGGTGCCTCAGGGATTAGTGCAAGGACTTGTCAGTCCACAGTACCCCATAAGGAATTCAAATCTGTGAGATACATCTTACACTTTAGGGAACAGTGGATATTCTTCTTCACTTTTTTTTAAAATTTCCAATAGCTTATCCATCAACAATACTATACTGACTACATTAACCCACTTGATTCTATTTTGAACATATTACATTGTCAATCCTAGTACTTCAACACCTTTCCATATAGAAGCACGTTTGAAAGACTGGTTAGGGGACCTAATATTTCTTCTGACACAGCAGTATTCCTGGATGCATTCGATTACTGCCAAGTATCTTTCCAGTTTGTTTTACCATTTTTATTTCCCTTATCTATTGTCACTCTTATTCCTAGTTTACAATCCTTTCTTTCTTACAGCACCATACTTCTGTGAAAACCAACACAGGTGTTTGAATAATTCCATCAATCTTTTACTTTTCAAAGAAAGATTTCCATCCCATCTCTTACTGGCTTGTCCTATGGGCTCATTTAGTGGCTGTCACACAATATTACATAGGATCCCACTCTAATTAACTGACAAAACACTATTACTTGTAGGCAGAATACAACTAGGAGCTTGAAATCATTCAATTTTTAAAATTTTAGATTACAAAACTCTAATCATAGGATTTATCCAGTTTTACAGTTAGAGCAATGTCAAATATATTAATAATTTCAAATGAATGTTTGGACTATGATTTACTGAAATAAACTTTACATACCACATTAACAGGACTGCTGACATTACTGTTCATCAAAACCACTAATCCATTCACAAGATCACTACAAAGAAAATTGAAATATTAAAATGAAAGTTGTTGAATTTTCATTTGGCATGTCAACAATCTAAAAATGTAGTTAAATTGAACAAGAAAGCATTATAATTTTAAATAAAGCAAACTTAGATTACACTAGACAAGAAGCTACCCATGAAATTTAACAGCTTCTGTAACTTAACTCAATCCAAAAAAATTATCTGACCCATTCACTTCAAGTTTCAATCCATATTTAGCCCTGTGTGGAAAAAAGTCATTTAATATTATACAAAAACTGCCCAATACATTGCTTTAATGGTTTTAATATTTCATAGAAATGTTCAGGTTTTATTAAAAACATTGGATCTGGGTGAAACTTTCAAATTTACAATATTACAGCTCAGTATTCACGTCATACAAGCCAGTGATAATAAATCTGATTCTGATAACATTGCCTTGAGTAATATACTTCCTATTAACTGCCACTCTTACTTTCTATAACAGCCCCCAATTAGCATCAATAAAACTGCTAATGGTACAAAGTTCTCTGACTCATGAATAGTGCCACAAAGAATCTGCTAATTATATATCCAATAAATATGATATATCTAATGCATCAAAAGCTAGCATGGCAATATGGTGTTTTAATTCTATTAAACAATTTTACTGAAAAACAGTTCATAACTATAATAGTTCAAATACACACAGTTTTGTGCTAAAATGCACAATAAAATGTAGATCACATTTAGGACAAAATAAATTAAGCTCAAGCCCAGGTTTCTAGAAAGGATGAAGACTTCAAATAAAAATGTTAGTAAAGCCATTAACACCATGAAAGAACACAATAGATACATTTCTTGATATTGTAATGTATGCCACTGAATTTTTGATCTTGCACATATCCAATGCAAGAATATAAGCAACTTTACTTACCAAGGAAGAAAGAAAATTGTTTGCAAATAACTGAGCAACTTTTAGGAACAAATTGCTCAAATTAAATTTCGATCACAATAAACTACTCACTTTAGCAAATTATAATCATGTCCAATGGCAATTTATAATGAGAAAAAAAAATTGGCAGAAAGTATGACAAAATTGTAAAAGGATGTCAAGTTTTACATGATGTTAATACATTTATTATATGTTAAGATGTTGAGAGAACTCAAGATTCTGATGACTCTGTGGCAGCAGTCAGTGTTGCAACGTGACACTGAAAAGCTACCCAACGTCAAACAACAGTTTCAAACAGAACCCTGACTAACTTTGATGATCTTTAAGGGAATCAAAGTGCTATGGTAAAGAAACTGCAAAGCCTACAATCCCTGGCTCTACCAAAGTAAGAAAGAAACCTAGCTAACAACCTTCTCTTAATACTGCCACCAACTGACACCAGAGTGCTACATCACTTGCTCCTGCTTCATTTATAACGAAAGCCTGTTGTCACGAGAGAATTACTTTCCTGCAATGAATTGGACCTGGGCATCCTTTTGTTCTGAAGAATAGTGGGGGGGAAGACCTTCTCTAGCCATCTTTAGCATCAAGACTCAGACTTCCTTCACAGCAAAATATGAAGCTTGGGGAGTGTACTTTGTTCCCATTTTCATTAGAACAAATGAACAACAAAGGACACGAATGGTGTACTTCCACTAATGTCTTCACACAAGGATGATTCTCACATCAAACACTACCACTTGCCTCAACTCCCAAATCTCCAGCTCGCTGTGATAATCTCATATGCATAGAAGCCAGTAGCAATCCTTCCTTCCCTGTCCTCTTCTTTTCCCACTTGGATCTAATTATTCTTCCAAACTCCTTCCTTTGACCCTTCTTGACCCACATGTGAGTTTGAGTTTCTTATTTTTTTAATAAATGAGCGTTTTAATAAATGTGAGTTTAATATACACAAATGTTTAATCAGATAAATTGATTTATCTATGCAAATAAGAACATTCAATAAGTGAAACACAGCTTACCTCACATATTGGAAAGACCTAGTCTGAGAACCTGAACCATAAACCTGTGAACAGAGGAGAAAAAAAAATCCTATTGTCTATAAATTTACTTTAAAAATATAGCCCAGCACACCCAGAGTAGTTCATTAATTGAAGGCACTTTAACACCAAGTAAAATTTTAGAAACTGTGTTGCTCAAGGGACTCTCTTGCTAAACAAAAATATGACTGTCTAAAGACATGAAACTAAATGAAATTCCGGATTCCATATAGTAGTCTGCTGACTAAAGTTGAATCTCATTGAATTGTAATCAAATTACTGACCTATTAATAAAAATGGTTGAGCAACATGAACATCAGCAGTTGAATCCATCAGGTGCAACTATGCACTTTTTAAAAAAAACCGTTTGGACAATGGGACTTAAAGAAGGCCAAATATCAACATTTGCCAATGTCACAAAGGTTGCATTGTAAGCCACGCAGATGGAAGCAATAAATTTTAAAGAGTGAAATGGCAAAATTGTGGCAAATGTTTTTCCAAAGTATGCAAATGAGAGGTCATCCACATTGGAATTGAAAAGGATACATAATAATTATTAATAGATGGCTAGAAAAACAAAACTGGAGGCCCAAAGAGTATTAACAGCTCATCCATGTTAAATGTCATGAAGGGGTACAGAAAATAATCAAAAAGGGCCAATAGAACACAAAAGGGGAGAAGTAAAGTTGTGGTTAGACATGCATTACTGAGAGCATTCTGGGCCACCACACCTTAGGAAAACAAATTGGCCTTGGAAGAGCACAACAGCTTTACCGGAATGGTTCCTGGGCTCCAAGAGCTAAATTACAAGGAGAGAATGCACAAATTGGTCTTCTCTGAAAACTAGAAGGTTAAGGGGTAATTTTATCCCAGTTTCCCCAAATATTGAGGAGCACTGTTATGTTAGATAGAAGTGAATATTTCCATTAGTTAGGAAAGCTGGAACATTGGGGGGGGGGCACAATCTAAAAATTGATGTTAGATCTTTCAGGAGTGAAATTGGGAAACATTTCTCTATACAATGGATGGATGGATGGCAGATATTTGGAACACTGCAAATAGCAGGATCTTTTCTGCTGGATTTACTGAACACTGCAATTCTATTCAGTCGATTGTTAAATTTAAATAAGAGATTAATAGATTTCTGTAAATCTAAAAAGGTATTAGGGAATTCAGTGAATGGACAGACAAGATTGAAGGTCTCCTACTCCTATATTAATGTGCACTGCTACAAGAAGTCCTGTAAAGACACAGGAAAATTTATCCCTTTCTTCTCAAAATGTAGCCAAGGCCATGATATATAGGCAAATTCCAATTTAAAATATCAAAACTATAAAAAGGATTACCCACAAAGAGAGTAAAGAAAAAGCAATCTTTTTTTTAAATGTGGAACTTCTACCTAGTCCATGTAAAATGGCTTCAAGGCTATTTCTTCAAGAATAAGCTAAATGAACAGATGGGAGTTTTGGAAGGTAGTCAAAGATTTGCCTACCTAAAACATTACAAAGCAATTTTAAGTAAAGGTGTAAACCAAGAACAGTTAAAATGATTACTTAAAAGACAGGGAATAAGTGCAAACAGATTTCAATATTTTTCAATGAACTTTAACTAGTGCCACTTGCAAACAGGCACATACACACTTTTAAAACATTTTAAACTTCTATAATTGATTCCAATGATGAGTACATTTGGGTGTTTTTAAAAAGTTCAACTTTCTCTTATGATACACCATAGATAAGTATGAATCATGGCAGTTGCAATACAAAGGCCAGCATTAAATATACCTCCTTTGTGCTAGCTCTTGGAGCTATCAAACTTATTTTTAACCTTCTGAAGCATCCTCCTTTGTCTCTGGCTTCAAAAACTTACCAGAATTACTTCCGAATTTAAAGTCTCTGCCTTAGCTCAAGCAAATAATGCACTGCTTGTTTTAACTACTATGAAACAAATTTACCGGTACTCTTCATACTTTCAATAATCCTGAGCTTTTGTTATTTGGTCTCCATATATCAACTAATGTAACCCAGCTTTTATTTAAAAGTTCAAAGTCTCAATTTTGAAACATGATAACCGCTCTCTTTAATTCCTATTCAATGTGGAAAAAAAAACACTATGTCTATGAACTTTTGATAAGCCATCTGATTTCTAATGTATTCATTATGAGCATTAATGGAATTAGTTAAATTTTGACTTGGGTTGGAAATTGTTCAGGATGTAGGTGAGATCGACAGAATGTGACCTCCATTTTTCCACAATATTGGTATTGGTTTATTATTGTCACTTGTACCGAGGTACAGTGAAAAGCGTGTCTTACAAACCGATTGTACAGGTCAATTCATTACACAGTGCAGTTACATTGAGTTAGTACAGAGTGCATTGATGTAGTACAGGTAAAAACAATAACAGTACAGAGTAAAGTGTCACAGCTACAGAGAAAGTGCAGTGCAATAAGGTGCAAGGTCATAGTCCATCTCATTGTATAAGGGAACCGTTCAATAGTCTTATCGCAGTGGGGTAGAAGCTGTCCTTAAGTCTGGTGGTACGTGCCCTCAGGCACCTGTATCTTCTACCCAATGGAAGAGGAGAGAAAAGAGAATGTCCCAGGTGGGTGGGGTCTTTGATTATGCTGGCTGCTACACCAAGACAACGAGAGGTAAAGACAGAGTCCAAGGAGGGGAGGCTGGTGTCCGTGATGCGCTGGGCTGTGTCCACAACTCTCTGCAACTTCTCTGCCCAAGACCGCAAGAAGCTGCAGAGAGTTAACCTGGAAGCAGGAATAGTGCTTATATCTATGGTTCCAGCTGACATTAAATTAGCACGGGGGGGGGGACCTCAATTAAATAAGCAAAATGTTGTCAGATGGAATTCAATGTGATCAAAAGCAAGGTCATCTACTTTGAACCCAATAAGGGCAAATCTTCAGTTTTCTAAATGACAAAGAAAAAGGTGTAAAAATCTTTGAAAGTTAGCAGATGGTTTCACATAAAATCTCAAAAAGCTTAATGGAACATTGGCATTCCAATCAAATGTTTTAACACCCAAACACAAGTTATTGCCACAAACTTTAACAAGAAAAAAAAAATTGGTTGATGGCTCTAGACTTGTGCTTTATGCACAAATATTAAAGTACATCAGGCTGCCAATGAAAAAAGTCATAGCTCTATGTAGAGAGAGCCAAAGGTATGGTTCATTTATAAATGAACAGACCTTTCAGACAGCAAATCTAAATTTAAAATAATGGTCATTTTTTTTTAAATGGAAATTGTGGTAAAAGCAAATCATTGCTAGTGAAACAACTACTCCCCTTAAATCAATCTTTTAATTGGGTCGTACATTTCAATATTTTCATTTTTATTAGAATTTCAATTATTTAGTTCGAAAATTGGGACTAGAAAAGTATATTGTAACACTGGTGTTTAACTGGAACACCAGAATGTTTGAACATAACAAATTTATAGAAAATCCTATTTTCATCTAACTTTGAACAGTAAGAAAACAGGTACAGTCTCCATTGTTGCTAGTGGACATAACCTAAAATTTCATAATGAAATAATACAAGACAAATAATTGACTATTAGTTAGACTTTTTACATACAATTTATATTCAGGCAGCATTTGATCGAGTATGGCATCAAGGAGGCTAAACCGGTGTCAATGGGAATCAGGGGAAAAACCATCCACCAGTTGGAATCATTCCTAGCACAAAGGAAGATGATTATGGTGGTTGGAGGTCAATCATCTCAGCCACAGGACATTTCTGCAGGAGTTCCTTGGGTAGTGTCCTAGGCTCAACCATCTTCAGCTGCTTCTTCAATCAAAAGGTCAGAAGTAGGAATATTCACTAACGATTGCAGAATGTTCAGCATTATTTGAAACTCCTCAGGAAATGAAGCAGTCCACAACTAAATGCAGCAAGAAACGGACAATATCCAGGCCTGGGCTGATAGGTGACAAGTATCATTCAGGTCACACAAGTGCCAGGTGTGACAATATCCAAAAAGTTAAAATCCAGCTATCACCCAGTGATATTCAGTGGCATTACCATCACTGAGTCCCCCATTATCAATATCCTAGGGGGGGGGGGGGTTTACAATTGACCAGAAACTGAACTGGAGTAGCCACATACACAATATGGCTACAGAAGCAAGTCAGAGGCTAAAAAATCCTGTGGTGAATAACTTGCTTCCCAACTCCCCAAAGACTGTCCACTACCTACAAGGCTCAAATCAGGTGCATGATGGAATATTCTCCACTTGCTTAGGTGAGTGCAGCTTTAACAACACTCAAGCAGCTCGATACCATAGAGGGCATAGCAGCCTGCTTGGTAGGCATCCGATCCACAACCATTCACTCACTCCACCATACTTCACAGTAGCAGCAGTTTGTATCATCTACAGGATGCACTGCACCAACACACCAAGACTTCTGAGATAGCATCTTCCAAACCCACAATCTCCACCAGCTAGACGGACAAAGGCAGCAAATGCACTGGAACATCACCATTTACAAGCCACACACCAATCTGACTTGGAAATATATCACGCACAGTTCATTCACTGTCACTGGGTCAAAATCCTGGAACTCCCTACCTAACACCATTCTGGGTATATCCTCACCTCTAGGACTGCAGTAGTTCAAGGCGGCAACTCAACACCACCATTTCAAGGACAATTAGGGATGGGCAATTAAACACTGGTTCAGCCTGTGAAGCTCACATCCCTTGAATGAACAAAAACTCAAAGACAGTGCATTATACTGGTTAGGCATTTGTACCTACAATGCAACCTAAGAATATGTGGGAATAATTGACCATATCGTGCTAAACAAAAAATGCCCAGTTTAAAATATTAAGCTATATAAATGTTCAAATCATCTAGCATTTTGAAGGGATGAGATAGAGCAGCTGTAATTCTCCCCAATCTAGTTGACTTATTTGTGCTGTTCTGTTGTTTCTTTGCACAAATGCATATTATTCCTAATCTCCCTGATATTTTTAAAAACTTACTAGATTTGCACATTCATTGACCATTAATCAAGCAAGGGCTCATAATTACTAACATAAATATCCTTCTTATAGCATATCGCAATGCAAATCAATCTCTCTGGCTCAAAACAATTTAAATTAAGTTTCAATCATTCTAAAATTCAAAAATTAAAGTTAAAATTTATTTTCATGCTTTTCCCCGTCTTCCTGCCCCCACCCCCATTCTCTGACGGCACTTGGCTCAACTGCAATTCACCATTCTTCTCTGTTGTTCATTTATTTCTCAGTCCTTCAATTTCATTGCTTATAAGGAAAGGTCCTATCAAATCACCAAGGTCAGATGCCTCTTTTGTCAGCTACCATTTCTAGCAGGAAATAGCACAAATTACAAATGTGCTGAATAGGTCAGGAAAGAGTCTAACTAATGCTCCAATGTGTAAGATGTCTCACTCCAGCAAGATTTAGAAGGCATTTGTGACTATTTTGAGGAAGTCCATAAATAGCAATGTAAATCAAATATTTGCCACTAAATAGGGTTTTTACTGCAAGCAGACCCTTACAAGTTGCCTTGTATTTTATACTCTTGGGTACACTGCTCCATCTTAATTTGATTTTAGTGGGGAGGTGGGGGTGGGAAAGAGAGGCTGGAAGATACATGGGGTTAATTAGCATATTCCAATCAAGGATCAACCAAACAGATATTGGTTGGGAAGCTGACTGATCAGGTTGGCAAAGACTGCGAGAATGATCTGGGACTTACAAGGGTGATCAAAATTCCTCACCAGAGGGAGCCTGGCATCAGCTTTGACTAGAATCCTAATTGCACATGTCTTGCAGAATGAAATTCACCGACCAACTTCACAAAGCCTTTCTACAATTGGGCAAGTCAGGAGTGTCAAGTCAGGAGTGTGGTTAAATACTCTCCACTTGTCTGGATGAGTAACATCAACAGCTGAATCCAGGACAAAGCAACCACTTGATTAGTATCCCATCGTCTACTGGGGTTCCAGTGCACCATTTAAAAAGAAAAGTGCACTGCAGTTACTTGTCTAGGCTATATTGACAGCACTTTTCAAACCCGTGACCTCTACCATTTAGAATGATGAGAGCAGCAAATATGGTGGAGACATCAATTTGAAGTTCGCCACCAAGTCTCACATCACCATGACTTAGAAAAAGATTTCTGCTTCATCACTGCAAGGTCAATATTCTGAAACTCCCCATTAGCAATGTGGGAGTACTTTTATCATAAGAATTTCAGCAATCCCAAGTGGCGGCTCACCACTACCTTAGAGTAGAGTATATTTGGGGATGATCAGTAATTACAAACCTCATCAGTGATGCCAAAATTCAATAAATAAAACCTCAATATGTTCCATTTTATCATGTATTATCACACGCACAAGTTTTCACACATTTGGACCAGTGAAATTTTAAGTAAAATATACAATCAATAGTTCTGATGCTCTGGTGAATCGTTCTACATTTGGGATGAAGAAGCAAGGTCCAAGTAGTCTTACATGAATGGACAAGGGAAGCTTGGGGACAAAAAAAGTCTGACAATCAAGTTCCCTGAAACTACTTGATACCATCTAAAGGTCTGTCCAGAAAGTTTAGTAGATTATATACAAGTAATGAAGGTGCAGTAAATATTTTTCTCCTCCAGTGAATGGGTAATTAAGATGAATCCAAGGTTCCACATAAGTGTTTCCTACAGCAAACTTTTTATTCAAATAATCCATGTGTAGATAATGTGCTCCTCAATCTCCAATGACAGAACACATGTACACCATGATACGTGGGATCTCAGAGTATTTTCTCGATTAACATACTGAACAATATGACAGCATTCTGTACTTTAGAATAGTTCCACATCTTCTAGAGTGATAGCAACAAGGTCCAGGTTAGATTGCCAAGAACCTTGCATTGTCTATCTAGCCTGATTTTACCCGTCAGTAAACAAACAAATAAAAATTCAGAAACCTAACCTCAATACACATTTCTCTTCCCACTGATGTGGCCTGACCAGCTAAAGTATTTCCAGCGTTTTCTATCTTTATGTTGATATACTATTTTATGCTCATTAGGAACTAGGCATCCATCAAGTTCAAGCCAAAAACCTATTTAGGATATGGTGGGTTAAACAATCCGACATGCTAAGGATGGCATTATTGACGTTATATTATTTTAACATCACTAGCAATTTAAAAGGTTATGAACATCAATTTAATAAAAAGTGTTTATATGAATGAATCCTTTAAAAGAAATCTATGAAGTGTTTACTGCTATACAAAACAATCTATGGCTGTTACACCATTTTGCCCACATGGTGTGTGTATTCTCTCACCAATGATTGAAGTTCAATTGTCTGAAAAGAATTGGCCAAGTATCTTCATTTGTTCTGCTAATGGCCATCTGTTATAAAATTAGGACCAAGAATGGTTGTTGGAATTCTGGTACTCAGCTAGATAATTTTCTCAGATTGTGGAGAACCTAGAGCTTGGCTTTGGCAACATTTAGGCTTGCTTAACAAGGGACAAATAAGCATTTATACCATACCACAATGTCTTCCCAAGAAAATGGCCGAGGCACGCTCTGCCACCCACTTCTGACATAACTTCTGACTAAAAATGCCCACAACTTCTAGAGTCACAAGCAAAAACTTAACTGAACCTACCACATCAAAATACTAAAAAGAGCAAGAAATTTCCTGAATATTCGGATAAGTGTTCATCTCCTGACCCTGAGAGCTCCCCTACCATCTTCAAGCCTCAAGACAGAATGATAATAGAACAATCACTGGTTACCCAGATAGATATAGCCATAACATTTAAGAAAGTTAGCACCATCAGTGGTAGATATGTTGTTGGATTGGCATCACTGCCCTTGGGCTTAATATGTACTCGGTCTCTAGCACAGGAGAGATCCAACATGCATTCTTAACTGAATACAGTTTAGCAATTGATCAAGCTTACACTGGCAGCATCTCCCAAGTCTCAATCTCTTCTGCCAAAAAAGATGATAATAATATTAAGCTTCATACCAACAGAGGATTCGCAAATACAGTCCTTTTTTCTATATTACACTTCCCACAAAATCTGCTAAAGGACCGGATTACTTCATCATAGAATATACAGATCTTTTCGGATATCTCCAGTTATTATTTCTAGTCTAGAGCGTCTTGCCTCAATATCTACAATTCTCCAGCTGCCACGGTAGGATTTGAACTTGTGTTTTCAGAACAATAGGCAGGAAGTCCAGATACCCATGCAGTAACAATGATCAGATGACAGCCTCGCTAGTGAACCCTGTACCACTGGTGCCCCTGCTGAATGAAATGGACTTTTGGCTGCAAACAAGCTTGCTACAAATACACACTCACACAACAGGTTGTGTTAGAGATAACCAAATGGGCAATTTGTTCATTTTTCTATCCCAGCACTTGGGCTGTCTATCAGTGCTGTGAAACTGACCTCAGCATCATGCTGAGAAATCACAGAAACAGAGAGGGGATGGGAAAGCTGTCATTGACACTTACCCGCCAGGTATGATGGTGCCTAGGTCCTGCTCCCCCAAAGCTGCAATTAGGTTGGCACCTATGCCCACAGTATCAAATTTAACTTCCCTTGTCTGGAAGGTACAGGAGACAGTGGGCTGAAAAGAGAGGTGGTGGCCACCTAGACAGTAAGTGGGAAAAATGTGTGTTTATTTTTGAGTGGGCAGAACTTACAGAAAACTGGATCATTCAACATATTATTGTGGTAATGAGCAAAATGTATTGCAAATATAAAGGGATTTCTTAGAAAAAATAGCTGGAAAAGAATGATATGAATTCTAGTGATTCTTTTGTTTAAAAAGCTAGGCAAAATATCATTCCTTTTTCCAAAATGAAAATTTGAGCATAGAAAGCTCTCCAAAATCTCCTGTACTTTCAAAAGACTGCTTAGTATATTACTCTGAATTTCCTTAAAAGCTCATAATTACCTTGAATATTTATGACATTAAATATACAAATCTATTTGCATTCTTTCAATGGCTCAACATCGGCAAAAAACTATATACATTGTTACAAGTGGTCAATGACATGGGTTTGTCAAATTACAAACAAGATTAATAACTATCAGTGAAATATAGTTCAGTTCTAACCTAAACAGATACAAATGCAACAGAAACTGGTATCTCCTATTTATCTTTATACTGTGAAAGATAACCACTGCCTGGAAAAAAAAACTACTGTATAATTCCATGATTCAGACAATATTCCAAATTGCATGCACAAGCCATTGCAAAATTGACAAGTTGTACTCACTGTCAGACCTTCTCCTTGGAGAGCCTGTAGAATAAAGTTACTCACTACTCTGCCATCATTCATATGCATGCGAGGACCAAATGTATTGAATATTCGGGCAACCCGAACTTCTACTCCTTCCTGCAATGTTGATATGGAACACATGTTTAAATATGTGTATTTTCAAAGAAATAAAAGATATAAATGTACCATATTGGCCAAAATTAGCTAAATCCATATTAATTAATCCAAACATGCCATCATAATATTATAAACTACACATTATTGTAAAATTGCCACTCATTTGAGCATGAAATAAGAGTTGAAGGATGTTGTACAACAATAACTGAAACTGGTATGGTTAAGCAATACTTAAAGGTGTTATAAAAATGAAATTAAACATGCAACAGGTAAAACACCATAGAGACTTCTGCATAGTTAACAGAAATCAAAGGGACATTTCAAGTCACAGAATACATCCTTCAGGATACCTACATACATTAATTATGGATTCCTTTTACAAAAGCAAGCACTCTCAAGTTATCACTCACAATATGCTACAAGTTATTGCACTTAAAAGTACTACCTAAACTGCAAAGTTTAGCAATTGTAATCGGTTTTGCTGATGAACTAATGTATATACTAACCTGCTTCATGTAAGCATAACACATTGTTTCAGCTACTCTTTTCCCCTCATCATAACAGGCTCTTGGTCCAATAGGATTTACATGACCCCAGTAATCTTCACGTTGTGGATGAACTTCTGGATCTTTATTGATTAAATAAAAAAACTATTAACTGAAAATAGATTAACTTAAACTTTATAAAATTATGGCTGGAACATAAGTAGTTCTCTCCTTGACTAGCCCAGGAACCATCAAGAAAATTGAAGGAGTTGCACTGTTTGTCAATGGGTACAATAATTTTTAATTTGAATTAGAAATTAGCACAAGCATATATTTGGACAATATTAAACCCAAAGTCTTTAGCTAAGATGAAATAAATGACCTTTAAGTAGAATGTGCCAATCCATCAGTCGCAGTCACAGGAGGAAAAGATTGCATTTATTCTACCTAAAAAACTTTCACACACATTGGCACTTGTATCATGGACCACAAAGTCACATCAAACCAAATACTGGCAAGTTCAGTTTTTTTTATATATAGAAAGAAGAGAAGATTATGCTGGAATAATCAGTCCTCTTCCGCTATTATTCCTCTAAAGGAAAAAAAACAACTCACCTACTAACTTACAACTGAGAATCATTCTTTCTAAATCAGGTGCCAAAAGAGATAGGGTGACTCTTGGGGGAATTCAATTTAAACTTTTAAGGATAGAGTATCAATTAAGCACAGAACGAGTAAAACTAAAAATATTCACCCATTCCAAACCAGGATGATGATAAATCTTAACAAACTACACCCACAACCTTGGAGCTAGCAGCTGCAAGGTTATCTTCTGATTTGGTAGAGATAAAGATCGTCTCTACTCCAAGGTCAGTCATCAGAAATCCATCCCTTTGCCTGTTACCATTAAGATTTGCATTCGTAAAGGAGTTCTGCTTTAACCAGTAGATTAAATATTCATACATAGCCTTAAGAGTGCAAATGGGGAAAAAGGACATAAATTTATACAGAAATCACAGTCTGGACAAAAATTTATTTCTTCATTTCCATTTTTATCCAAGAATTAATTTTTACTGATGCAGATTAATGCAGATGAATAATGGTAGATGAGGATAAGAAGAATACAATGGTGGAGATGGTGCTTAGGTAGCCAGTTCCTTGAGAATGTGTATGCAGCAATCCTTATGCAAGGTAACTGACATTTAATTCCTAGATTCCTGTTCCTGGCTGCACCTCATTCATTATCGTTTGCTCAGTACAACTTGACATTCTCACTTACTGCGTGGTGCCTCCTCTGATAGCAAAATTCTGCAGTAATCAACATACTAAAACTGTTCAGGTAGCAGAATTTTTGATTTCAATTTGCAATTAATTGGATCAGTTTTAAATTTTGTTAGCACCTGTGCCTTGTTTTGATTTGTAGTTGACTGACTTTATACCTGACACCTCCAGTCATTGTTCAAGATATTATCACTGATCCAAAGGACTTATTTATCTCATTTTCATTTTGACGAATAATGCAAGTAAAGTTTGAGATAACATGAAGATATCTAGCACTCGTGTGCAATGATGAGGACTATCATGTACAATTTTTAAGCTGACTGAATTAATATTCCACTAATAAAGGCCTTATTAAAAATGGAAGATAGCCGAAAGGTTTTTATGGCTCCACCGGTATTGTGTTATCTCAGAATTAGATTTAGTATCACTGACTTATATGACGTGAAATTTGTTGTTTTGCGGCAGCAGTACCGTGTAAACACATGAAATTACAAAAAATAAACAAACAGTGCAAAATGAAAGGAATAACAAGGTAGTGTTCACGGACTGTTCAGAAATCTGATAGCAGAGGGGAAGAAGCTGTTTTTGAATCGTTGAGTGTGGGTCTTCAGACTCCTGTACCTCCTCCCTGATGGTAGTAGAGAGAAGAGGGGATGGCCTGGATGGTGAGGGTCCTTAGTGGTCCTTCTTGAGGCACCACCTCTTAAAGATGTCCTTAATGGTGGGGAGGGTTGTGCCTGTGATGGAGCTGGCTGAGTCTACAACCCTCTGCAGCCTCTTGCGATCCTGTGCAAAGCCTCCATACCAGGCTGTGATGCAACCAGTCAGAATGCTCTCCACCATACATCTGTAGAAATTTGTAAGAGTCTTTGGTGACATACCAAATGTCCTCAAACTCCTAATAAAATAGAGCTGATGGCATGTCTTCTTCATGATTGCATCAATGTGTTGGGCCCAAGATAGATCCTCCGAGGTGTTGACGCCCAGGAATTTGAAGCTGCTCACCCTTTCCACTGCTGACCCCTCAATGAGGACTGGTGTGTATCCTCCTGGTTTCCCCTCCCTGAAATCCACAATCAATTCCTTAGTCTTGCTGACGTTGAGTTGTTGTAACACCACTCAACCAGCCAATCTATCTTTGTCATTTTAGGTAAAAACAGGGCAAAGCCCCGTTATTGGCAAAATTGCTTTCATTTGATTTATTAAAAAAGGGTTTCAGATATTTGTAATACTGCGCTGTAGACTGGCTGATGTCCCATAGAAGCTTAAAGATGGCTGAGAAGTAATAACAACTTTCACAAGAAGAGCTGCTAGTCCTAAATGAAATTTGCAAAGCAAAGTACAGAAGGTAACCAGGTCCTTAAAAAAAAACCCACAGATACTGGAAATCTTAAGTAAAAAAAGAAAAAGCTGGAAATATTCAGGTCAGGCAACATCTATGGGAAGAGAAAGAGTTACATATTTCAGGTCAAAAATGCTTTCTTTCCACACATTTTGCCTGACCTGCTGGGTGTTTCCAGCCTGTCCAGTTTTTATTTCTGAAAATATATTCATGATTGGCACAAGAATTGCTTGTGACGTGCCAAAATCTATAGACTCTATTGACTCATTTCTTTGTGGCACAATGCCTCCGAGAAGTCGAGTTGCTTCAACAACCTTCCTTAAAGAAAGAATATTAGTAGTAGAAATGAAAGTAGGACCTATGCCCCCTCAAGCTGCTCCACCATTCCATCAGATCGTGGTCGATTCTGTGCCCGATCCATTTTGCCACCCTAATCCATAATCCCTTCAGCCTTCAATATGCTGAATGAAAAATCATCCATGGCTCTCTAAGGAATGGCTTCTTTCATCTATTTCCAAGATGGAAAGAGGAATTCTCAGGGGAATTTTGTGTAATGGTTTAGAATTCAAAATCTGAAATTTGAACACAAGAGGTGACAAAAGGAAAGAACAAAAATCACCCAAAATTACCGCAAATTGGAACATAAACAAAAAGGGCCAGAAGTACTGTTATTCCCAAAATAAGCCAGTCCTTTTTAAAAGAAAATATGAAAATCCTGACAAATGAGGACTGAAATGTGCTGACAGTTAGCTGCATTGTATACATTTGCCCATTCCAGACTTCTGCTACCATGCACATCGTCACAGAAGTTGGAACAGCTGCTGCCAGTCCCCAGCAATGGCCCACACTAAACATGTTGGCCAGCTGGTAGCCCTGAGTTTGCATCTCACCACCAAAGGGTTGCATCGCTCACTCTAGTCTATCCATTGCCAGTCCTCACAGGTAGCCTCTCCACACCTAGCTTCGGGCAAATCATTGTTGAACAAGTGCTAGTGAAGGGTAGGGATTCATGCCAGAATACTGGTACAGCAGCACACAGGGCAGGTGTTTGCACCAGGTTCCCAGAACAGCAGCACTGTTATCCCTTTTAGTACTGATTTCATTAGTGTTCATGTTCCTGGGAAGACATTCTGAGCTCTAAGGTAAGTGTAATAAGAATTGAATACCAATATTATTTACTATTATTTGGTTATATTTTTAATATTCTTTGGTTAGTAAATGATAAATTTGAACAACATTCAATATTCAAAATCTGAGGCTACTGATACTTTGTAAAAGACAAAATCTGTTATTGCAGAATTAAGTTAAACCTAACTTCATAAAAAAAAGACATGACTACGTTAATGAAAAAAAACAGAAGTGCAATTGTAAAATGGATCTTACCTCCATATACCTCAGATGTAGAAGCTAATAGGAGGCGTGCACCAACTCGTTTTGCTAATCCTGGAAAAAAAATTTTCACCATTCTTTAATTGTCAAATTAAACAAATTGAAATCTATGGAATACTGTTGATTGTTACCAGCTTCACTTATATGATCAAAAGACATTTATAGTCTTTTGTTCAACTTTTACCTGAAGTACAAGACCACATGATTTCCCAAAGGGCCTTACATACCATATTGCCCTTTTTTTAAAAAAAGTGTATTGGCATCTTAAGAAACATGACAAGTAATCTCAACTAGACAAGATTTCTATGATTATGACCTGATGATCTATGTTGATAATATTGGTTGAAGAACAAGTACTAACCTGTAAACATTTCCTCTTCTCCAAAATAGTGACATGGTTTAGTTTAACACTCACTGGAGCCACCATCAAAATGATAGGTTTCTGTCAAAAACATTCTTACCTAAAAATAAGGCCAGGTGTACTCTTGATTCTTCTGACTTCAAAATACAATTCTTGATACCAAAACCAGAGTACTCTGAACCTGATTGTGTGTCAGGTTTGGTTGGGTAGAGTATCTATTTCGCTACAACGTTTAATGTTGGTCAGGTCAGGTCAGATCAGGCTGTGCAACGTCAGTTTCATTCAGTACATCCATGTCAGAATGATTTGCTTGATATTACTGCACATTCTTGACGAAGAGCAATTTATGCACAGCATAGCAATTTTTTTTCCTGCTTTTCCTGTTAATGCCTTAGGGTTGGATTGAGTCGAGTATGGAAAAAATATATATACTCAAGTAATGATCAACTTCAGATTGGCCTTGATCAGGTTGGGTTTTAATTTTATACTCAAGAAGTCTTCTACTCCAAAGCAGTCTTAAAGACCAGTCCATATCCCTTTCAATCCAATCTGAGAACATCCCCGAGGGTCGCCATTACCACTGCAATACCTTGAAAGTGGCAAGCATCATGTCTGAATTGCACAACAAGGGTTCACAGCTCAATGGTCAAATTCAAATGAGTCCAAAGCCCAATTTTACTTGGGCTTGGAGCTCACCTGTTTCACTGCAGACATTGCTCCCCAAGCAGGCCACTGTTCTTCATTTTCAAATCCTAGAAATCTGAATATCCTTAAATGTTGGGACTATATGGTCTACTGGAAAATGAATGTAGTGTGACTAATTGGACAGCACAAAATTCCAGCAGCACCATAAGGGGCAGAAAGGCCAACTTCCATTTTGTAAAATTCTATGACTAACACAGGAGAGATCACTATAGACTTTAAATAAAACAAAGTGACAATGGGATTTTTGTTTTTTAAAAAAACAGGCATTTAAGTCTATCATTGTTGGTTTACCCCCATCAATTTTTCTTTTCTCTCACCTTTTCAGAAGTCATTCACTTCTTGCTATTATACACTTCCCTGGGTCCTACTGGCCAAACTCCAATATGAAATGTAATGTTTTGACAATGAGTTGGCAATAGAGACTGGCAGTCTACAAGATCTAACTACATGAGGATCAGATCAGGATGGGTACATATTCTGAATAAAACATTGGGGTTTTGATTAGGTCAGGTTGGGTTTTGCTGGCCTTGCTCACTACTTTATTAAGGCTGGGATGATCTGTCTAGTTATACCACATGTCCTCTGTTCTTTATCATTGCTAATGTACATGCAACCTAGCGAGTCTTTTATTCCATTTTACAGCTTTCAAGTGAGATCAGATATGAAATAAATTACAAATACTTGTGCTTGAAATCAGGTTCAGATTGCCCATAGTCAGATCATATTTTGGGCAGATCTCTGATACAGCCCACTGAAGAGTTCCCTATTCCTAATTCAGGACACAATTGTCAATCATGGTGTCCCTATTACCATTATGATCAACATCAGTAAACTACAGAAAGACAAATCTGGGTTCTTTTTTGAGAGATAAACTAACAAGTGATTTTTTTTCCTCCTGCACAGAGAGCTAACCAGAGAATAAAAGAACTAATTTTGGTTTATTTTTAAATGCCACACATAGAGCAATATAAAGCTTGCACCATAAAACCAAGATTAAGGTGAAAATGCAAAATAAAAATAAAGAAATTGATTTATTAAATTTGAAACTACAGAATTTGGAAGAATTTGAAAGCATTAGTCCAAAGTAAGATTCTGCTCAAACAGCTTTTTGTGATTGGGGGGGGGGCGGGGGGGGGGGTGCGCATGTTATTCAATGGTAATTAAGTCTTGATAAGATGTTACAATTGATTCATTCAACAAGACAACATTTTGAATGATTTTACAAAAATAACATGCAAAATGCCTATTACAATTCACTGATTCTATATTGATTATAGTTGCAAAGACTGCAACAGCAAGTACTACTGAAAACACTAGATTTCCACGTTTATTTGCACATATGCAAATACCAGAAGTTCTGTTTAGAGTCATAATGCAGACACCAAATGTTTTGCCGTTATTACATCAATATATTCCAATATTTTAAGTATATTGTATATAATGTGTTGTTTTCCCTTATTTTGCAAAATCTAGTGCCTGGGCAGTTTTACCACATTATGTTTGACAAGAAAGTTTTATTGCATTAAACTTAATAAAATGTTCAACTGAACACAAAAATATTTTATATCTTAACTTATTTTCTGTCAGCAAATAGGAAAATGCAAATCGATAACAAAACATCGCTTAAACGTAATAAGGTTTTTTCACATTTGTTTTTAAACAGCATTCTACAAAAATCTCATCTAACAATATGCAAGACATTTTCTTGTAAACAAAACAAAATATTTAATATATTTTGGCTGTTTTAAGAATTAAAAGTGAAGTAGTCTTACCCAACATGTTTAATGTCCCAATTGTATTTGTCTTCAGTGTCTTGATTGGATTATACATATAATTTGGAGGAGATGCTGGTGAAGCCAGATGATAAATCTGATCCACTGTTTGAAATAAGAAATTAATTCATTATAAAGTAAATTCGCATATATATTTAGCAATACCCATTCCTCATTTGCAAAACAATTTAATTTGATGTGATAATTTACTTACTTGATCTTTCCCTAATGATGTTCATAATTACTTTTCCAACCAAAATAACAAATAAGAAAGGAATTCTACAAAAGCAAAAGAAATCTCATGCAGCATTGGTTGGAAGTGGAATCCAATGACAAGGATTGTAAATAAGGCTGACTATTTTTGAAAACAGAAGGAAAATATTAGCTAATTCTTGGTAACGTCAAATTGTTCTCAAAATTTGCTTTATAAATATAAATCTGCTGCCTCAAAAATCACTGACTCCCTGCCTCTGTACTACATCATTTGCTGTAACCTGACCACAGTGCAATTTTCCGCTAGAAGCCTGGCTCCCACACCTCAATATAGCCAGCACTGTGCATGCATTGTCTCAGCACAGACAGGAGCTGGATTCTCATATCTAACAAATGAGACCCTGTTCCCTGATACCTGGAAAGATGTATTAAATGCAATACTTTTTGCTTTACATTTAAAAAACAAAAGCAGCACAAACACACACACGAAAAGCAATTAAAATCCCAAGACTTTAAACAAATAAAAACATGTCTGCTTGCATTTCTCCCAGTTGTCAAAGTCTCCCATTCACATGGCTGAGGGCTGCTGAGCTTGCACCAACTCAAGGCAGATTTTCCAGCCTGAGTGCTGGATAATCTGTGGAAGATAACGTTGCCCCATTGGACTCCACAAGGAGCCACTGAAACAGCAGAGGGGCAGCTGCCAGAACAGGCAGGAGAACAGAAGATGTCACTGCCCATATTGACTAAGTCTAACACTGGAAACTGGGGCATCTGCAAAGATACACAGCTAACTCCTGGCATTAGCGGCAACATCAGAGCAGTATATATTTTTACATCAATCTGTCATAAAGCACCTTAAGGTCCACTCCTTTCAAACCACAATGACAGTTGCCATGCCCGTAAACATTCCATTTAAGGAAGTGAGCATCCCACAAATGCCCCTCCTCATCTACATCCTCAAAACATTCAGAATTTTTAAATCCTTCCCTGAACTTGTCCCTTCCATTCTCCAACTTTCCCATAACTCTAGTTTCATATGCATCCTTCTTCCATGAAGTTCCTTGGTACGCTATGTTGCATGGTATAACACAAATACAAGCTATTGTGTTCAATTGACAATGGAATTACTAAAAGAATCAGCTTAAAGTTCACTGTATTATCATTTTTAGAACGTTTATCTTGGTATTATTCACAAAGATATTCAGGGTACTTGCATTAACTGCTCAGTAAAAGGTCAAACCTTTAAAAGATAAAGAATCATGCAGAATTGGAAATAGATGAATTAAAGATGAATAAAAATATTCCATGAAATGTCAGATAAAAAGTGACTTTTAGTTCTCTTTTAATAAAAGTATTTGGAAACCTATTTTCTGGTCAAAATAATAAATGTTTTCTATTGTTCATCTACGTCAAATGCTTATAAATAAACAACCTGAATAAAGCATTAAGTTTTTCATTGATTTCATCATTTGTGGATAACACTGACAAAACTGCATTTTCAGGACATTGGCACACAGAAATATCGGTATTTCATGAACAAGTCATTCAGCAACAATGAAGCCAGAGCAATACATATCTATCCCAGGAAGGAAAGTAAATTTCTCCATGATATTAGTATTTTTTTTTTGCAGTTAAGAGTCAGTTTTTGGAATGGACCAAACAGGCTGTCAGTGATTGAATACCTGTATGTATTCTCACTTCACTGGTGGAGGGCTACTAAACTGCTTTGTCCTGGATAGTTTCAAGGCTCAGTAGTAGTTTTGCATTTAATCTGAAACTCGGAAATGAGAGATCAAGAAATTGGGTGAGCTACTCATCACGTAGCTAGACTTTGCTCCTGCAGTCACAATGTTGACATTTGATAAAGTAACAGAGAAAGTTGAAGAGGATAGTGCAGTTAATGTTGTGTATATAAACTTCCAAAAAATATCTCATTAAATGCCACATAGTTAATATTAGCAAAATTGAGGCATGTGGGGAGGTCACAGCAGTGATTGCTTGGATGGACAAGCATGGTGGTGTGCAATAGGGATAGGGATTACTGCTGAAATTATTGTCACTTTTGACATATTAATAACCTGCATTATATGTTTTCTCAGATAGTAGTAATTTAGCAAATAATGTGTAGGACTGCAATAAACCTTAGTTCAAGATTGGGGAAATGGACAGAGAGTGCAGAGTAATTTTTTTTTGTTCAGAACAATGTTAATAAAACTAAATAATGCAATTTTAAAATGGTAGAACTATAAAGGACTGAAGAAAGAAAGAAACTTGGGGCTGAATGTGCACACGTATTAGAAGGTGGCATGATAGTTGTGAAAACTAGTGAAAAGGCATACGGAATACTTTGAATGCAAAATAAAATAATTAAAGCTATACTCAAGTTTTATAAAACACCGATTGGGTCCCAGCTGGAGTATTGTGGTCAATTCTGGGCAGTGTACTGTATGAACATTGCTATTTAGAGAGAGCAGGAAGATATTTATTAGAAAAGACTTCAGTTACTTGGAGAGGCAGGAGAAATCACAGATTTTTTTTGTTGAAGAGAAAGTCAAGAACAGATTTGATTTAAATCCTGAGAGGCTTTAAGGAAACAAATAATGTGAAACGGTTTCTAAGGTAGAAGGCTCAGTAATCTGAAGACTAAAATCTGATTGCCAGAAAATAAAAGACAGGAGGGGAAAAACTTGTTGCAAGCAGAAACAATAGCATTCTTCGAAATGGAAAGGATAAATAATCAAAGGTGAAATGGCATGGTGGACTAACTGGTTAAGCTCTGGAAGAGCTGGCAAATATACAATACACACTGCAGGTTACTTTTTGTGCTAATCAATGATGAAAACCAAGTTCTAGTCATAGACCCCACAAAAATGTCACAATGAGGATCTTGGCAAGGGTGGTCCCGTTGAAGACCAGAGAGATGACTGGGATTTTAAATATTAGGGACTGTTATTACCTGACATTGATGTGGCATATAAATGTTATCTGCCACCCATCAGCACACACTGGGTATCATGTTACATCCTACAAGGTGGGATTCATAAAGAGGAACTGGAAATGGGTCTACGCATCAAAACCTTAATCAGCAAACCCATTCGTGACTTTCTGAAGCAGCATCTGTAAACAGCTAGTCTAAAATGCCATCCCAAGTACACTTGCTGTGATGCCACAACAAGGTAATGATTAGCCAATCGACACTTTATTTAATATTCTAATTGCTGGAAGATTTTTAAACTTGATTTCAGTGGCCTTGACATCATATGCCAGTAAATACATTTCATTTCTGACATTATGTTCACATCTATGTAGAATTCAAGGCTGTGTGGAAAGATAAAGTCATGCTAGGTTTAGAAAGGACAAACAAAATGGAAAATGATGGGTTATCTTTGAAAACAAAGGACAATGGGGAATCATCTTGACCCAGAAGAACATGAAGTAGACTAGGTGGCAACATAACAGCTTGTGTGTAAAAAAGAGAAACCCCAACAGTAACAATTTAATTGGGGAAAGAATTAATCAAGAAGTGAGGAAAGCTGATAACAAGGTAATGCAATAATCACAAGGAACTTCAAACTTTATGAAGACATTATAAGTAATGAAAATTTAAAGAATTGCTCATCAGTTTGCCTGACACCTGCTGTCATCAAAGTGCTACATGAGACTAGGTAAGAGGGTATTTTGCTTAATTATGTTACAATATTTTGAGTCAACATATGGTTCAGAAGGGAAAGCTGTGTTCAACAAAACTACTTTTTTTTAAATAAAAAAGGGATGTAACTGGCAAGGTAGTTTAGGGGAAACTAATGGATGTGGTGTCTTTGAATTTTCAAAAGGCAATGTATTACAAAAATAAGTGGTGATATCAAATAATGCCACAGAGATAACATATAAGCATTGATCTTTAAGAGTCTGAAATTAGAAAAGGGAAAAAAAAAACACAAATATTTTCAAGCTGGCATACTGTTACTAGTAGGGTCTCTTCTACTATAAATTTAAAATAACCACAGATAGAAGTATCGTGTATAATGTCCAAGTTTGCAAATGATACAAGACTAGAAGGGAAAGTGAACACTATGATAGACAAAAGGTTGCAGCAAGGATAAGCAAGTGGTCAAGATGACAGACAGAGTACAAATGTGGGAAAATGTGATATTACACACTTTGGTGTGAATAATGGAAATCAAAATTTCTTTTAAATAGTAAAAAAAAGTAGTAAACTTTGGTTTACAGAAGGATATTGGCATTCCAGTTCATGAAAAGAAGTACACATCCAGATACTGCGTACAGTTAGGAACACAGTTGTAATGTTGTCATTTATTGTAAGGGGGTTGGAAAGCTAAAGCAAAGTCTTGCCAAAGACAATGCAGAATGGCTGAAATCTCATTTAAAGTACTGAGTACAGTGTTGATATAATTGCTTTGGACTAAGTGCAGCAAAGGTTCACTAGGTTTATTCCTAAGATGAAGTGGTCATCCTACAAGGAAACATTGAATAAGATTGATCAATATTCACTGGAGTTTAGAATAAATGAGAGGGTTAGGGATAATTGAGACATAATAGACTGAGAGGCTGTTTCTTCTCTCTGGATAAACGGTTAGCCATTTAGTACTTAGATTAAGAGAAACTCGAGTTTAGTGATTCTGCACCTTTGGAATGAGCCATCGCTGCTGTTGTGGATGCTTAGTCATTACATTATATATACAAGATCAAGACTGGTGAATTGTTGAACACTAAAAGATTCAGGGATATGGGAATAGGCAGATAAGTGGACAAGGTTAAAAATAAATCATGATCTCACTGGATGAAGAATCAGGGAAAAGGGACAAATTACTCACATCTCTACTTACTACTACACATATTTCAATTTTTACTTCCATTTTCCACAAATTTTTCTTAAAATACTGCACAATAAACTGCCCCAAAATAGTGATTTGATTGGCCATTTTTCATAAGAGATCCTACAAAGATGGACAGATCATAACTTGCCTTCAATATATAATGGTTCTACCACATCATGATTGATTAATTCAAAGTTTTCATGACCAATCCAATGTTCAACGTTCCTCTTCCGTCCTGTGAAAAAGTTGTCAACGACAGTTACTTCATGGCCATCCATCATGAGTTTATCAGCAAGATGGGAACCTACAAATCCAGCTCCTCCAGTTATCTGCAATAAAAAGCATAACACAAAGAATAAAATTGTTTTCAATCAAATGTGTTTTTGACTGCACACAAACTTTTAAGATTTGGTGTCAAGGCTGCTCTTCAATGACAGGATGCCGGCATGGGGGAGACATCACAGATAGATGAGATGACAGAAAAAGAGGACAAAGCAGGGTTCACAGCCTCATAATTCACCCCAATTTAATGATGCTGACTACACATTTATGAGAGCATATACAAATCAAATCATGCTGTCAGTTAAATTTAGCATGCAAACTGAGTCAACTGTAAAAATTAATTGCTTCCTGTAAATATTTACACTACTGTTCCAACTAAAGAAATGAAAAAAGTAAAAATAAACCACTTTATCAGATATAATAGCTCATAATACAACTGTTTTGATGGACAAATAGGAAATAAAAATGACTTACGAGAATTCTTTTGCGATCCTTTTCGGAAAGGAATTTTACTGGAGGATATTTTTGTAACATACTATTGGAAACAAAAAAAATTTCTGGTTGTCTCAATTAATATAAAAAAAGTAATTGCCAACAATCAATTCTACATTCCAATTAAGTACTTATATTTCATTTGTGAATATATTTGTCATACAACATTGAAGTTCATCTATTAAAATTTACCAAAGAAACCAGTAGCATCTGTAATGAGTGGATCAGACAAGAACTCCCATTTGTAGAAATGAAAGATCAGCAATTTCATTTCTGAATCTTTTTGACACTTAGTTTACACCAAGCATATCCATCAAAATATCCATCATGATATCAATCACTTTCCTAATGTCTGTAAACCTCAACTGGATACATCAATGCTTTTTGCAATGCAGCCTGAAAGAATTGCAATTCATTGCTTGTAATTAGGTACATCTGGTTCAGAGCACTGCAGAGGGTTGGCGACAATGACAAGCTTGGAGTAATTACATAGATGACACTACCATGCTGATATTAAAACTCAGCTCATCAGAATAAACCAAAGGATTGGAAACATAATGATCCATAATTCTCAGCTAAAATAATATTGGGATTAATAATGCATAATGTTTTGATACTGCAATAAATCAGTCAAGGAAAATAGTATGCCAAACAGCTGATGTTAAAAGTCAAAACATTTGGGACATCGTGAGAAAGGCATCACATTAAAAATTAAGTTTTGCAACTTACTTAAAACATATAAAAAAGCACCAAGCAGTCAATAAATTCACACCCAAATAAACCCAAAATTTCAAAAAATAAGTTTTGAAAGAAATTCAAGGCTATTTGATAATAATAAGATAGATAAAAGTTTCATCAAAAGCATATGCTAAAGATTTGTTACAAGTGGCACAAATTCAGAATTAGCAATAGAGGAACAACATTTCAGAACAATGTTAGCTCCATCATGCTTCCCATTTCCAAAACAGAATTATTTCTAACATTAAGTGAATTTGCTTCATTCCAGGTAACAGTTTGAAATGGAACTTAAATTTACAAAATTCAGTTACAGAATTTATAGAAGCAGGCCCTTCTGACCAAATGGTCTCTGCCAGAATTTATATTCCACAAAAGCTTTCATCCACATTACTTAATTTCAGTTCAATTCATATAATCTAATCTAAGCAAATGGATTTATTATTTACCTTGTTTCTATTTCTCTAATTTTTTCCTTCAAGGGCATCATAGCCTGAAACATGAAAATACGTCAACATCAGTTTTAAAATTATACTCATCATTCAGCATGTGAAAACGTGGTAATTCACAAAGGCAATTTTCTGTAACAGTCTTCGCCTTAGGCTAAAACAAACCAACAGTATAAAAAATGTCATATTTCAAAGATAGTCCTTTCAAGTTTCACAACAGTAGGGAACCTTTCATTCTTTGAAAAACTAAACTTTACAAGAAACAACTACAATTTTGATGAATGGAACAGTGGGAACCTTCTGTCTTGCTTAACCATAGAATTGAATATATTTTAATAATCATATACAGTATGCTAATGTTTTATACTGATTTTCACCCACAAACAATCCAGCATTTTGTACTGGTTCTTGCACCCATGAGTCATTCCCATGATAATCCTTGACTCTGGAAGGAAACATTTATTCAGAAGCTCTGAAGGATCATATCAAGAAGTGGTAAGAAACGTTATTAAGTGATCACTTTCTCCAAAGTTACAGGTAAGAGATTCAGATGATCTTCACCATTATATCAGGCCGAGACCACAGCTGCATGTATAACACGTGGGCTAGAACGAAGTGAAGGACAAACACCTGGGTCAGAAAGAGGAAAAGGGCACTTCAGGATTCTATGGGTCAGGCATAGTCTGTCCATAACCACGACTTGCATCTTCCCTTTGCCAGTCATTTCAACTCCCCCTCCCACACTATCACTGATATGACAGCCCTCAGCCTCCTCCACTGCCAGGAGAATTCCAGGCGCAAACTGGAGGAACAGCACCTCATTTTCCATCTTGGAACCTTGCGGCCTAACGGCATGAACATTGAATGCTCCCACTTTGGGTAATCCCCACACCCCTTCCCCACAAACCATCCACCATGCTTCTTCTCTTTCCTAGCCCCTTCCCCCCACCCCTTTCTTTTCTTACCTTTGACCCATTCCCCTCTCCCCTTCCCCCCTGTCTATCACTATCTCTTACCTGCATCTACCTATCACCACCCTGTGCCCACCCCACCTTCTCTTTTGTCCACCTATCACTGCTCTGCTTTTTCCTCCTATATATTGGGCTTCCCCTTTTCCTATCTTCAGGCCTGAAGAAGGGTCTTGACCTGAAACGTTGACCACCTGCTTTTCTCCATGGATGCTGCCTGGCCTGCTGAGTTCCTCCAGCATCATTGTGTTTTTCATCTAGATTCCAGCCTCTGCAGTCTTTTGTTTCTCTCTTCTATAGCAGACAAAAGGTCACTTTGAAAGCTCTTTGGTTTTGTGACCAGAGCAGAGAAAGTAAAAAAAAGTAAATAGGCATCAGTGGGGTCATCAATATGAAAAGTCAGCCTTATGTCAGGATAGCAAAAGTCACGCATTGCTGGTCTGAGGAAACAGATGAGCTTCTACGCGACTGCTTTGAGACAGTGGAATGGTCCATGTTCAAAGACTCAGCTGCCAGTCTAGATGAGTACGTCATCAACATCACGGACTTTATCAGCAAGTATGTTGAGGACTGTGTACCAAAAAGGACAATACGGGTGTTCCCAAACTGGAAATCATGGACGATCCACTCCCTACTGAAGTCAAGGACTGCTGCACACAAATCTGGTGATCCTGACCTGTACAAGAAATTGAGATATGACCTTCGGAAAGCTATCAGGAATGCCAAGGGACAATACCGACTCAAAATAGAGTCCCAGACCAGCCGTCAGTTACGGCAGTGCTTACATGCCATAACAGGCTACAAGACAAAGACAGGCTGCATAGTTAACAACAGCGCATCCCTTCCTGATGAGCTTAACGCATTCTATGCATGTTTTGAACAAAAGGAAAGTGGATTGTCAGCATCCACCCTGATATCCTCCAATGCAACTGAACCAGTGGTCACTGTCAAGGATGCAAGATCAGTCTTCCGGAGAGCGAACACGAGGAAAGCATCTGGCCCAGATAATGCCCTTGGCTGTGTGCTCAGATCTTGTGCTGATCAGCTTGTGGGAGTATTTGCAGACATATTTAACCTCTCCCTGCTTCAATCTCAGGTTCCCACCTGTTTTAAGAAGACCACTATCATCCCGCTACCGAAGAAAAGCAAGGTAACATGCCTTAATGACTACCGCCCAGCGGCTCTGACAGCCACCATCATGAAGTGCTTTGAGAAGCTGGTCATGGCACGCATCAACTCCAGCCTCCCAGACAATCTCAACCCATTGCAATTCGCCTATCGCTGAAACAGGTCTACAGCGGACGTCATCTCCCTGGCCCTACACTCAGCTCTGGAGCATCTGGACAGTAAAGACACCTACATTAGACTATTGTTTACTGTCTTCAATACTATAATTTCAAGCAAACTTGTCACCTAGGACTCAACACCTCCCTCCATAACTGTATCCTTGACTTTCTGACCAACAGACTGCAATCGGCAAGGATAGGCAGCAATACCTCTGGCACAATTATTCTCAACACTGGTGCCCCACAAGGCTGTGTCCTCAGACCTCTACTCTACTCCCTATATACTCATGACTGTGTGGCCAGACTCTGCTCTAACTCCATCTACAAGTTTGCAGAAGATACCACTGTAGTAGGCTGCATCTCAAATAATGATGAGTCGGGGTATAGGAAGGAGATAGAGAGCTTAGTGGCAATAGTGTTATGACAACAACCTTTCCCTAAATGTCAACAAAACAAAAGAGCTGGTCATTGACTTCAGGAAAGGGGGCGGTGTACATGCACCTGTCTACATCAATAGTGCTGAGGTCGAGAGGGTTGAGAGCTTCAAGTTCCAGGGAGTGAACATCTCCAATAGCCTGTCCTGGTCAAATTATATAGATGCTATGACCAAGAAAGCTCACCAGCACCTTTACTTCCTCAGGAGGCTCAAGAAATTCAGTTTGTCCTCTTTGACACTCACCAACTTTTAATCGATGCACCACAGAAAGCATCCTATCTGGATACATCACGGCTTGGTACAGCAACCGCTCTGCCCAGGACTGCATGAAACTGCAGAGTTGTGGACCCAGCCCAGCACGTCACAGAAACCAGCCTCCCCTCCTTGGACTCTGTCTTTACCTCTTGCTGCCTTAGTGTAGCAGCCAGCATAATCAAAGACCCCACCCACCCGGGTCATTCTCTCTTCTCTCCTCTTCCATCAGGTTGAAGATACAGGAGCCTGAAGGCACGTACCACCAGACTTAAGGACAGCTTCTATCCCACCGTGATAAGACTATTGAACGGTTCCCTTATACGATGAGATGGACTATGACCTCACGATCTACCTTGTTGTGACCTTGCACCTTATTGTCTACCTGCACTTTCTCTGTAGCTGCGACACTTTACTCTGTACTGTTATTGTTTTTACCTGTACTACCTCAATGTAACTGCACTGTGTAATGAATTGACCTATACAACTGGTATGCAAGACAAGTTCTTCACTGTACCTCAGCACAAGTGACAATAATAAACCAATACCAATTAGTTATTAAGTCTGCCAAATCACCAATTCCAAATGAACTTAAACACTGGAGTAGAGAGAATCTACCATACATTAGGGAGAATAAATTAATTCAGCAAGGTCAACATATTTTGCAGAACACCCAAGTTCCGTCTACAGCATTGACCCCAAACTTCCTGTCGGCTCCCACTTTAACTCTCCATCACACGTCCATTCTGACCTGTCTGTCTTGTAACGAAGTCAAATGCAAGATTGAGGAACATAACTTCAAGTTCCACCTGGGTACGTTACAGTCTTCCAGACTCAATATCAAATTCTCCAACTTTAGGTAACTTGCTTTCTCAGTTTGCATCAGAAGTGGACAGTTCTGCTGTAGGTCATCCATTCTGCGTAACATTGCCTCAGTTTTTCTCCATTAACACCAATTGACCTGTTGGGCATTACCTACACCTCTGCATTTTACTGCTTTTACTCCTTTGTTCCCTGTCTATCCGCTTTTACGTTTCTTTGTTCATGTTCTCCTCATCTAAGCTCCCTCATTTAACCATCAGCCAGATGATTTCATCCACAACTCATCTCCATAGCAACTGTGGCCTTACCTTAGCAGAGATATTCCCTTCATCCTACCCCTACTGCAACTCAAAACCAACATTTTTTTTCCTCCCCTCTTTCCCAGTTCTCATGTAGGGTATTTGACCTGAAAAGTTAACTGTGTCTCTTTCCACAGATGCCTCCCAACTTGCAGAGCGTTTTCAACAGTTTTGCTTTTATTTCAGATTCCAACACCATTCCTGCCATGGCAAAGCATGAAAATGAATTCTACAATTCTTTTAATTTCTGGGCTACTACCAGAAAAGCTGCTCAAAAATTACCAAATTAGTAACCATTTGTGTTAGGGAGATAATCTTTGAAAGGAATCCAGTCAGCACTACCTCATCTGATCTGCATATTTCTCTGGTTTTCAGAAACCCTCAAAACAAACAGGGTCAAACAATAACTGGCATATTATGCCATCACCAACATTTAAATAAGTAATTTTAAAAATGAGACCTTCAGAAGGCACACACCAGAGCATAATGTTCCATTTTTTTTTTAATCAGTATAGTATAGTTTGAACAATGTTTTCTACTCTTACTTACAAACTAATAGAACATGATTAAAAGTCAGTTGACTGACCTCTTCTATTTTCCTCTCAATTTTTTGTTCTCCTTCTTCTTGCAATGATCTGTCATAAGGGAGGAGTAAAAAAAAATACAATAAAATAAGTGTAATTAACAAAAGAAAATATTCTAAATACCTCAGCAGGTAAGGCAGCATTTGTGGAAAGAAAAACTGAGTTAATATTATGTTGATGCACCTTTATCAGAACCAGCCAGTTCTGACAAACCAGAAAAGCTGGATATCAAAAATGATTGAATTCAATGTTAAGTCCAGAGGGCTGTAATGTACCCAATTTGAAAGCAAGATGCTGTTCTCTGAGCTTATGTTGCACTTCATTCGAACAACGCAAGAAACCAAAGTCAGAAAGTGGGATGGAGATTTAAAATGACAAGCAACTGGAAACTCAGGGACAATAAGATATAGGAGCAGAATTAGACCATTCGGTCCATTGAGTCTGCTCCTCCATTCAATCATGGCTGATTGTTTTTCAACCCCATTCTTCCGCCTTCTTAACCCCTGAACCAATCAAGAACCCATCAATCTCTGCCTTAAATGAGCCCAATGACTTGGCCTCCACAGCCCTCTTGTAGCAATGAATTCCACAGATTCACACCCTCTGGCTGAAGAAATTCCTCCTCATCTCAGTTTTAAAGGGACGTCCTCTTATTCTGAGGCTGTACCCTCTGATCCTAGACCCTCCTACTAATGGAAACATCTCCTCCACATCCACTCTATCCAGACCTTTCAGTATTTGGTATGTTTCAATGAAATGTCCCCTCATCCTTCTGAACTCCATTGAGTACATACCCAGAGCTATCAAATGCTCCTCATACATCAAGCCTTTCATTCCCGGGATCATTCTTATGAACCTCCTATATACCCTCTCCAGGGGCAGCACATCTTTCCTTAGATACAGGACTCAAAATTGTTCACAATACTCCAAGTGCAGAAAGACCAACACCTTATAATGTCTCAAAGCCTCAGCAGTACATCCTTGCTTTTATATTCTAGTCCTCTCAAAATGAATGCTAACATTGCATTTGCCTTCCTTACTATCTACTCAACATGCAAGTTAACCTTAAGAGAATCCTAAAGTAGGACTCCTAAGTCCCTTTGCACCTCCAATTTCAGAATTCTCTCCCCATCTAGAAAATAGTCTACACCTTTATTCTGCCTACCAAAGTGCATAACCCACCACTTCCCTATGCTGTATTCCATCTTCCACTTCTTTGCCCACTCTCCTAACCCTTCCAAGTCCTTCTGTAGACATTCTGCTTCTGCAACACTACGTCCCTCCACTTATCTTTGTTACTATCTAAGCTAATCCCATTTGCCTATATTTGGCCTCTAATCCTTTGTATCCTTCCTATCCATGTGCCTGTCCAAATGTTTTTTTTAAATCTTGTTTTACATGGAAGGAAGGTCTGGGTCTCTGGATGCAAGAAGGGAAGGCGCAAAAGGACAGGTGATGCTTTTCCTGTAGTTACATGGCAAGGTGCCTCTAGAGAGGGAGTGGTTATTAGTGAAGATGGAGGAAATGGAGGCCCCGGAGAGGTGTGAAAAGTGGGAGTTTGCTCTGATGAAGACACTTTGGCTTCTACTCCACTGCCTCCGTTCATTTTCCCACTCTCCTGCTCTCATCCCCTTTTCTCCCACCCACAGCAAGGATAGGGAACCCCTTATCCTCACTTTCCACCCCATTAGTTTACACATTCACTGGATCATCCTTTGTAATTTTCACCAACAAGAAGATGCCACCTTCAAGCACATTTTCTCCCCTCCCTTTTCAGAATTCCAAAGGGACCATTTCCCTCGTAGCCATCTGATTTATTCTTCCACCTCCACCCATTCCTTTTCTCACTGCAACTTCCTCCTAGCCAAATGCATAATATGCAACATCTGTCCTTTTACCTCTTCCCTTCCCACCATTCAGGGGACCAAACAGTCCTCCTAGCTGAAACAGTAATTCACGTGCACTACTTCGTTGGTGCACATGATGTTGTCTCCTCTACAGTGGAGAAATTAAACACTGGTTGGCACCTGCCTTGTGGAAACCTCCGTATAGTTCGCACTGGTGGCCCCAAGTTTCCTGGGTTCTGTCACAAATTCTCTACCGATCTTCCACTTTGATCTCTATCTTTGGCATCTTACACCTTTTCCAACCAAGCCCAATACAAAGTTGAGAAACAGCATCACATCTTCCATCTGTGAACACTAGAGCCCTCAGGACCCATCATTGAATTCAACAATTTCCCAGAATGGACCAGTTCTCTTGCAAGGTTGTCCACAGACACAGTTAACTCAGGCTTTTCTCTTTCTAGGCAGGAATTTCTAGCATTCCCTTTTATTTCAGATTTCTAGCAAATGCTGTTATCTCAGTTTCCCTCTCCTTTTTTGTCATTCATCTGCTTCTATTTACACCTCCTTCACACAGGAAAAACTGCAACAAACAAGTCTTTCCTACCCTTTCACAGGTGGCACCAATATCACCCGTTCATCAAGTTTCTCTTGATTGCACTCTATCACAGACTTACTGATTTCTCCACCCTCCCCGGTTCCCCACTCTCAAAAAAAAATTACTTTTCCAAGTTCTTATTAGTCATTGATCTGAAGGAGCAACTTGGTTTCTCTCTCCACAGATACTACCTGACCTGCTGAGTATTTTTAGCATTGTCTGTAAATTTGTTTACCCTTTGTTATCAGAAGGACACTAGTGCAATAATAATCCTTTCTTAACATATGTGGCACTTTATTACCAGATTTAATGACACATTTAAATGTTCATGTCAATGGAATGTTGCTCATGCTGAAAATAATATTCAGCATAACTCATTAGATCAGTAATTGATTCAAGCGCACCAAACTGAATAAATGCCAAAATAAAAAAAAACAGAAAATGCTGGCAACATCAGCAGGTCAAAAGCAACATTTGTGGAAAAGGAAACAAGTTTATCATTTCAGGTCAAAGATTCTTTATCAGAACTGGGAAAAAGAGAAAACAAATTAGCTTTAAGTTGCAGAGGGTGGGAGACGAGGTAGATAGGAAAAAGTGAACATCTCTGATAGGGCACGGTTGTTAGGGTCCCCGGATGGTAGTAAGGGAAGAGGTAAAAAAAAAAAGGGGGCAAGTGCTGTATCTCTTCCAGTTTTATGGGAAAGTGCCATGGAAAGATTGGTGGGAGGTGCAAGAGTAGACCAGAGAGTTGCAAAAGGGAATGATCCCTTGAGTGCTGAAAAGAATGCGTCTGGTGGTGGAAATGAAGGTGACAGAAGTTGAAGATGATGACCTGTTGAATGTGGAGGCCAGTGCGGTAGAAAGTAAGGACCAGGCAAACTCTACTCTTGCCCTGTCCGGGAGAAGAATAGGCGAGGGCAGAAGTGCAGTAAATAGATGAAACACAGACAAGGGCTCTATCAAATATGGTCAACAGAAAGCCACAGTAAGGAAGACATTTCAAAAGGAAACTGTATAGAAGGA
The DNA here is from genome assembly GCF_009764475.1 of Pristis pectinata. NCBI lineage: Eukaryota > Metazoa > Chordata > Chondrichthyes > Rhinopristiformes > Pristidae > Pristis > Pristis pectinata. Next base: position 36,381,212 of record NC_067415.1, on the reverse strand, counting down.
TTAATCATCAGAACAGGTACGTTGGAGGAAGTAGGAGAATGGAATGAAGTTCTCGCAAGCAGCAGGTGGGAGCAACTATAACTGCAATAGCTGTGGGAGTCTGTGGTCTTGTAGTTCAGTTTTTCTCTCTCCACCAATGAAGCCCACCCTGATGGGCATTTCCTACAGCTCCAACCTGCATTTCACAGCTTTTACATGTTAGTTTATCTTTCTGCAACTGTTCTCATTGACCCATCAAGTCGTTTTTTTCTCTTTCCCAGTCCTGGATCCAAAACATTAACTGTTTCTCCTTCCACAGATGCTGCCTGACCTGTGGGGCATTTCTAGCACTTTCTGGTTTTGTTTCACATTTCCAATATCTGCAGTTTTTTTGATTTTCTCTTACTGATAAATATTATGGGTTTCAACAGTTTGGGTATCACTGTCCACAGAAACAACCTGGAATACTGTAATTTGGCTAATACAGTGGACAAAATTAATCAGAATACTATTTATATATGAAACAAAACACTCAGGATTTCAGGTTTTTGTTTCAAAACCTTTAGCCATTTTTACTAATTTATAGTTTAATAAATAAATGCAAACTGAATTAATTCACATTAGCTTACTTACCACCCTTGATCCGAAAGCATAATTCATAAGCTGCCCAAAGAACATTTGAGAAACTTGGCATATTCCAGGCCATAAATTAAATTTGCTTCTTTGCCAAAAACAATAACTGAAGTCTCCAATTTTAAATTCATAATTTAAAGAAGTGGTTTGCAAAATTTCATGTTTTAATGCACCTGGAATAGGCTACATTCAAAACTACCAACACTAACAGTAGTGTTCAGTAGAACTTTAGGAAAATAGTTACAAACTGTACATTACCTCATGGTGACAAAGTTTCCCCACACAGCTGCAACAGAAAAACAGAGTATTTATACTCAAGAATACCAACGCCAACCAACGGGAAAATTTGTACTTCATAGTCCACATAGGGACCCCCACCCGTCCAGCCAAAGTGACCCGATAACTTCCCAATATTAAATCCCTAAATTACACAACAGACCTTTTGAATCTCTTTACCCTTTTGAAGCTTAAGGGAGCAGGAATTGGCTGTATTCAAAACTACAAAGTTAGAAGACTTCTATCAGGCATCTCAGAAGATTTAATGAAACATCTAACTTGAACCCAATAACAATTCCAAATCAAATAAAGCGGCTGGAAGGAAGTAAAGACCCCTTACTTTAGGCATTTAAATTTTAATCCTTACTTTCTCACTTCTAATAATCTACTGTATACACACACACAAAGTTCTTTTACTGCTTACGTGGAATTTTCTATTAGCAATTTGGTGGAATATACTAATATTTATACTAAAAATGGCAGGCTGTTATATTCAAAAATATAATCCATGACATGGATGTTGGAGTAAAAAAATTTGTTTTTTTTCTTTCTTTGCCAAATCAGTTAGAATTTAGGCAAAGCACCAGAGGAGCTTAGGTAGGAGCTACTTCATTGAGATCATTTGAAGAAAAAGGAGCACCTCATCTTTCATTAGTTCAATATCTGCAACTTTCTACAGCTGGAATCACAAAGATTGAATACAAGACCAAATACAAAGCATGCAAACTGATACATAGATTTAGTTTTCATTCATTATTAGAACTGCATGACAGACCTGCACACACTCAAAATTTCTCACCAGTACCCCTATGCTTAAAGGTACACGTTGTCAGTGTAGCAATGAGAGTAGCCTGGAACACGTAATGCAATTTCTAATACTGATCACTGTCAAAATGTGACAGTAATTTGCCTACTATATTTGCCATATTACACTATTAAAGTGTTATCACAACTAACAAAATATTAAACATGGCTCAAATACTGAACAATGCAGGCTATACAAGTATATAATTATAAACTTAAATCACGATGCAAGAAACAATTCTTCCTTTCACAAAGTTTTTTCTCTGTTCCTTCCATAATTATTAGAAAAAAATGTTCAACTTGCTTGACATAATGCAAGAACATGTACAATTACTCTTCTCCTTCACACATGGACATGTTTCTGCACTGCATCTTTCAATGACATCTCATTTGACACTCCATAAATGTAAATAATATCTGACAAAGCTAAATTGTGAAGAGAACATAAGGAGCCCAGAAAGAGATATTGAAAAGGTTAAAGCAGTAGGCAAAGATCTAGTAAATGGAGTATGATGTGGGAAATTTCACAATTTGGCAGGAAAGAATGTTTTTAAAAAGCAGCATTTTATCTAATGGCAAAAGATTGCAGAGCTCTGAAATGCAGAAGGATCTGGATATCTTAGTGTATGATTCACAAAAGGCTGACATCCAGATACAGCAAATAATTAGGAAAGCTAACAGAATGTTACCATTATTGCTAGCGAAATTGAATGTAAAAGTAGGAAGGCTATGTTTCAATTATATAGGGCATGGTGAGACAACATCTGCAGTACAGTGTACAATGTTAGTCTCCTTGCTTGGGGAGATGTTGTTGTTTTGGAAGCAGTTCAGAGAAGGTTTATCAGACCAGCAGATTGTCTATGAGGAAAGGTTGGCCAGGCCAGGCTCGTATCCACTGGAGTTTTTAAAAGAAGGATGATTGGTGATACAATTGAAACATAACATCGTGTGAGTTCTTGACAGGATAGATGTGAAGAGGATGTTTCCTCTTGTGTAAGAATCAACAACTAATTGCCACTGCTTAAAAATAAAGGATTACCCATTTAGGAGGGATGTGGTGAAACTTTTTCTGTAAGTAATTGGATCTCTTCTAAAAGGATAATGGAAGCAATGTATTTGAATATTTAAGGCGGATAGATACCCGATAAGCAAAAGGGCGAAAGGTAATTTGGAGCCAATATTACAACCAGATCAGCAACAATTTTATTTAATGGTGAAGCAAGCTTGAGGAGTTTAGCAACCCACTCCTGCTCCCAACATTTCTATGATCAACACATTGTGCTCAACAAAAGTGCATCAGAAAGGCAACTTCCACCTGCTTAATGTTACTTGTTATTGTACAACTTAAAAAAAACTGCTCAGAATTATAATTTGACTATTATAATTAAGTCAGTGTATGGAAATTAATGGTTCCTGATTGGTAAACTTGAAAATAAAGTGAATATACAAATTAGGTACACTCACTCCCACTCTTTCTAAACTCTAGTCTGTACAACATTTGCTTATAAGACAACTCACTCATTCCAAGTATTGGTCTCGCAAATCTTCTCCAAAGCATTTGCGTTACTATTAATATCTTATTATTGACAAATGCTTCTTGCTCCCCAGTGATATGAAAGTGGCAACATAATCCCCATCTGCCTTAAGGAGGAAAAAAAATAGAAATATTTAGCATAAATTATCTGTCCTAATATGCAGTACCCAGCAAAGTTATAGGCATTTTGCATACAATGTTATCTTTTGGGGGGGGGGGGGGGTGGTTAGGGATCTATAAGGCAAAAGTTTCAGAATAACTATGTTGGTAGTGAACAACTTGTGTGTTAAAGAAAATGTATCCATACAAATAGCCAGATTAGAATAATTAGATTTTGAGAATCTAGGAGAAAAGAGTCCCAGCACAAATCCCTGCACTACTGGGCACAGATTTCCTATCACAAAAACAACCCTTGACCATCACCCTCTGCTTCCTAATACCAAGCCAAGTTAAGATCCGATTTGCTAAATTGCCCTGGTCTCGTGGGCTATTACCTTTTGGACCAGTCTACCATGTGAGAACTGGTCAAAACCTTACTGAAGTCTATGTAGACTACATCAACTGAGCTACCTTTATTAATGCACCTAGTTACTTCTTTGAAAAGTTCAGTCAGACAGGATCTCCCCTTAACAACACTATGCTGAACATCCTTGATTAATCCCTGCCTCTGAGTGTAGTTTAATCCTGTCCCTCAGAAGTTTTTTTTCCCTCAATAATTTCCCTGCCACTCATGTTAGATTCACTGACTTACCCCTGCTGCCTTTCTTGAGTAAAGGTACATTTGCTGTCCTCCAATTAGCTGGCACCTCTTTTGTGGCTAGAGTAGATTTGAAAATTTTGTCACAGCCCTAACCTGCCTTGCCTCCTATACAGCCTGGGATACATCTCATCAGACCCTGTGAGTTTACCTCCCTTTCAGCCTACTAGACAGACATCTAAAACAGACATCTAATTTGTTCCAAGAATCTTACCATACCCCTCTCTGAATTCTCCAACTACAATATCCTCCTCTACAGTGAATACACAAGTAGTATTCATTTACAACCTCACATGTGCCCTGGCTCCATGTACAGATTGCCACTTTGGACCCTGGTTACCTTTTTGCCCTTACTATACTTATAAAATGCTTTGGAATTTTCCTTAATTTTCCCTACCAGTGCTATTTTATGCCCAGTCTTCACCCTCCTAATTAATTGATTTTCCCCCAAAATAATTCCCATAGGGACTAGCCTGCTTTCAGTTTTCTATACCTGCCATAAGCTACATACTTTTCTTTATCCAACTGTTGATATCCCTCGATTACCTTACCTTTCATTTTAACAGGAACACATTGGCCCTGAATTCTCACAATTGCATTTTTGAATAACTCCCACTGGTCACGAGTAGTCTCAACTGCAATTAGCTCCCAAGTGCAATTCTACAAGACCTTGCCTTATCATTTTCAAATCAGCCTTCCCACAATTCAGGAACTTAATTTACATCCCATCCTTTTCTACTTCCATAACAACCTTAAAACTTTTGTGTTATGGTCATTATATCTGCAGTACATTCCCACTGACACCTCCACTAGCCTGGCGACATTCTCAAAGATTAGGTACAGTTTCCCTTTCTCTAGTGAGATTATCTATATACTGGCTCAAAAAGTTCTCTGGGACACACTTTAAAAATTCTACTATCTCTTAAGCCGTTCATATCAAGGAAATCCCAGTTAATATTGGGGAATTTGAAATCCTCTTCTACAAATACCCTCTTACTTTTTCCCCCTCACTTTTTTTTGTGATTTATCTATATACCGCTCCACTAATTTCCCTCTGAATGTTTGGAGTAGCATAGTGATTGCCACTTTTTGTTTAACTAAGCTCCACTAATAAGATGTTACTTGAATAACCTTCTATAATATCCACAAACAGGACTGTCTTGGTAGGCCCACTGCTTCTGCCTGTTCATGCCTCACTGAACTTGTGTCCTCATACCTCGACTCCATCTTATCTCCCCTTGCCCAATCCCTTCCCACCTGTATCCGGGAACACCTCATCACATGCCCTCCACCATTTTGACAACTTCTGATTTCCCCAGTCCCCACTGCCTCATCTTCACTAGTCTTTATACACCTCCAACCCCTATCAGGAATGTCTTAAAGCTCCAATCAGTTCCCCTCCACCAACACTCTCATCCACCTGGCAGAACGTTCTTACTGTGAACAACTTCTCTTTTGACTCCTCTCGCTTTCTACAAATCAAAGGTGTAACTATGGGCACCTGCTTGGGCCCTAGTAATGCCTGTCTTTTCATTGGCTAGATGGAACAGTCCCTGTTCCAAACCTTCTCTGGTAACACTTCCCAACTCTTTCTCTGTTACACTTATAACTGCATTGGTGCTGCTTCCTGCACCCATGCAGAACTCAATTTCATCACCTTTGCGACTGACTTCCAGCCCGCTCTCAGATTCACGTGAACCATTTCTGACACTTCTCTCCCTTTTCTAGATCTGTCTCCATCTCTGGAGACGAACTATCCACTGGTATTTACAATAAACCCACTGACTCCCATGGCTACTTAGACTACAGCTCTTCCCACCCTGTCTCTTGTAAAGGATGCCATCCCTTTCTCCCAGTTTCTCTGTCTCTGCCACATCTGCTCTCAAGATGTGCTGGAATGGAAAACCTCATCTGAAATGTCCTCCTTTTTCAGGAAGCATGGTTTTCCTTCTGCAGTTGATGCAGCCTGCTCCCACATCTCATGTCTCATACCTCTGTTCTGACCCCACCTCCTTCCAAACAGAACAGAGATAGAGCTCCCATAGTCCTCTTCTTTCACCCTACAGACCTCTGCATCCACCATTATCATCCTTTGTCGTTTCTGCCAGCTGCAACGAGATCCCACCACCAGCCACATTTTCTCCTCCTTATCCCTTTCTGCCTTCTGCACGGATCACTCGCTCCATGACTCCCTGGGCCACTTACTCTCCCCACCCACCCCTCCCTGACCCCTGGCACTTTCCAACAGGAGGTGTAGCACTTGTTCTTACACCTCCTCCCTCCCCACCATCCAGGGACCTAAACAAGCCTTCCAGGTGAGGTAAAGATTCACGTGCACCTTCTCCCACCTCATCTACTGCATTTGGTGCTCCCGATGTGGCCTCCTCTACATCAGCGAGACCAAGTGTAGACTAGGCAACCATCTGGCAGAGTACCTGCACTGTCTGCAATGGCCATCCCCAGCTCTCAGTTGCCTGCCATTTCAATTCCCCTGCCCATTCCCCACAAGGACTTGCCCAACCTCGGCCTTCTCCACTACCAGGTTGAGGCCCAACGCAGACTAGAGGAACAACACGCCTGGGTAGTCTACAACCCGATGGTATGAATATTTGAGTTTTCCAATTTTAGGTTTTTTTCCCCTTCCCTCTCTCTCCCCTTCTGATCCTCCTCTGGTGCTCCCATTTTGTCCCCTTTCCCACACCTCCGCTCCAGCCACCATCACCGTTCCCCTCCTGGTTCCACCCACTACACAGACAGGTGAGTTTTAGTTCTATAATTGCCCCCTACCATAATCCTATTCTGCATTCCATTCCCCTGCCAAATTAGTTTATCTCTCCCCAATAGTATTAGCAAACCTTTCTGCTAGACCCATTCCAATCAAGCACAATCTGTCCAGATTGAATAGGTTTCACTTTCCCAGAAGTTGTACTAGTTATCTAGAAATCTATAACCCTTCCTCACACTGCACCCCTTCAGCCAAGCATTCCTCTAAACCATTCTCCTATTCCTATACTTGCTAGCACTTGGCACTGAAAGTAAAAAAGATTACACCTTAGAGACCCTTCTTTTTTATCTGCTAAATACAAATTGCAGGACCTTATCCCTCATTTTATCCATGCCATTAGCAGAAATCTGTTTACCTCACCACTTTAGAATGCCTTCCAAGTGTTTCCAGAAAGATTCCAGAAAAATTAACAAAATAACCGAAATGAAAAGCATGTTCGCATCATCTATTACATCCTGCTCCAGAAGAGCCTCAAAAGTTAAATTATTTGCAAAACTCTTTGCTCAAAAGATGAAAGCATGTGAAAATAGTGAAATGTTACAATGGAAATGCACTAATTTGGCAAAGAAAAAATGTAAAGAGCTCCTCTTAAGGACTAAGGTGCATGAAACATTATGACAGAATTCTCGATTAGAACACATTCAGACAGAATGGCAGTAATTTGCCTTACTGATGCTTAAGCACCCGAAATTAGCACTGTCCTATGAGTAATACAGAGAAATAATTTCTGCACTTTACTCTGTCGATAGTCATTTTCCACTCATTTCATTGATGCCGTGACAAAGTGAACATTTTACAAGTTTTTGAAATAATGTAACTGAAATCCTATAAAAAAGCAATTCCAACATATTTAGAACAGACCATACTCCTTACCAGCCATGCAGTAATTACAAAACTGAAAATTTATAAAGCCACATTTGTTCACACAATATTTAAGCATCTTTCAATTTACATGCATTAATGTGACATTTTCATAGCAAACAGGGATGTGTCAGGGAAATAGCACTAGAGCTGCTCCTCCAAGTCTTCTTGGGGAGCTCCCAAATGTAAATTGCTTACTTAAAATACACACAGAGATGACAGAGAAACAAAGGACTGCAGACGCTGGAATCTAGATGAAAAACATGACTGTTTTGCAGAACATCTGCCCTCTGTCCGTAACCGCGATCTGCATCTCCCCGTTGCCGATCACTTCAACTCCCCTTCCCACTCCATCACTGATATGTCAGTCCTCGACCTCCTCTAGTCTCAGGGGAATTCCAAGCACAGACTGGAGGAACAGCACCTCATTTTATGTCTTGGAACCTTGCAGCCTAACGGCATGAACATTGAATTCTCCCACTTTAGATAATCCCCACCCTCCCCTTCCCCACATCCGCGCCCCCCCCCCACCATGCTTCTTCCCTTTCCTAGCTTCTTCTTTTCTACCTTTTTTTCCCTTCTCCTTATCTTTGATCCATCCCTGGGTGGATCTGTTCTCCCCTCCTCCCTGCCTGCATCTACCTATCACCACCTTGTGCCCACCCCGCCTCCCCTCTGTTGTCCACCTATCACTGCTCTGCTTTTCCCTCCTATATATTAGGCTTCCCCTTTTCCTATCTTCAGTCCTGAAGAAAGGTCCTGACCCGAAACGTTGCCCGCCTGCTTTTCCCCCACGGATGCTGCCTGGCTTTCCTCCAGCATCATCGTGTTTTTCACCGACATGACAGTTAGTTACAGAAAAATTGACAGACATTCAAAAGCAGATATAATTAAGTGCCTGAACAACAGTAACAACAACAGTCACTTGAGCCATGGCCCAGAATTTGGTACCAGTGGCAAAGGATTGGGACTCGTTGCTCAAACGTTAGAGGAGCTACCTAACTATTTATTCAGAGAGTGTTGCCTTCTACAGTGGATCTGGGAATTTTGTGAATAGGTCAAGTAACAAGAGGCACAATCAAACAGATTTAAGTATCCTATCAGACATTCAAGGTCGAAATCAGGGAATATAAACCACAATGTGCATATTAAATTTAATTCAATGCAAAAATCATTTACTATAAGTAAAACATTGATTAGAAAAAGAAGTGGGATTAAAAGAGATAAAACAGATTAAAAATATATTCTGAAAAAACGAATCTCTAGATTTATAAATTTATTTTAGACTGGTGGCCTTTCATCAGAACTACGCAAAATTAGAGATTAACAAGTTATAAGATGCAGAGAAAGTGTTAAGGAAACCAGGGAAGGAAAGAACAAAACAGAGGATTTGTGAAATGATGGAGGCATTAGCAAATAAATGATGAAGTGGGCTGAAAGTACAAAGAAGCAATTTAGATTGGTGCTGGGATTTTCTAATCAATCTCAATACCTTTCCCTCACACCTACAAATAAGTTCCATTGGTTCAATTATGCATCCACTTACTCGAACAATTCACTTCACTCTTCAAATTAGAGTCAGAGGCATACAGCAAAGAAACAGGCCCTTCAATCCAATTCATCCATGTTGACTGTGATGCCCATCTACACTTATCCCATTTGCCTACATTAAGCCCCATATCCCTCTACTTCTTTCCTATCCAAGTACCTGCCCAAATGTCTTTTGAATGTTGTATTTGTATCTGCCTCTACCACTTCCTCTGGCAGCTCATATAACTACCACCCTCTGTGGGAAAAACTGTCCCGCAGATCTCCGTTAAATTACCCCTCTCGCCTTAAACCCATGCCCTCTAGTTTTAGGCCAACCCCCACCCAGAAAAAAAAGACTATCTACCTATCTGTTATAAACCTCTATAAGGTCACTCCTTAGCCTCTTACACTCCAGTGAGAATAAATCCAGCCTATCCGATCTATCCTTATAACTACAGCCCTCCATTCCAGGCAATGACCTGGTGAATCTCTTCTGCACTCTATGTTCCCACACCCTTCCTATAAACTGGTAATGAGAACTGTACACAATACTCTACAACTTGTACAGCAGCAACATGACATCCCAACTCTTATAATCAATGCCTCGACCAATGAAGACAAGCATGCCGAATGCCTCCTTTGTTACCCTGTCCACCTTTGTTGTCATTTTTAGGAAGCTATGAACTTGTACCCCAACATCCCTCTGTATATCAACACTCCTGAGGTCCCAGCTATTTACTGCAAGCGTTACGTTAGTATTTTACATCCCAAAATGCATTATGTCACACTTGTCTGGAATAAATTCCATCTGCCACCACTCCTCCTAACTTTCCAACTCATCCCTATCCCTCTGTATCCTTTCACAACCTTCCTTGCTATCTACTATTCCACCTATTTTTATGTCATCAGTAAACGTACGAATCAGTCCACCTACATTCTCATTCAAGCCATTTTTATAAATGATAAAACAACAATGGTCCCAGTACCAATCCATGTGGTACACCACTGATTACAGACTTCCAGTCAGAAAAACACCCTTCAACCACTATCCTCTGCCTCCTATCTCCAACACACTATGGATCTCAAATTGGGCCCTTTAATCCCCAACCACAGGGAATAGTGATTACTTACATGATCAGAACAAAGAATTTTAAAAACATTTATTTCTTCTTTGCTCCAGCCAAAATGGTCCTGAGATCTCTAGTTTCTTCTCCTAACTATTAGTTCTTATCCTTGTCATGATCCTTGTAAACCTATACTTTACCTTCCTATGGTTTTCCTATATTTTTCAACAATCAAGCACCCCAAACTGTTAACAAACTATGTATAACCTGGTCAATAAATTCACAATTGTATTTTATTCTGAGAATCTCTCAGCCTCTCTCCCTCATTTAGATCATCCTTAAAATTACCTCTGACCAAACTTTTGATTAATTTTCTTCATATATCCCTGGATGCCCTGTAGCAAACCTTATCTGATAATGTTCTTGCTGTAAAGTTCCTTGGGATGTTTTAATGGTGTTACATAAATGTATTTGAAGAAACTGGTTAGAGTGAGAAATCCCCGCGAGCCCTTGTGCTCTCCAATACCTCCCTGCTTCTATGAAATGTCACTTTGGTACTGCCAAGTAGATTGGGAGGTGCATAAACACTGTGCAACTAAACGTTACTTTATAAATGTTCAGTTCCATAATGTTTGCAAGTTTGAAGAAGGTTTTTTTTTGTTTTCAACACACTGATTTCCTCAGTTACATTATTTCAAGCATTTGCAAAATGTTCAATTTAATCACAACACAAATTAAATTGACCAAGACAAAATGACAGTCACAAGAAACTGCAGATGCTGGAATCTGGAGCAATAAACAATCTGCTGGAAGAACTCAAGTCCAGATGTAGGGTTTCAATCCAAAACATCGACAATTCCTCCTCTCCATCCCATCATACTGGTGTGCACCAGCTGCTGTGTGACCAGCTGACTTCCTCCAGCAGATTGTTTGTTGCAATAGAAAATGGCATTTCTTCTGCATTTACATATACATTGCAAGTTAAAGGCACAAGACAATTACTTTACCTCCACCTCAATGAGTTCCAACCATAAAACTCTACAGCAAATACTTTACACACTTCTTAAGTTTATGGCACTCCATCTCCAGCATATGCTTCAGTCCTATCCATCTGAATGTTATTAGTTTAACTAGAATTTCTTTGAGAATTTTATGGATTAAGCTAGCAAACCTCAAGCGATCATCTATTGATATCTCAGAATAATATTTCCTGATCAACAGCTACCTATAAGAGCCCATCTGTTTCCAATTTGCATTGGTTTACTCATCTTCATGGCTAGTTTGTTATATCAGGCAGCTTGGAAAAGAGAATTGCTCTTAAATGGCCAAAAGTTTGATGCCGTGCAATTCTGTTGGAATATTTTACCATTCTTGTATATTTCTATCTTGAGCATAAAGTTTTGTAAATAAATTTAACTTAATCTACATTTAGTATAAAACAGGATAATGCTGATGATTCTTTTTCAGTTCAACTGTAGACCAAAGCATTTTGCTTTGAATTTCAGGATTCTAGCAGCAGGTTTGCTCTTGTAAGTTGATTTCTTCCACCTCGCAAAGGCGGCATTTTTGGATCAGCAGGTTGTAATTATTGGGGGACTGCAAAGATCAGTGCCTGGGCCTCAGGTATTTACTAACATATGAGTAGCATGTAATCAAATGGCTTATAATCAAGTTTGCTGACAATTAAAAAAAGGTGAAAAAGTGGCAAGTCAATTGCTGAAAAAGGCAGGTGGCATACAAGCTGCAGAAATGCAAAATTGCCTATTTTGATAAGAAGAGTAAAAAGATCTTTAAAATACAGAGAGACTAGCGAATGTTGTTATTCAGAGGAATTGGTGGCTTATCAAACACAAATCAAAGAAATTTATCACATCGGTTCAATAATCAATTAGGAAAGCTAATGTTATGTTAGCCTTTATTGCAAAGTACTTAGAATACAAGGGTAAAGAAAAAGTAAAAGTTAAAATTATAAAATGTCTTTCACCAGCTCAGAATGTCATAAAAGCCATTTTTCAAGCAGAGTGACTGCTATGATATAGGAAGCATAGCAATTAATTTGTGCACAATCTTTCACAATGTGATAATAAGCAGACAACATGTTTCAATGATGTTGAATGAGGGATAAATATTGACCAGGACAGAGGTAACTCCCCTGCTCTTCATCAAATTTGTGCCACAAGATCTTTTGTGTCCATCCAAGAGAAAAGATAGGGATCCAGTTTAATCTTTCAAACAAAAAGACATGTTCTTTCCAAAGCAAGTCTTTGATACACTTGCAATACAGTATACAGCTTCGTCACCCCATTTATGGAAGAATAAACTTGCCCTAGAAGCAACAATAATGTTCTGTAGGTTGATTCCTGCACGACCTATTTGTCCCACTGCCGACTGGCAAGCGGTACCGGAGCATCCGGCCAGAACTACTAGACTGTTGTACAGTTTTTCCCCCCAGGCTGTCAGGCTCCTGAATACCCTGGAAGCAGTTTCAGACAAATGCCTTGCCAAAAGCCCTGGTTTGCATGACAACGTATAAGAACTTTGGCTGCTGCTGAACACGTTTATACATTTAGTGCAACACTGAGTTCTATATTTTCTTCGTCCAACTCGGGTTTTGCACTAACCCTGCACTAATTTTGTATTCTGTATATACCATTCTTTGCACTATTTGTACTTGCACAATTTTTTTTGTCTGCGTTTATTATATGTCCTCCGTTGTGAGAGTCTGGAGGAAAACGACTTTTCGTTCCTCCATGTGTTTTTATAGCATATGGGTGAATGACAATAAAGTATAACCTGAACTTGAGAAGGTAACCCATCAGGAGAGACTGAATCAATAGTTAGTCCTATATTTTCCAGCCATTCAGAATTATTAAGTGTACGAAGTCCTTGAAGGTCTTACAGCATGTATGCTAGAAAGCTGTTTCTCTATTTTGGACAGTCTCATACTAGAAATCCATAATTTACAGAAAGGAGGAATTTCTTTACTTAGTTGCCTGTAAACTTTTGCAATCCTCTGCCAGTGAGTATGTTCAAAACAGATACAGAAGTACTTCTGAGAACTAAAGCAATCATAAAAACGAGCATATCATGAGAAAGTGGAATTGATGCAGATGATCTTGTTGAATAACAGACCAGCTTTGAGGGGACAAATGGCTTAGTCCTGTTAATATTTTTGTACTTCTATTCTTTGACTTTTCACCTGTCTGCTGGCAGATATGACTGTAAAGAGCAAAACTGCAAAATCTTGCAACCTGCTTGGATCAAGGACAAGGTATCACTCATATCATATTCAACCCTGGTGATTTTTACCTCCCAGAAGTTAAGATTTGCATACAACGAGCTTCATTCTTATGACAGTGTTATTTGAATACTGGAGAATTAAAAGTGCAGCATTGGCATTTTATTAAGTACAACACCATAAGCTGGCAACATGCTGGTGCCATTGTAAACTAACATGTGAGCCAGTTAAAATTATAAAACTGAATTTAGTCCTGAGAAATGAACAAATTATTTCAAGTCCTTGCTCTCCATAAGATTAAAATAAGCTGCAGCAGCAAGCTTGAATTTGATAACTATAAATCACTTCACATTTGTCAATAATAAGTATTAAAGGAGCAATATTATTTGGCAGTACAATTAGTACTACATATACTAATTTTCAAAAGATCGTTAACAAAGTGCCAGATAATAGATGTTAAGAAAGTCGAAGCCTACAAGCACTGCAGCTGTGAAACGTATTGGCTAAGGAGCAGTAAGTAGATACCCGTGGTAAGGTCTTTTCCCTCCGTACACAAGTCTACAATGCTTTCCCTGGGTATAGTATTAGAACCACTTGCTTTTAAATACGATAATTTGGCCATAATTTCTAAGTTTGTAGGTGACAATAAACTCAGAAATACTGAAACTGAGTATCAAATTTCAGGAGCACGCAGTCACATTGAATGCAGAATAGTGTCAAGTGATGAATGTTTGAAGGAAGGATATCAATACAATTGTACAACTTTAAAGGAGTGGGAGGCTACACCTTCTTCTGGAAGGGCAAACCTGAAAATGAGGACAGGATATATGGAGTTGGATTTGCCATATGCACCATGCTCCTCTGCCCAATCTCCTCACTGGTGCCAATGAATGCCTCTCAAAGTTTCGCTTCCCCTCAACTGCACCCGACACATTACCATCATTAGTGCCTACGTCTCCACCCTGACCAGCTGCAATGACAGTAAGGAGGCGTTCTCTGAGAAGCTTGACTTCCTGGTGAAGTCTACTCCTGCAAGTGACAAGCTCATAATACTTGGCGACTTCAGCGCCAGAGTTGGAAGCAACAGACAGCTGAGAAGGTGCGAAGGCTCACACTGAGTTGGAACGACAAACAGCAATGGGCTGTTCCTATTGACCAGGTGTGCTGAGAACAACCTCACCATCACCAACACACTCTTCAGAATGGCCAACAAATACAAGACTGGGTGGATGCATCCCAGGTCCAAGCAGTGGCATCTTATAGATTATGTTCACAGACAGGGTATCCATGATGTCAGGAACACCACAGCCATGCAGGGAGCAGAGTGTTTGACAGATCACGGACCAGTCAGATCAGTTGTCAACCGCCACATTGTCCCTGTGCACCATAGGAAGCCAAAGTTTACCCGAGCCACATTCAACACTGTGAAGCTGAAGCACTCAGATGTGTGGGAGAAGTTCCATCTTGATGACACACTGGCTACTCATCGACCACCTACTGGAGACGCAACTGAGAAGTGGAACCAATTAAAAAGATGGTTACCAAGTCTGTAAAGGTTGTCCTTAGACCTAAGCAGCTGGTTCAACAGGACTAGTTTGACAAGAACAAATAATGAGATCAATAAACTTCCGGAAGAAAAGCTCAATGCCTTTGTCGAGTAGCAGAATGATGTCACCTCCACGTCAAAGAAAAATCGCTTTGAACATCTGCAAAGAAAAGCCCAAAGAGCACTCTGTAAAATGCATTACAATTGGTGGATCCACAAGGCAGATGAGGTCCAGCACTATGCTGACCCAAACAACTCAACTGAGTTTTTCAGTTTGTCAAAAACTGTTTATGGACCCCCAAAGCCCAGCATTACTCCACTCCTCTCCTCTGATGGCACTACCTCATTCAAAGACAAAGGGAGCATCATTGTGTTGGTGGGGGCATTTCTCCAACCTCCTTAACAGGCGCTCTACTGTTGACCCCGCAGCCCTGGACATGATCCCACAGAAGCCCACTCTGGATGACACTGACCTACCCCCAACTCTGGACTGGGTCAAGAAATTAATTAATCAAACCAGCTCCAGCAAGACATTGGCCATGGGTGGTCTTCCTCCTGAACTCTTCAAAGCAACTGGCCCCCAAGACTCTGGATGCATCCATGACATTCTAACAGCA
This sequence comes from Pristis pectinata, assembly GCF_009764475.1. NCBI lineage: Eukaryota > Metazoa > Chordata > Chondrichthyes > Rhinopristiformes > Pristidae > Pristis > Pristis pectinata. The sequence goes on along the minus strand of NC_067415.1, from coordinate 36,365,588 downwards.
CTTGTGAGGAAGAGACAATGATGCTACAATTTCAAGATGCTACAGTTGTCTCCCTCTTCAAAGGCAGCAAAGCAGACTGTGGCAACTATTGAGGTATCTTCCTCTTTTCCATCGCTGGAAAGATTCTTGCACAGGTCATCCTCAACCATTTAATTCACTCTGTCTCAGAAGAAACCCTGCCAGAGCCTCAGTGTGGCTTCAGCCCAGGCTGCAGCACTGTCAATATGGTCTTCTTGGCGAGAAAGGTCTGGGAGATAGGCATGGAGCAGCACACAGACCTCTACTCTGTTTTCATTGAATTGACGAAGGTCTCTGACACCATCAACAGCGAAGCACTCTGGGTCATCCTCGAAAAGTTCAGCTGTGCCAGGAAGTTCATCCAGATCATTCGCCTCTTCCATGACGACATGGTGGGTCTCATCCTCAACAGTGGTGATACTTCAACACCATTTGACATTTTCAATGGTGTGAAACGGGGCTGTGTACTCGCTCCAGTCCTGTTCAACCTGTTCTTCATGCATGTCCTGAACCATGCCCTGCACGACCTTCAAAGAGGACTGTACTTGAGACACAGACTGGACAGCTCGCTTTTTGATCTCTAGAGACTGAAGGCAAGGACCAGGACACTTGAGAAACTGATCTTAGGGGCATTGTTTGCTGACGACTGCATCCTTATGTCATTTGGAATTTGACCTTCAAGTCATCATTGACAAGTCTGCCGAAGCCTCATGATTCTTCAGCCTTACAATCAGTCTCAACAAGACCAAGGCCCTGCGCTAATCTGCTCCAGGCTCTGCAGCATATCCTTTCAGCATAAGCATCAATGGCACCAAGCTGAAGACAGTTGATCACCTCAAGTACCTGGTAAGCTTCATCTCTTCTGACAGTTCTCTTGACATGGATATTGTGGCTCAAATCAGCAAGGCCAGTCAGTTGCTTGATCACCTGCACTCTTGTATGATGAACTACAGAAATGTCAAGCAAGATCAAAGTATACAAAGCAGTCGTAGACTTTTGTATGGCCGTGAGACTTGGACGTTATGCAGGAAACACATCAAACAACTGGAGTGCTTCCACACGAGATCTCTGCGATCACTCAAGGGCATCAAATAGCAGGACAAGATGACAAACTTGAAACTTCTGGGCAGGGCTGGCCAGGTCAGCATTGAGGCCATAATCCTGAGGGTACAGGTGCGCTGGACAAGCCAATGTAATGCATATGGACAACTCCTATATGTCACACCAGCTCCTTTTATGGAGTTCTTGCACAGGGCCACTGGAACCAGAGGTGTCCAAGAAAGGGATACAAAGATTATATCAAAGACAGTCTCAAACACAGTGGCATTCCTGCAAGACAGCTGGAGTCTTGTGCCCAAGACAGAACAGGTTGGTGTGCTTTGACCAAGTGCCTGTATCAATTTTAAAGGCAACCAACAGGACCAAGTCACCAGAGCCAAAGAACACAGGAAGGCCTCAGCATCTGCACCTGCCACAGTGTCTTTCCCTTGCTACCACTATTCCCCAGTATGTGCCTCCAGGGCTGGTCTTGCCAACGACATTCAGGCTCACCAAAAAAGATTGCACAAATGACATTGAAATTGATGACCAACCAATGATGAAAGGAGTTGTATAAACAAAGATCTGAGAGTGATTTTCATATATACAAGTCTTTCAAAGCAGTTGAGAAGCGATTGGAAAGGTAAATGGGCTTCTCAGCTTTACAGAAGCAAGACGGTTATGCTATGTATTGATTAATTACTGGTTAGGCTTCAGCTGGAATACTGAACCCAATTAGGAGCATCACACTTTGGCAAAGCAAGGACTTATCAGCTTGAAAACTCATCTGAAGGACATTAGTTATTTGAAGAAGCCATTTCCTCCGAGCAGAGCTTAGAATTATTAAAGGTTTTTAAAAAGTGAATAAAGTAAATAAATAACAGTTTAAGTAAATGAAAATTAATGTCAGGATCAGCAAGGTTGCTTTAAGAGGAAAGGCTGGACAGGATAGGCTTGTAGTTGCTGGAGTTCAGAAGACTGAGAGGAGACTTGTTTGAAACATACAAGATCCCGAGGGTCTTGGGTGCATGGAGAATATTCATTCTTTGAAGAAAATCTAGAAATAGGAACCATTGTTTAAAAATAAGAGGTTGCCCGTTTAAGACAGAGATGAGGCAATATTTTTTCTCCAATAACGTTCTGAGTCTTTGGAATTCTCTTCTCCAAAGGGTCGTGAAAGAAGAGTCTTTGAATATTTTTAAGGCAGAGGTAAATGGATTTTTCATATGCATGAGGGTGAAAGATTACTACAAGTAGACTGGAATGCAAAGTTGACTTTACACTCAAAGCAGCCATGCTCTTATGGAGCAGCCTTGAGAGGCCAAGTGGCCTACTCCTGCTCCTAATTTGTTATGTTCCCATGCAAGCAGAAGACACAAATAAGAGAACTACATGGGATGTTAAAATTTATCCAATGAGTTACTACTGCCCATTACCTCCAAAGTCCTATAGAGTAAAAAGTATGAAAATAGAAAAAAACTGCTGGACTTTGGGGGAAAAACAGTAGGTGAGGGCGACAAATTGGATACTTTTTACACACAAAAACAGAACATGAAAACATTCCAAGTAACCCAAGCTCCTGAAGACATGAAAGAAATTATGATAATTATGATATGGCGGTGCAGCAGTTAATTTACTGGACTAACAGCAAGAGATCTGGACCACTGATCCAGAGATACGAGTTCAAATCTCACCATGGCAGCTAAGAGTTTAAATTGAAGTAATTAAATAAATTTGGAATTAAAGCCAGTCTCAGTAAAGGTAACAATGAAGCTGTTGGATGGTCTATAAAAAAAAACTTTCATGGTCTTCACTGGAGTTTGAAAGAATGAGGGTGTCCTTATTGAAACATAAAAGATCCTTACAGGGCACGACAGGGTAGAGGGCAAGATGTTTCCACTAGTGGAATAATCTCAAACAACGTGATGTAGTTACAAGATTAAGGGGCAGTCATTTAAAAACGAGGCAGGTAGGAACAACTTCTTACAAAGGGTGGTCTCTTGAATTCCTTACCCAAGAGAGTTTTAGAGACTGGAGGAAGGAGATACATTTTTGAAAGATCAGGGAATTGAGGGCCTAAGGGAACTGGTGCAGAAAGGGAGATGACACTTAGGGCAGATCAGCCATGATCATATTGAACAGTGGAGCAGGCTTGAGGGGCTAAGTGGCTGACTCCTGCTCTTATTTCCTTATGTTGTTCACCAATATTCAGAGAGGGGAATCTGCCATCTTGCTTGTATGTAAACCTACTAATATGGTTGACTCTGAACTACCTCCTCAGTTTAGGGACAATTAGGACTGAATAATTAATGTTGGTATTGCTAGCAATATTAATATCTCATGAATGAATATGAAAAAGTATACTTTTGTAGAATAGTCAGGAACCTTCAGAAGATGTCAAAAACTATTTTGATAATTTAATTTTGATAATAATATCATTCAACTTTCCAAATGAAAAAAAATATTTACAGCATATAAATATCACAAGAACAGAAAGGCATCAGCACCAATACTAAAATAGCTGTAGGTAGAGCAAAGTAATTACATTTTTATTGGGGGAATTACATTTTCTTTGCCAGCAAAAGTAAATATTTAGATTTTAAAATAGAAACTTAATCACCAATTTCTCAGATCATGGTTTTGAATTTATACCTTTGTGAACACTTCATACTGACGTAGACCCATATAATTCAAGACAAAACATTGTTTATAAAAGTTATTAAACCAACTTTTATCATGACAAAACAGCAAAGGTGGACAGATTAAGAATCAAATCTCACCTCAGCCTCCTGCCACTTATCTTCAGCCCCATCTTCTATCCTCCAATTCCACAGCATCTACCATCTAGCACCCCAAACCCCAGCTTCCACCCACCTCCAGCACCACCCCCTCCCTCCCCTTCCCACAAAGTGCGAGATGCCAGGCCCCAGACTCTAGCCTGTCCTCTAATCTTACAGATACCCATTCACTTCCACTCCAGTAGGCGATCTCCGTGCCCCCCCAAGCACAGTCCACTCTCCTATCGCTGCCCTCCACTACACACCGCACCCCCTCCTAGTCCCTGTCCTGCGGCACTCTTCTCACCACCATCCCTCCTGTCCGCTCCCCTCCAGCCCTTCTCCCATCCCCAGAGCCATCCTTGCTTTGCCGCCACACTCACACAAGTGACTATAAGGGTGCAGAGATGCAGTCTGGAGGACAAACTCACAGGCTACGTAAGCGAGCAGTGCGAGTGCGATCAGGAGTTTCATCGTCCTTCGATTAATGCCACTGAACAGAGCCGCCAGGCGCTTCTTTACCATCCTCCGCTGCCCCGACCGCCTGTCCTCATCCCAGGCCGGCCCAGTGCGCATGCTCAGACAGCGGCCATTGCCGCGCAGACGTCTTCAAACGCGGCCGGGTGGCATTGTGGGATAGCATTGGGTCTTCCCAGGTTGGCAAGTTGTCCTCCTCGGCGATTGGCGAGGCTGGAGCAGGATGCGTGAAGAGTGATGCTTCTTCACTTACCACACTCTACACACGGTAATTCATGATCACGCCAAACACGTTGGAATTATAATCAAAACAGTACTGGAAAGACTCATCAAGTCTGGCAGCGTCTGTGTTGAGAGAAGCACGAGTTAAGCTTCAGATCAATGACCTGTCGTCAGAACTTACTCCACATTAGAATTGTAATTTTTTTTGGAAGGAGAAGTCCATTAAAAGTCAACCCTTCCTTGAATTTCCTTAGTGATTCTTCTAAGGTTATGCGTCCTTTTATGGCAGGCATTACAGCAGTTCTTTTTTCAAACTGCAGTGCCATTACTTGCTATCATTCCACGCCAAACTAAAAATTGTCTTTGATTTGACAAGATACCTTTATTAGTCACACGTACATCGAAACACACAGTGAAATGCATCTTTTTGTAGAGTGTTCTGGGGCAGGCCGCAAGTGTCGCCACGCTTCTGGTGCCAACACAGCATGCCCACAACTTCCTAACCCGTACGTCTTTGGAATGTGGGAGGGAACCGGAGCACCCAGAGGAAACCCACGCAGACACGGGGAGAACATACAAACTCCTTACAGACAGCAGCCGGAATTGAACCCGGGTCGCTGGCACTGTAAAGCATTACGCTAACCGCTACACTACTGTGATTTTTTCCCCCAACACTGTACAATTTCCATCTTCGGAGAGTTCCATTTACACAATCTTTTCTCCGCAATAGTTATTAGGTGCTGCAGAAAAAAATGGACTTAAGGACAGGGGCAGAATGGGATGATGGGTATGGGTTAAATCAATACAGTTTTGTCATTCAGTCAGCTGTGCTCCAATGAATTAAGCAAGTTACATACCTTCCAGTATTACAAAAGTTCTGCTTCCGTGTAGCATATCTTGTGTACTGTTTCTGTCCAAAATATAGCAGCATAATTAAACATAGAACATGGAGCAATACAGCACAGGAACAGGCCCTTCTACCCACAGTGTCTGCACTGAACACAATGCCGAATTAAACTAATTCTCTTCTACTTGTACACGATCCATATCCCTCCATTCCCTGCATATTCACGTGTCTAACAGCCTCTTAAACTCCAATGTCCTATCTATTTCCACCACTAACCCTGGCAGCCCGTTCCAGGCACCTATCACTCTCTGTGTAAAAAGCTTGCCCTGCACATCTACTTTAAACTTTCCCTCTTTCACCTTAAATGCATGTCCTCTAGTAATTGAGATTTCTACCCTGGGAAAAAGATTCTGACTATCTACCCTATCTATGCCTCCAATAATCTTATAAATGTCTATCAGGTCTCCCCTCAGCCTCTGACACTACAGAGAAAATAAGTTATCCCAACCTCTCCTTATAGCTCATATCCTCTTATCCAGGCAGCATCCTGGTAAACCACTTCTGCACCCTTTCTAAAGCCTCCACATCCTTCCTGTAATGCGGCAATGAGAACTGCCTACAATATTCCAAGTGCGGCCTAATCAAAGTTTTATATAGCTACAACATTACTTCCTGACTCTTATACTTAATGCCCCAACCAATAAAGGCAAGAAGGCATTCACCTCCTTTACCACCCCATCTACTTGCCTGGCCACTTTCAGGGAGCTAAAGATCCTTCTGTAGATCAATGCTGTTAAGGGTCCTGCCATTAAGTGTCTACCTTCCCCTTAAATTAGATATCCCAAAGTCACACTTTCTCAGATGAAAATCCATCTGTCATGATTCCACCAATATCTGTAACAGATCTATATTCTGTTGTATCCTTTGACAGCCCTCTACACTGTCCACAATTCCACCAATCTTTGTGTAATTTGCAAACTTACTAACTGACTAACCCACCCATCTACATTTTCATTATTTATGTATATATCTCACAAACAACAGAGGCCCCAGCACTTATCCCTATGGAACCACACTGGCCATGGACCTCCAGCAAGAATAACACCCTTCCACCACTACCCTCTGTCTTTTATGGACAGGCCAATTCTGAATCCAAACTACCCTACCAAGTCACTGTGAGTCCCATGCATCTTAACCTTCTGGATCAGTCTACCATGAGGGACCTTGTCAAATGCCTTACTAAAATCCACGTAGACAACATCCATTGCTTTACGCTCATTAATCACCTTCTCAAAAACTCAATAAAGTTTGTAAGACAAAGCCATGCTAACTGTCCCTAATCAGGCCATGTTTTTCCAAATGCGTTTCTCCAATAGCTTTCCGACCATTGATGAGAGGCTCACCAGCCTGTAATTTCCTGGATCCCTATTTCCCTTCTTGAACAAAGGAACAACATTGGCTATTCAGGCACAAGAGAGGCTGCAGATGCTGGAATCTGGAGCAACACACACAAAATGCTGGAGGAGCTCAAAGGGTCAGGCAGCATCTATGGAGGGAAATGAACAGTTGACGTTTCAGGCCGAGACCCTTCAGGACTGGAAAGGAGGGCAGATGCCAGAATAAAAGGGTGGGGGGAAGGGGAGGAGCACGAGCTGGCAGGTGATGGGTGAATCCAGGTGAGGGAGGAAGGTAGGTAGGTGGGGGAGAGGGGGAAGTAGGAATGATGTTAGAAGCTGGGAGGTGATAGGTGGAAGAAACAAAGGGCTGAACAGGATGGAATCTGATAGATGACAATAGACCATGGAATAAAGGGAAGGAGGTGGGGAACCAGAGGGAGGAAGGTGGGGGTGATGGGCGAGTCATGAGGGTGGGGGAGGGGAAAGAGAAGGGGTAAAGGGGCCAGGGGGATAAGGGAAAACAAAAGGGAGGGAGTGGTTACCGGAAATTAGAGAAATCGATATTGATGCCATCAGGTTAGAGACTACCAAGACGGGATATGAGGTGTTGTTCCTCGAATCTGCGTTTAGCCTCAACTTGGCAGTAGAGGAGGTCATGGACTGACATGTCAGTGTGGGGATGGAAAGTGGAATTAAAATGGCTGGCCACCGGGACGTCCTGGCTGTTCCGGCGGATGGAGCGAAGGTGGTCGATGAAGCGATCCCCCAATCTGCATCGGGTCTCACCAATGTAGAGGAGGCTGCACCAGGAGCACCAGATGCAGTAAATGACCCTGATGGATTCACATGTGAAGCGCTGCCTCACCTGGAAGGGCTGTTTAGGGCCCTGAATAGTGGTGAGGGAGGAGGTGTAGGGGCAGGTGTAACACTCAGCACTGTTGCAGGAACAAGTGCCTGGAAGGGGATCGGTGGGGAGGGATGAGCGGACAAGGAGGTTGTGAAGAGAATCCCTGCTACTTGGCTACTCGTCAGTCCTCTGGGACCTTGCCTGTTGCTAGTGAGGATGTAAAAGTCTTCATCATGGTCCTGGGAAGTTATCCACTTTGATGCTCTTCAAAAGACCCAGCACCACCTCCTTCTTGATCTCAAAATATCCCAGCATATTAGCATGCCCCACACTGCTCTCACTCTCCTCCATGTCCTTCACCTTGGTGAATATCAACTCATTTAGTACCTCACCCACATTCTCTGACTCCAAGCATAAATTCACTCCTTTATCTCTGAGTGGTCCTACACTGTCCCTAGTTATCCTCTTGTGTAAAATGCCTTGGGATTCTCTTTAATCCTACTTGCCAAAGACATTTCATGGCTCCTTTTGGCTTTCTTAATCCCCAATTTGAGTTTTTGCTGCTATCTCTATATTCCTCAAGGACCCTGTCTGACTTTAGCTTACTAAACTATACATACACTTCATTTTCCTTTTTGACTAAGTTCATAACCTCTCTCGTCATCCAAGGTTCTATTACCTTGCCATCCTTGTCCTTCCTCCTTACTGGAACATGTGGTCCTGACCTCTGTCTTTAAACAACTCCCACATGTCATATGTGGACTCACCGGATAGCAGCTGCTCCCAATTAATTCCCCCCAGCTACTGTCTAATAATGTCGTAATTTGCCCTCCCCCAATTTAGTACTTTCCCACAAGGTCCAGACTTATCCTTATTCATAACTACCTTAAAACTTAAGGAATTGCGATCACTGTTCCCAAAATGCTCCCCATCTGAAAGGCCAGTCACCTTTGCAGGCTCATTTCCCAAAACAAGGTCCAGTATGGTCCCTTCTCTCATTGGACTATCCATGTACTGTTTCAAGAAACCCTCTTTAATGCACTGAAGAAAGTCTGCCCCATCTAAACCTCTTGCATTAAGGAAATCCCAGTCAATATCAGGGAAGTTAAAGTCACCCACTATGACAACCCTGTTGTTTTTGCGTCTTTCCATAATCTGTCTGCATGTCTCTTCCTTTATCTCCCAGTGACTATTGGGAGGTCTATAGTATAATGCCATCAGTGTGATTGCACCCTTATTTTTGAGCTCTACCCATTTTGCTCAGTGGATGAGCCCTCCCCTATGTCCTCTCTATTAAAGAGTATAATTGTCGCATTTTTTTTACTTAAGGTGAAACTTGTTGCTACTACTAAGCAACAATTCTGTTGAGACTTGGAGGCAATTCAATGAGCATGTATGCTTGTCATGATTCATATTGATCCTTTCTTAGTACTTATAAGATACTTCATTTCTTTGCCTTAGAAATTTTATTCCACTTAGTTTCCTTTAAGTTAGCATATGATCTTGCAGAGTGACCTTGAGCAGCTCTTTTGACTATACTATTTTACCAAGAGTGACAGAAGTTTGGGGGGGGTGATGGGCATGCAATAGCAAGATCACTGGCAGAGTGGCAATATACTGTAGAGGTAATGCTTGCTGTCATCTACAGAGAGTATTGCTGATTTGCACTTCATGAGCATCTGATGGTACTGTGGGATACCACCTCAGTATTTTGTGTAACTATTGTAAGTCATATTGTTGGAACACCCTCAAATACCCCTCTGAACACTGATGCTCAGAGCTTTAATGATAGTCCCCTGTATCTAAGCTAACCTCTAGTGCCACCATCTGGGTTGGTGGCTCTATATCAGCAAGAGGTGATTGGATCTTTTCATCTTCATTCTTATACCACTCAACCTCTGCTGCCCAGGTAGAATTTCTTAGTTATCTGAAAGGAAAAATGCAAGAGAGAGAGCCTCTTGGAAGTTGTAATATATTTTTATCATGATCCACGTATCACTTATCATGATACGTGGATCATGATAAAGATATATTACAACTTGAAAGAGTTCTCCAATCAATCCCAGTTCCCGGCTCCTCCTCCAAAGCCTTGAAAGTTATTTCCCTTTAAGGATCCGAAATTCAGATGGGGATCACCAAGCGAGATCTGTCCCAGGGAGGCCAAACTTTAAGGAGATTCCAGCTATGTAAGGCAGCAAAAATGCCCTTCAGTAAGGATCCCCTCCCCTATTACTCGGCTACTCTGTCCCTATGTGGATGTACATCTACACCATCTATCATCCCTAACTGGCTCTCTGCAACAGTCTAGCAGAGATGGCAATAAAATGTTGCACCAGGCATTTGACCACAGTTTCTTCTTGGATATATTTATCCTTGCGATTATTTCAATGTTTAAAGATGGTGGCTTTGTCATTCATGACACTGCTAGCTGCCTCCTTCCCTGCTTGCCCATTGCAGTATACATTGCATTCTTATCTTCGCCCATTCAAGTCCCTCAGTCCCTTTGATCCGTCTGTAGGAGGGTTTTGGGATGGTCTGTTGAATGGCTGTAAGGATCTCACCTCAATAGCAACTCTCCTGGTGTGTCCTTTCACTGGCTAGCCCAACCAAAGGGCCCAGCTCATTTGGTGTTCCCTCCCATCCAGGCTGGAGTGACTGCCTCCTAACACTGTGCACATTTCTTTATACTTCAATGCTTTTATCAGGGTTTGCTGACACGTGCTCTGTATCTTCTGCATTCGCATTCCTGTTCCCTTTTATCCGTAGATCTGGTTCCATCAGGCATGGTCGTATATGAAGCAGCAGGCTGGTGTTCATAATTTAGTTTCTCTGTAATGACATTGTTAGTGGGTGGACTTGGTCTTTTAGTCTGCCTGTGTGGACGAGAAGAAGGTGAGTCATACTGTTTGACCTCAGTCCAGTGTTTCCACTGGCTGCCTCACCGGGTCTGCGCACAGACACTGATGTTATTTGTCAGTAGCACCAACTGTGGTCCTATCCACCTGGGAGTGAACCCTGTCTTTTCAGGCAACTCTCTCACCATGACTTGGTCACCTAGCTGTGGGAGGATGACCTTCTCTCCTTCTGGCTCTTTCTGATCTGCAATATGTTGCTGCTGTTTTGCTCGGTCCCTCAACATTTCAACCTGGTTACAACGATCCTTTCACATCTCCATATAATTTTACTAAATTGGCTTCAGTAGTTCCTTTCTCAACACTTGCAATTTGTCTGGTTTTCTGTTCTGCTGCTCTTTTTGCCCTGAGCTTTGCCCACTCATTCCCTTTCTGCTCCTTACTTTCTCCTTTCAGGAGTGTCTTTACTTTGATCCCTACTACCTTTGCAGGCAGCCGCTCTGCTTCTAGCAGTTCTTGTCTGTGTTGGCCCCTACCCTTGGGACCTCCTCGCATGATTCACACTCACTGTCCTGTCTCCTGTCCCTGCTTGGGGCTTCTGTCTCTCTATGGGCCATGTTGTCTGCTCTGTGCATTGTACATGTTCGCTGACCATGACTCATCCATATAATCTGTCCCTTCCCTGAGTCTATGATAGCACCTGCTTTACTCAGTCTATCTAACCCCAGGACAGTACCCTCATTGTTTGGGCATACCCAGAAATCTACTGGAAGCTGCATTCCCTCCATCTCAATTACCTGAGGCTCACTTCTCTCTGCTCTCATTGTTTCCCCTCCTGCATTGGTAATATAAATAGTCTCTCCAGTCATGGGCAAGGGTAGGTCAGTTATTGATACTAACATATCATGCTGGCACCATAATAAACCTCTTGTGTACATCCATGGGTGAATCAGTATTGGCAATGGAGGCTGCTGCCAGCCATTTGTCTGACCTGGATGCTGTCTTCACTAATTCTATGAACTGGTTGTCTGTCAGATTGGACAGAGAGGGCGCTGCTGTGGTTTCTGCCTGTTTTGGTGGGTGATTCTCACATCTTCCTCCATTATTAGGACACTGTCTCCAACCATGACCTGAGAGACCACAGCGATAACATATAATCTTAGAACGTAGAACATTACAGCACAGTACAGGCCCTTCGGCCCATGATGTTGTGCCAACATTTTATCCTGCTCTAAGATCTATCTAACCCTTCCCTCCCACATAGCCCACCATTTCTCTATTATTCATGTGGCTATCTAAGAGTCTCTTAAATGTCCTTAATGTATCTGCCCCCACAACCTCTGCCAGCAGTGTGTTCCACGAACCCACCACTCTCTGTGTAAAAAACTTACCCCTGACATCCCCCTTATACCTTCCTCCAATCACCTTAAAATCATGTCCCCTCATGTTAGCCATTGTCACACTGGGAAAAAGTCTCTGACTGTCCACTCAATCTATGCCTCTTATCATCTTGTACACCTCTATCAAGTCACCTCTCATCCTCCTTCTCTCCAAAGAGAAAAGCCCTAGCTCACTCAACCTATCCTCATAAGACATGCGCTCCAATCCAAGCAGCATCCTAGTAAATCTCCTCTGTATCCTCTCTAAAGCTTCCACATCCTTCCTATAATGAGGTGACCAGAACTGAACACAATACTCCAAGTGTGGTCTGACTAGAGTTCTACAGAGCTGCAACATCACCTCGTGGCTCTTGAACTCAATACCCCGACTACTGAAGGCCAACACTCCATACGCCTCCTTAACAACCCTATCAACCTGCACGGCAACCTTGAGGGATCTATGGACGTGAGCGCCAAGATCCCTCTGTTCCTCCACACTGCTAAGAGTCCTGCCATTAACCTGTATTCTGCCTTCAAATTCGGTCTTCAAAAGTGTATCACTTCACACTTTTCCAGGTTGAACCCCATCTGCCACTTCTCAGCCCAGCTCTACATCCTATCAATGACCTGTTGTAACCTACAGCAACCTTCTACACTATCCACAACATCACCAGCATTCGGGTCATCTGGAAACTTACTAACCCACCCTTCCACATCCTCATCCAAGCCATTTATAAAAATCACAAAGAGCAGGGGTCCCAGAACAGATCCCTGCGGAACACCACTGGTCACCGACCTCCAGTCAGAATACGCTCCATCTCCAACCATCATCTGTCTTCTATTGGCGAGTGAATTCTGAATCCACACAGCCAAGTTTCCCTGGATCCCATGCCTCCTGACTTTCTGAATGAGCCTTCCATGAGGAACCTTATCAAACGCCTTACTCAAATCCATGTACACTACATCCACTGCTCTACCTTCATCAATGTGCTTTATCACATCCTCAAAGAATTCAATCAGGTTCGTGAGGCATAACCTGCTCCTCACAAAGCCATGCTGACTGTCCCTAATTAGCCTATGCTTCTCTAAATGCACATAAATCCTGTCTCTAAGAATCTTCTCCAGTAATTTGCCCACCACTGAAGTAAGACTCACTTGTCTGTAATTCCCAGGGTTATCCCTACTTCCTTCCTTGAACAAAGGAACAACATTTGCCACCCTCCAATCTTCTGGCACTACTCCTGTGGCCAGTGAGGATGCAAAGATCATCGCCAAAGTTGCTGCAATCTCTTCCGTCACTTCCCATAATGACTTTGGATATATCCCGTCCGGCCCCAGTGACTTATTTATCCTAATGTTTTTCAAAAGTTCCAGCACATCCGCTTTCCTCACGTAGACATGCCCCAGCATATCAGCCTGTCGTACACCACCCTCACAAACGTCAAGGTCTCTCTGGCCGGTAAATACTGAAGCAAACTATTCACTAAGGACCTCCCCTACCTCTTACGATTCCAGGAAAATGTTTCCTCTTTTATCCCTGATCGGTCCTACCCTCACTCTAGTCATCCTCCTATTCTTCACATATGTGCAGAATGCCTTGGGGTTTTTCTTAATCCTGCTCACCAAGACCTTCTCATGCCCCTTCTAGCTCTCCTAAGTCCATTCTTAAGCTCCCTCCTGACTACCTTGTAACTCTCCAGAGGCTTGTCCGATCCTTGCTTTCTAAACCTCAGGTACGCTTCTTTCTTCCTCTTGATAAGATATTCTACATCTCTTGTCAACCATGGTTCCTTCACTCTACCGTCCTTACCCTGCCTCAATGGGATAAACTTATCCAGAACCCCATGCTAGTACTCCCTAAACAACCTCCACATTTCCGTTGTGCACTTCCCCAAGAATATCTTTTCCCAATTTATGCTCCCAATGTCCTGCCTACTAGCATCATAATTCCCCCTCCCCCAATTAAATACTTTCCCATATCACCTGCTCCTATCCCTCTCCAAGGCTATGGTAAAGGTCAAGGAATTATGGTCACTTATCTCCCAAATGCTCTCCCATCGAGAGATCTGAAACCTGATCAGGCTCATTGCCTAGTACCAGGTCCAGTATGGCCTCTCCTTTAGTCAGCCTGTCCACATATTGTGTCAAGAATCTTTCCTGGACACACTTAACAAACTCTGCCCCATCTATCCACTTTACCCTAAGGAGGTGCCATTCAAAATTAGGGAAGTTGAAATCACCCATGACAACAACCCTGCTATTTTTGCAGCTCTCCAAAATCTGCCTCCCGATCTGCTCCTTAGCGTCTCTGCTGCTATTGGGGGGCCTGTAGAATACTCCCAATAGAGTAATCACTCCCTTCCTGTTTCTGACTTCCACCCACGCTGACTCAGTGGACAATCCCTCCAGGATATCCTCCATTTTTACAGCTGTGATACTGTCCCTGATCAGCAAAGCCACTCCCCCACCTCTCTTGCCTCTGTCCCTATCCCTTCTGAAACATCTAAAACCCGGAATATCCAGCAGCCATTCCTACCCTTGTGACAGCCAAATCTCTGTAATGGCCACAACATCAGAGTTCCATGTACCTACCCACGCTCTAAGTTCCTCACTCTTGTTCCTGATACTTCTCACACTAAAGTAGACACACTTCAGCCCATCCAACTGACTGCAATTTTGCCATTTCAAATGCCTATCCTTCCTCAGTCTTTCTACACACTGCATCTACTTGTACACTAAATTCACCAACCTCTGACCTATCATTTGGTTCAATCATTTCTTCAAGCTTATGCCAGAATTCTGCATTCCCACAAGCAGCTCTAAGTGAGGGGAGCTCAGACAAAATGCTATGCTTCTCCCCGGGGGTGAAGGGTTTATGGATGGTGGTAAACAATGTAAAGGGCTGGCTGGGGGGGGCCATCACGATTCTGGACCTGCCATTGCCTGGCATCAAAAGGTGCCATCCCAAAAGGCAAGGCTGGGTATAACCTCTCTTATTTGTTGGCATGCTCCCACTTGTCAACTTCCTGGGCCAGTACTTCCCAATCTACCACTTCACCTTCCTCTTTGGCCATTCCCATTTCTGCTACACAGTGAGCAACCACTCACTGGCCTTTTCCCATTTATCTCTGAGAGTATCCAGGTCCCTGACTAATTGGTCTTTATATTGTTCTAATTCGTCTCTCTACTTCTTATCCCTGTCTCCCTCTCTTTGCATGTGCTCTCACTGTTCGTTACATGTATCCCACTCTACTTGCATCCTATCTAACTCTTCTCTGTACCTGTCCCTTTCCTTCTCTAATTCTGCCTCTTGCTGTGCCTAACACTTATTCCTCTCTTGAAAGTATTTCCATGCTAATTCCCATACTAAACAAAAGACAAAGGAAGGACAAAAATAAATCAGCACATACTTAAAACCAGAGAGTTTGTACTCTACGATCTCCACCTTCTGTGCCACTGAACTCATGATGCCTTTTGTATTCCCTTCCACTAAAACTGTTACCTCACAATTTCGATCTTATTCTTATCGCACACAAACACACTCACAAGCAAGTGTACTGCTCTATGGTCTCCTGAACGAGTATACATGCACCCCTCTGATGTCCTAAACAGTCAGTAACCACCTTTCACAACTGGTGGCCCTATCTCACCAAACTGTTTCTTACACAAACAAACACACACACACACACTTTAATATCTACCAGTTCAGCTCGCCTCCGTGTTCTTTGATACTTCGTGATCCTGTGGTCACGAACAGATCTAAGGATGGGTGCTACACTTAAAAATACCCACCCCCTTAGAGTGCTGAGGTTGCTGGCCATGTACTGGGTCACAAATGTATCCCAGACAAGCCCACAAATGTGGTGACTGTGATCTTAGACACCGGGGAGACACTGAATCTGGTGATATAAAAGCCTTTCTCCTGGCATTCTCCTGGAGTCCTTCTCGGTAGAGTCTCCCTGAACCCAAAGTACATCACATTTTTATACTCATAAGAGCAAAGGTAACAGCAGGTGATTCAATACAATTTCAATAGCTACAATGGCATCATTTACTTCAATATTTTGAGTCTGACAATGCTTCCTTTGACTTACATATCTACAGTGGGAGACGTCTCTGAATGTTGAAACACCTTTGCAGGACAAAGTATTTCACAAGGATGGTCTAAAAGCTTCTGAGCACAGAGAACCCAGACACCCAAAATTAATGCTGTGAGGGCTGACTCTCAGAGTACACAAATATCCCAACTATTGATAGAGCAAATATGCCTGTGACATGTTGGGTGGCAAAATCAGTCTGGTCTGCAAGTTTCCTTGACCTCGGGTACAAAATGGTGCAAAATTCTTAGCCAGTGTTGCCTGGTTTGATGTAGGCTAATTAACATAACCCCATTGTCTTACATTTGGCTGATGTATATGAGAGCATCTCATGGTCACATCACTTTGCAAACCATATCTCTTGAACAGCCAGCCCCTGCTGTGGGCCAATAGCCTGTGCTTTGCAGACAGTGCTGTTTGTTTGCAAAGCTGTCCTTTTAACTTCAAACTGGTTACTGCTTGCAATTTACATTAAGAACTTAGGCCTGGTTCTTGTTTGAATTAATATCTGCTGTATTTACATGAGTCCATAACTCCTGAATCTCTAACAGCGACAAAGGTGATTGATGAGGGTAGAGCTGTAGATCTTGTCTTCGCGGATTTCAGTAAGGCATTTGACAAGGTCCCACATGATAAGCTCATCCAGAAGATTGAGACGCATGGGATCCATGGTGACTTTTGGATCCGGAATTGGCTTGTGCATAGAAGACAAGAAGGTAGAGGTCAATGGGACTTACTCTGGCTGGAGCTCTGTGACGTGGTGTTCTGCAGGGACCTGTACTGGGACCTCTACTGTTTGTGATATGTGTATATTGCCAAAAGATGCAGCAGGATATAGATCAGTTGCAGATATGGGCAGAGAAATGGCAGATGGAGGTTGGAGTGAGGTGTTGCACTTTAGGAGATCAAATGTAAAGGGACAGTACACGGTTAATGGCAGGACCCATAACAGTGCTGATGTGCAGAGGGATCTTGGGGTCCAAGTCCATAGCTCCCTGAAAATGGCTGCACAAGTTGATAGGGTAGTAAAGAGGGTGTACGGCATGCTTGCCTTCATTAGTTGAGGCATTGAGTTCAAGAGTCATGAAGTTATGTTGCAGCTTTATAAAACTCCGTTTAGGCCGCATCTGGAGAAATGCATTCAATTCTGGTCGCCCCATTATAGGAAGGATGTGGAGGCTTTGAAGAGGGTCCAGAATAGGTTTACCAGGATGCTGCCTGGATTAGGGGGCATGTGCTATGAGGAAAGGTTGGACAAACTTGGATTGTTTTCTCTGGAACAGTGGAGGCTGAGGGGAGACCTGATAGAAGTTTATAAGATTATGAGGGGCATAGATAGAGTAGACAGCTGGTATCTTTCTCCCAGGGTTGAAATGTTTACATAGAGAGTGGTGGGTGCCTGGAATGTGCTGCCAGGGATGGTAGTGGAGGCAAATATGACAGAAGCATTTAAGAGGCTCTTAGGCACCTGAATTTGCAGAGAATGATAGGGTATGGAGTTGTGTAGGCAGAAGGGACTAGTTAGTTAGGCTTTTAATTGCAAGTTTAATTAGTTCGGCACAACATTGCGGGTTGAAGGGCCTGTTCCTGTGTTTTCTATGAACCAAAATTGCATCTGTGAATTCATGTGTAGCTGCTCATTCACTGGACATGTTGACTGACAATGTCCTTGGATCTTATTCCACCAATGCATTGATTCACATTGAGTAAGGGAATCTGAGAAGTCGGGTCAAAGTGAAAAGGTTTTGAAATTGTGCAGCAGTCTAAATGGTATTATAGTTAAATATCACTGCTAGCCCCAGACCAAATCATTGGCTTAGAAGCAGTGGCTGGACTAGTGGCCACATGGACTCTTGTATACCACATACACTGCGTGCTTGGTACATTTTCTGCTCCAGTTGTTCCCAGTCTCAGACTAAAACCCTCTTGGGATGGTGGAGGGCTGTGCCAATCATAACAGTCATTTTATAAGGCTTTAAAAATGTTGAGGTAGTTGCTTAGAATGTAAAAAATAAACATGTACTCAGCACACCAGCTGCTTGGCTGAAGGGCTGCTTGCAGTTCCTGGGATTTCATGAAACAACCTCACCTTAAATAGAATTGCTCGTTAAGCCATCATCTTAGGGTTAGGAGGACAGATATTTTACTGTGAATAAGTGGGGATTTCATTCAAAAAGATCAGAAACTAGTGTTCTACTTTGAGAAGTAGGAGCAAGAGTAAGCTATTCAGTTGCTCAAGCCTGCTCCACCATTTAAGAAGATCACAGTTGACCTCAAACAACATTTTCCTGCTCTATCCCCATATTGCTTATTCCTTGAATATCCATGTCTATTGATCTCTACTTTGAAAGCAATCAATGACTCTTCATCCACATCTCTCCATGGTAGAGATTTTCAAAGATTCACCATCCCATGAGTAAAGAAATGTTTCTTCATTTCACTCCTGAAGAGCCTACCCCTTAATCTCAAACTGTGCCCCCAGAAAACAGTGATTTCAGTGACTCGTGTACAAAGATAACCATGAACATCAACATTCCCCAATCTCTCATCATTTAAAAAATATACAGCATTTCTATTACTTCTACTAAAGTGGATAACCTCACATTTTCAACAATGCCTACCCCACTGTGATAAGACTATTGAATCGTTCCCTTATATGATGAGATGGACTCTGACCTCACGATCTACCTTGTTGTGACCTTGCACCTTATTGCACTGCACTTTCTCTTAGCTGTGACACATTACTCTGTACTGTTATTATTTTACCTGTACTACCTCAATGCACTCTGTACTAACTCAATTTAACTGCATTGTGTAATGAATTGACCTGTACGATCAGTATACAAGTTTTTCACTGTACCCCAGTACAAGTGACAATAATAAACTAATACCAATACCAATCTGCTATTTTATCCTATACTCAGCTTACCTACATCCCCTTGAAGCCTGTTTGCATCCACATCATTACTCATATTCCCACGTCATCAGCAAACTTGTAAATATTATATTTGGTCGCCTCAACCCAATGGTTGATATAAATAGGGTAATGTGTGTGGGTGTTGCGGAGTGAGGTGGAGTAAACAAAATGGAAAGGTGTGGAGCTCAGGGAAGTTTGAACAAATGGTGGAGCTGCCAGCTGAAAGAGGCTCAAAAGATATGTCTGGCCAAGGTGCAAATAGGAGACAAATAAAACTGAAATTACCACAAGAGGAGGGAAAGAAAGTAAAAACTGAATGCTGAAGATGTAAGATGCAAGATTGGAATAGCTGATTATCTGAAATTATTGAAATAAATATCGAGTCCAGAAGGCCTTAATATGTTTTGTGAAAAAATGAAGTATTGTTCCCAAGCTGTGTAAGAGCCCAAAGACAGAGAGATCAAAGTGAAAGTGGGATGGAGAGTTAAATGGAAACTCAGAATCGGCTTACATTCTTAACAGAGGTGCTCAGCAGAGTGGCACTCGGTATGTTTGGCTTTCCCAATATGAAGAAGACCATATTCTGAGCCCTGAATACAGTATGCTGCATTGGAAATAAATTGAAATAAAAATGCTGATATGTTGTTTCTCTTTCCACAGTTGCTGCCTGATCTGCATTTCTGTTTTAATTTCAGATTTTCAGCATCTGAGATTTTGCTTTGCATTGGAACTAAATTGCTTCTTTACCTTTAAGAGTGTTTGCGGCACTGGATGGCAGGAAGGAGGGAGGTAAAAGGACAGGTGTAGTACCTCCTGAAGTTACACAGCAAGGTCCTGTGAGAAGAGGAGTAGTATTAGTGGAGGTGGAAGAGTGAAAAAGAATGTCTTGGAGGGAAATGTCCCTTCAGAATGTTGAAAGGGGAAGGGAGAAGCTGATATCGCAATGGAGGATTCAGAAATTGTAGAGGATGCTCCACTAAATGTTGAGGCTGATGGGAAGGACTGTGGCCTCAAAAGAATACTGTCTGGGGTCTAGTTGGGCGGAAAAAAGGTCAGAGCACGTGCAGGAAATGTAGCAGATATGGTTTTGATCATGAGAAATCCTGCCTCACTAATTCCATAGAAATGAAGGCAATGTGGTGGAAAGGGTGAGCAGCTTCAAGTTCCTGGGTGTTAACATCTCAGAGGATCTATCCTGGGCCCAATACATTGATGCAATCATGAAGAAGGCATGCCAGCGGCTCTACTTCATTAGGAGTTTGAAGAAATGTGGTAGGTCAGCAAAGACTTGCAAATTTCTACAGCTGTACGGTGGAGAGCATCCTGACTGGTTGCATCACCACCTTTTATGGAGGCTCCAATGCACAGGATTGAAACAGGCTGCAGAGGGTTGTAGACTCAGCCAGCTCCATCACGGACACCGAGGATATCTTCAAGAGGTAGTGCCTCAAGAAGGCAGCATCCATCATGAAGGACCGCTTCACGTTACTTCACGTTACAACCATCAGGGAGGAGGTACAGGAACAACATTTCAGGAACAGCTTCTTCCCCTCTGCATCAGATTTCTAAACAGCCCATGAACCTATGAACACTAGCTCATTATTCCTCTTTTGCAACTTTATTTTAGTAACTTATAGTAATTTTTATGTCTTTATGTTTTGCACTGTACTGCTGCCACAAAACAACAAATTTCATGACATATGTCAGTGATAATAAACCTGATTCTGATTCTGATCCTGATGTTGTCAATTTGGACTTTAGCAAGGCCTTTGACAAGGTCTTGCATCGTCCCCAAAAAGTTAGAGCTTATGGGATCCATGGAGTGTTGGCAAAATGGATAGAAAATTGGCTTGGTAATAGGAGGCAGAGGATGGTGTTGGAGGTTGTTTTTCTGATTGGAAGTTTGTGAACAATGATGTAACACAAGGGTTGATGCTGGGACATTTGATGTTTGTGATATATATCAACAGCTAGGATGTGAATGCAGGGGATATGATTAGTAAGTTTGCAGTTGACATGACAATTGGTGGTGTCATAGATAGCGATGACGTAGATAGTGATGTCTAAGGCTACAGCATGATATGCATTAACTGGAAAGTCGGGCAGAGCAATGCAGATAGAAGTTAATCCTGACCAGTGTGAGGGCAGCCCACAAGTGTCGCCACGCTTCCGGTGCCAACATAGCATGCCCACCATTACCTTCCAATAAAAGGTAATAAGCTGTGGTGAGGCTTGTAAGGGATTGTTAGATGTTGGACATACTTCAGGAATCATGTGGAGAGCAGGCATTAATACAAACGAGAACTGGTCTTTAAATAAAATGGTTCAACTGTAAACTACAAGCAGTTTTGAAACTAAAAGGACAGCTTTGTAAGCAAACAGCACACTCTACAGAGCACAGGCCACTGGCTTAGAGTAGGAGGCCTCTCAAGGGATATGGTTTCCAAACAGACATGACCTTGAGATGTATAATTCAATGGAACCATCTGTCAGACTCAAAATATTGCAGTAATTGATGGCCCTGTAGCCATTGAAATTGTATTGAATCACCTGCTTTTACCTTTGTTTGTAAGAGTATATAAACATAATGCATTTTGAGTTTGGAAAGATTCTACTGAGCGTGTCTCCAAGATAATGCCTGCTTGTCATGATGAATAAAGACTGTTTACCATCTATCAGCTTCAGTTTCTGTGTGGCTTAGTCACAGTCACAGCAAGGCTAATGGGCTGATGACAAGGATTTGTTTGTAAGTGCAGTATGTTGTAGGTAGGTTTTTGTGGACATGGTCACAACATGCCCACTGTATAACAGAAGATCTGGGATCAACACTGCTTCAATTGGTCAAACTGTTGACTGTACCATGGATATTGCATGATATCATGATATATAATGCATGAAAGAACATAACTGAAAGGAGAAAATAAAATATAACATAATATTTGTTAGATAACTAGTCCTAAAATTTGACTATTTATTGAAAGCATTGCAGTCCTCTAAGTTCGGAGGTAAATGCTAAAGGCAACATTCCAGGCCATTCACAAAAAATATGCAAAAGCTAAAAAAAAAGTTCTTATAAAGTTAACTGCTCATACTTTAATCTCAATGGTCAAGCATGGTCCATTTTTCTAGGTCAGGACTGAATGCACTTCCTTCATGTTGGCCCTCAAAAAACATTGCCCTTCACGGTGCCTTCTTTATCTGGAAAACACTTAGACCCAGAGACATAAATATGAAACTAAGGGGGCACCTAGGACATGGATCATAATTCACACAATCTTACAGCCCTTCGTACCTTTTAAACAGATTATTGAAATTGTAGTTAATGCTAGCGGGAGGTGCATCCAGCTGCAGCTCCTTACAGACCACGTGAGGGAACTAGAGCTGCAGATGGATGACCGGCTCATACGGGAGAATGAGGAGGTGATAGATAAAAGCTATAGGGAGGTAAGTTGCAGGAGGCAGGTAGCTGGGTGACTGTCAGGAAAGGGAAAAGGAATAGGCAGATAGTGTAAAGTACCCCTGTGGCCATTCCCCTCAATAACAGGTATACCACTTTGGATACTGTTGTGGGAGATGACCTACCAAGGGAAAGCCATAGTAGTCAGGGTGCTGGCACTGAGTCTGGCTCTGTGGCTCAGAAGGGAAGGGGGGAGAAGAGGAGGGCAATAGTGATGGGGGACTCTATAGTTAGGGGAGCAGACCGAAGATTCTGTGAATTTGAAAGAGACTCCAGGATGGTATGTTGCCTCCCAGGTGCCAGGGTCAGGGACGTCTCAGATCGGGTCCATCGCATTCTAAAGGGGGAGGGCGAGCAGCCAGAAGTTGTGGTACACATTGGTACCAATGGCGTAGGTAGGAAAAAGGATGAGGTCCTGAAAAGTGAAAATGGGAACTTGGTAGGATGCTGAAAAGCAGGACCTCAAGGGTAGCAGTCTCTGGATTGCTGCCTGTACCACATGGCGGTGAGGGTAAGAATAGGTTGATTTGGCAGGTGAATGTGTGGCTGAGAAATTGGTGCAGGGGGCAGGGTTTCCCATTTGTGGATCATTGGGATCTCTTCTGGGGAAGGTATGACCTGTACAAAAGGGACGGGTTACACCTGAACTGGAGGGGGGCCAATATCTTTGCGAGCAGGTTTGCGGAGGGTTTAAACTAGTTTGGCAGGGGGATGGGAACCCTAGTGATAGGTCCGAGGATGGGGTAGTTGGTATACAAGTTGATGCAGCTTGTAGAGAGACTGTGATGAAGGATAAGCAGTAGATAGGGCAAAATTGCAGTCAGTTGGATGGGTTGATGTGTGTCTATTTTAATGCAAGAAATATCAGGAACAAGAGTGATGAACTTAGAGCATGGGTCAGTACATGGAACTACAATGTTGTGGCCATTGCAGAGACTTGGCTGTCACAAGGGCAGGCACAGCTGCTGGATGTTCCGGGGTTTAGATGTTGCAAAAGGGACAGGGAAGGAGGTAGAAGAGGTGGGGGAGTGGCATTGCTAATCAGGGACAGTATCACAGCTGCAGAAAGGGAAGACATCCTGGAGGGATTCTCTACTGAGTCAGTGTGGGTGGAGGTCAGAAACAGGAAGGGAGCAATCACTCTATTGCGAGTATATTATAGACCCCCCCAATAGCAACAGAGACACTGAGGAACAGATCAGGAAGCAGATTTTGGAAAGGTGCAAAAATAACAGGGTTGTTGTCATGGGTGATTTCAAGTTCCCTAATACTGATTGGCACCTCCTTAGTGCAAAAGGTTTGGATGGGGCAAAATTTGTTAGGCATGTCCAGGAAGGATTCCTGACATAGTATGTAGACAGGCCGACTCAAAGAGAGGCCATTCTGGATCTGGTACTAGGCAATGAACTTGGTAAGATGTCAGATCTCTCGGTGGTGAGCATTTCAGAGACATTGACCACAACTCCCTGACCTTTACCCTTGCCTTGGAGAGGGATAGGAGCAGACAGTATGCGAAAGTATTTAATTGAGGGAGGGGGAATTATGATGCTATTAGGCAGGTACTTGGGAGTGTAAATTGGGAACACGTACTCGGAAATGCACAATGGAAATGTGGACGTTGTTTAGCGATCACTTGCATGGGGTTCTGGATAGGTTTATCCCATTGAGGCAGGAAAAGGAATGGTAGGGTGAAGGAATCATGGTTAACAAGAGATGTGGAATATCCAGGAAGAGGAAGAAAGAAGCTTACTTAATGTTTCAGAAGCAAGCATCAGACAAGGCTCTAGAGAGTTACAAGGTAGCCAGTAGGGAACTTAAGAATGGAATTAGGAGAGCTAGAAGGAGGCATGAGATGGCCTTGGCGAGTAGGATTAAGGAAAACCCCAAGGCATTCTACTAGTATGTGAAGAACAGGAGGATGACTAGAGTGAAGGTGGGACCGATCAGGGATAAAAGAGGCAACGTGTCTGGAGTCTGAGGAGGTAGGGAAGGTCCTTAATGAATACCTTGCTTCAGCATTCACCTGTGAGAGAGACCAAGAATTGTGAGGACAGCATAAAACAGGCTGATAAGCTAGAACTTGTTGATGTTAAGAAAGAGGATGTGCTGGAACTTTTGAAAAACATTGGGATAGGTAAGTCCCTGGGGCCAGACGGAATAAATCCCAGGATACCACAGGATGCAAGGGAAGAGATTTCTGAGCCCTTGGTGATGATCTTTGCATCCTCACTGGCCACAGGCATAGTACCAGGTGATTGGAGGGTAGCAAATGTTATTCCTTTGTTCAAGAAAGGGAGCAGGGATAACCCTGGGAATTATAGACCAGTAAGTCTTACTTCAGTGGTAGGCAAATTATTGGAAAAGATTCTTAGGGACAGGATTTATGAGCATTTGGGGAAGCATAGCCTGATTAAGGATAGTCAGCATGGCTTTGTGAGGGGCAGGTCATGCCTCACGAGCCTGATTGAATTCTTTGAGGATGTGATAAAACACATTGATAAGGGTAGAGCAGTGGATGTGGTGTATATGGACTTTAGTAAGGTGTTTTGATAAGGTTCCTCATGATTGGCTCATACAGAAGGTCGGGAGGTATGGGATCCAGGGAATCTTGGCTCTGTGGATTCGGAATTGGCTTGCCCATAGAAGGCAGAAGGTGGTTATAGATGGAGGTCGGTGACCAGTGGTATTCCACAGCGATCTATTCTGGGACCCCTGCTCTTTGTGATTTTTATAAATGGCTTGGATGAGGAAGTGGAAGGGTGGGTTAGTAAGTTTGCAGATGACACAAATGTTGGTGGTGTTGTGGATAGAGTAGAAGGTTGTTGAGGGTTACAACGGGATATTGATAGGATGCAAAGCTGGTCTGAGAAGTGGCAGATGGAGTTCAATCTGGAAAAGTGTGAAGTGATTCACTCTGGAACGTTGAATTTGAAGGCAGAATACAAGGTTAATGGCAGGATTCTTAGCAGTGTAGAGGAACAGAGGGATCTTGGGGTCCAAGTCCATAGATCCCTCAAAGTTGCCGTGCAAATTGATAGTGTTGTTAAGAAGGCATATGGTGTGTTGGCCTTCATTAGTCAGGGGACTGAGTTCAAGAGCTGCGAGGTAATGTTGCAGCTCTATAGAACTCTGGTTAGACCACACTTGGAATATTGTTTTCAGTTCTGGTCGTCTCACTATAGAAAGGATGTGGAAGCTTTAGAGAGGGTGCAGAGGAGATTTACCAGGATGCTACCTCGATTGGAGAGCATGTCTTATAAGGATGGGTTGAGTGAGCTAGGCCTTTTCTCTTTGGAGCGAAGGAGGATGAGAGGTGACTTGATGGAGGTGTACAAGATGATAAGAGGCATAGATTGAGTGGACACTCAGAGACTTTTTCCCAGGGTGGAAATGGATAACTTGAGGCGGCATAATTTAAGGTGATTGGAGGAAAGTACAGAGGGGATATCAGAGGTAAGTTTTTTACACAGAGAGTGGTGAGTGCATGGAACGTGCTGCCAGGGGTGCTGGTAGAGGCAGATACATTAGGGACATTTAAGAGACTCTTAGATAGGCACATGGATGATAGAAAAATGGAGGGGTATGTGGGAGGGAAGGGTTAGATTAATCTTAGAGTAGGTTAAAAGGTCGGCATAACATCATGGGCCGAAGGGCCTGTACTGTGCTGTAATGTTCTACGTTCACCTGTTCTCTGTCCAAATTTTAAACAATGACAGACTTGTATCCACCAGTACTGTGCCTATGTTATGGTGACATTACCAACAAGCATTGTACCACTGGCTCTAGAGCTGAACATGAATCAGGCCCCAAATGGATCACCAATCTCTCGTACAAATACCATGTCGATCCCTGGTGTTTGGCTTAGTCGAACTCTTATCTTAAGTCATCAGCCACAGCTGCCACAGCATTCTGCCTGTTTGCTACACAGCATAGACCTTTAGGGTAAACAGGTTTGTGGTGAGACCCAAATACTTCTTCTAAGAAATTGTAAGCGTCTTCGTGATTTGTGGCACTACTCACGGACTCCGTTAGTTTTACTCAAAACTGACATCCTGTCTCTTTGTGGGGACAGTCCTTGTTTCAGACCTACTCACGGCATATCATCTCTTTTCTCGTACATTGATGAGTGCACGTCACGTTACCTTTCTTGACTTTTTCTATCTCCATCTCAGGAATGATTGCCATTTGTCCTTAATGGCATCAGAATTCCCATACCTGAAAGTGGCTGTGACATGATGTTGTGGTGACATTTTATCATGCTCTGAGATCTATCTAACCCTTCCCTCCCACATAGCCCTCCATTTTTCTATTATTCATGTGCATGGCAATTTCAGGGCATATTTGTCTCATTGGAATTAATATTTAGCTTTGGTGATTTTTCCCATACCTGATTATTGTGGAAGCTCCAAAGAAAAGGTACAGACAGCCATTTAGAAATGACCTTACTGAAATTCTATTAAAGTTATTCCCAGAGGTCAGGAAAAAGGTTTGGAAATCCTATTTCTCATTTATTTGCATTTAATTTTAACATCAAATACAAACCACTGAAAATAACATATAAGGTGACAATTTTCCCACAATAATATTCCAAAAATGAAGTGTGGATATAAAAGCACTTTCATCCCTTACTACAGTTACAAAGGGTATCAAGGTAATAAAATTAAATTGTTAATATAACTTGGCTGTCCATGTGCGTTTTGCAATGCAGTAAGACAACTTACTGCATACAATTCTGTGAAGATTTTGCTTGATTACCCCCAGTCAAAACCTTATGCATGCAATGAAAATTAAATCAATGTGAACTATATAGGCTTAAATAATTCATTCACCTTTAAAATGAGGATCATTAAATCATCCATGGTATCCATTTTTTGATGAATCGCCAGTTTCACATTTGACAAATATTAGGCTGAATGATACTATACTTAATCTGATATAAGGAGTATTTCTACTGATCTGGGAAACCTGACAATGAATCAAGGAAACAAGGAACAAGTTGCTAACCCTGAACAAGAAGAGCTCTAGCTATGAAAACAGGGTCATGTACTCCAAGAAGGACGAGAGATTAAATAGCTTCTACCTTATGTTCTTGGGAGCCGGAATATCAAGATCCTTGAGAGAATAGATCTACAGTCTATAGACACAATGCTGAACTCGCTCACAGATATTGCTAGCTGGGGCACTTGGATCATATTCCATGAGATTATTTGCCAAATACTGTGTTTTATAGGCAACTCAAGAACCTTGCCCATAGTACAGAGGAAGGCTAAATCTCCCATATAGCAACAAGGTCAAGCAAAGTATTCAGCATTTCCATTACGATCAGGGAAACTCTGTCCATGACTGTTCAGTATAAATACATATGACTTCTGAAATGAATCATACAAGACTTCGTTCCTGCTGTGAGAGATGGTGTATCCAGGGATATATAATTGCCTGCTGGTTAATGACCAAGTATCTTCTCTATGGATATAGCATTCCCTAATGGAATACAAGTTACATCATCCATCCACTTTCTGTCCTTGTAATTATATTTACACATTCTTAGCCTTCACCCTCTGATAATCAACTACAGCAAAAGAGGGCACAGATGGGAAAATGAGAATGAGGAGCAGGAAAATGTCACAAAAATTTTTAATGTGGTTTTAAAAGATTGTTAATGTAATGCCTGCTTTGGAACTCATTTCAATTAGAAAAGCTTTCTTGCACTCCCATTTGGCATTGAATTGTGTATGTTCATACTCATCATCACCATCTACTTCCATTTTGCTGTTTGTGGAAAAAATCATTGGAACACTCACACACACTCTCAATAGTGTGCACTCAAGCTTCCAACGTAGGCAGCCTGAGTCTGAATGGCCATGCTGTCCTGTGTCCATTCTTACAGTGTTGCAATTCTTGCTGAAGCTCCATTTTGTACCATGACACTATTTCTTCTGTGCTTTTTTATCTTACTGTCAATGTTACTCTCAGCAAAGTGTTTGCTATCGAATTAAACTAATCCTTGTTTGAGTTCATGACTTCCACACCAACTATTATCTCATGCTTGTCAACAAGCGAGATTTGAATACTTTGCCTTTTTTGGTTATTGTTCTTCTGTCCTTGTCGCCAATTTGTAACATGTGTAACAGATGCATTACTTGGGTTCTTTACTTTGTATATGGAGAAACATGAAGAGCCGCTGCGAGAGCATATGCCTCTCTCATCACACTGTGCATTATTCAAAGACATCATACTTTTACACATAAATTACATTTATGTTATTATGTTTTTCACCAACTGAATATCAAATTTCTTTACTTATTCATTTTTCAGAATATGGATGTCATTAGCATTTGTTGCCCATTCCTAACTGCCCCGAGAAGGTAGTGGTAAGCCACTTTCTTGAACTGTTACAGTTCTCAGAAGAACATATTGTACTTCTGAGGAATAATCTGGTATCTTTCACAGACGCCTAAATTATACTGGATGAAACAATCAAGTGTTCACAGTAGTATCTTCCCCAGCATATATTAATGCTTTATTAATACAATTTTGGCAGTTTTAGCAATTTTTGGGAATTCAATTCACATATGTAAGCACGATTTCAATGAAAACTCCACCCAAGTTATAATTATGGAACTGTTGGAAAGCTGATGAAATTTACACTTAATATGAAAGCCATTTTCATGGCTGACGCAAAAAGAAATTTGGATTTAATGTAGTAAGTTAGAAATATTGCTTATATGTAGCAATTTTCACATGCCTTTCAGGTTAGGCCCAAAATTTGCAACCAGGGAATTACTTTGAAGGAAAGTCACTTATGTAATGACACTTCTGCAGAACTGAATCAGAAAAGTGCGTCATTTTATTCATTCATTGATGAAATGTAAATATCACACATGGTAGCCTTTATTATCTTTTCTATTTGTCCCTGAAATCAAGAGTCAAACACACTGGTAAACCTGGAGTGACATGTATGCCAGACCAGGCAAGGCAGTTCTCCTTTCCTGAAGGACAATAGAGAACTAGATGGTGTTTTATTATAACCCTGTAGTTAATGGTTATCTTTTCTGTGAATTTCAGATTTGTTTAATGATTACTGGATTGCCTTGCATGGAGCCAGTATTATCTTGATGGGCCAAAGTGCCTTTTTCCACGCTGTAATATTTTTCTTATTCTGTGATTTTGGGTATGGGCACTTTGTCCAAGGAAGAAGGTATCGCAAATAAACAGAACCAAACAAAGAAAACAATTGGAAAGGGAATCTGAACATACACATCCAGGCATTTCAGCTATATTGTTGTTGCTCCTCCATACAAATAGTTGTACTATTCTTGTGCTCCCACCCCTTTCTCATATCCTATTAGCTTATATAACCTATTCCTAAATGTTGAAGAATTGTGCTTTAATCACTGTGGTCATGTGTTCTGATCTCAAGCAAAAGGAGTTTGTGGAAGCTAAGTCAATGGAATGGGTGGAAACTATTAGATGGCTGTTTGTTTATTATTGATATTATTAGCTTTTGCTTATTATTGATATAATTGGCTCATCGACCTGTGGGATTTCCTCTCTTTGCTCTCTTATCAGGCACCATGAGGTGCCAACAACCACAGGAAGAACTCAGTCACATTAGACATTGCCACACTCAGTGCCTTGGCAGAATGCATGGATAGTAGTGTTAGACAATCACTCAAAAGGCTGGTGGGACTCAGTGGGTCAGGCAGGATCTAAGGAGGGAAATGGACAGTCATTTCCCTCCATTGATGCTGCCTGACCTGCTGCTTTCCTCTGGCTTTTTGTATGTTGTTCCAGATTCCAGCGTTGCAGTCGCTTGTCTCTCCATTAAGGCAACCTCTGTTACATGGCAGCACACAAAATAAACTTTGCATTCCTATAATCATATAGCTTAACATATGGAACACTAACTTATATCAGATTATGGCTATAGCAAGAACATTCTGCATTTCATCTCTCCTGAAATACCTGAACATCCTCTGTCACAAAGCCAAAATGTATTAACTAACTGGTCAGCACAAAGTAGATAACTTTTCATGTATTTTAGTCTATGTTGCAATGTTATTCAGTATAGCAAGACTTGACTGTTAAATGTAAAAAGTCTCTTCATTAAATTTAAACCATTAGGCAGAAATATGGTCGAAAAAAGTAAACAACAGTAGATAACTTATTTTACACTTCGGGTTCTTTGGGATTTTGAAATGTCCATAGTCTTGGGATATTATTGAACCCCAAGCATTTGCTGACAGATTGATATTGGTGGGTCCCATGGTAGATATATACTTACACATCAGTCAGTAACAAGCACAGGTTGCTTGCCACTGGCAGAAGATTCAGGCCATAGAATTGACTTCAGATTGCTTTTTCAGTTGCTCCTTCTATGGAATGCAGAAAAATAAGAAAAAATAAGAAATACTGAACAGTCAATGATTGGCTAAGTAATAGAATACATCCCGATGTATGAATCATACAGAAAAGAAAATTTTGAGAAAAAGTCGAAAGAGAGTAACACTTTCTTTGCATTGTTATTTTTCACTCAAGTGTACTTGTCTACAAAACTGAAAGAAATAGGAATGAGGCAAGCCATTATATTCAATGTCTGTAAGCAATTAAATATTCAATGTTCTGTTGATTAATGATCACTTTTATACAAGATTACAATTTCTACATCCTTTGTATGTCTCTTTATGGACCACCTAAATTTAGTAGAAAAAAATACACAAAGGCTAATATTGAGAAATGTGCAAAATTCAATGTATTGTACAAGAGTGAGTATAGAACAATAGCTGACCCCACATCTAAAATAGTTTAATCAATGGAAGCTTTCAATTATTATCATATATATCTTAGAAGTTAGATTTATAATAGTGAAACCATGAGCATGAATTAGATTTGATGACAAATATGCACCACCATTTTCTCAAATGACACTAATTTAACCATGTGAAATTAAATTTAAAATGCCACACAGTATCAATTTCAAAAGGAACTGCTTAATTGGCTAAAAATACATGTTTCTCAAGTGTGATGATTGTGATAGTGACTTCTTCTAATTCTTTGATGTTGCCAGCTGTTAATGTGTTTATGGCTTTAATAGTTATTAATATTCTGAGTACTTTAATAAATTTGATTACAATTTTGTTCTTTTCTATTAGTGGAAAATCCTTGGTGAAATCTACACTTCTCATAAATCTTGTCAGACCAAAGTGTTGACATTATAAAATTAAAATCTCTTAGTGTTGTGTTCTGGAGGACAATACCTAATCTTAATGAATAATACAGTATGTGTTCATTGGCCATGTGATGTAGATAAGTGTGAAGGGTTGAATGTAACTAAAACTACTTTTGACTGCAAGTTGTAGCATTAGGAGATAATTCATGGCTTTTCTGCTTTCTGCTAAGCTGCCCAATTTGTGATTTCCATTGGATCAATTTATTTTTAATAAAAGCTAAATTTGTTGCAGTTATTGCCCTGAAGTACTTTACAAGCTGCTGAATGGAAGCTAAGTTACAATAAAGGTCTTCACTCTATAGGGCAGTTGTAAAGTAAATGGCTTTCTTGTAAGTATATCGCAGGGTCTTAAATAAAGTACCACTTTTCACAGACACAGCATGGATCAATTAACTATTACTATATTTGTAAGGAAGACTGATCTTTCCAGTATACAAATCCATGTCAATGCACAGATCAATGTAAGAGAGCTACAAAAATGCCAGACAATAACCATTTCAACAAGGTTCTAATCACATGTCCTTAACATTCAATGACATTACCATCACCAAGTCCCCACCATCAGAATCCTGGAGGTCACCATTGACCAGAACACATCTGAATGAGTCACAGAAATACCTTGGCTACGGAGCAGATTAGAGGATATGTATCCTGGGGAAAGCAACTTCACTTCCTGACATCTCAAGGCCTTTTGATCACCTACTAAACACAAGTAAGGAGCATGATGGAATACTCACCACCTGCCTTGATGAGTGCAGCATGAACAACTCTCAAGAAGCTTGACATTATCCAGCATAAAGCATACCATTTGATTGACACCCATCAACAACCTAAATATTCATTCCCTCACCAGCAATGCACATTGACTATCGTATGCACCATCTACAAAATACACCGAATT
Source organism: Pristis pectinata (assembly GCF_009764475.1). Taxonomy (NCBI): domain Eukaryota; kingdom Metazoa; phylum Chordata; class Chondrichthyes; order Rhinopristiformes; family Pristidae; genus Pristis; species Pristis pectinata. The sequence continues at coordinate 36,333,133 of NC_067415.1, read as the reverse complement.
ACTCGCCCAGACTACTTTGACATAACCTCCCAAACCTGTGACCTCTACCACCAGGAAGGACAAGGGCAGCAGGTGCATGGGATCAACTCCATCTGTAGGTTCCCCTCCACATTTCACACAATTCTGTCTTGGAAATATATCACTATTTCTTAATTGCTGGGTCTAATTCTGGAATTCCTGATCCAAAAGCACTGAAGGAGTACATTCACCTAACAGACTGCAGATGTTCAAGAGGGTAGCTTACCTGAAGGGCAATTAGAGATGGGCCATAAATGCTGGCCTTGCCTGTAATATCTGGATGCTGAAAAATGAATAAAAACATGTTAAGCATGTGTTTTTTAACTTAATCTCAACTTCTCATCATCATCTTAGTTATTATACCCCCTTTTCACCAGGTCACCAGGTCAGCTCCTGACCAATGACCAATAGGGCTTTCCAGGTGGTCCATTGACACTCAAGCAGTAGAAACAGGGGCCAAATATACCACCTAGGAAGTACTAACCTATCTCTCTGTACCCAGGCTGACCAGTCAAAAGTCAATATGATGACTTGGTTACAATGACTGAGACATGCAATTATGGTGAATCCATCCTTGGTTCTGGATTTTGCCAAGCCCATCTTACAAGTTTGGCATTATACTGGTCAATGGATAAAGACTATTACTTAGGTAGATGGACACTTTAAGATAAAATGGCCACCTCCTTGGCCTTCACTCTTGGTTTTACTTTAGGTATAATTACTTTAATATACATGCAAGGGTCTTAGTTGCAAAGCACCAGTTATAAAACATGAAAGCAATTTAATGCAGGCAGTTTTACTGAAAAATATAGTATTGAACTATACCATTCATCTAAATTTCATCAACATTTAGTATACTGAACATTTTCTAACAAGATTATTATCTTGTATTACATTTTGTATGTCAACACTTATAATGCAAAATCTGTATGTAAACATTTAAAACAGGAAAACTTGTGTAACCAAGCACTTGTCAAGGCTGTCAGTGAATATATGCTTTTTAAAAAACATTTGTCAGCAGCAATTTGAACTAAGTACCTGAAATGTTATTAACTACAAAATTGAGAATAACAATACTCTATTTACATATTTTATTCTGGAGACATAAATCAGTATGTAATCTGTGCACCAACAGAAACTGAAGAGTAGAAGGACAGTTGCTTTTTTTTCTGGAAGAAGCTGCGGATTGACTCCTCAAAGAATCATTTGAGGTCGATAATTGTACAAATGTGATATCTGCTTTGAATTGCTCAGCCTGAAAGCACTGGTAACCATTAACACCTGTAGTGAGATTCTTCCCTGAATGTGTTTTATCTGTTGACAGTTAAAAAAGGAAAAGGCTTTCTTAATCATCAGCTGAATTCTTCTATTTCTCACAAAAAATATTTTCTGAACCATTTATCAAGCTTAAAAATGTTTTGTATTTAAATCTAGGGAATTGCATAAAAGAGATTTTGAGCAATTCATACTATAATTTTGCTTCTTAAGGTAAAATATGTCATGGGGATGATTTTTCAATTACTAAGTAAACAGAATCATTGAAAAGCAGTCAATGCACCTGAACCTGCTTACAGGGAGCATGTACTATTTCAGCAATGACCAGCCAAAGCTTACTGTGTTCTTAAATTCGTAATCAAACACCCCTCCCACCCTGGACATTCTCTCTTCTCATCCCTCCCATCGAGAAGATACAAAAGCCTAAAAGCATGTACCACCAGGCTCAAGGACAGCTTCTATCCTGCTGTTATAAGACTATTGATTGGACCTCGTGTACGTTAAGATGGACTCTTGACCTCACAATCTATCTCGTCATGGCCTTGCACCTTACTGTCTGACTGCACTGCACTTTCTCTGTAACTTTAAAACTATATTCTGCATTTTGTTATTGCCTTTCCCTCGTACTAGCTCGATGTACAGATGTGATGAAATGATCTGTATGGATGGCATGCAGAGCAAAGTTTTCACTATACCTCAGTACATGTGACAATAATAAACCACTTTACCAATTTACCAAAACAAAAATGGCAGTTTGCTGATTGGGAGACTTGGGAAATCCAATGGATGATCCACAACTTAAAAGCAGCCTCCACCTCTTAAGAGGGAGGTGGAATTATTGAGTAATGAGTACCTGGGTTATGACCAGCAAAGTGGCCACAGCTGGAGTTCCATCTTCTTGAACAGAGCCATGATAGAGATCTTGATGGAAGTGATGACCAGGCAGATGTTTTTCCTGCACATAAGTGCACAGTGTCTCACATGATATAACATGGATAAGGACCAGATGAAATAGTGTTTTTTTTGTGTGGCAGCATTCTAACATGATCAATCCAGCAGCAATATGTGAATAAGTTCAATGGTACAACCGGACCTGCCCCCACTGTGATAAGTTAATGACCCTCATTGTAATACTTTGCAGAACAGTCCTGATTCAACCCAATCCACACAGACTATGGAAACCCATTAGTTCTAATAATTACAGAAAATGCTGGAAATACTTAGCTGATAAGGCAGCTAAGTATCTGTGGGAGAGTGAAACCGAGTCAATGTTTAAGACTGATGAACCAGGAAAAGTTAGCAATTAAAAATGTTTTAAGTTGCAGAAATGAGGGGAGGTGGAAAGGAAATAAAAGAAATGTCTGTGATGAGATGAAGTCCAAGAAAGACTGAATAACAGGAGTGGTTTTGGTGTCAGTTGAGAGAGGGTGGTGAGGGTTTGTTAATCACTGATCTACCTGGAGGAGGTGGAAATGGAAGGAAATGAATTAGTACAGAGGAAGAGAAAAAATGTTGGAACTCTGAAGTACAAAACACTGTAGTTGCTGGAAATCTGCAATAAAAGTGAATGCTGGAAATATCCTGCAGGTCAGGAAGCATCTGTGGAATGAGAAACATTTGATCACCTCTCATTAGAACTGGCCAGTTCTGATACAAAATGGAAAGGGTGGCATCTGACATTGTTGAATTCAATATTTAGTCCTGATGGTTATAGTGTGTCTAGTTGGTGGATATGATGTTTTTCTTTCAGCTTACATTGGCTATGATTGGAACAGTATGGGAGGTTAAAGGAAGAGATGTTATATTGGGAATGGGATGGAGATTTAAATTAACATTAAAAACAGAAAATGCTGGAAATACTCAACTGGTAGAGAAAGAAACAGAAGCAATATTTCAGGTCAATGAACCTTCATCTTTCATGAAGAGTTCTGATGAAGGATCATTGACCTGAAACATTGACTCTGCTTCTCTCCCAACAGATGCTGCCTGACCTGATGAGTATTTCCAGCATTCTCTTTTGTTTCAGATTTCCCACAACTTGTATTTTATTTCTTACAGTTCCAACATTTTTTTTCTCTGCTCTCATCTATTTCTTTCCATGTACATCACCTCAAGACAGATCATATGAAATCAAAACAGGGATGGGCCATTCAGCCTCTCATGCCTGCTGCAGCGTTCAATCAGATCACTCCGAATCTTTTACCTCAGTGCCATTTTGCTGTACCAACCTCATATCCCTTGTTTTGCTTATATATCCAAACATTGAGCAATCTCTGGCTTGCTTATACTCAGCAGCTGAGCCTCCACATCTTCCTTGGGTAGAGAATTCCAAGGATTCACTACCTTTTGGGAGGAGAACTCTCCTTTCATCTCAGTCCTGAGCAGCTGATCCCTTTATTTTGAGGCTATGACCTGTGCTCTAGCTACCCCAGCTTGGGGAATCATTATCACAGCATCTACCTTGTGAAGCTCCATAAGAATTTTATACAGTTCAAGTACGATCACCTTTCATTCTTTCAAACTCAAGAGAGTTAAAGTCCAGTCAGCTTAATCTCTTCACCAAGGATAAACTCACCATTCCAGGAATCAATCTGATGAACCTTTGTTGCATTCTGTCTCACGCAACTATGTCCTTTCTCAGCTATCAAGACCAGAACTGTACACAATATTTCATTTGTGGTCTCACCAGCGCCCAGTATAAATGCAGTAAGACATCTTTACTCCTAGACTCAAATCCTGTTGCAAAAAAGGCCAACATACTAATTGCCTTCCAAATTGCTGGCTGTACTTGCAAGTTAACGTTCAGTGATTAATGTACACACTGAACACCAACACTTTTCAATCTCTAACTATTTTAAAAGATACTCGACCTTTCTTGCTATGGGTGACCTCACATTTTTCCACATTATATTCCACCTGCCACCACACATTCACTTAATCGTTCCATTCACTCTTGATGTCTCTCTGCATCCTCTTCAATCCACACTGGCCAGCTAACTTCAGAAAACTTGGACATGTTGCACTTGGCCCTCTGAGCCAAATATTGATTGTGAACAGTTCAGGTCTCAGCACCAATGCCTGTGGCAGCCTATGGTAGTCAGGGGCACACAAACTGAAAATGACACAGTTATTCCCACTCTCTCTTTTCCATCCATTAACCTATCCTCATTCTCTGCCAGAATATTAGCCCCAATCCCATGTGCTCTAACTTTGTTTAATACCTCTTATGTGACATCTTCTCAAAGGTCTTCTAGCATCAGCAGATTGTTTTTTGTTGCAAATTTAATAATTAATTTTATTACTTCAGCTTGGAAGTATATATGATGTTATGAGCAAATAAAACTTAAAATAAGTGTTGAAACAATGGTTGGCAAAAATAGCAATATAGACATTGCCAACAGTCACTACCAGGTTGAGAATGCATTGTTGCATAATACATAATTCACCATTTTAGGTTTTATTACAATCTTTTAGGGCATATATAAGTAAAATAAAGTACACAGTGTCATATACTTCAAATTATCTGTTATTCAGTTTTTAATTCATTACTTCCAACTTGTTGTCTTATTTATGCTACATTTCAAATTACAGGATAATTCAATTCCTTTGCTACTAAAATTATCAGGAGTAGATGATGTATTGGAAATGGCTGATATATATATATATATATATATATGTGTGTGTGTGTGTGTGTGTGTGTGTGTGTGTGTGTGTGTGTGTGTGTGTGTGTGTGTGTGTGTGTGTGTGTGTGTGTGTGTGTAAAATGGGACTATAGCAAAAAGCTTGAAATCTATCAATGAATTGTCAAGAAGACAATTCTCAGAAAGATTGGCTCATAAAGAAAGACGATTGGCTCATAAAGACCTAAACACTTCAAGAAAAAAAGTGAATGTGTAACATCACATTCCTATTCCTAAATCTGTCACTACATCACTTATTTGAAGGATACCTATAAAACAGGGGAAGGCTATTTTATAGGTATCTAGGTATTTCAGAGAATCTCATAAAATTTAACTGGCTTCGACTATGCTGTTTCAAGGTGGGAAACCTTTGTAAGCTTACTGTTAAGTACAAAAGTTACATTGTTCGCCATGTTCCAACAGGAATACCATATCTACACAAAACAGAGAAACTTAGTGGGATAACATTACAGAAATGTATGTGTTTTCATTTACTCATAACTTCCAACCTGTTCTTTTAATGGATACTCATCAGTGGAATCCATGTCCACAATCTCTGCCATTCAATACTACACCATATATTTTACAGGTGAAGCTCCCACCTAGTACTAATGGAAAAGTGAGAATAATGAGGACTAAGTATGTTCTAGCCTCAGATTTGTGACTTCACAGGTTAGCCTGGATATTCTGGAGGATCACAACATACAGCTGCATAGTAATATCTCCAACCTGGCTGTTGTTGTGAAGCATGGATTGTCTTCTCAATAGATTGTCATAACCTAGTGGCAATGTAATTTGCCACTCCAGGTTCCATACTGTAGTCCACTACCTTAGAAAGAAGAGTTCTGCACTGGGAACCAACTCCAGCTGTTTTGGCAAGAGTGTAGACAACCATGAAGAAGAGATTTTAAAAATTTGGAACTAGTTCTGGTTCAGCATGCGTTGTAAAGAATGATGTGCTGGTTGATTCTTCAGGCACTGACATCCCACAGCCCTGCAGATCTAGGAGCACAACAGAGATCAGAAAGTGATGAGTTTGGAGATAGCTTCACCAGTGAAGCACAGTCAGTAGCTTTGCAAGTCATCATCTTGCTCAATAAAGGGTGACATGGTGGATCAGTGGTTAGGGGCCTGGGTTTGACCCTAACATTGGTGCTGACTGTGTGCAGCTTAACCACTGCATAGATTTCCACTGGGTGCTCTGGTTTCCTCCCACATCCCAAAGATGTGCTGGTAGATCACTTAGCTACTGTAAATTACCCTTTAGTGTACAATAATGACAGAAATAATGAAAAGGGACATAATGGGTGTGTGAGATAATTAATTGTAGGGCTAAAGGGAGAACTGGACTGATGAGAGCTGGCATGGACCAAATGGGCTAAAGGGCCCCGTATCTGAATAAGTCAGCAAGATACCTGCTGGAAGTTGCAAAGGTCTTCAGATGAACCAATTTTATATAAATTAATTTTATAATATCCAGAAAAAAACTTTTTAAACTAATTGCTCTGCATTCACACAGTGAATTTGTAATATCAGCAGTGTGACAGAGCAATGCAGTTATATAGATCGGACCCAGGAGTCACCATTCCTCATATTGCTCTGCTGGTCTCTGTGCATGAATTTACTGAATACAAGTGGGAACACAAGAATGCAAGGAGCGGGAGTAGGCCACCAGATCCCTCTAGCCTGCCCCGCCATCAATACGATCATTTGCCGGCCTACTCTTCTGTGCCATTTCCCTGTAACCCTTTGTTCATTGATCTTTAAAATATTTATCTATCTCCACCTTAAGTCATGATCTGGCCTCCACCCCCTTCTGGGGCAGAGAATTCCAGAGATTCACTACTCTCTGACAGAAGAAATTTCTACGCACCTCAGTTTTAAATGACCGGCTCCTTATTTTGTAGTTACCTCCTCTTGTTTGTGACTCTCCCAATAGTGAAAGCATCTCAAGATCTAGCCTGTCAACCCTCCTTTGGATCTTATACATTTGAATAAGGCCACCCCTCATTCTTCTAAACTCCAAGGAATACAGACTCAAATTCTAGTCTCTCCTGATAGGACAACCCTCTTATCCCAGGAAATAGCCTAGTGAATCTCCTTTAGACAGCCTTGAATGCTATAATATCTTTTTTTAGCTAAAGGAACTGTGCACAGTATTCCAGTTGTAGCCTTACCAACATCCTGTACAACTGTAATAAAACCTCCCTATTTTAAACTCCAGCCCCTTCTTTACTTGTTGGAACTACCTGAAAACATATTGTGATTCATGCATTCGAGCACCTAGATCCTTCTGAATATCACTTATTTTCATTCTCTCCCCATTTAGATAATAATAAGTCTTTTGATTCCTCTTACTTGTGCATGACCACACACCTCCCCACACTAACCTCCATTTGCCAGGGTTTTTCCCAATCACTCAATTTATCTATGTCCTGTTGCAGAATCACAATGTCCTCATCACAATATGCCCATTCACCTATTTTCATATCATCAGCAAACTTGGAAACTTTACATTTTGTTCCCTCCTCCAGGTCATTAATGTCGGTAGAAAACATTTGAGGGCCAAGAACTGATTCAATAGGTTCCCCTCTATTAACTCTCCTTGGCACATCCTTTTTGAGCAAGTTGGTCAAACATGAGTTACCTTTCATAAAACCATGTTAAAAAGGTTTGAATGTATTTACCTTTCCTAAATGATTAGTTATTTCCTCTTTGTTTATTGACTTTAGCATCTTGCCATCAATAGATGTTAAACTAACTGGCCTATAGTTTCCCACGTTCTGCATTCTTCCATGTTTAGGAGGAAGGCAGAGTTCTGAAAATTTTCAACCAATGGGTCCACCATCTTATATATCCATAGAAACTCTTATTGTTTACTTTGTAAGTTTTCTCTCAAGATCAAATTTCTCTCTGCTTATGAACTATTTAGTCTTTCACTGCTGGATCCTAAAGCCCTCTTGTTCTCTGGCCTAACACCAGCCCTTGCCATTTTGTATTCCTGACTTTTCCTTGTCATTGACTTCCTTTGTTAACCACAGATTGTGCTTCTTTCTTATGGAATCCTTTATTCTTATTTGGGTAAATTCCTGTAGAGTGTTATGGACCAGCTATTTGAATATCTGCCACTGTTCTTCTACTGACCTATCTCCTAGCTTATTTTCCCAGTCCTTCAATTGTCCCTTCATCCCACTATAATTGACCTTATTTAATTTGAAAACTGGTTTTGGTCCTGTAGTGTTCACCCCCAAAATGCATTTGGAATTTTATCAAATTGTGGTCACTAAAATAAGACAGAAAATGCTGGAAATACTCAAGAATAGTCTGTGAGAAAAGAAACAAAATCTTAACATTTCAGGTCAAAGACCCTTCATCCATTCTCATAAAGGGTCTTCAACATGAAATGTTAGCTCTGTTTCTCTTCCCACAGATGTGGCCTGGCTTGCTGAGTATTTCGAGCAATTTTTGTTTTTATTTTAGATCTCCAGCACCTACAAGTTTTTTTTTGATTTTCACATACATATAGAAGTCACCATCTCCTAAGGGATCTTGAATCACAAGACCTCTTCTTAATACTGCCCCATGACCAAACCTAAAATAGGAGAGAATGCTCTCAATGGCTGTGCATTATGTAGCCACCAGAGCAGAATCACCATACAAATGAGTGGTTGCTTCGACGATAGTTCTCACATTTGTTTCTTTCTAAATTGTTGCCTTTTCAGTGTTGGTACGGAGTATCAAGGTCATGGATGTGGTAACCACCGCACTTCCCGTTAGCATTCATTTGCTTAAGTCTTTGAAACTTTTTTTGTCATTGGTGTGACACTGGATCACGTCAGCTTGAAACTTGAGTCATATAGCAACAAGTAATTTATATATTAGGCTTAAGCAATTACTCGGTTTCTTCTCCAAGTCTCACAGCACAGTGGTATATAGAGATTGATTCATAACCCACAGGGATCCGCTCACCAAACATTTCTGTCTCTTAAGACTCAATCGACTCTGTGAAAGTTCGCTGTTAACTCGCAGCATATCTGTATCGAAGAGACGAGGTGAGCACTAACTGGAGCTCTGGATCCAGTTCTGGAACTGCTTTGCCCTAGGCAGATTCAGGTGTGCTGACCGGACACTTGCTCACCTTGGTAGTAGTGTGTCTTGGCTTCATCATGGTCTTGGGCATTCTCAACAACTTATTGGTACTGGTGCTGTTCTGCAAGTTCAACGCTCCGAGGAACCCGTTCAACATGTTGTTGATGAGCATCAGTGCAAGCGACTTGCTAGTGTGTGTTTTGGGACGCCGTTCAGTTTTGCTGCCAGTGTACAGGGTCGGTGGCTCGCTGGTTATCAAGGCTGTGGATGGTATGGGTTTGCAAACGTCTTATTTGGTAAGTCCTTGATAAATCGAAATCGGCACTTTGATTTAGTGATGCGATGTATCTTTCTTTTTGCAAACAGATATACTTATCCAACAGTGTTTTCTGCTGTTTGTGCGTCGATGAATTATGATTAGCTGGACCTGAACTTAAGGGCTACTGGAAAATATTCTCTGCTACATTAGGCAATTACTTCCAAAATTCCTTGAGTTGGTTTATTAATCTTCATTTTAAAGAATTTATTACACTACTCATTTTTGACTGTGTTACAGAAAATGTGAAGTAATAACACAAGCATCCATCTAAAAGGAACTGGATTACATAATTTATCAGAATATTTCCAAATTATTTTAACTGCACTCGAAGGTATATTGATTATAACTCATCAGTGATAGTGTCAATAATAGTTATTATTCCTTGCAGTCTATAATCTCTGCAAACAAATTATTTGGATTTAGATTAAAACCAATGAGAAGCAACTTTACTCTGCAAATTAATTTGATTGAAAATGTATTGCCTGATAGTGTAAGGAAAGCAAGATTCAATGGTTCCTTTCAAAAGAGAATTCAATAAATACACAAGAATGAAAAAAAACTTGCCAGGTTGCAAAACAAAGCAGAGTAATGGAACTAAGTTGGGTGGCTAATTCAAAGAGCTGGAACAGAAAGGATGGGCTAAGTGACCTTCTTTAATTAATATTTATCTATTAAGTAAAGTAAGATATGCTTTCTGCTAATCTTTTAAACTGCAATACCAGTTCAAATTTTGCTGAAATGGAACCACTCCTGCAATGAATTGCGCACGCGCATAAGGTATAGCAAAAAGCTATTACAATAGAAAATCAAAATGCCATGGCATAGAAGCTATGGGCTGAGTGCTGGAAAATGGGACCAGTTGGAAAGGTATTTGATGGCTAGCATGGACACAATGGGCCATGGGACCTGTTTCCTTGCAGCATAACGCTGTGACTCTACACTCACTAAAAACTATGGGATTTTCCTGCAGCAACCTCGCATCTTGCCTGTTACTCTTCTCTGCTAGAGTTTTAGGAACAACAAGTTGTTCAAAATTGTTGATTAAGATAAAACTATTATGATCTAGAATTGTTTTGGGCCCATTTAACAGCAGATATATTATCATATCTTCAGCTCTGTTATGATGTCTTCTGTTCAGCAAAATGTGAATCTGATTTATCTTTTAATCAAATGAAATATTGATCACAGATCAGATCAATAGGTATTATTACACAAAAAATCAAGTGAATAGCACTTGGAAGTTTGTTATAAAAACTCTTGTCTACTTTATGCACAGAAAAAAATAACTAAATTGTCTAAGTGTTCAGAGCTGTCAAAATATTCAAAATATTTGGCTTCTATTCTGAAAATAAATGAAACAAGACATGAGATTTTTTTCAAATGGTCTGACAAGAGATACAGGACTGACATAATGCAAATATCAGCATTGCAGGAAACCTGCAAATTTCTGCAGCAGGATTGAAAATGGCTTTGAGCCACTATATTAACACATAATTTCCAATTTCCCCACCAATTATGCTGAATGGGCTTGTTGACAAGGTGTGCAAGTCAATTCAAATTTCATTATTGTTTGAGACATTGCAAGCAGGACATTGATTGAATTCTGGGGTTAGCTGCTTAGCAAATGGGGCTGTGTGAATGTATCATGGCTGCGACTAAATTAGTTCTTCTTGAAATCATGTTGTAAGAGTGCACAAAAACCCACAGAGTTTTGGGGAATGCTGACCTCCTTCTCCAAAATTCTGCTGCCTTTGTCATAAATTGCAACAAGTCATCCCATTGCCCCTTTGCTTGATAACCTACATTGCATTTCAGTTAAACATTACTTGTGTTTTAAAACTCTCATATGTGTTTCCAAATTCCTTCAAGGTCCCACTCCTCAATATTTCTATATTTTCCTTCAGCTCTGAGAACATCTGAGAAATCTGTATTGCTCCACATTCCGGATTCCTGTGCATCTTCAAACTTAGTCACTCTACCAATGGGATTTGAGCTTTTACCTGCAAGGTTTAAATTGTGAAAGTTCTTCCCAATCCTTTTTTTTCTCCTTTAAATTGTACCTTTAAATCTGTCTTTTCTGTTACAAGCTTTTGGTATCTACCTAATACCTCTTTTTATTAGCTTCATGTGTGTCAAAGAGTCATACAGCACTGAAACAGGCCTGTTGGCCCAAATGGTCCATACCGACGAAGATTTCCATCTAAGCCAGTTCCATTTGCCCGCATTTGGCCCAAATCCCTCTAAACCTTTCCTATCCATATACCTGTCTAAGTACCTTTTAAATGTTGTTATTGTACCTGCCTCAACCACTTCCTCTGGCAGTTCATTCCAGATACTGACCACTTTCTGGGTGAAAAAGTTGCCCCTCAGTTTCCTATTAAATTTCTCCCCTCTCACCTTAAATCTATGCCCTCTAGCTCTTGATTCCCCAACCCTGGGAAAAAGACTGTGCACATTCACCCTACCTATGCTCCTCATAATTTTATACACCTCTATAAGATCACTCCTCTTTCTCCAATGCTCCAATGAAAAAAGTCCTAACTTGCTCAACCTCTCTCCATAACTCAGTCCCTCGAGACCTGGCAACACCCTCATAAATCTCCCCTGTACTCTTTCCAGCTTTATGGCATCTTTTCCATAGCAGGGTGACCAAAACTGAACATAATATTCCAAATACGGCCTCACCAACGTTTTGTACAACTGCAACATAACATCACAGCTTCTATACTCAATGCCCTGACTGAAGAAGGCCAGTGTGCCAAAAGCCTTCTTCACCATCCTGCCTACCTGCGATGCCACTTTCAGGGAACTGTGTACTTGTGTGTGTGTTTTGTTTTAATCTGGTTATGCTCCTATTAAGCTCTTGGGATATAATTCCTGCATTAGTGTAATGTAAATAGAAATTATTGTTGTCAGAAGATTATGGAGATAGCACTTTGTCCCTCTAAGGGATTCTCAGAAAACTCCTGGCCAATGGAAAGAGGGCACAGAAGCAGTCTTCCTCATTTTTCCTTTCTGAGCACTAAATATGCTCAACCTCATATGACTCCTAGCCCATTATCTCCTCTAATTCTCATTGATACCTTCCCTCTCAAGAAAAAATATTCTTCCTTCTATATATTTAACTATTCTTCATCTAATCTGTGAAAACTTTTAAATTTCCTTGTACTTCACAAGCGTTAAAAATCTTGTATATAATTTTCAATAATTAGATACTTGCCCTGTTACATTTTCACAATTGCATTTTTCTATTCATATTTTGTTGACAGAACTCCTTTTCTATAACACATTGTATCCTCTTGTCACCCCCATCAGTACTTTCATTATATGTAATTAATGGCAATGGTTCATTTTCTTCTTTAAGGTATAGTCTCTCTCACATCACTATGCTCCCTTTCCTATGACTGGAGCTGGAAAGTGACTAAGTACATCCATTGTGCCTCCAATTATTGGAAGGCATGGTTGGCAATTGCTTTCACCTTTTTCTGGACAGTGCCCCCTCTCTTTGGCTGGAGCGCTTATGGACCAGAAATAAGCTGTTTAATTCACTGGCAAGCCTGCACTAGGAATGGACAATATCATTTGCCTCTTCATCTTCTGCCTGCTCCTACCTATCCTTAGCATGGTTTACCGCTATGGATGGATACTTCATGAATGGAGACAGGTGAGTGAACAATATTCCTGACTGTTCCCGTGCTGCACTGAGTAATAAATCTGGTGGTTTGTCCAATCAAATTTTCAGGGTAACTTGTGTGGAAAGAAAGGAAGAATAAAAGGTTTTCAAAATAAAATGATCAGAGTGCATTTGCTTTCTTGAGTGGTACTTATACCCTCTACATTTATATCCAAATTGTATTGACAAACAGTAAAGATCCCAACACTGATCCCTGAGCTACTTCCAATCACAAAAACAATCCTCCACCATCACCCTCTGCTTCCTATTACCAAGCTAATTTTGGATCCAATTTTCCCCACTTGCCTCTGATCCCATGTGGATCTTGTTGGAATTGTGGGCTGTCATGTTTTGGAATTCTGATGGATTCTGATGGATCCCAGGATCTTAAATTTCAAAAAAAAGGCTAGTGATTTGATTTTTTTTATTATTCCTGGATTTGAGGAAGGTTCCATAAAATGGGAAATAACAAATGCAATACCTTTATTCAAGCAGAGGGGGAGGCATAGAGCAGGGAATTACTGGCCACTTAGGATTAGTCAAAGGGAAAAATGTTAGAGACTATTATTAAAGACCTTATGGCAGGACATTTAGAAAAAAAGTCAAAGCAATCAGGCAAAGCTTTTGTGAAAGGGCAATCCTATTTGACAAATTCATTGGTGTTCTGTAAGAAAGTAACAGTAAAAAATCAGAGCTCAATGCAAAAATTACTAGGCTTTTTAAAAAAAATGCTTTTACTATTATGCATAGGAAAATCGTGTCTGAATATCCAGTGTACGGGGCAATTGCAATGATATATGGGCTGAATTGTGCTGGCATGGAAACTCAACTGGAAAATTCTGGAACAGACTGGGCCTAACACTACACGTTATGCTGAATTACTGAATTCCTTTTCATTGAATTCAACAGAACAGAGTCTTGGAAGCAGATTAGACTAGGCATAGAATATTAGATCACACATTTTGTATCACAGATCCAAAGATGAATTTCCTCACAGCACATTGAAGATGGTATCACAATGCATAATGCTAGCATCTTTAAGAGCCACAACAATTTGGGTTTCTAAATTTGGCATCAGTAACTGTCCACAAATATTCTTATCTTTTCATTGATCAATCACCGGAAAAACAAAAGATATTGAAGACTTTAAAATGTCTGATGGCTGCCTAATCTCTCATCATGATTTGCAAGGTATGCCATGGTGGAGCAGGGTGTTGTTGAGTAATTTCACACTCTTCTTTGTGGTTGAATTATACTGTATACAAGGCCCTAATAATGCACTGGCCAGGTAGGTCATAATTCAGAATTTCAGCAGATTGCAGCCAGCAATTTGCAAACATTGCTGCTAATTGGTAGAAATGACAATATAGAAAACTTGCAAAAGACAGATCAGATGGCAAGAAGCTGGCAACTCCAAAATGACCCTGAATATAAGTGTCTGACACACACAGGAAGTATTATATTCACAGTGCAGTGAGACAGAGGTTTATAATTTGAGCTGAGGGAATAAAAAAAGTAACTCAAATACTTGAAGGGTGATGGCATACAGAAGACAGCTGTAATCTTCAGCAGGAAACGTGAAATATTTTTTATTTTTTAAAAAATCGATTTTAAATGCAAACATTATGGAAAACAATGACAACTTGATTTTTCAACAGGTCAATCAGAACTTGTTTTCTCAAAATCTCCCTTAAAGGTCCATAAGGCTACAACCTGGAAATTGTCTGCAAACAGATAAAGAAGACCATCAAATCTCTTTAATCTTGTTGATACGAGCCCTTCAAAGTGTCAGTTGCCATATTTTTTTGGAGTATCAATTTTCCTGTGCCCTCCCACCTCATCCCTTCAGTGAATATCAACACTTTTCTCCACCAACCATCACTCTTCAGCTCCTCAGTAATTATCAAAATTCATCTTTCTCCTTTCTCAACTCTAGCTTTTTCCTTCAAGAGCATCAAGTTGGGGGTGTGATGGCAGTGGATTGGTACAGGAGGGCCATTCCCACTCTCATCCCCACCCCCCTTCACAATTATCATCCCAAAAAATGTACACCTTGAGATTATGGACTTGGGTTCACATATTTGCCACATCATTAAGGATATCCATATGCCCTGTTAAAATCTTTAAATTGCTGCACATACCTCTACTTTCAGTACGTTAACATCCTTCCTTAAACAAGGAGAGCAATACTTTATACAGTACTTCAGATGTGATCTCACCATGGCCTGTGTAACTGAAGCTACTTTTGTATTCCCCCTAATCTTAAACAGTAATGTTCTGATAGCTTTTACTAATTACTTGCTTTGCCTGCTCTTGAGTCTTGGTTTGGTTTAGCTTAGCCTCATCATTTATCCCCCATTGATTCATTGAATGAATGTAATGTCAGCCATTTACTCTTTCTTTTTTTTAAAACGAGCTGGTCATTTTTGTTTTCCTTTCTAAATGGATGCCACTTTTTCTCTAGGAACACAATTTCCACTCTTTGATTTATACCATAACCCAGACATGATACAATATTTAAGTTACACAAATTGTATTTTGCTGACACAAATGTCATGTCAGTTGCAAGTGATGTAATTGTGCCAGATACTTACAGTCAGGGCTGTAAATCTTTTTGACTCCTGTCTCTGTAAAGCCAAGCTGACTTCATAAATCACTGAGAATATTCTGTTGCATTTGTGTAGATTGATGCCAGTATGAAAAAGTCATGTTTTATTTGTAAGCATGGTGTAATTGAGGATTTGGATTGTATACAAAATGAACTTCTGAATTCTCATTTGAGCAGGTTGGCAAAATAAAAAAGATGCAGCTCGTCAGAACAAATACCATGTCCTTTTCATGGTGATTACTATAGTGGTTTGTTTGTTGCTTTGTTGGTTGCCTTATGGAATTGTGGCACGTCTTGCAATCTTTGGTAAACCAGACTTGATAACACCTGAAGACAGTATAGTGCCAGCCATCCTGGCAAAATGGAGCACTGTATATAATCCAATTATCTATATCCTAATGAATAAAAAGAAATAATATAATAAATAATATAGTAGAACATAAGTAAGCTGTCTATATATTTGCAGAATTTATCAGTGTTGCACCTTTAAAGGAATCTGTGCTTAAAAATACTGAGCTGAAAATTAACTTTTTTTGAAAAAAATTTGGGCTTTGATAGTTAATAAAAAAGGTGTTCAAATTACATTGATATTTATACCACTAAGAATGAGAGTTGCAAAATGTTATCAAAATGAGCAATGCGTGTCAATACAAGGTAATTATTGTATTTATTATGATGGTGGTTTTTAATATCCATTGATCTGAAAACTCTTATTCACAGATAGATCATAATGGTTTGGTTGATTTGAGTCTGCTGCCAGGTGCTTTTTCAATGGTGATATGGGAAATGATCTCAGCTCAAACTTTTGAAGGACTGTATTATTCACTGAAATGAGAATCTACTTTCTTGGTGACAGCAACATTACAGGCAGAAGGCAATAATGCAACACCCACAATGTATTTTACTCGAGGAGAGAGGTTCCTTGTTTGCCATGGAAGGACACAATTTCCACATGAGATCCATCCATATTGCAGATGATGGGTGAAATGAAGTCAGAGAACAGTCAATGATGGGGGAAGTTTCTCTTTGAAAATCACCTGAAAGTAGGACTTCTCCAATGTAAATAACCCAACTATGCACACCTCAAAAATGCCATTTGTATACCGTGGCTAAAGTCATGTGCAAATCACTTAATCAAACTTAAGACAGCATAGTGACATCGCAGTTAATGCTGCTGCCATAGAGGTCTGGTGGCTTAGGCTTTGATCCTGTTTGTGCAGAGTTGGCATATACTCTCCATAACAGTATGGGCCTCCTCCAGGTGCTCTGGTTTCCTGCCACACCTCAAAGATATGCTGGTAGGTTAATTGGCTACTATAAATGAACCCTTTGGGTAATATGTGGCAAAAGGAATAAATGGGAAATTTGATTGGCATGTGAAGGAGGATAACTTGCAGTTCTAGACAGAAATACAGAGGGGAGATGGGATTACTCTGGGAGCTAGCGTGGACCCGATGGACTAAATAGCCTCCTGTCTCATAGTAAGTAAGTTACATCGTTATACTTGAAAACAAAAAAAAACTAAAAGCATAACTCGTGTCCGTAAGCGTCTGTGGAGAGAATAGACAAACGTTTTGGAATCAGACTTTTATTTTCCAAAAATTAAAAATAAGATATTAATGCAATCCAAATAAGGGAGAGAAAATACATATAGTAAAATGAGCAAACCCACTGAGGAATTCAGAGACAAGACAATGAGGCTTATTATAAAGGCAAAGAGGGCTGATTTTCTTGATAAATGGACACTGAGAATGTAGAGGATGGAGAAATTATGTCATTTTCCAATGCCCTTAATGGGAGGCTGAGGCATCGAGATGTGTAGACCAGATTTTATCTGAATGTTCACAGTCAGTTCATCAACTCTCAGAATCACAAAGTTTACCACAGAAAGAAGGTCATTTGATACATCAAATCTGTGCTGGTTCCATTGAAAAGCTTCATGACTCAACAATGAATTCATTAGTTTAAGATAATCACCTTTCTCAATCTTGTATCTCACTTCCAGCATTTTTTTTTCTCCCAGTAGATTTCATGTTTCATTCACCCTTTTAAAATCTGCACCTCATCCAGAGATGCCTTTTCCATCCTCTTCCAGCAGGCACAACCCATCTTCTGATGCAGGGTCTCGACCTGAAACATCGACCATCCCTCTGCCTCCACAGATGCTGCTTGACCTGCTAAATTCCTCCAGCAATCTGTTTCTTGCACCACCCCTCTCTCTTGGTCTCCACCCTAAAACAAGCATCCCTGTTTGATTTCTCTGCCTCTTCCCAGTTTCTCTGCAACTTAATTTGCTTCATTTCTCTCTTCTTTTCAAGTGCTAATGAAAAGTTATCAACTGAAAAGTTAACTTTGCTCCTGCCTCCAGAAATGCTGAGCGTTTCCAGCATTTTCTGTTAAGGTTTCCAGTACCTACACAGTTTTGGTTTTGTATTGTCATACTGTCAATACTATTTCTGCTGGTTTACTTCCAGTTTCACTTGAGAAATGCAAATGCTCAGTTTTAAACATCTTGTACTATTCAGAAATTAAGCAGCATGGTGGCAGATGTGTGGTGTCCATAAGTATGTAGACTGGGCTGCCTGTGAGTTTTGCTCCTTCTGTAATGGTGATTGGATGAATGTCTCTGTCTCTCTCACTCACACACCTGTGCTATTCAAAAGGATTCTCAATGACCTGCAGGTTGTTGCTCCTTTGGGGTATTGGACAGAAGCGTATGTTGCCATTTGAGGTATTAAATTCAGCACTAGATCCACAGAGATCTGTGGCTGTGCTCACCTGGGATCTCCAAATATTACGTACTTAATCGCACAAATGGGCTTTGGTGTCTGTTCCTTTACACCTCCAGAACAAAAGGGTAGACCAGGAGTAGGAGAGATGGATAGATCTTGGCAGCCAATGCTGTTGGAGTCCTCATGGAGCAAGTGACATATATGCACCTTTCTTCGAGCAATGCAATCAAGAACGCAGATTCTTTAGGGAGCTAATAACACAGATCTGTCACATGCTGCAGGCAGAACTGGAGCCACAGAGCTGGTCCTGGATGACTCAGCTTTTGGCTGTAAAGGTTACTGTGACCCTTTTATACTGCAGGTTTATTCTATGGAGTGAGAATATCATCTCTTACATGCTGCTCACAGTTATGTCATGGAGATTACAGCAAGCTCCTGCTCAAGGAGACATAGATTCATTTCCTTCTCCTTGAAGTGAGAGCATTAAGCAGCATGCAATTGTGAGGTTGCTGACATTGTGGGTTTACAAATAGATTGTATGCAAGTCACCTTAAGAGATTTAATGCAGAACGTACTGAAGTAGCAAGAATTTTCAATACTGAAATATGTAGGTTATCTGTATCCAGAACCAGAACATCCTTATTGTGAATAGCCAACACCAAGGGAATACATGCAATATCTTCATCTTGTGGCTGTCATCTACACCCTCTGTATCTCAGTTAATATTTGAGCCATCAAGGGATGGTTTTACCCATAAACATCAAGCTCCTGACTTTGATGGCTCAATGAACAAGACCAAAAACAGGCTTGTCCTTACAGGCCTGCAATCACCCGCAATGTTGTGGAGGTGACTCAATGCTTTAAGTGCCTAGGATGATCTGGAGGTAAGGGCAGGACAGTTTGATGACTCTGCCACTCTATGGCGGCTTGCTGGGTCATCTATAGGTCATAATACAGATTCATCCTTGCAGCTGCACTGAAGGAGGACAGATGACATTTGCAACAACCCAGATAATATTCAATGGCGACCAACATTCGTGCTACACGGCCATGAAGGAATGACAATCAGAAATAAGATAATCTAATCGCATTCCTTTGACATTCAGTGCCAATAGCATTGCCAACAATGCCCTGAGAAATTTTAATGACCACTTACTGGGGTTACCATTCTCTAGGAGTGTCATGGAATTTCCAGATACTAAAGATTATTAAGTGAAAACAACTGTAACAAATCCAAGAGAAAGAAGTCATACAATAAATATTTTATTTGCTTAATTGTACTAATAATGTAATTGCAAAGAAAGGTCTTTAAACTCAACTCACAGTAGAATTAATTTGATTTTGGTCATTCTACTTTTATTTACCCATTTGTAAGATGGTAAGAGCAGCATTTGTTGCCCATCTCTCATTATTCTAAAGAAAGTGGTGGTGAGCTGCCTTCTTGAATTGCCGCAGTTCTCCTGGTGAAGGTGCTCCCACAGTATTGTTGGGTAGGCAGTTCTAGGATTTCGCATTAACAACAATGAAGGAACTGTGACGTATTTCCAAGTCAGGATAGTGAGTGACTTTGCTCATTTTGTTATCTCACTTTAATTTGCCTAACAAAACCAAATTAAATATACCAGCTTTAACAGTAAATAACAAACCAAAGATGATCAGAAACAGAAAGAAGCAAGCATCATGCTTTAAATCTTGGCACTTTAGTTTAACTATGCTCCTAAATTTTAGCCAGGCAATGGCACAGGATCCAAGGGGTGATACCTTGCATCAGTGCCACTGGATTCTATGGGACTTCCATATGTAACAGTTCATGTATGGAAGCATGAGACTTGCTTTCATTGGCTAATTGCTGCTGATACTGTTTGGACATATCACTAATAGGCAACAAAGTGATTTCCCTGATGCTTAAGCTTTCATGAAGATCTTGAAATAAACTTCCATTACATTTTGGTAATAAATAGGTTCTACTTAAAGACTTTTCCTCCTTTATTGTTCCAGGAAGTTTGTGCCAATAGACCATTGTATATCTATTGCCTTTAAAGCAAATTTCTTAACAAGTAAGTAGGTGAAGATAAAAATGTTTATTTACAAGTTCTATACAGTATGTATACATATAAAATATATAAAATCAAAATGTAAAAATATGAAGATCAACATTTTTAGGCTAGCATAATACTAGTCGCTACTTGATAGCTCAAAGGAATGCAAGATCACAATGTCATAAAATCAAATTAAGAAATATTTAATGCGGCTCATAAAACTTTCAAATTTGTTTTAAAATGTTACTCTTTTCAAGCACCAAACAGTTTTTACATCAAATTTTGAAAACATCTCTATAATTTGGATTTTAAGGCTAATTTTGCAATATTTACAACACATAACATTTGAAACTGTTACTAGGATCAATAAACAAATCCCCAAAAAAAGTTTATTTTATGCTGAACAGAACATGGACTTAAGGTAAAATTCTATAAAACATAATAAAAAGACCAGTTTACTTTCACGTTTCATACTAGTGTCTATATAAGTGCACTCCTTATACAGAACAATATCCATCAAGTTCAACTTTAATGGATTGCTCAGGCCAGAACAGTCATCATAATTTTAACACTGGAAGATTAAAGTTTCAAAGCAATTCAGAATAGCATGGAATTTTGCAATCAATGTGTTTCCATAGTGTGATGAAAAGCTGAAAGTAATGTTTTTGAAACAGTACTTGAAATACACCTCTTAGCTCCTCTTTCTGTTGTGTTGTAAATTTGATTTGGTTTACAAGTTAGAATTTGTGGTTCTGTTACAGTGAGTTAGTAGCCTACATTTTGTGGGAAAATATCCACAGTTATCCATGTAATTGCCAGCATTTCCCCATAACCAAGTTTAGAATTTCTTTACAAATGTGCAGTCCTGAATTAGCTGTCAACTATATGTAATATTTTACAAACATGCTCTGAGGTCACAATGCAAAGTTATAAATGTTTCCCAGCAGTCCTGACCTGGTGCAGGGACAGTTTCTCTATTCATTCAATGGAAAGAAACAGCTAACGGGACAAAAGTAAGTTTTAATTAATTTACATTTTTGAATTTAAATGTTTATAATTAAGTATTTTAAGTAAATTAAGTTTTTTGCTTTTAAATTTTGTAAACGTTTTTAATGTTTACACTTCTTCAGTAGCTTTTGTTTTAATAATGAGGGTGTGTTTCTGAGCGTCAGGGGAACTTTAACATCTGGCTTACTCAGCTGTTGAATGTATCCAAGTCTTGTCGAACTTCCTCCTATCCCTGGCAGTTTGACGAGCTGGCACTTGCGCTCAAGGGCTTCACCCTTTACTGTCGAGTAACCTTGGGAACACAAGCTGAAGGTAGAAGGTATAGAAAGGCAGCTCACCATGATGATAAAAGTCTGCCCATTAGGAATTGCACTCAATTTACTGCTATTGGCATTATTAGTGGGCAAATGCTTGATCTTCAGTGGCTCATTTAGTAGAAAAGTAACTCTATTAAAAATAAAGCATACAGCAGAAGGATTTTGTGAGAATGTTGAGACTTGGTACACTATATAGCAAAGTCATTCTTATTCGTTCATTACATAAGAGAAAAAATAATGTGAAAATTCTGCAAGATGTACTAGCTGAACATGAAGAAATAATTATGATTCTCAAATGACCTTTTAAAAATATTGGTGGGAACATAAGTGTTTGGGAGCATATGGTGGGGAGGGGGAAGGATGGGTGCATGGTTAAATTCAAGCAGATTAGCAGCAGTCAGAAAGCCAGCACCAATCTGCTAACAGGCAATGGATAGACATTTTAAAAAATACAGAGAGGCTAGAAGTCTCTGATTTCATCTACTTCACTAGGGATGGCCAGGTTTCCCATGCCTCCAGAAACTCAACAGCTGTAGCATGGCAAGGATAGTTTCAAGAAGAAGGTAACTATCTTCACTAAACTCCTGGTAGGGGAAGAGGAGCAGGTGTGCCCTCTGCAACCTCCCAAGCATATCACCATCAGAGTCTTTCATGCATTCAGACTCACTCCCTGGTGTTGTCACCACTCCCAGATTCGGCAATGAGATGCCTTCTTAACACCCTTATTGGTTTGGGATCAGGTCCCATCTCCATCCCAACATGCATCCCATCCCAACATGCATCCCAGTCAGGGATTAGAACTATCCACACCGCAGCTAGTTCTTGCACGCTCCCTATATGACGGAAACCAAGTCTGTCAGGCTGACTTCTGGTTAAGGAATCTGTCAGATACAAAAGGCACTCTATTGCATTAACACATTGCACTTTGATAAACTTTGGCATCTGGGTGTTCTGCCCAAAGCTAAGGAAAGTTACATTCCTTAAAGAAACAATCCTCCATTCTTCTCCCCCATGCCATTGGCCCTAATGACAAAGATGGATATCCCATGGGGTAAACAGTCAAAATATAATATTTCTAATAGTTTATCAACATCTGATATTATTAAGAACTAACTTCTTGTTATTTATTTGAATGCAAGCACAATATCTGAAAATGTACTCTGAAATATTTAAGTTTGTCTAAAATCTATTATTTCACCACTACAGACACACAATTTTGGCTTTCTGTTCTAGATAAGTGATTAATAATTTGGTTATACAATTATTGAAAAATTGTAGCACTTTTAAGAATTTACCACAAGATAAAGTTTGGTGCACTGGATCATTTCTGAGGAAATTCTGTAATAAGGTAATTTACAATAATACTCATGGCCTTTGGTACTCCGAGCTTTCCTCTTTTTTTGCCTTCTACAAACGTGACCTAATACATTGCCTTGCTTCTTTTTCAATACTCACTGTGTTGTAGTTGAAACTCGTTGGATCACCTAGTAAAATCATTCTTTCAATCAAGGCTTCAAAGCCATACAACTCTTCCCTATATTGAGACTTCGTTCTATGTCTGACAAAAGGTTGGGGGGGGGGGGGGTGAGGAACATTGTCTCACCATCTACCTTCTCAAACGTTTCATTGACAATGACTCTGCTCAAGGCTATAGCAGTTCAAGATTTCCTAATAAAATTAATCATCCTTTTTTTATTGAACACTGAATTTGAGCACCAGGATATAAGTTTTAAAAAAAATCAACACCAAGGCTTTTTATAAAACCTGGAGCTATTGTGTGTATTTTGTATTAATCTTACATTCATAATCCATTATGAAGTGAGAAGCTTCTGATTTGGATACAAGGGGTGTGCTATGTGTTTGTTTAAAATGGCATCAAATTTGAAATAGAGCCATTATAAAACTTGGGAGAAATGGAATGTTGATAGTATATTGCAATTTTGAAATTACATTATTATGGAGTGCCAGTACACTGATTACTGTGATGTAAGTTTACTCAAATAATAGGTATTTTATAGGGTTCCCTGTAATGTGGCTAGAAAAATTCATTCACCTGAGCTTCTGTTCCTGACATTTGGCCAGCTGCTACTTTCTATTGTTTTGAGTAGGCAACTAATTGCTGTTAAATAGATCGGGCTCACTAATTAACCAGTCCTCAAATGTAAGCCAGTGAATGCACTGAGAAACATGGAAGCCCAGGAATTAACTTTCAGATTCAAAAGGCTGAGTGTACCATTTCACATTACCAGTGGACTCTCCAAGAAGTCCAGGGCAGGGCCCGTGTTGCTGGCATTTGCTGGTGATCCAAGGCCCAGTGGAATCCCCTTTCAGGCATGGTATCATCCAGTAGGTCGGATATTAAGCTTTTCCCCAACAATACCAGTTTCCCATAACACATTTCGTAAACAATGATAATCTCTCCTGTTGTGCCCTGTGGCTTATGGCAATGCCAGGATGCATTACAAGAGCAATCCCCAGTGAATGAATTTGGTAATATTGGAACTTACTGTACCAAATACTGGCATAGATGGTTTAAATTGGGATTCCTCTATATTTGCTATGAAAGTCCAATGGTAAAAGTTGTTTTAGTCTAAATACAACTAATACACATAATTGTGGAAGAAAAAAAGTACATTTTGAATTTTTACACCTTTATGTCAGTAACATGATGTTTTGATTGTTTTATTATATAGTTATGTTGTAAATTTTATATGCTGTGAGAACACTGATTATTTCTGATCTTTCAGTCAGTGAATACCAATATCAGAGGTATGATCACGTAGTTTTCAAGTGATAAGCCATATTTCATATTTCACATTATCTATTGTGTTACATTGTGTTGGATAAAGTGACATTTCTGGACACTCTTACACAAGGATCAGTCTAATGGTTGGATCCTTTCGCTTTGGTCATTACATTGGGCAGAGTTTAAGGCAGATGGCCAAATACGTAATGAGATCCCACCTATTTCACTTTCCAATTGAAAGGCTATCCTTAATGTTTGGAAAATACAGTGAGTTCTCATCAACTGTAGGGATTGACTTTAAACCAAATTCTTAGAGGGTGAAATAAGTTTCACCGAAAGTATAAATCGGGCTGACAGCAAATCAACATTCCAATTTACATCATGCCTGATTTTCTTTTCCATTTCAATAATGAGGTTGGCACAAAAATCTTTCTTTCCACAACAAGATGTCACTTTCATCCAATAATTGTTAGAACCTAGAAATGGGTCTATTGGCACATGTTTTTCATACGTCTTATTGGATGAGAGGAAGTTATACATTTGAAAAATGGTTGAAATTTACCACAATGTAATTCACTATTGAAAACTTAACTTCTGGAAGTAATTATCATAAAAGCTAAATGCTTCTATAAGAGTTACATCTGTTTATAACATCACTAAGCCGATGTTTTGAAAGTAAAATTAACAATGTACTTAAAGCCACACAGGCCCTATTCATACAATGAGCTCTTAGCAAAATTATGGTGGTACAAAATCCTTATTTGAAGTTTGACTTGATTTCAGATGGTCTTTTATGAATAAATTGCTACACATTATTCTCTTACAAAATTCAAAAGCTTCATTATAATGAAACAAGGTTGTTTTGCAGTCTCTATACCTCATTACTTTGATTCTGCCCAAACAATTGGTCCTAACTACTCATTTCAAGTATCTTATTTAAGCTTCAGTGTATATATCATGTTATAAAACCAGTAATCTTCCTGTAGCACAAGATTCATTGTTTACTAGAACACTTCATGGTACTAAAACCAGGCAGAATGACCTTGCCTTTTGTATATAAATCTGCTTCCATCCCCTTGTTCATCCGTTGTACTAAAAGTTTCTCGTACAGCAATGGGTGGTAGGCACCCAAGGTACATGCTGCATCATAATATCGCTCATGGTAGTGACAGAGATCAGTCTGTCTGACAGAAGGGATATATTCATAGATGTTGACATTATCACACAAAGACATCATAATGAGAATTCCTGGGGAAAGAAATAAAAATGCATGATTACCTGCAATCCTTTTAAAAAATATATATATTTTAATAGAATTGATCCACATTATAAAAAAATTGTTGATGGAAAGATGACACAAGTGATCAGCCCCAATGTTAATGTAAATTATTATAGTACATGTTGACAACTGCGCATCACTATTACAATTTTTCAATTAACAAAATGACCTGTGACTGGGTTATCCACATTTTCATCACCAGGTGATGTATAGAAAAGATCTATCAATCTTAATTTGATTATTTTTCTCAACTAATCAAAATGTTGGTGTTCCAATACAAGTATTCCAACAAAAGTAAATGAAAACAATAATCTGATTAAGGGAATTAAACAGGAAAGTGGCACTGAGATCAATGACCAGCCATTATGTTATTGAGTAGTAGAGCAGGCTCAAGGGGCTGAATGACCTCATCCTGTTTTATTTTACATATTCCATTACTGGTGTTCATTTTGAAACTTGTGTGCCTTAATTAAAATTGTTATCAGAATCTTCCATTTGTCTCAAAATATTGAGCTTCATCTGAATATTTTACCTCCATAATGGTTGACAAATCGGTTAATGACATCTCTGGGCAAGTGTTGGCTTGATGTTCAAGCACTTGTAATGAGTGTTATATGATTCAGTCGCGAGCTACAGGATGTGTCTCTTCCAGATATTGGTCTCTCATTTTTCTCAGTAAGTTCCCTAATGAAACAAAAATCCATTGCATTTCCTCCACCCCATCCTAACTTCAATAAGACATGATATGCTACAATCAGCAACGGTGAAGCACTTTTATAGCATGGATATGAAGTTGGCTAATTAACAGACAAAAGGGTCATGGTGAAAGGTTACTTTATGGACTAGAGGAAGGTGAATATTGGTATTCTCCAGGGATCAGTGTTGGGGGTTTTGCTTTTTATTATTTATATTAATGACCTAGACATGGTGGTACAAGTGACAAGTTCTAAATTTGCAGGTGACCCAAAACTTGACAGTACTGTGAACTGCAAAGAGGATGGTGATATATTGCAGCATTGTATAAACGGGCTTGTGGAATGAGCTGAGACATGGCAGATGTTTAATGCAGAGAAATGTGAAGTGATCCATGGAATGGTGTAAATTTAAATGTTTCCACATTCCCCTACAATAGGACCTTTCTGTTAAACACACCAAGGAAAGGAGTTGGCTAGAAGGGCACAATAAGAGAGTAATAATGCCCCAAACCTAATCATAAAAGACAACTGATCATTCTACACTAACAGTTTGTTAACACAGAATTCCTTATCAAAAGACTCTGTATTAACAATCCTCTTCAAACTGTCTTAGGTCTTTCCAAATTTGAAGTTTCTTTTAAACAGACTTCAAGAATTTGTACAGCTCAATAACTGCGCTTGCATAGCAGCATTGCAAAAGAACTATATCATATATGGATAATTTTAAAAATTAAAATCCAAAAAAGCAAGTGAAAGAAAACCAGGCAGGCTATTTAACATCTTGTCCATTCTGCACCATTTTATGTTTAGCTGTTAGTGTATTCTTTCAAAATATCTACTCCTACTCTTTCCTTTCTCTGTTAGAATGAAACTGGGATTTTTGTGAAGGGCAAGGAAAAATTCTGAGGGAGAGGCAACAGAAGACAGGTGATGGTAGAGGGTTGTTTTTACGATTTGGATGCCTAGTATCCCACAAGGTGCTGGTATCCTTGTTGTTTGTAATATACATAAATGACTTGGATATGGGAGGCAAAAATCAGCAAGTTCACAGGTGACACAAAGATTGGCAGAGTTGTTGAGAGTGTGGAGGGTAGTCTGGAAGCGTGGTGACAATTGCGGGCTGCCCCCAGAACACTATGCAAAAGATGCATTTCACTGTGTTTCAATGTACATGTGACTAATGAAGATATCTTAGGCTGTGGAGAGATATTGATGTTTTGGTGAAATGGGCTGAAAAGCTGGGTGATGCATTTTGGGAGCACTAATGAGGCTAGGATATGGACCGTAAATGGTAGGGTCTTGGAGTATGGAGGATAAGAGGGATTTGGAATACAAGTCCATAGATCCTTGAAGGTGGCAATACAGGTAAATATCATGGTTTGGAAAGCATGGGATACTGGCCTTCGTTTGTCGGGGCACTGAATACAGAAGCAGGGAGGTTATGCTCCAACTTTATAAAATTTTGGTCAGACTTCAGCTGGAGTACTGTGTGCAGTTCTGATCACCAAGGTATAGGAAGGATGTGACGGTGCTGGACAGGTTGCAGGAGAGATCCATCAGAATGTTGCCTGGGATGGAGCAGTTCAGTTATGAGGAGAGACGGGAGAAGCTAGTTGTTCTCCCTGGAGCGAAGGAGGTTAAGAAGGGACATGATTGAGGCATATAAAATTATGAGTATAGATAGGGTAGACTGCAGGAAATTTTCCCCATATCAGAGGCAGCTAAAGCTAGAGAACATAGGTTTAGGATAAGAGGTAAGAGAGTCAGAGGGAACATGAGATGGATCTTCTTTACTCGGTGCGCAAGTACCTGGAACACCACATGAGAGAGTGTTTGAACTGGGTTACTGACGGCATTTTAGAAGTGTTTAGATGCTTGGGTATAGAGGGCTATGGACCAAGGGCTGGGCAGTGGGGTTGTATGGAATGGCGTCCACTGGTCAGTGTGGACAATGGGCCAAATGGCCTGTTTCCATGCTTTACAATTCTACGATTCCAAGGGCCATGATCCTTGATACCACTAAGATTGAAAGCAATGAGAAAACAATCTGAGATGCACATTTTAAAAGAAGTTATTTTAGTTTTTAAAAACCCATGGTTTAATTAATGGAAGGAAAATAATTTGAAATCAATTCCTTTTATTATGTATAGTCTGTAGTTGGCTTCTAAATGAGCTGGTACATGTGCACCACATTTTGTGATCTATTCTTCATGGCCATCTTGAAAAATATATCAAAAATTATCTCAGGATTCAGACTTGGTAAAACATAATATCAATGGTATATGTGGATAATGTCACTTGGACAGACTGCTGTAATAATTAAGTTTCTGTGCCTTCTCCGCGAGTTTTACCGCTGTCTTCTCAAACTTTTCCGCTGTAAATCCAGCTCAGCAAATCCTACTTCAAATGTACAATGATCAAGCAACACTGCCCTTCAAAAAAAATAAGGATCTGGAAACCTGGAATGAAAACCCCAGATACTGTGCCACTTGCAGGATGCCCCTAATTTTCAAATTATATTTGATTAATTTTTGAGATTAGATCACATCATACACATAAACTTGCTCTATAGTTAATTGTTGGATGACTTTAGCACATTCCTATTTTCTAGTAAAAGCTTCACAGCACTGGAGCCCATTCAGTGTTTCCAAGTGGAGGAATATGATTGATGGGATGGCTTTGAAAGCTGGCATGTACTCAGTGGTCAAGCACTATCCTCAATCTCTCCAGTTAGCCACAGTTGTACCATTTTGTCAGTGAAGTTTTTATTCATCGAGAAAATATATATTAGGCAGGAATTTCAACTTATTTCTTGCTTGTCTATAGCAATTGGTTATTATCTAATTTCCTGATCTCCCAGCCTACCCACCTCTCATACTTCCTTAATTAGTTTCGATAATATCTAAAGTCTTCAGTTCCAAAGTTACTATCTGAATTTTAACATATCATATTATGAACAAGAAATTGGCTTGAGCCTGTAAAAGTGCTTTTAGCTGACAATTCACAGTGGGCCAACAAGTGTTCAAGGACCTGCTGGGAAATTCAGCAGTGCACGAGATCCAAGATGTCATGCCTTGTATGCTTGAGGCCATTCGTTTGCACACTCTTTAATGGTGAAATGCACAAAGGAAATTGAGGATGCAGAACAGCCTTGTGAGAAAAATGAAATGCCCTACCAATCTCACCACAGCAACCCTCAGCAGTCAATTTTGTCTTTATCTCTGCTCATCAAATGGTCTAACCTTCCCCCTGCTGATCTTTGCTTCCACAAGCGAGTCCTCCTCCCTTACAAAGTCCTGCCTGCCCTGATCTCCTTCCTCGATTTCCCACAGATGCTGGTTGAGCCACTGAGTTCTTCCAGTGTTCTGTTTTTGCTCTAGTTTCCTGCATCTGCAGCCTCCTTTATCTTCAGGTTGAGGATAGTGTTAGATTAAAAGAAGAAGAAGCAGCTTATAACAATGACTCAAATAGAAGCAATTCCATGCACTGAAAGCATTGTAAACATCAGCCATGGACTGCCACAATACTTAAATAATTTTAAATCTTTGCAAGATATTTTGATGTGTATATTTAAGTGTTTAAAAGTGTTTCATGGTATATTTTAAACCTTTCTTTTCCCTCCCTTTGGCTGTATATATTAGCTCATTTAGAAAGCTTTTAAAGAGAATGTTTAATTTAGATTTTGATTTATCATTTAAATTCAGGACTGTGTCAATGCTCTGAGGAGGGGAATTGATTACTGATTTAAAATACTGTTCAGTATTTATTATCATAACTCTACAAGTATCAGAACCAATGAATCACATTGCAAAACCTGGCTCTAACTGTATAAGTAAATCATTAACGATTGCTTACCTATATCATTGAAATGAGACAACTGAACATGGTTTCAATATCATGTTGTTCCATTAGTAATCTATGGTACTAAAAATCTTTCTGTAAAGATCTTGCTGCTGTAAAGTTCAGAAATGCTTTTCATAAAATGTTCAATAATTCAACGATAGTGGTCCACATGCTAAGTTTTAAATGCATTTTTTCCCTAAAATATGTGGTTTGTACTTAGTGTGGTATTTATTTCTTAAAACTATTCACCTACCTACTCAATTGTTAATTATGCTATAAACATTAAGCTCTGCTTTTATTTTGTAATGAATCATTTGATTAATATATGGAATAGTTGTTAAAGTAGTGGAGTTTTACGTTTCCATGAAGTTATTTGTTTCTCTTTACCGTTCCATTGTCTGCTTTATGATAATGAAGGTGTGATCACTGTGATCCAGTACATTAAATACTTAATTTGAATGCTTTTATTTTAATGTATCAACATGTATTTTCAAATGATGCTCTGAGCTCATTAAGCTTGCAGCATGGGCCTTTTAAGCAACAACTATGCTTCATCAGAAATCTCATACAGATGGTGCCCTTTTCAGGAGCAACTGAGGAACAATATAAACCAGATCAGATTGAAGACTCATGACTGAGGCCTGCGGAGTGCAAACCAGGAGATGAAAGATAAAATGCTTATTTCAATATAAAATCCTGTATGGAAACCAAACTAAAGGAAAAGAAAGATGGGATTAAGAGAGAGACAAATGAGCCAGCAAGGGAGAAAATGATTTCTACATTTTCAAAATCCCCAACAATGATTAAAACTTGAAAGAATGGGACTTTACCCTTCTTTCTTAAAAAAAAGGCCGTCATTTGATGAAAAAAAATTGATCACGTTTAAATGAGCAATCAAAAATTTTAATCCCTTTTTAATGTAAGCCAACAATTTACATTTTTCAATTAAGTTAATTGAATACTTAATTGTTTTAAGCATTAAAAAGTTATTACTTTAGGATTTTTAAATGATTAATGGGATATAATGGAGCTAATCACAACACAAGATTATGTAACAGAAAATGACAGTATTCAAGAAGGATATGAATGTGTTTATTATAGAACTTTTTAAAAATGTATTCCTTTCCTTACACCATGCACCTCAAAATTTAAAGTCCATTCCTGAATGGTGTACATTTTCCAAAGGCATGTACCATTCACTACTGTGAAAGATGTACAGTTCATCCATAGACTTCTCCAAACATCAGTCTGATGTTTGCCTTCCCATTTTTGTTTCACCTCTGCTTTCTCTCCAGTGGAAGTGAATTATTTCACTTTGGAAACTTGCCAACTGCAGGCCCAGACCCAAGAAAATGAAATTGAAGATATCGTGGGCGTGGGTCTGCTGCTCACTGCTGGCTCGAACCTATGGTTTGGATGCAGAGAGCTAATCTTGCTGGCCTGAAGTCTGCCAGTCTCTTGTTAGAGTAGTCTCTGTGGCAGCATAGCTTCCAACTAAACACTGAGCAAGCCTTTCTCCAAAGCTCCTCCAAAAATTTTGACGGACAACAAAGCCCCACACCAGCTTAGCTGGCTGTAAAAGTTGTGATAATTTTTAAATTGCTTTGACATTTACCAACTACTAAAACTAATGTAAATAATTAAGAATATGTAATAAATTTAAAAATATAGCTGAACACACTTGAAATTAATTAAAAACAATAAAATAATTTTAAAAAATACAACTTCCCTTCCTCTTTTCTATAATCCTCATTGAAAGTAACAGGGCTGTCGATCCTGTGCTGGTCTAATCTGAAGCAGCATCCAAGAGCTGATTCACAGTTGAATTCCACTGCTGCAGTCCATGGGGAATCAAGCAATGGAGTAACTTGACAGGTACAAGACACGCAACTGGCGAGCAGGTTTGGGGATTTAGCCTCTCTACGCATGTATGTATCTCATAGCTTCGGCAGCATTTAAGCAGGGGACTCTTCAACTACTAGTGTTTACTAGCAAGGTCTGAGAAATAGCAATTTCAGCAGCTTTGTGGATGGCATATACTCTGCCACCAACTGCCTTTCCCTAACACCACCACATTAGGCTTTAAAACAGGATAGGGAAGGAAATTTTTGCAAGGAAATCCACATAAGGCATGTGGACAGCATGTGTCAGCGGGGAGCACAGGCAACTTGTCATTGACTGGCAAAGGGATGATTAATGAGATTTTTTTTTAAATGCATTTATTTGCCCTTCCACACTGTGCAATTAACTTAGAGCCATATTGTAAAATAAATGTGAACATTTGGCAGTAATTAGTATTTATTAAATCATTAAAAAATACACTCAAACTTGAATGCACATGGCTCTAACTTTCCTGTAGTGTTTAGTGGAAAAGTATTGAAACTTCATTCTGTACTTTTGAGAGTGTCACACCTCTGAGTGACACTGATACAGCAACATTCAGGAACATGCAGGGCAAACTGAACAAAACTTCCTGACTTCTGCGTTTTACTGTGCACATACGAAGTGCCAGAAATTGCTGAATGACTTGCTCCTTAATAATGATGTGCGCTATTGTATTACTGTTTATCCTATCACAACGTGTTCTTCTGAGTGTGGAAAAAGTCATTTAGGAACCTAGCCATTCATAAGTATAAATCAGCAAATTTCAAGTCTGAATTCAATACACACTTGGAATTCACTTCCACCTGTATCAATTTACGCAGTCGTTAAATGGAGAAAAAATGCACCACAGATGGTAATCCAAATGGTTCCATATGACCATACAACTTCCATATAACCATAACTGCCATATTGTGAAATTCTAAGCTGCAGTTTGCTGTACAGAATCACAAACAAGACCAAAAGAGAAGTGGGTTTAGGGAGCTGGGGTGGGGTGGAAAATAAGTGCAGTGTGCTGCTCGTGTAATGAGGGAATTACAGGAACTGTCGACCCAAGTGACTACTGCAGCAGCGATAGCATGGTAGGTTACAAACCTCACAACTTTGTATAATCGGTGTATTTTGAGATTGTGATCTCTGTGCCGAAATCTGAATCATCTATTTGTTCAGAGAAAGAAAGTGGAACCATCACTGGCCCTTAGGTATATCCTTTCTAACTCTTTTCTACTTTGAGCACCAACCATTTTTATCCAAACTCTCTGCCCCTATCAATCAAATTTCCATCCATGCAGCAGAATTTCTTTAAACCATACAACCTAATTTTCTTTAAGCCTCCTGAAAAACATCTTTAAAATGCCTTTAAAGTTAATTTGCACAATATTTATTTAATACCTTTAAATTTTCTAGACACTTCTTTAAAAAAAAGCTTCAGTTGATATGTCAAACTCAACATCACCTATTCTTGTTGACTAACTCTGCATTTATAAATTATTACAAATTGTTATCTTGAATTAATTATTGTAAACGTTTGGGCATAACTGAAGTTAGACTATCAGGTCCATTGTTAATTAATGTATCATTCTGTTCTTTCCAATCCCTTCAATCAACTTGCATATTTGAATGAAGGAAAATTGAAAATTGTGGTTGGAGGCTCTGATATTATCTCTCTAACTTCTTTCAATATTGTAGGATATGAGCCATCATGGTCTGGCAACTTTAGGTTGCTTTCAGTTTTCAAAAAAAAAATCTTTCACATCAACTTTCACTTCCAATATCATTTGTAAAAACTAAATTCTCCATCTGCACATTATTTTTATAGTTAACAACTATAGAGTGACAAACCAGAAGGGAGGGAATTAATAAGACAAAATGCTGGAGATACTCGGGCAGTAAGTGCTATATTTTTTGGGTTATCTCTCAGTAGCGCTCCAATTCTGATAGAACATCATCAACAGAGACCAGTTGATTATTTCCAGCATCTTGTGTTTTATTTCAGATTTCCATCATCTGCAGTGTTTGGCTTTGAGAAGGGAGGAAAACTGGACTTACCAATGAAGCCAGATGAGGGGGGGTTTGGCTGTATCTTTTCCTGAGTATTTTCCTGGATTATATCCCAAAGCTGCCAGACAAATTTTGGATGAAGAATGTAGAAGGGCTGGTCAGGGTTCTTTCTTCTATATCGCAAATAGGGTGTAAATAGGTTGTAATCTGGTTTCTTGTACCACTGTGGAGCATAGAGTGTGCATTAGAAGGGGATTAAAATGCTCATTTTCAATGCTGCAGATCAAAGCATGAAAAAAGCATACTCTTTCTTTCTATTCTTATTATTTATAAAACTGCTAAATAAAGCAATTATTTTATGCAAATTTGAATTCAGATAAAGCCAGCAATTGTTGACCTTGTAACCCAGATGCCCATGCACAGGACGAAATTCAGTTAATTTGTGTTACTTGAATTGTAAAGAATATAAAATTTTGAGTGGGTTTTGTAAATAAACTGATATTTGTGCAGGTCCTGTGGCAGTTTGCACAAATTATTCTCTACTGTAGAATCATAGACAAAGGAAATGGTCCAGCAGTTCTATCACGAGCCACACAGTATTTGGATGGTGCAAAATCAAATGTTATCTAGTAATTGATCAAGATAATTGATTAAGTGTTTTGCAAGCTTAATGTGCTTTAGATCCTCCATGCATGATTGATATAACTTCCACAATTGTTTACTGTGGAAGTGGTTAACAAACAACACAAGCCTTGAACACTGGGTGAAGGGCTGCTCCACCATTATTTCAGCTGTGGGGCTTTGCTTGCACTGAGTCCTTGAAATATCTGGCACCTTCAGTCAACGTTCATGTTCCTGACTTTGATCATCCCAAGTGAACTGATTAGCAGGGGATGGGAGGTGTGGGTGAGGGAAGGGCTTTACCCCTGCTCTGGGGTCCCACCCAGTGCCACAACGTCCTATTAGTTATTGGAGGCAAGTAGTGGCCAAGCATATACCCACACCTGAGGGCACAACTGCCCCAGAATGACATGACTGGTTGATTTACTAGTTTCCAACAGCATGGGATTACAGAGGACAACATTGAAGAAGTATCTAGACAAGCATTTGAATTGCCAAGAGTACAGACCAAGCGCTGGTAAGAGGGATTAGTATAGATGGATAGTTGATGTCAACATGGGGGAACAAAGAGTCTGTATGTCTCTTGACTCCATGACTCTAACAATTCCCACATTATGCAGCACTTTGCTGCTGATGCTTTTGTTATGAATGGTTAACATCCAATGGCCCAGGTGGTAAATAATATCCCCCATGGCCTTGCTGCAAACGGGTGTAGATTGCCTAGGCAGCAAAGATTTTGCAGATTTTTTTTTATGGGCTAAGGAATTTCCAGACACCTTCCACAATTTCAAATCAACAGGGGGGGAAAAAAAAATCAGCTCAAGGTGAATTTGTTAAGAGACATTGACTTGTAATATTCAAGAAAAGATGACGTTAAAGATTCTGTTGAGAAAGCCTGACTAACACGTTGTCCATTTACCCAAAATTATTGTTCACCATCATCGTAACATGATTTTAAGTAGCAGCTTAGTGTCATAGTTATCTTTGCCTTTTGGGACACATCTTTATTTAAGGGGAGGAAAGTTTTATATTTGCCCCAATTTCACCCTGAAACAGGGTTTTTGGTGCTATTGCTTTTCATTAAAGTAATGTAAATACAGTCCTAAAGTGAAATGCATCGGGGGATGTTTAAATCAAAATGCAACTCTTTATCCTAGACTCATGGAAAGATAACAGCTGCCAACCAGATGGAATTATCAAGAATTCCATCCTCACCAACCATTGTTTCTTCTGAGGCAAAGCTTCAGTTTGTTGGGCTCAGTGAATATACAGTGACATGCAAAAGTTTGGGCACCCCTGGTCAAAATTTCTGTTACTGTGAATAGCTAAGCAAGCAAAAGGTGACCTGATTTCCAAAAGGCATAAAGTTAAAGATGACATTTTAAGCAAGATTACTTTTTTATTTCCATCTTTTACAGTTTCAAAATAACAAACAAGGAAAAGGGCCCAAAGCAAAAGTTTGGGCACCCTGCATGGTCAATACTTAGTAACACCCCCTTTGGCAAGTATCACAGCTTGTAAACGCTTTCTGTAGCCAGCTAAGAGTCTTTCAATTCTTGTTTGGGGGATTTTTGCCCATTCTTCCTTGCAAAAGGCTTCTAGTTCTGTGAGATTCTTGGGCTGTCTTGCATGCACTGCTCTTTTGAGGTCTATCCACAGATTGTGGATGATGTTTAGGTCGGGGGACTGGGAGGACCATGGCAAAACCTTCAGCTTGTGCCTCTTGAGGTAGTCCATTGTGGATTTTGAGGTGTGTTTAGGATCACTATCCTGTTGTAGAAGACATCCTCTTTTCATGTTCAGCTTTTTTTTTTTACGGACAATGTGATGTTTGCTTCCAGAATTTGCTGGTATTTAATTGAATTCATTCTTCCCTCTACCAGTGAAATGTTCCCCATGCCACTGGCTGCAACATAAGCCCAAAGCATGATCGATCCACCCCCCTGCATAACAGTTGGAGAGGTGTTCTTTTCATGAAATTCTGCACCCTTTTTTCTCCAAACATACCTCTGCTCTTTGTGGCCAAGAAGTTCTATTTTAACTTCATCAGTTCACAGGACTTGTTTCCAAAATGCATCAGGCGTGTTTGGATGTTCCTATGCAAACTTCTGATGCTGAATTTTGTGGTGAGGATGCAGGAAAGGTTTTCTTCTGATGACTCTTCCATGAAGGTCATATTTGTGCAGCTCTCGCTGCACAATAGAACAGTGCACCACCACTCCAGAGTCTGCTAAATCTTCCTGAAGGTCTTTTGCAGTCAAACGGGGGTTTTGATTTGCTTCTCTAGCAATCCTATGAGCAGTTCTCTTGGAGAGTTTTCTTGGTCTTCCAGACCTCAACTTGACCTCCACCGTTCCTGTTAACTGCCATCTCTTAATTACATTACAAACTGAGGAAATGGCTGCCTGAAAACTCTTTGTTATCTTACAGCCTTCTCCTGCTTTATGGGCATCATTTATTTTAATTTTCAGAGTGCTAGGCAGCTGCTAGAGGAGTCCATGGCTGCTGATCGTTGGGACAAGGTTTGAGGAGTCAGGGTATTTATAGAGCTTTGAAATTTGCATCACCTGGCCTTTCCTAACAATGACTGTGAACAAGCCATAGCCCTAACAAGCTAATGAAGGTCTGAGATCTTGGTAAGAGTTATCTGAGAGCTCAAATCTCTTGGGGTGCCCAAACTTTTGCATGGTGCTCCTTTCCTTTTTTTCACTCTGAAATTGTACAAAACAAAAATAATACACTAATCTTGCTTAAAGTGTTGAAAGGAGTGTTTCATCTTTAACTTTATGACTTTTGGAGATCAGTTCATCTTCTACTCACTTAACTATTCACAGTAACAGAAATTTTGACCAGGGGTGCCCAAACTTTTGCATACCACTGTAAGCTCCACTACCACATTTCCAGCAGGATGGAGGAGGGGAAAGGAAGAATATTGCAAGGCAAGGCAGTACTAAGAACAAGAAAAGTCTTTGAGCAACAAGGATAGGACAGTCTCTGAAATAACACACGAACCGAAGCAAAAAACACATTTCAGGAAATTGAATAAAGAAATTGGGAAACGCATGTTAACTGAGTAAATAAGGGAATAAAAATAATCTAAGATTAGTGTTAAAAATGATGGCTCTACAGCAACCTCTGCTGAAGTCAAAAGGTTAAACAATTAAGTGAAGGGGAAAGGAGTCTCAACAAATAAAAAATATTCTAAAGTGCACAAACTTTTCAAAGACAATTAAACAAAGAAAATATCAGGTAGTAACAAGGCTGGTTCTAGAATTGAAAACTTTGCATTAATATCTTCTACTTTGATTCGACAGTCAAATGTGTGATTGACGGGGGAATTAGCCAAGCAGCCCCATGCTTATTGAAAATACTGGTGTCACAACTCACAAGAGTTATTAATATTAAATGTTACTTAGATTCTATGTGCACAAGTTGCCCTTGTACAGCCAACAGACCTGGAAAATAAAATGCCTTTTATCTATTAAAATGGTAGCTTGATCACAACTTTTAAATTTCAAAATGTATTGACAAAATAAATCAACCTAGTTCTATTGATAAAGCCATTTTGTGAATATTCACATGTACATGCATCAGACTTTTAAGCTATGAGCTAATTTGTTAGAAATCAAGCAATATATTCAGAAATCTAAAAATTCTTCAAAACTGTATAAATTCTACAGAATTGAATTGTAAAAGATTTCAAAGAGATGCTGTATTGCTGGTCATATGTCCTTATAGTGGAATGAATAGTTTTGTTGTTCTAAGCTAGGTACAGACAACGAGATATTTAGCAGTTCAAACATAGTCTAAGAAACTGATTTTCTTTTATTGATAGCATTATGTTTGTGAATTCCATATTGTGGGTGGAATTGGTTTTCATTTGCCTGGGCATGATTTAATGTTTATTACTCAGTCAAGTGAAGCTTTCTGAAGTCTTGTCCTTGGTATCCAGCTGGACAGCTGTATAATTAAGAGAGACCACAGAAAAAAAAGATTATCATCCCTTGCTGGAAACAAGCCTTGCATGTTGTAAAGAAGCTGTGTTTGATGAGGATAGAGGGCCTGGTTCCAAAGAGATAAAAGCTTAGTCTTTAGTTTTGGATGGTCTGTGGTACCAAACAGGCATAACTGATTGAGGGCTAGAGCTGATTCAAACAATGATGTGATTTGCATGCAGGTGGAACAGAGATGCTAAAACTGCAGACATCCCTTACAATTCCATGAGGAGGGAAAATTAGTGAAAGAATAAGGGTCTGAGCCAATTGTTTCAGGCAGAATGGAGAAATGAAAATGTTCACCAGCTGTGCCGTTTGGCTTGGTCTGGTAATTTATTTTATCTGTTGCAATTGTGTTTTTCCATTTATAACTGAAGAGTTATTGATTACACTTCTATCAGTTAAAGCTAAAATCCATCCGAAGGGATTGTAGGTTTCACTTAAAATCTAAGATATGTTACACACGGATATGTGACAAGGATTTTTCAACACCAAACTCTGCTAATATTGACAAACCAAGACAGCTTACCTCAGAATAAATCGCAAAAAGCAGAAATCTACATCTACACATCTTTGTTTTCTTTTGAAATGTCAAGGGTTTGCTCTAAATTATCAGAATCTGCTTACTTCTTGAAAGATCATGACCTTTTTAAAATAACATTTTATTCAGTGTAATAAATCAGGAACTGACGATTTTGTAAAATATCAGATCCTCTTCAGAAATTGGGGTTATCTCATTCATTGAAAATTGGCAATTATTATTCGACCATGAGGTACTTTTCCAAACCCACCTAACAAAAGAAACATTTTACTAACTCTCACTGTTTTGGTAGATCCTTGAATTTCCTAACTCAGTCCCCTGCCTCCTCTTCCCCTCTCTAATTATTCTCTTTATTCTTCTCATAGAAACATAGAAAAAATACAACACAATGTAGGCCCTTCAGCCCACAAACCTGTGCCGAACATGTCTTACCCTAGAAATTACGAGGCTTACTCATAACCCTCTATTTTATTCAGCTCCATGGACCTATCTAACAGCCTCTTGAAAGATCCTATCGTATCCACCTCCACCACCGTTTCCGGCAGCCCATTCCAAGCACTCACCACTCTCTGAGTAAAAAAACTCACCCCTGACATCTCCTCTATACCTACTCCCCAGCACCTTAAACCTATGTCCTCTTGTGGCAACCATTTCAGCCCTGGGGAAAAGCCTCTGACTATCTACCCGATCAATACCTGTCATCATCTTATACACCTCTATCAGGTCCCCCCTCATCCTCCATCTCTCCAAGGAGAAAAGGCCGAGTTCCCTCAGCCTGCTTTTGTAAGGCATGCTCTGCATTCCAGGCAGCATCCTTGTAAATCTCCTCTGTACCATCTCTAGGCTTCCAAATCCTTCCTGTAATGAGGCGACCAGAACTGAGCACAATACTCCAAGTGGGGTCTGACCAGGGTCCTATATAGCTGCAACATTACCTCTCGGCTCCTAAATTCAATTCCCCGATTGATGAAGGGCAATACACCATATGCCTTCTTAACCACAGAGTTAACCTGCGCAGCCACTTTGAGCGCCCTATGGACTCGGACCCCAAGATCCCTCTGATCCTCCACACTGCCAAGAGTCCTACCATTAATACTATATTCCGCCAACATATTTGACCTACCAAAATGAACCACTTCACACTTATCTGGGTTGAACTGCATCTGCCACTTCTCAGCCCAACTTTGCATCCTATCTAGGTCCCTCTGCAACCTCTGACGGCCCTCCAAACTATCCACAACACCCCCCACCTTCGTGTCATCCGCAAACTTACTAACTCACCCCTCCACTTCCTCATCCAAGTCGTTTATAAAAATCACAAAGAGCAAGGGTCCCAGTACAGATCCCTGAGGTACACCACTGGTCACCGACCTCCCCTCAGAATATGACCCTTCAACAACCACTCTTTGCCTTCTGTGGGCCAGCCAGTTCTGGATCCACACTGCAATGTCCCTTGGATCCCATGTCCTCCTCACCTTCTCCATAAGCCTTGCATGGGGTACCTTATCAAACGCCTTGCTGAAATCCATATACACTACATCTACTGCTCTCCCTTCATCGATGTGCTTAGTCACATCCTCAAAAAATTCAATCAGGCTGGTAAGGCAGGACCTGCCCTTGACAAAGCCATGCTGACTATTCCTAATCATATTATACCTCTCCAAATGTTCATAAATCCTGCCTCTCAGGATCGTCTCCATCAGCTTATCAACCACTGAGGTGAGACTCACTGGTCTATAATTCCCTGGGCTATCCCTACTCCCCTTCTTGAATAAGGGAACAACATCCGCAACCCTCCAATCTTCCGGAACCTCTCCCGTCTCCATCGACGATGCAAAGATCATCATCAGAGGCTCCACAATCTCCTCCCTCGCCTCCCACAGCAACCTGGGGTACATCTCATCCGGTCCCGGCAACTTATCTAACTTGATGCTTTCCAAAAGTTTCAGCACCACCTCTTTTCTAATATCTACATGCTCAAGCTTTTCAGGCTGCTGCATGTCCCCACTACAATCCCCTAAGATCCTTTTCCGTAGTGAATACTGACATAAAGGATTCATTAAGTACCTTCGCTATTTCTTCCGGATCCATACACACTTTCCCACTGCTGCACTTGATAGGCCCTATCCTTTCGCATCTCATCTTCTTACTCTTCACATACTTGTAGAACGTCTTGGGGTTATCCTTAACCCTGCCCGCCAAGGCCTTCTCATGTCCCCTTCTGGCTCTCCTAATCTCTTTCTTAAGTTCCTTCCTTTTAGCCTTGTACTCTTCCAGATCTCTAACATTACCTAGCTCTCTGTACCTTTTGTATGCTTTTCTTTTCCTTTTGACTAGATTTATTGTAGCCTTTGTACACCACGGTTCCTGTATCCTCTCGTGACTCCCCTGTCTCATTGGAACATGTCTATGCAGAACTCCACACAAATACCCCCTGAATATTTGCCACATTTCTTCTGTACTTTTCCCAGAGAACATCTGTTCCCAATTTAATCTTCCAATTTCCTGCCTGAGAGCCTTATAATTTCCTTTACTCCAAGTAAACGCCTTTCTAGTCTGTCTGTTCCTATCTCTCATCCAGCTGCTAAACGTAAAGGAGATAGAATTATGATCACTATCACCAAAATGTTCACCCACTGAGAGATCTGACACCTGATCAGGTTCATTTCCCAATATCAAAGCAAGCAGCCTCTCCTCTTGTAGGTCTATCTACATACTGTGTCAAGAACCCTTCCTGAACACACCTAACAAACTCCACTCCATCTAAACCCCTCACTGTCTGGAGATGCCAGTCGATGTTTGGGAAATTAAAATCCCCCATCACAACAACTCTGTTATTCTCACACCTTTCTAGGATCTGCATCCCTATCTGCTCCTCAATAACCTTGTCACTATTGGGCGGCCTATAAAAAACACCCAGTAAAGTTATTGACCCCTTCCTGTTCATAACCTCCACCCACAGAGACTCCGTAGACAATCCCTCCGCAACGTCCACCTTTTCCGCAGCCATGACACTCTCTGATCAACAGTGCCACTCCCCCACCTCTTTTGCCTCCCTCCCTGTCCTTCCTGAAACATCTAAAACCCGGCACTTGAATCAACCATTCCAGCCCCGGAGCCATCCAAGTCTCCGTAATGGCCACCACATCATAGCTCCAAGTATCGATCCAAGCCCTAAGCTCATCCGCCTTGTTCACAATACTCCTTGTGATAAAATAGACACATCTCAAGCCTGTCTGAACACTTCCCTTCTCTATCACCTGCCTATGGTACTTACTCCTAGCCTCCTCTATTTGAGAGCCAAACACCTCTTCCCCAGTCTCTCCAGTACGGATCCCCCCCCCCCCCACCCCCCAACAATTCTAGTTTAAACTCTCCCCAGTAGCCTTGGCAAACCTCCCCGCCAGTATGTTGGTCCCTCTGGGATTCAAGTGCAACCCGTCCTTTTTGAACAGGTTATGACCTGTTCAAAAAGGACGGGTTGCACTTGAAAGAGGCCCCAAAAGAGGCCCCAATGATCCAGAAAACTGAATCCCTGCTCCTTACTCCAATCCCTCAGCTACGCATTTAACCTCCTCCTCATTCTGTTCCTATACCCACTGTCGCTTAGCACAGGCAGTAATCCGGAAATTACTACCTTTGAGGTCCTGCTTTTCAACTTCCTTCCTAATTCTCTATAGTTGGTGTCTTGATCCAATTATTACCCAGCTGAACTGAAGAGAATATCATAAAAGAAACCTTAAAATTATACAGTACTCTTTAAGAACTCAAGAGCGTCCATTAAAAAACTACTTCTGAACTAAGGTTGAAGTGATATGGGTGGAGAGAAGTGGTGGCTTGGGAGTGGTGTAATTCAAGTTAGAGCAATATCCAAGGCGCTCTCAGTTCTCTCTGCTATTTTAATAGGGATGTTTGACTTGTGTGCAAGGCTCTTGCCCCAGGATGGTAAGAGCCTCAATGACATCCAAATGTATCTGTTGGCATTTTTCAGAATTTGACACAATTTTAATTTGCAGCAGTGCTTTCAGAACCAGATATTGGTACCACTAGTGGATTTAATGAATATACACCTCAGTGGATATACACCCGAGTTTATAACTGGACAACATGGTGGATATGCCTCTTAGGACTGGGCATCCACAGCAGCAGAGGAATCACTAGGGTTGATCCCCTGGTTTGATGGTAGAGCAGGGGATATGCTGGGCCATGAGGTTTGCTAAGGCTGCTGGGCCATCAGAAGCAGAGGAATTGTACTCAACCATGACCTGCAACCTAATGGCCCGGCATATCCCCTACTCTACCATCAAACCAGGGGATCAACCCTAGTTGAATGAAGAATGCAGGAGGGCAAGCCATGAGCAGCATTAGGCATACCTCAGAATGTGGAATCATCCTGGTGAAGCTACAAGACAG
This sequence comes from Pristis pectinata, assembly GCF_009764475.1. NCBI lineage: Eukaryota > Metazoa > Chordata > Chondrichthyes > Rhinopristiformes > Pristidae > Pristis > Pristis pectinata. Next base: position 36,289,360 of record NC_067415.1, on the reverse strand, counting down.
GACTACTGGCATGCCAAACAACATAAGCAGCATGCAATAGACAGAGCTAAGCAATCCGACAACCAACAGATCAGATAATCTCTGCAGTCCTGCCACATCCAGTCATGAATGGACTAATAGAAATGCAACACAGCAACTAAAAGGAAAGGAATCAAGTTGGCTGTATTGTTCAAGCACTGTGTGTGGGCCAGGGAAGGGGCAGGATAACTGAATGAAGTAAGCAGCATAGAAAAGAAATAATTAACACAAAGTAATGGCATTAGTGAAAAGTTTGGAACATAACTCTTCAGGATTTCAATTACTTCTTACTCTGGACATTGACCAACTTCATTATCTGAGAAACATCTACAGTTACTTTACTTGATGCAACAGCAAGCATCATCTACTAATCCTGAATAGTTATCCATACCTTATTTAATAGCTTGGCATCACATATGCTTATTTCAGTTTAACAAAAGGAAACCCTGTTTGCTTTATAAGGGGCATTTGACAGATTAAGTAATAGTCTGCATATTTTCCATTTCTCTAAATTACATGAGAGCAAATTTCTATTTATGAAACTGTCCTCTTGAGATGTTTGTAGAACAGGGGCTACATGTATAGATGTTGATGGTAGGTGGGGAAACAGTGGCATGCTGGGAAAATGGGTTGGGAAGTTGTATATGATGAACAGGATTCCAGTTTATATACAAATTCTTAAAGGGGAAAGTATTGGTATTGGTTTATTATTGTCACTTGTACCGAGGTACAGTGAAAAGCTTGTCTTGTATACTGATTGTACAGGTCAATTCATTACACAGTGCAGTTACATTGAGTTAGTACAGAGTGCATTGAGGTAGTACAGGTAAAACAATAATAGTACACACAGCTACAGAGGAAGTGCAGTGCAGGGAGACAATAAGGTGCAAGTCATAACAAGGTAGATTGTGAGGTCAGAGTCCATCTCATCGTATAAGGGAACTTTTCAGTAGTCTTATCACAGTGGGATAGAAGCTGTCCTTGAGCCTGGCGGTACGTGCCCTCAGGCTCCTGTATCTACTGCCTGATGGGAGAGAAGAGAAGAGAGAATGGCCTGGGTGGGTGGGGTCTTTGATTACACTGGCTGCTTCACCACGGCAGCGAGAGTAAGTTCACAACAAGGCAGTGTTGTTGTGGCCAACTTGGCTACAGGTCGTTCTGTGTGGTAGCTTCAGTGAGTTGTCACCTTATTTTTGGGTATGCTTGGTGCTGCTTCATGTGCTTTTCTCTTTGAAGCAGGTGCTGTTTATTAGGGAGTCCCAGGGCTTAAACCCAGTGATGAGGAAGCACCTGCAACATTTCCAAGTCAGGATGGCGCACGACTTAGAAAGGTACGAGCTGGTGGATGGGACCACCCACAGCTGCTGATTTTGTCCTTCCTGCTCATATTCGTACCACAGAATCCATTCCATTGAAAACATTTTGGATCTTTCTCATGTCTGCTGGTTTAAATAGGCTACTCTAACTTAAACCCTAACTGTCTCTAAACTATCAGAGCTCACCCAAGCACAATGACCACCGTAAGTTTTCTTGTATTGATCCGTTTTTTTTTGGAAATGTGGGTGTAATTGGCAAGGCCAGCAATTTTGTCATCCTTAATTGCCCTTGAGAAGGTAGTGCTGAGGGAGCTTTTTGAACACCTGTTGTCCCTCTGGTGAAGGTACTATTATGTGAGTAAAGTGAAGCAGATAGAAGGTTAGATGAAATAAAAAATAAATATAATCATTGTAGAATTGTTCTTTGAGGAATGGAGATGCAAGGTTAATTTGAAGGGGGCCTGATTTAAAGTAATATAAGATACTTTTACTAGTCACGTGTATATCAAAACACACAGTGAAATGCATCCTTTCCGTAGAGTGTTCTGGGGCAACCTGCAAGTGTCACCATGCATCCGGCGCCAACATAGCATGCCCACAACTATCTAACCTGTAAGTCTTTTGGAATGTGGGAGGAAACCGGAGCACCCGGAGAAAACCCATGCAGACATAAGGAGAACGTACAAACTCCTTACAGGCAGTGGCCGGAATTGAACCTGGGTTGCTGGCGCTGTAAAGCGTTACGCTAACCGCTACACTACCGTGCCTGCATTATTCCTTGTTTACAATATCTCTTACTCTAGCCTTGGAAAATAACTTCCTTAAGTAGTTCATGATAAGTTCCTTTAATAAAATCATGTGCATACTTATATTCTCCAAACAAGAGTTTGCCTGATTAAAGCTGTTGCTGGATGTAATTTGTGTAGGGAATTGCTGCAATGTTGCTCTCCGGTATCAGAGAGAATGATTAATAAACTGCAAATAAGCTAACGGCGAGCCTGCAGCTCACAATAATTACATTTATCATTTGATTTCTTAGACAACTCAGCCCTGCTCTGTGAATTAATGGCCTTGTATTTATATATTCTCAATGTGTCCCAAAGCACATTAAAGTTGATAAATTATTTTTAAATGTAGGCAAATATAACTAAAGGGAAACAGGGCAGATAATTTGCACATTTCTAATTTCCTTGAATAGCAATGAGGGAAATGATCAGTAAATCAAAAATAAATGCAGTTCCAGATGGAAAGCTAAAGCCCTGTTTTTCTTCAAGTTGCTTGGTCAGATCTTTTACATAAAAGGGGACAAAGTAATAGGGGCTTTGATTTAACATCTCATCTGAAAACAGCTTCAAAAATGCTGCATTACCAAAGTACTGCAGTCCAGGTTCAGGACTGGGTCCTCAATCTAAACCTGTCTGGCAGAGAGATGGATGTGCTAGAACTGAATTAAGGTGACACAAAGATCACCCCGGTCAGTAGTGCTGGACACATTATATATTAACATCTGCATGTTTTAACTTCACTTCCAAAATTTCCATTAACATGAATTATTGCACTGATTAAATACCCAGCATAAAAATTTCCATTTGTGCCTCTTACCTTAAGCAAGTTTACTGAGTAAGGTGCAGGATCCCAGGCCACCAAAACCACATTCTTGAATAGAGTGCTATTATTAAACTTGTGTTCTGGGTTAACAAGTATCTGGAAATCAGGACAACAAGAAACAATTTTAAATATTTTAATAAAATAATGGCTTAATCAGAGCAATTGTAGCAAAATGCAAAGTCAAATCCCTCCAAATACTACATGAACCAGTGAAAAGAAATTATGCAATGTTGTTTACTTATTCAAAAGATAATCATAGTGTATGCTGAACCCAAGAGAAATATTGCATAAATTAAATCTATATAAAAGTGGGTATATTGATAGCAGGAAAAAATCAATATATTCCATTATAACATATGGCAATGACATTTTTTTTGTTTTTGCATAATGTTCTTGAACATTTAAATTTTTGTAAGAGGCTCTGCTTGATTAAAGAAGTTAACCAGTGTGCCAGTTCTAAGATAATAATTTCCAATTAAAAACATGATCCTTGTACTTAAATAGGAATCTCTTCGATAATAAGTTGTAGGTTAAGAAAAGATTTCTACTTAGAAAAGTCCCTATCTAGATTTCTAGCAATTTTTTTTTACAATTCTTAATCTTTGTGGTTTAAAAGAGCAAGAGCACATGAATACACGGTAACCAATCACTGAAATAAAATAAGCAAGGTTCTCAACCCATTCTCCATACAAGCTATAATATTACCAAGATATCTTCATTGAAAACTCTCAAGGATACAAGAAGCTCAGTGACACTTATGAGAATTGTTTGAAAACTGAAATATCCAGAATAAGAAGTGAACAAATAAACACCAAGATTACAATGCAGTATCAATCAAATCAAATATTCCTTTTAAAAGGTGCTTCTGCTGAGATCGTTCCTGAATAAGAAAGCAGTGTAGGTGGATAGTGTGTGTGATAGGTCTGCATCTGAAGCTAGTGCAGAGACCATATCATTAACAGGGTTATCCTTTTCTGTAGTCACTTGGTTAATTTCTTTCAGACATGGTAACTACTATCACCCATTCAGGACAACATGGAAATGTTGCTGATGCTCGTTACTCCTCTGGTGCCACCCAACCCTGTACAACTCCTGAAAGACATCTCCCCATGACACTCACTGGGCTGAATGGGCAGAGATGACAGAATCCATTCCTCATAAGCAAGGTGACATGCTGGAAGGCAATTGTAATAGAATGAATATGGTTTCTATAGAGTGACACCTTCATCGTCCTTCAAAAAAAGTTGCAACTTGGCCACGAGTGTTTCTGGGAAATTACATTCTTACACTCAGTGCTTTAAAGGGGCAATTAATGAGAGGTAGTTCAGCAATATCAATGTTGTGTTTAAATGAGGTTTTAATTGAACAAGCAACAAAATTCCTTTGTTTACTCATCTCCTTGAGGATGCTGGAATGTGAAAGTTGCTGACTGTAAGCTCTCCATCTGAGCAAGCAGCAGGCACACCTGTCCAAGGCCAGCTGGGTCCTCTTTTCAAATATATAGTGAACTTGCTGTCACTTGAACATGTTTTAACAGTGGCTTGGCCAAAAAAAAACCACATCAACTTTTCTACCATGAGGAGAATAGGGAAGAGGATAGCCCCAAGTTGAGGGCAAAACATTTTGTTTTTTTAACTGTTTATCTTCCTTTTTGGGGCTTGATGGAGTAGGAGTAGGATTACAAGATCGTCATCAGACAACACTGGTAGCTAATCCGACTATCTATCTAGTCCCCATGAGCAACCTCCCAGTTGCATCATTTCACTCACTGTTCAACTAGAATGTTTGAAACTGTTTGGTGGAATTCCTGAAGCAGTGAACGAATTTATAACTCACCCTGCTCTACTTTCAAAAACTGACCCAGATTTAAAGCTGGGGTCTTTAATATCTTTCAGTATTAAATGTGGAGACAGGGGTTAGTTCACTATGCAGCACATGTTCTAATAGTCTCCATGCAGAGAATCCCATTTGGTCCTTTATACTCATTCATTCCATACTCTACAATGAAACATTATTTTGCAACAAATCCAATAACTATCCCTGCAAAATTAATCCATTGGCCCATGTCTCATGTGATTTTCCAAATGTCACAATCATCTTTTGACATGAGATTTCCTTCTGTAATAAGGAGCCATGATGATAGCTGGTGCTTCAACAAATGATGGTCTTCTCATTTGCATCTTCAAAACCTAATTTCTACATTCTCTCTTATTGGCCTGAGCCATATTTATCTATTGTTGATCATTTCTTAGAGAACTGAACGCATCTGACCTCCTGTTTCACCAGTGGATTTAACATAGTGTTCAGGGATGGAGCTCGTATGTCCTCAGCTGAGGGACTAGATGTACTTCGTATGTGGCCCCTCAGCTTTACGTCAGCCAAACTGTCTGATGTGGGTCAGATCCATTTATTTGAATGGTGTTACTAATCTTGACGGAGAAGGTAATTACAGGCAGTTTTTTTCCCCTTTATATTACTTCATCTCAATGTTTTTAATCAAATTACTTCACTTCAGTGTGTTTTAAGTAATACTTTAACACATGATATGTGTATCTTTTATGAAACCATCCAAGTAGTCTATATGAACACATAAAGATGTCTGTTAGTGTTATCAGGTGAAAACACTTTTATTTAAACAATGATGAATATAAGTTGATCCTATGTGTCTTGATTACCCAGTGAAATGGCATCAACTCCCCACCAACATGAAATATACTACTGAATTAGTCTCGTTGTCCTACATTAGTATGCAACTAGCAATTTATAACAATCATAAAGATTTGATATCGTCATTGCTGTATTTTCCTTTCAGTACAGGAAACTATACGGGATTATTGCTTATTGCCTTATCAAAACCTTTGGTATACACACTAAATATTTCACATTAATTAGGTTTCTTGCTCACTGAAATAAAGTACATTTGAGACAAGTTCTTTAATTAGTTTCAGTGATATAAAAGTATCTTGATTGTTAGTATTTCTTGTTGAATGCTCAATACTCTGTCTATAGAAACCGCATTTATTCTAATACAGTGACCTTCCAGCACTTTTTAAATAACTTAATTTTCTCAAGCTGCCCCAGGTTCCCTCCATTTAAGGAGCAGAATGGTCAGGATTAAGTTATTAAGCCCCAACATTATGGATAGCTTCACCTCACCATGTATTCTCATATATTTAAACATTTCATATAAAAACTAAGTGGAGTGCCCATTACGGCAGAGATGAAATGAAACTTTTTCACTCAGAGGGTCATGAGTCTTTGGAACTCCTCCTCAAAGGCTAGTTGAAACAGAGTCTGAGTATTTTTAAGGAAGAGGTAGATAGATGCTTGATAAAAAGAGAGTGAAAGGTTATCCTGGGTAGAATGCAGAATTGAGGTTACTAATCAGTTCAGTCATTATCCTACTGAATGGTGGAGCAGACTCGGGTGACCAGGTGGCCTGGTCCTGAATCATGTTAATATATGTTGGTTTGAGTAACATTCATGTATATTATATTCTCTTCGAATAGCACAATTACATATGATCTGAAATCTTCTACAGTTCCTCATGTAAGCTAATAAGGAAGTTATTTCCATTTCTAGTTTAAAAACATACATGTTGCAAAAAACAAAAATCTTTGTGCATTCCTTTCTGTAACACTATCTATTTAGGTTTAAATTCAAAATGTCCCAATTGAAACTTAATTGTACTAAAATAGCAGCTTAATAATAGAGATACAGTGGTAATCCAATTCTGATTCCACACAGTACTTCAATGAAACAATGCCTGTGCTGAAATTCCTTGAGAATGATACAATGATCTCTCCCATTTAACTTGTACACGTGAATACATGAGCGGCTGGTTATATGGCAGAATATGCCTGAAGCTCTGATTTTCTCTGACATTGAAAGTATTCCAAGTTCTCTGTGAAGTCAGAATGCTGATGGAATGATAGAGTATAATTTTGCTACAGCCTGTAAAGTAGCATTTTATTGCACTACTCAAACTGTATGGATAACAATTGTAGTTAATGGTGGATATGGTCAACCTTGCTCTTACATTCTTGACAGTTACATACACCTATACCGTTGTTTCAGAAGATGAAGTGGGAGAGTTTGCCAATTGATTACTAATTCCTTTGGCTGTGTTCTTCTAGTTGGTAAGTGAGCGTGCATAGAAGTCTACAACGTGGGTTCCCCACAGTGAAATTCTGAGCTGAATGTTCATCAGAGTTCAGCTAATATGGTGAGTGTGGAACTAAGAAAACAGAAGCAGAAGTCCCCACATCTCCCTGCAACAGGGGGATCCTCACCTCTAACCTGCAACAGGGGGGTCCCCACCTCTCCTCACAACTGGGGACATAATCTGTTACATTTTCCAAAAGAAAATTACATATCTAGTAACTCCAGCATCCTGGGTTCAATTCTGATCTCCAGTGGAGTTCGCATGGCCTTCCTGTGACCACATAGGCTTCCCCCCAGGTGCTCTAGAACATAGAACATTACAGCACAGTACAGGCCCTTCGGCCTATTTGCCAACATTTTATCCTGCTCTAAAATCTATCTAACCCTTCCCTCCCACATAGCCCCCATTTTTCTATCATTCATGTGTCTCTAGTTTCCTCCCACTTTCCAAAGATGTGCTGGTTAATAGGTTAATTGGTTCTAGTGTGTATGCGGGTCGTAGAATCCGAGGACAATTGTGGGGAATGTGAGAGTAAAACGGGAATAGTGTAGGATTAGTGTAAATGGGTGCTTGTTGTTTGGTACTGTCTTTGGATTGTGCTGTGTGACTAACAGGGAAGAAATAAAATTGCCTGTTTACTTATTTAAGCAGGTATTCAGTCAATAGAAATATTAGAAAAAATTTGCAGAGTAAAATGCATAAAGCAATGCTACATGTCAACATCCCCAGCTCCAATCACCACCACAACCATTCCCTCCTTTCCCCGCTGACACTGGGGATGTGGCTGCAGGAGCAGCAGCAGGATATCCACAGGAGTGGTAGAAGTGGCCAAACATGGACATTTATACTGCTCCTCTGGCATCACTACCAGTTTCCTGCTGGAATTAAATGACATCTGGAGAAACTCCATGGAACTTCAAGAAAGCAATTGACTACGGGGATAGAAAGAATAAGTTAACTTGAAAGGATTTTACTGAAACCTTAAATAAAGGGTTGACAGTAAAGCTCAGGGTGATGGGGATTAGGCTGAATGCTGGAAAAGTACAGCTAATGAACTTAACAGCCTCCCTTTTGCTGCAATTTACATGATCTTAACAGCAGCTACGATTAGTGAACCAATTTCTCACTCTTATAAATTTGTATTGGTTTAATTATTCTGGTAAAATAGTGTAAATAAATTAAATTAGCAATACTGATAGCAAGTGTCAACATAATCAGAACTAATTGGCAGTTGAGGAAGCGACCACAATTCATTTCTATCAATGGTTTTATTTTGCAACAAAAAGTGGTCGGGTCTGTTATCTGCAGCCACAATAGGATGCTAGAACTCTTATAAACTGTAGGATCTTGCAAGTTCTCCGAGGTTTCACTTCATAGACATTGTCGACAATCCACAGCCAGCTACACAAACTTTTTTTTTGTTTTTGTAGTTTTTTTTCTAATTAATTGTGTTCCTTCTTTTATAGTTTGTATAATTTGTTGTTAATTTATGTTTTTCTTGTGAATGTTGTATATCTGATGCTATGTGACTGATGCTGCTGCAAATAAGTTTTTTTATTGCACCTGAGCATATGACAATAAACTTGACTTTCACTTTATACAGGGAGTTAGATTATTACTGGATGAGTTACATGCTTGAGTTCTTAGGGTTGTGGTGAAGTTTTGGATGTGAAATCCAGAAATCAGTTTCCATACATGCTGAGGAATGTTAAGTCCATGGTATATGTTGTTTTGGCTTTGAGAGGGAACCAGGCCAGAAGCAGGCTGACTGTCAGGGTTTGCTTCCAGTCAGGTGGGAAGCATGCTGGAAGATCTAGGACCGAGTCCTGACCTGGGGATGGGGGAGGACGGGTGTTGAATCCCATCTCCAAATATACCCTAATTCCAGGCAGGAGGCTAATCCCAGAGTTGTGGGAATGTTCATTCCATGAGTCTTGAGGGAATGGAGTGGGACTCATCAATCACAGGGTTAAGCAGCTCTGATTTTGACCTGTTTGGATCCCAGGATCTGGTTTGTTGGGAACAGTGAGTGAAGCTGGGGCTACTTGGGAAATCAGGAGGAAGTATTCTTGCTCCTCCCAGCCTTCAGTGAATGGTGGTCGGCCTCATTGTCTTACAGTATGCTTTGTGAAATCCTTGGATTTAAATTCCCAACCCCATCTGCTCCTGGACATTAAACATACCTCTGAGAGACTTAGAGTAGGTAACATATAGACCGTAGGAAAGTACAGCACAGGAACAGGCCCTTTGGCCCACCATCCCTGTGCCGACCATGATGCCAATTTAACTAATCCCACCTGCCCGCAACATGGTCTGTTCATGTGTCTGCCTTAATAGCTCTTAAATATTGCTATCGTATCTGCTTCCACCACTACCCCTTGCAGCTTGTTTCAGGCATTTAACACTCTCTGTGCAAACAAAACTTGCCTTGCAAATCTCCTTTAAACTTCCCCCTTCACCTTAAATCTATATTCTCTAGTGTCTGACATTTACAACCTGGGAAAAAGACTGACCATCTACCCAATCTATGCCTCTCATAATTTTATATACTTCTTTCAGGTACCTCCAACGCTCCTGAGAAAATAATCCAAGTTTGTTCAACCTCTCCAATCCAGGCAAATCCTGGTGAATCTCTTCTGTACCCTCTGCAAAGCTTCCATCCCTTCCTGTAGTGTGGCAATCCGAACTGCACACAATACTTCAAAAGTGGTCTAACTGAAGTTTTACACAGCTGCAACACAACTTCCCAACTTTTACACTCAATGCCCTGCCTGACGAACACAAGCATGCCATAGACCTTCTTTATCACCTATCCACTTGTGTTGCCACTTTCAGGGAGCTATGAACTTGCACCCCAAGAATATATGTAATATGTTTTGTTGACAGATGATACGACTGAGGGACAACCAATAGATGAGAAACAAGAGCAGTCCAAGGTTGCTTTGTTAATGGCTCCAGACAACACAGAGCAGAAACATAATCAATTGCAAGTACTTTCTGTCTATGACAGGTTCAGGTGATGCCAGTCTCACCAAGAGACCACATCAGAGACAGATGGATTGGTCAAAGATGCCAAAAGCCAAAAGAGCTGCTTCATCAATGACCTCTCCTCTATCAATGAGATCGTCACATTACTCTTCTGCTAATTGTGTTAGAATATCTTTTGTGTAGATTTTTAAACAGGTTTCATAAAATTTGAAGCTCTTATAGAACATTTAACAACTTATTGCACAAAACTAAAGCTGGCAAAAATTAAAAAAACTGACAGTATTATGGTGATAAATGTTAACAACAAGATCCTTTGATATTCTGCCTTTGACTGTGAAGTAACAGACTTCTGCTTTATTTTATCTTCAGCCTCAACACCTTTCCCTTTGTGCTACTTCGATGTACTTATGTTTTGGAATGATCTGTATGGATGGCATGCAAAACAAAGTTTTTCACTGTATCTTGGTACCTGTGACAATAATAAACCAATTACACCCTATGGTCATTTAAAGACTAGCACATTTTGTTACTGGTTTAGTTGAGATTGGGGAGGATGCACCAGGGAGGTGCTAAAAGAATGTTGCCTTCACAGCAATAATTTTATGTCGTGGTAAACTACATTAAGATTTTAATAATAAATAAAGAAACTTGAAAAGAGAATATTTTAGTCTTCATGTGATTAATGCCCAAACAGTTTGAAGAATATTTTATAGTGTAAAGCAAAATTAGCTGAAGCAAAGATACACAAAAGTGGTGATCACTCACCTGTGAGTTAATAACACGGATAGTGGTTTTGCTTCCAACATCCTTCTCATAACCTTGTGTAGGGGCCGCATTAAATCTTAGAACCGCATCGTGGGAATCTGGAAAACAAAAAGAAAAATGATCTTCGCATTTATTCAGGAATTTAAGATAACAGAATTGCTTATTTGACTGTTCCTTCAGAAAGTGAGAACAATATATATTGAGTTCATCTGCAATGCCATTACATTGGAATTTATATATATAGCATTAGAGTAGCCATCAGAGAGCATAGCAGTTTTAATTACAATGTCCTGATGATACAAGATGATCTAAATTATTAGACTGCTCATTGACCAGAGTCAAGCAGCTGTACTAAAATTTACTGTATCATTTACAGAAATGGATAATTGTAACAAGATTTTTTTTTAAAGAAACACAAGCATAACGAAGATATTCAAAACACAATTGAAGAAACCTTCCATCCCATTACCCTCCATTGCTATGGTGCTTCTAATAATAAACCCTGTGGTTGGATGAAGAAAGATGCTGTCTGAGAATAACTGAAAATTTTAACAAATTCACTTTCCTTTCCACCTTTAAAAGTGAATGGTTCATTCATTTTGCATTTGTTTTGGTTTGTGGACGGTACTTTCACCAATAATTGATACAAAAGTGGAAAATCCAAGGTGGAATTTAATAAATAATGAAAGTGAGGTAAGTAAACCAGTAGTGTGGTGCTGAAATCCATTCTTAGGTTGCTAATTTCTTGTCTGACCGAACATTTGAATTTGCATCATTAAGCAATTATTGTGACAGCTTATAAGTGTGAAGAATGACAAAATCCACACTGTAGAATATCAAGTCATGCCAATTGACTCCTGTGGACAGCCTCCATTTTCTAGACAATATATAATAATGCCATATAAAATATATACATTCTGAAATGCAGTGTAAATAGTTGAACGTGAACTTCAGAGTGAAACAAAGCAATTGTATTAAAAATATGTATAAATCTTTATGTCCACAAGATGGCAGAACAGATCTTTCAGTTTTGGTGCAACACCTTATTAACTTGACTTCCAGCAGTCGGTAACAGATCTTCCACAACACATGGAAATCCAGTTGTGGGCCACACCATACTTAATATAACGAGGTTACTGGATGAAACTTGAGGCAACCACCCAATAAAGTTAATATTCCTCCAAAAATAGACAGGAAAACACAATGGAGCAAAGCAAGAAACAACCTGCTGGAAGAACTCAGGTCAAGTAGCATCTGTGGAGGCAAAGGGACGATCAACGTTTCATATCAAGACACTGCATTAGGAGTGAGAGTGTAGTTTGTGTTTGGCCTCACCGTGAAGATGGAAAAGGCAGAGGACAGACAAGTCAGTGTGGGAAAAGGAGGGGAAGCTCCAATGACAAGCAACCAGAAGCTCAAGATGGCCATTGCGGACAGAGCGCAGGGGCTCTGCAGAACAGCTGCCTAGTATACGCTTGGTGTCGTCAATGTGGAGGAGGCAATATTGCAAGCACCGAATACCACAGACCAGGTTGAGGGGGTGAACATGAATCTCCGCCTCACCTGGAAGGGCTGTTTAGGTCCCTCGATGGTGGCAGGGGAGGAATTGAAGGGACATGTATTGCATCTCCTATGGTTGCAGGGGAAAGTGTGAGGGGGCGGGATGGGGAGAGATGAATGGACCAAGGAGTCATGGAGAAAGTGGTCCCTGCAGAAAGCACAAAGGGGAAGATGTGGCTGGTGGTGGGATCCCGCTGGAGCTGGCGGAATTGGTGAAGAGTGACACGCTGGATGCGGAGAATTGTGGGAAGAAATGCGAGGACCAAGGAGACCATCTCTGTTCTCTCTGGTGTGTGTGGGAGGGGAGGTAGGTGGGCTGAGGGTAGAAGAGTATGAAATGGAGGAAATGTGTGTGAGGGCTCCACCAACAGAGCAGAGGGGAAGCCATGTTCACTGAAGGAGGACATTTCAGAATTCATCACTAACAGATGCTCGACCTGCTGAATTCTTCTAGCAGTTTGCTTTTTGCTACTGATTCCAGAAACTGCACTCTTTTGTGTTTACAATGGAGCAAAGGCAGTTGTAACTTTCAAACAGAAACCTTACAGTAAGATGTTTCCAGAACTGCCAATGCAAAGTGATAAAAGATCTTGTACCATTTCGGGTTGAGTCAGACATGCTGTGACTGCTTCACTCTCGCTACATTAAAACCCAATTTACATTTTCTAATTCCCTGTTAGTGTGCTTGTGTAAAGGATGGTTTTCTTCCAGACTCCCTGGAACAGCTCCAATAATAAGGGAAGCCCCTGAAGTGTGATTGTTGATGTATGCTCACTGCCTTCAGCGTGGTCTCTTGTGACCAATTACCAATAGGTGAGTACAAAATACATAAGCTCCAAACATGTACTCTCAATAGAGGTTGAAATGGTCAATGTAGAACCAGTTTAACATTTGTTTCTAAAGGGCTCCTTGATAATCAAAGGTGATGTGGTATTTAGAGGGGTGAGCTTGTTTCTGGAGTGGAGATTAAGATGTTTGGACAGTCTCTTGTTCATTTTTCCAACCTCAGTCAGCATATTACACAAATGATGCAGAGGCTGAGCTTCAAGTCATCAATGATTCCTTCACTAAAGTGTATGAGATAACGGAGCTTGCTCCATACATCAGGAAGACAAAGAGCTTCTCCCGATCTGTCCCTGCTGCACAACACTGTCTGCCCAAACATCAAGATCCAATAGCGAGACCCTAGGAAATATGGATCACTTCCCTTGTGCCAGGAACTACCACTCAGCAAAGGGAAACATTGTTAATAAAATTCACCATCACTTCCAGAGTAGGCATCACTCAAGGAAAAGAGAGGTTGAAGAACAAGACCTCAAAGCCAGCACCAAGCTCATGGTCTACCAAGTAGTAGTGTATGCTGCTGAGACATGAACAACCTGTAGTAAGGACTTCCACAAAATCACCAAATCCAATGGTAGTATGGGTGAAGCAATGTCATTATCCTTTCCCAGCTAACATCCACAGCAACAGCCTCCGATTATCCCGAAAAGCAACTCTAGCTGAGTCAAATTGTCCACATGGCTCCTGAAACAAGTACTCTACTCTGATCTGCACCATGGCACAAGATTTCCAGGAAGCATAGAAAACACATCAACGAGATTCTCAAAATCTCCATGAAAAAATGTAACATCTTCAGCTACTGATGGGAATTCCTGGTGCATGATCACAGAAAATGGGGAAAGGAGCACCCTGGAAGGTACTGAGCACGAGGAGGCCATGTGCTAGCAGTGGAAGGATCACACAGCCATAACCACCATCCCATCAAGTAACACCTAAACAACGTAGAAAACATTGCTATGTTGGCACCGGAGGAGTGGCAACACTTGCGGGCTGCCCCCAGCACATTCTCAGACTGCGTTGGTTGTTAACGCAAAAAGACGCATTTCACTGTGTGTTTCAATGTACATGTGACTAATAAATAAATATTACATATTACATTATATGGGGTGGGCAGCACCATCCTCTAACTCATGGGGTGTTGGGAATAAAGGTCCAGGCTTCAATATCTGGAGTAAAAGAAGACAAATATACAAGTCCATTCACAAAATGACGACTGGATGTAAACAACATTTCAAGGACATGAGCCATGTCCTATAAAAATTTAACTTCATTTAAGTGTTAGTATTAGGTAAATGTGTTCTGAATTTTACCACTAACTCAGAAAAAGAAAATGTATCGATATTATACAATTGAATCACTCCTTACAGCAACTATAAAAATGCCTTTGCCTAGAAAATGAATGGTTCTAATCTTGCAGGCTCACTTTACCTCTGAACTATTTGTTAAGTAATTGGCAGGACCAGTGATAAGATTGGAATACTTTCACATGTAATAAAGTCTAAAATTTTCTTTCTTACATCCTGGTCTCCTTCTGTTCTCTTCCCTTCACCCCCCACCCCCCCTCCACAGATTGGTTACACAAGTAACAGCTACATATTATAATAAATGAGTTGGATCTTCCTTCACCAGGCCCATGGCTTAGAGTCAATGACAGCTTCAGTAAGACTCACTTTAACCTGGCCATTGCATCAACCTATTACTCCCTATTACGCTGAGCAGGCGTGATATTGATGCCTCTTGAGATGAGACTTTATACAGTCCTCCTCATCTTACGAACTTATGTATAGCCCCATACATACGATCGAGCATTTGGGAGACCGTCGGTATGGATTTGCCAGCTGCTGCAGGACTAGATTTCTAACTTGTGAACTGTTCGGGTTATGAACAGATCACAGGTACAGAACCCTGGGGAGACAGGTAGAAGTTCAAGAAAGGAAAAACAACGTGCACAGATCTCGTTGAAATTAACAAAACTCTTAAGCAGATTAATGAGGTAAATGCAAAGTGATATTTCCCCTGACTGTGGAGCAGAACGTCATCAATTGCCTGTTTTGTGGCAATCAAAGCACCTTAAGTTCATTCAGGAGAGCTTTGTAACAATTCCCAAGTGCCTTGTTGAAGATGGGCTTCAGGTGCCTTGACATAGCCGGAGGCATCCTTCAAACCCATCTGTTCCATTGGTTCCTACATGGACTACAACATTTGGATCCTCCCCTTCTTTTTCCATTCTTTTCTCACCTCGAGCACATGTTCTCACCGGTCAGGCACCAGAGTGTTTGGTTCCCCCAGTCATGCGCATTTTCCAATCCTTACCCGCCGCTGTCACACCTTCCTGTACCTGGCCACTAACCAAATCTAAAGCAATCTATTTGTCAATGAAAAAGAAAAAAATAATTGCAAGTGCTGGAAATCCAAAACAATAGGAGGAAGTGCTGGAAAAACACAACAGGTCAGACGGCATCTATGGAAAAAGAAACAGTTAACATTTCAGGTCCAAGACCCTTCATCAGTCTCTTCATCTGATGAAAGCTCCTGGAGCTGAACCGTTATCTGTTTTTCTTTCCACAGATGTTGCCTGAACTGCTAAGTCTTTCCAGCACTTTGTTTTTATTACTAAGGACTGAGTCAGTGCCTTGAATTAAAACGTCTAATTAACAAACCTCCTACTGATTTTTTTTTGCACCATCTCCAACAGACTCCAGATCAAGAGCTCAAGGTCAAAATTCTCTTACGTGCAAACAATTACCAGTGATTTGGTTTCCTGGGATCACACTGCCCTCCACAAACACCCATTTACTACAGGTGCCCATACTACCTGCAATGCTTTCTCTACCTAAAATTGTTTTACATATCAAATTGATTAAAGTTTTATGTAAACTAAGCCACCTGACTTACTTGAAAATAATTCATCTAATGTAAAAGAAAATCTCCTTCTCCTTACAATTGGATCAAATCCTCTGCTTCCCATTCCATGTAGGATGGACTCTGATGATCGGTTGACTCTTGATGGCTTAACCGCTGATTATTTGGTTGCTAACTGCCTTTGTAGTTTTTTGTTTAAAGTTCTGAGTTAAATTATAAATATTAAGACCAAATTTCAGTTTTGTGTTTTTACTGTCTCTGAGTGTAGGATTCGCACCAAATTTTCCATTCCCTGCCCCCAACCTGTAACTGTCTGTGTTGGACTAATAACACATTAATCTTCCACTCTGCACCGTAGCTCAGTTTACAGCCAAAATAAAAAATACTTTTATTTTCACCACTTGTTTTGTATTCCCCCCCAAACTGGCTGTTTACTCTTTATACATGTAAACCACTGCTGCCCCAAGAAAAAGTCCCAGTCAGTAACAAAAAGTGCATCTTGAGTTACAGAAATTTCTGTTCTTACCTATTTCTTCTCCAAGGGAGGAATTCAATATTGCACCCGCAGATGCAACAACAGCACAATTCCTGAAGGCCTGTGGGTTAATCCTGATCTTGCTCAGAGGAATTTTAGGAATGTGCTTTCTCCAACCAGATGTAGAAAACGGAGCCTCCTTCCCATCAAGGGTTCTTAGTTTGACTTTGTTTTTCAGTTCACAAAGGAGATCTTCTCCAATCATCTTTTCAGCCTCCCTTTTCTTTTGATAGTGGACACCATGTCTGTTTTCGTTCATATACTCCCTCATAGCTTTTTGTAACCGAGGATTCAGCATCTCAGATGAAATATTTCCTCTCCACAGTCTGACAAGAATTGAACTGGATTTTGAAAACTCCAAGTCCTCAAGGTCAAAGGAATCTAGATTTTCAAGTAATGGGTCGAGAGGGTAACTTGATCGTTCTTTATTCTGAATAACTGTTTCCTGAAGCCTAGACTTTGCATCTTGAATAATTACTTCTTCATAAGCATTGCCATCTTTTGTGATAACTTTAACAATCTTATCCATCACCCGGTTTTGAGTTTGCAGCTGTCCACTGGTCTGCCTTTGCTTCACACTTTTCCCGTCTTGAAGTTCGTCACTGTCCTCCTCTTGGGTCCATTTTAGACTGGGATCATTGAAATAATCTAAACGCAATGAACGCACAGAATCTTCATCATCCTCAAAGAAAAGACTATTTTTTCTGTGATTTGCTGAGACCTTTGGATTTGGGAAGGCCCCCATAATGGCTCTCAGTTTACCCTGTACGGGGAAGAGCCTTCTTGTCTCAGTGTTTGTGAAAGAGCTGGCTGGACGCTCATCTGTTTTGAAGTCTGTGAAATATGTAAACAGCAGCAAGACGACGAGTGCCCATGCCAGTATCCCAATCAGCACTAGGTGCTTCCATTGCTTGGCCTTGGCTTTCATTGTCCAAACTGCACCAAACTCCTCTTGGATTCAGCACAGCTGGAGTGTGAAAAAGCCAGCTAAAAAAAAGTAAAATAAAGGACAGATTTGATTAAAACAGAAGCATCACAGCAAGAAAATTAAATTGTATGCAAGTCAAATTTATCTTATTCTACTTTAAAGAATACATTTTCCAGAGTTGCTCTTTTAAAGGGGCATTACCACAATTTCCCAGGAAGAAAAGCCTTCAGTCAAAATGCCATCACATACCAAAGGTGGTAATGATATTACAGTGCAGTGAGATATGAATTCCATTATCAGACTCCAGTGTTGCCATCATTTTGCAATAGATATTATTCATGTTAAAAAAGTACTGCTAATAGCTTCAATGCGAATATCTTTGTGGGATGGAGATTATGGTATCCTCTCATGTGCAGCACTTTTGGCAGTAAATATTCAGAGCTAGATATTTACAATGATCTATTAGATGTGAATTTTTATGCATGGAATTTGGTAAGTCATTCAAAAAATGTCTCTGACAGTGCAGCAACCTCTCAGTACTGGACTGAAGTGTTAAAGTGAATTTGGGCTCAAGTCTTAGGAATGGGATATGAACCTTAGTTATATGACTAAAGAGACAGAAGTGCTGTCACTGAACCATAGAACATTACAGCACACTACAGGCCCTTCAGCCCACAATGTTGTGCTGACATTTTATCCTGCTCTAAGATCTATCAAACCCTTCCCTCCCACATAGCCCTCCATTTCTCTATCAGTCATGTGGCTATCCAAGAGTCTCTTAAATGTCCCTAATGTATCTGCCCCCACTACCTCTGCAGGCAGTGTTCCACACACCCACCACTCTGTGTAAAAAAACTTATCCCCGACATCCCCCTTGTATCTTCCTCCAATCACCTTAAAATTATGCCCCCTCGTGTTAGCCATTGTCACCCTGGGAAAAAGTCTCTGACTATCCACTCGATCTATGCCTCTTATCATCTTGTACACCTCTATCAAGTCTCCTCTCATCCTCCTCTCCAAAGAGAAAAGCCCTAGCTCACTCAACCTATCCTTACAAGACTATGCTATCCTCATAAGACTATGCTGAGACTTTGGAGAGATGCAAAACAGAAGCCTTAAAAAAATTGGCTTATATAAGGCATCCCCCAATGGCAAGAAAGATAAAAAGGAGAAAAGGACCCCAGAACAAAAAAAAGGCAACCTAACCTTGAGCATAGAGAACACCCAAATCAAAAGGCTTTTTATACCTGAATAACTTAATCAGCAATCTATATTCACTACACAGTCATCAAAATCACTTTGTGCGACACTTCCAAGAATGTTACTGGGACCAATTAAATTAAAATTATGGTCCATAAACTTTACAGGTAACTGTGCTTACGCAGAACACACAACACAGAGATTAGTCTTTTAGCCCAACAATCCATGTTCCATTCAAAACTCTTCCAATCCTTCCTGGCACTTGTATCTGCAAAACTCCACTACTCATTGCAGTGAATTTTAGAGAAGTATAAGGTATATGTGGAAAAAGTCAACAAATTCCAAATTACTGTACTTCCTATAAATGAGCTTCTTTTGAAGTCTCTGCTTACTTTCCAAGTGACTATTTTATTTTGATAGCTTTCAGTTTTGCTATTTCATCAAGCTAAAACACACTCTCCCTGTACATGCAATCAAAATCTTTCAAAGCCTATTTAACAGTCCTAACAAAGACTATTGAACAGTCCCCTAATGCAATAAGATGGACTGACCTCACAATCTACCTCGTTATTGCCTTGCACCTTATTGTCTGACTGCACTGTACTTTCTCTGTAACTGTAACACTTCATTCTGCATTCTGTTATTGTTTTCCCTTGTACTACCTCAATGCACTGATGTGATGAAATGATCTGTATGGATGGCATGCAAAACAAAGTTTTTCTACTGTAACTCAGTATATGTGACAATAGTAAACCAATAAACCAATTTACTAATTTAAAACCTCCACTGGACAACTGTTCATCTTTTCCTCTCCTGATGGTTCTATCCTTTTATTTCTTGTATTATCCTTCTAAATATTTGTTGTGCTGTGTTCAATTCTTCCATATCCTTTCTATTATATGGTGACAAAAACTGTAATTAATGCTTCAAGCATGATTCAGTCGAAGACTGATACAGGTTTAGCAGAGCTGTTCTACTATACAGTTCTATTCCTTTACATATACATACTAGCTCTGGGTTTATTTTTCTTTGTAGCTTTATTATCTTGTGTCATTACATAGCATTATTTGTGTATTTGTATTTCATAGAACAATACAGCATAATACAGGCCCTTCGGCCCACCACGTTGTGCCGACCTTCAAACCACTCCTAAGACTATCTAAACGCTTCCTCCCACATATCCCTCTATCTTAAACTCCTCCATATGCTTATCTAACAATCTCTTGAACTTGACCAACGTATCAGCCTCCACCGCCACCCCAGGCTCTTACCCATTTAGATCTTCATTTTCCAAATACAGGGGCTCTCCGGGCTACAGAAGACACAACTTACAGAAATCCAACTTTTAAGCAAATTCTCCCATAAATTTTTTAAAGAATTTTTCAAGATTGTGAGAATAATCATAATAAAATGTTTTGTGGTATTAACAACTGGATACAATATACATTTCATTAATTTAAACATGGGTAGCATGAGGGCAAGTAGGAAGTGTATGCAAAGCAATACGATGTGGATAGCTATAGAAAATGGATGTTTCTAATATGGAAAAGTCAGCTTACGGACTGTTCACAGGAACAGAACCCTTACATAACCCAGGGACTGCCTGTATGGCTACTTTTCACAAGCACATTACACTGATGGACTTGTAATACAAAATTAATGTAATTGATGATCTTTGTGAAGGACAGCAGGAGTGGGGGCCAAATGAGGGGAGCTGTGGTGAAAACATATTAGTTAACAAACTCATTTGTGGAGTTTACTATGATTTTGTCAGTTAACAAAAAAAAACTTTGAAATGTGGCATTTCTTACAAAAATGTAATGATTCATTCCAGCTGTGTTGAAATACAATTAAATGCCCATTCTTCAAGTTTGTTAGTACTGTTTACCTAGTTATTAAGATCATCCACAATGTGGCCTCATCCGCAAATTTAAAAATTGTTCTTTTTGATTCCAAAGTCTAAATCATTAATATAGGTTGTAAGCAACTCCACTTCCTAGCCTCTAACTGCCTCTTACCCCTCTTTGTTTTCCTGTCTTTAAGGCAAATACTTACTTATTCTGCAACTTAACTATTATACTTGACTTATCAAAGGTCTTTTGGAAATCTACACAAATAACATCTACTGTACTTTGTTACCCTTACCGATCTTTTCAGTTATCTTTTGAAAGAATCCTGCAAAGGTTGCTAGAAGAATTTCCCCATAGAAAACCATATCATCTACTCATTAATAGATTTCTGCTGTCTATGTTATATTTAATTTTCTCTTTTAGTAGGATTCCATTAATATTTCTACCACCAACGTTAAGCTGGAAAACCTATTCTCTTTCTAATGTTAGTGATCCACCAGTCCTCTGATATTGTCCTAAAAGAATTATTATACGTGTAATACTGCCCTTACTACCTTTTCTCTAGATTATTTTAAAATGCATAGACACAATCGATCTAGTGCAGGATTTTTTTTCCTCCTTGAATTTGATTATCTAATAATTCTCTCCTTTTTATCTTCAATATAGTTGTATCATTACCAATCTCACCTTGGATGTCAAGTTCACCTGATCATGATAAATTATTTAATATGCTTGAAACTTCTCTGTGATTTTATTCTAACTATTGAGTAGTGTTCCTATTCTGTCCCTGACCTTCCTTTTTAATTTTGTGTTAGTAGAGTATTTTATTATGTATCATGTTTGATAATTTAATGTTATAGTTCCTCATTGTTTTCCTAATGTGCTTGACCTCTTCTAACCTCCATATTCTTTCTTGTTGATGCTTACTGTCCATCATCCTAATGTACATCTTCTTTGCTTATCTTCAGTTATCTTTGCTTATCTTCGGTGATTAACATCCTTAATCACCGCTGGTGCCTCCATATTGTTTTATTCCTGCTTCTTACAGCAATACATTTTTCCTTTGCTACTCAAAATCAATTTTTCCTAATACTGTTATTTCCCTAAATTCTGCTATTAACCCTTTAAAATAAGCTTATTCCCCAACTATTGCCCTGGTATTTGTCATCTTAATGTTTTTGCTCAGTTATTATCTTAAGATATATTATATCATGGTTATTATTGATGATTTCCTGCTTTCACTTCTATTTTCTGTTCTATTTTAGTCCTAAATCTGGTAGTAAAACCACCTGTACACGGTAGAAAGTCTGCTCCGTTCATCCTGCACCTAAAGCTTCTGAGCAATTTCAGGATAGTTGAAATTTCACCATAATTGTTTTATTAATTTCCCATATTTATTTGTATTTTTCTTTCTCCACCTCGCTTGCTCTGTAAGATGACCTACAGCCTATCCCAATGATTGTGATTAGTTCTTTATTTTCTTTTAATTCTATCAATACAGCTTCTACTTCTCTCACCAGCACCCATCACTGCTCTTGATCATCACTGTTATCTCCAATAAGTACATCTGCTCCACCTTTCTTCTTCTCACTTTCTGCCTTTCTAAATATCTTATATGTTGTGGTATTTACTTTTGTCAATTTTTTTTTAAACTGCAGCCTCATCTCAGTAATCTCTGCTCCTTCATCTTCTCTTTGGAACACATCATTGCCTCTGGTTCCCCTGTTTTATTGAAGAAAAACAGTGTGCATTGTATACAACTGGTTTAATTCATTAACAAGAGAAAAGTCACTCTCACTTTACTTTTAACCATCCTTTCACGCTCCATCTCTATTTTATCCTTGGCTATTTGTGTCCTCCTTTATTTAAGGCTGTCCTACAATCTTCTTTGTCACTTCATTTTTATGTAAACATTTCATTTCTTGTCAATTCCTCTTCCCGACAATTAGTATTTAGGCTTTGCCACCTCTATTTACCTTTTCTGCTAGAGCTTCATCCCACAGGTAGAAACCAATCAGCTTCATTCTAATAAAATCTACCTTGTGTTAAAAGAAAGTCTCAAAGCATGTCTTTACTCATTTCTTCACAGATGATTCACCTACATCTTAAACCACTCAAGGCTCTTCAGGAGATGCAGTCCTTCAGTTTCTGAGGATGAAAAGTGACTCTGCAGTCCGTGGTGGAGGAGGGTGCGACTTCATCTCCCACATTTCAGGAACAATGAAGAGTCCAGAAGAAGCGAGAGGGTACAACCTCCTCCCAGTCAGGCTCCATAGCAGCACTACCTCTGAAAGAGCTGCAAAGCATTGCTGGGGAAAGTTGGAGTAAAGCGAAAGCTGGAAAAAAGAAACAGCTGCATTAGTCACATTGAATAGCATCGGGACCCAGATTCCCCTTCCCAGGCATTACTCAGAAATAATGATTGCTCCCCAGGCTGAAATTTTTCTGATTGTACAGGAAATTCTAGTTTCAGTTTTGAGAAACTCGGTGATCTTTCTTCCCTGACATTAAAGTTAAATCTCCATCTGTGTACTCAAGAAATTGAGAGGTAAAGGCTCATTGTTTCAACCTCTTGACTACCACTGGACCTGTGTGTACCTCTGGTCTATTCCGAGATAGCTGAGCGCTGGTGTCATTTCCTGGCATTCAATTAATATCTGTTCCTTCTCAACTCTATTAAAACAGACTGTGCTGTCCCCCATAAAGCAAGTGAAAAAGGTTTCCTTAAAACTGTGGTCTATTTATGTTTAGGCTAGCTCTACTTCCTAACAGCTCATGCTTGAATATTCTCACAAAAGGGAAAAAACAGCAGCAGGGAATTCAAGGAGGCAACAGGGCAGGAAACTCAATGAAGGCCTGGGGAGTTAAATACCAATCAGTGCATACAAACAGCAGAAGGTAGGACAAAACACAAATCAATGCAAGGAAAAATAAATAGTCTGGAGAAAAACAACAAACCAGCAGATAAATACAAAAGATATTGAGGAAAGGATTGTAGAATGAGAAGTGGGAAGAGAAAATAGGAAAGGGAAACAGTTATTAATTTTGATGGAGGTGGGGAGGTAGGCATGGTGATGTTAATTTAGAAAGCTAACAAAAGCAATGAAATTCAGAAAGCAAATTTGGATATTTGCATTTAACCATGTTTCTGCTCTTTTTCTATTTGTACTGAACTAACAGGGAGCGCCATTATCCTCTCCATTACTTTGACAAAAAAAATGGCCCATTGTTAACACTGATCTTATTCAAAACAATGGCACTGATGATCATAAATTTACTGGAAAACTTAAAATGTCCTCTATGTGTAAAATGCTGAAAGCTGATTAAAGATTTCAATCCATGCAGGCAAATCTAACAACATGATTCTCAAAAGATTCGCTTCAATTAACTTCCATAGCTTCCATCTGAATATATTGCTAATCCTTATTTGCAAAAATTGTGATATTCTGCTTTGGAAAACAGCAGGCCAAAAAATGTCACCATGCCCACAGTGATTTTCTGTGCTTTAATTTCTGTGCAAAACAACCTAGAAACACTTAAGTACCCTGTCTTTCATAATACCATGTATTCATTTTGCAGTGCTATAACAAACATACGAGATGCTTCATCTCTTACAGAAAGAAAAAACATTCATGATTAGACAAAATACTCAGAAATCCAACAATGATTTATTTGTACCTCAACAAACACAGTGCAGATAAATTGAAAAGAGATAAGATTGGTTCTCTGACTTTTTTTTCTAATTTCTACCAAATCACTAATTTTATGTTCGTGCTCTTTAATATGAGATATCATTGTTACCATCATTTTCTATTGGATAGTGGCTTTTTACATTTAATTTTATTTAGAAACAATCACATATTTTCTCAGAAGACATTAAGGTGAGCCTTTTTCAATAACAAATGTATAAAATGATGATTACTAACAAAATTAATATCAGTGCATATTCTGACAAACAGTAACTAGAAAAATGACTAATTGGATTTGCAGACAGTGATAAATATGCTAAGATATCTGTGTATTCAAGGCTGTAGGCCACGCCCCTTAATCAGTAGAATGGGGAACATCTCAGATTCACCATGCAGTCAATCCTAAATTAGCAGGTTTAAATCTGAAGAGTGAGGAAAGTAATACTGACCAAGAATTTAGATCCTGAAGTCTACCGAGTGGCAGAAGTGAAAATGAACGTGAATGCCAAATGTAGTCAGCATCAGGCTCAGCTGAGCACAACACATGACAACAAAGAACTGATTGGCTCAAATGTGAAAAATAGTGAGATATTTGAAGCAGTCAAGAGAAAATTGGTGAGAAAAGAGTAATCTGAAATAAATATAAACTGAGAGAAAGCATAGCATTATGATATATTAAAAATAACACTTTAGAGAGTTAAAGAAATTACTGAAAATACTTGTCAAAGTCATACTGAATCAAAAAGGTTATTAGAATGATCACTAAAAATTAACTATCGAGATGAGCCCTGCATTATGGGAGGAATGGGAGGATTGCTTTCCTAGAAAATGATCCGTATCATGATTCTCTGTAATGCAATGTCGTGCCATCTGTGCATGCCTCAAGAAATGCAAGTCGGAAAAGGATTGCGCCAATTTATTTATTTATTTTCACACTAATCCCATGAAAATGAATTTTATTCTATACCTCAAATTTTTGGATAGTGATTTGTGAATTTTGCAAGGATAAACATTTGTAAGTTTATGCTCATTAGCTGTCTCAGTGTTGGTATCATCAATGTCATAGAAGTTCTAGGAGAAAATATTTTAGTCAAAGTGTTGCAAATTATGCAACTGAATGTGATTGGGTCAAATAAGAATCTAATAAATATTATTTTGTCATCTTAATTATATGCTGATCATTGTCATGCTCATTGAAAATATTAATTATGAGTGCTCTCACTTCGTACACCGACCAGCTGCATCAAAATCACCCTAGATATGTATAAGATGGTCATAATTAAATCGAAATTTCCTGAATTGGGCTCCATCTACGTACGATGCCAATTAAAACAAAATACGCCAGCTATATTAAAACTGTACTTCCATTTACTAAGCATCATTCCATCCCTTTGTGTGGATAATTTAGTATATGATTGGGACAGTTTTATTGTGATCAGCTTGATAATTTGTTTCTGTAATGTTAAGTTGGTGGATTAGTATTAGGCAGAAAACTATAGTTGAACTGTCTTTTCCCTTCACTCACCCCAAAAATTGCAGCAATAACACTGTACTTACAAAGGCATCATGTAAAGCAGGCAAAAAAAGAGAGCAGCAATCAGTGGCAGAAACTGCTTATATTCATTCTTGGGACACTGGTGACACTGACAACCATATGGTAACAAGGTGTAATCACACGCAGATCCAAAATATTAGAAGGTCCTTCACCGAAGGACATCAGTGTTAAACCAACAATCCAACAACATTAATAGTCATTTCAATGATATGAACCCCCAAGTTACAAGATCTGAATATTGTATTCTATTTTGCAATGTGATGCAATGTGATGGGATTTAAACTCACGAATTTTTACATCGCATTGCAGTGGGGCTACTGGATGGCAGTGATACAGATTTTGCAATGCTTCAGGCAGACTGCATCTGCAATTATTTGTTCATGCAGGTCGGCGCATTGGACCCGCTTCAATTAGTGTCTCCCACAGATGCTGTTTATTTAAATTGGTAAATTGGTTTATTATTGTCACTTGTACCGAGGTACAGTGAAAATCTTTGTTTTGCATGCCATCCATACAGATCATTTCATCACATCAGTGCATTGAGGTAGTACAAGGGAAAACAATAACAGAATGCAGAATAAAGTGTTACAGTTACAGAGAAAGTGCAGTGCAGTCAGACAATAAGGTGCAAGGCCATAACGAGGTAGATTGTGAGGTCAAGGGTCTATCTTACCGTACCAGGGGACCATTTAATAGTCTTATAACAGTAGGATAGAAGCTGTCCTTGAGCCTGGTGGTATATGCTTTTAGACTTTTGTATCTTCTGCCCGATGTGAGAGGGGAGAAGAGAGAATGTCCAGGGTGGGTGGGGTCTTATGATTATGTTGGCTGCTTTACCGAGACAGTGAGAAGTGTAGACAGAGTCTATTTAATATTTTTGTTTTAACCCTGCAGATTTATAAAATATATTTGCTGCCCATGCTAAGAGGATTTGACCCCATTCTCCTGGCAGTGCTCTTCAAGCCTCCCACTACAGCTGTCACCACCACTTGGTTGCCCTGAGCTCCTGAAGCTCCACATACATCATCAACCCACCTAACTATTTAGTAGTTTAACACCAACAAAGAAATAATCAGCAGATGGTAGTGTTAGGCTTCCATGTCACACAATTAATTGCCTGAACAACATGGAAGATAAAGGAGGCTAAAACATTAAAAGTCAATAATAGGCTAAGGAAAGAACTTGAAAGAATAAATTACCCTCCCTCTCTTTTTATAAGATGCTGAGATAGAGGTGATTCTTCACACCATTATGCAGAACAGAGACATAAATATTGTGCTATACTGTAAAATTTCTTGACTGTTTACATGGTAAAGGGCAACATATCAATGTTTCGTTTTGGCTTTAGTTAACATTGAAGTAATTAAATAAAAATTTCACCTCATTTTCTCCTTACTAAAAAAGATAACAAGCTCCTGGAATGATGCAAATCTGCTGTTCACTGCAAAAAAAAATTCAGATTTTTAAAAATAGTTTGTTTATTATAGAAATGTTTCGTCCTGTCAGCTGATTTTGAAGTACAGAAAAGGAAAAAAAATGCTTGGAACTGATAAAATGTTGGAATTTGTTGTACCTGGTGCTGCTTTATAATTTAAAGTAAAAAATCATGTCTGCCACAACTGCTTACTATTCTTTGCGTTGTATAAGTGATCACAATGTTGACAAGTGTAGTAGTGGGGCAGGGCAACCAGAGAGGAAGGAACACCCCAAATCTGAATGCGAAAGCCACTGTATGACTACCTGTAAGAAAATCTGTGAGGTGCGTGAAGATCCTCACATGGTAGAAACAATAAGTGGAAGTAAGTTGATCTGAAAAAGCCCAGCAGGTCATCTCCTCATCCGCGAAGATCCCCACCCTCCCAGAAACCCTGGCCTTACCCTGACAGTCCCAGCTACAACCTCACACCACCACCAACCCTCCCTCCACCAGTGCCAGCCCCATCCTTGGGGAAGTCCATCATCAAATGAGCTATATTGTCGATATTGGCTCTCTGATCCCAAGATTTTTGGAATATGGTTAAGAAGTATTACATTTAAGAACTATTTCTCTCTTTGGTAGCAGTTCAATCTGATGGAAAAGTTGGGATTCTCATTCAAAAGGTTTTGTGTTTCTCTACATTAAAAGTGCTATATAAATGTAATTTATTTTGTCTTTGAACATTGATTTGCAATGTGACTAATCAGTTACATACAGGGATTGCAGTGCAGCTTTAACACAGAACAAAAGCACTAAAAAGCTCGGTGTTTCCTAGCAATTAATTTTCAGCTTTTCATAAGAAATGTGGATTTCCCTGGTGTGAGAGTACAAAGTACTTTTCCTTCATACAAAGATGATTTTGTTATTAAACACATGACTAGCCAGCATGGCTTCCTGTGTGTGACTTTCAAACATAAAAGATATGTATAGCTATATGCTTAGTTACCCAATTGTGTAGTTTAGAATAAGGGCTGTTGTGGGATTCACTTATAAACTCCACAATGCTATTTACAATTATCTAACATTTGAAATTTTTCCTTTCCTCTCGTCAAATTTCTCTTCCTGCTATCCACATCTCCCATAATGCTTCCCTTTCCTACTCCTCCACTTGTATATCTTCTTTTTCTCTCATTCACTTTGATCTCCTCCCTACCTATTGACCACTCCTTGCTTTTCCCAGTCTTGCCAAGCTTAAGAGTATTTTGTCACAATGCAGCTAATCTCCACACAAACCTACTGGCACTAAAAACCATTTGACTCTACTCCTCCACCCAACCACTGACTATTCTCTTCCTATGCCTTCCTTCCAATTGTCCACAAAGGTTTTCAATTACCATGATCTGTATATTTCCCCTCTGCTCATCTTGGACACTGTCCCAAACCACCTCTATCTGCCCCTCTTTCCTCAACCTCTAACCCTCTCCTATCTTTCCCATTATCTTCACACTTTGAGGTTTTTCCCTCTGGGACCTACTGATCTATGTCATCAATCCCTTTTTATTTAACCTTCCCTCCATGACCTCATTTATCACAATCTTCCCAGCCTTAAATCCAAGTTGACCTATCAAATGCTTTAGGACTTGACTTTTCGTATACAACATCACAAGAGACTCACTACTGTAGTAATATGACAAAATGCCTTCAGCCCATGTGTCCTTCCTGTCAACTTTTTTCATTATAAATTCAAATGTCCATGCTTTTATTGGAAACTGCCAGCGCAAACTTGTCATATTGAAATTACACCCACCTCCGGAAAAGCTGCAGCATTGCTAACAGCAGAAGGGCATGATTAAAGCATGACAATGTTCGAATAGGGAATTTCCATCATAAATATTCATAATTCAAATATAGAACTAAGAACAGATTGCGTGACTTCTAAAGAGTGACTGAATTACTTCTATGCACATGGTTCCAATTATCCTCTGACCTCTCACTCACTTCACTTGGTCTTCACTCCATTTGCAACACCCGAGAGGGATTAACATGGATGAAGTCAAAGTCCCTGGGATGGTTGACAACTAAATCCATTTTATGGTAAAATCTCAAACTATTAAGATTGTTCCTGAGGTTATGCTGCTAAATCAGTTAATCGCAGCTAGGGAAGGGCTGAGCATCATATTTTGCTTCCATGTTCTAGAACTGGAGAAGGAGTAAATGTGTGTGTACATTTATGCAACTCCAATATTAATTGTCTTTAGGGCAAAAGAAAAAGCAAGAAGCAATGGGTGAGGCTATCTAAATCCTGGACCACTATCTCTGGCAGATGTTGGTTTATGCAATGTTAATCCTCACTCAGTCTTTACAAGAAGCACTATTGTTTTAAAGATCAAAAGGTCAAAGCAGCGCCAGAATGCAGCTAATGTGTTTAACACTTTACACTGAGGCTTTCTGTTTTCTTTCAACTGTCAGTCAGTCAGAACACTCATTTTGACTCAACATGACATTTGCTGAATGAATTCTGGGAATTACACAGAATAAGATCCTGTCTCTTGGGGTAAATCTCCATACATAACCATGAAGTATTAGGTGATCCATCAAATAAATGCATTGGGTCAGCTGAATATTCTCCAAAGCTGTGTTCAGTTTTGCAGATAATATTTGAATTGCTATATATAACTAGTTGCTTGCACTGTATTGCAAATTTCCCATTAAATGACAAAGCTAAACATAAAAATATATAATGTACAAATGTAATTCCCAATGGTTCTGTGCATACTTACATATCATGATGCATTTGATTCATTCAAATCATGAAAGTAATTGTTAAATCCCCTAAATTTGCTGTAATTGTTATGGATGGGAGAAATCAACATGGGTGACGATAAGATATCATAAGGGACAAAAAGCACTCATGGGAATAACTATGAACAACTATTGGACTAAATACTAATCAAGAGGGCACTATAACAAAGTTAATACAATAATTACAGAAGGGCTTCAGTTTATAACATAGAATGGAATAATTAAATTGGGAGAGTAGTTTTGAGGACATATTCCTAGAATGTATTTGAAACAATTTCCTTAAGCAATTTGTCATGGAGCCATCCAGGGAGCAAGCTGTTTTTGATGTTTTTTTGTATAATGAGACAAGATTAATTAGTAATCTCATATTTAGGGATCCTCCGGGGAAGAGTGAGCTTAATATAGAGGTATTTAACACTGAATTAGGAAGTGACATATTTAAATCAGAAATTAAAAGACTAAAACTTAAATAAAGCCAATATGCTACTGCACACAATTAAGTGGAGATAATATATCATCATTTAAAGATTGGTAAATGGACAAAAAGCAGAGAATGGATTGCTTTTCATTGACAGGCTGTAATTACCGGGCTGCTACATGGATCAGTAATGCAGCAGCATTTATAATCTATACTGATGACAGATAAGAGGACTGGGTATAATGTACAGGCGTTTACTGAGCACAAAACCAGGTAGAAACTAAGCTGTGACAAAGGATGCAGAGTCCGTAAGGTGACATAGCAGGTTAAGTGAGTGGTAAAAATACAGCAAATGAAATACATCATGAGGAAATGAGAAGTCATGTATTTTGTAGCAACATTTCACCGTTAACAGAAATGTTTTTTTAGGTTCTTTGTAGAAAGAACCGAAAAAACATTTCTCTTAAATGGTGAAATATTGCTTTTGAGAATGCCCTTGTATACGAAACACAAAGTTAATAGGCAGATACAAGAATCAATGAAAAAGAAAAATAGTACATTGCAAATGAGATTAGTGTACAAGACTAAAGACTTGCTGCAACTGTACAGAGTATTGCTGAGGACACATCTGGAATAATGTGTGCAGTTCTGGCCTCTATCGTTAAGGAATGTTATACTTGATTCAGAAGCAGTGCTATGTGGTTTATGACATTGATTCCTGAACAAGAGATCGCCTTTAGATGAGAGATTATGTAGAAAGGGCCTATACTCACTGGAGCTTGGAAGAATGAAAGGCAATCCCATTGAAACATATAAGAGTGCCAGTTTCATTTGGGTGGACTTGGATGGGGAGAAACTTCTTCACTCATGTAGAATTTCTTTGTCTCAGAGGGTTAGAAAGCTCTGTTGTTGAGTTTATTCATACGTGGTTGTGATTTTTTTTAAACACAAAGATTATCAGGGGTATGAGGATTGGGTTGAAAGGTAAAATTTAAAGTGCAGGATCAATCACAATCTTAATGAATGGCACAGATGTCTTGAGAGGCCTTTATAACTAAGTTCTATTCCTATTTCCAATATTTTATGCTCATATGCTACAATTATTATTTGGGAAGTCCTGAATCAAAGAAGCAAAAAACTTTGCTACATTTTAGTTCACACTACTTTCCTGTCATTGAAAACATATAATTAGCTCACTGAAGCATTAATCCTGTTCACATCTTGATTTCTAGCATCACAATTCATTTGCAAATATTGTTTTCAAAAAATACAGCAAACAATACTCCTACAATCTTTAAAGAAAAATGTATGCAATTAGTAATCAAGACCTACCACAAGATATGAACACAGACTCAGAGGTATCAAGTTCCCCAATCAATTTCCCAATAATTACTTTATAAATGAATTTGTCTCAGTTTTTGATTCAGGCTTCCTTTAGTCCTTAAAAAGCTCACAACTAAGCTTTTCTTTGAAAATATCAGTGAATATTAATTTATGATAGCATACAAAAATCTTCTTAATCACTATAATCAAATGACAATTAAAACACAGTCTAGAGGCAAAATAAGTTGCCTAGGAATTCAAAGGTCCTTTAAAAGTGCTTTCCAGTTAGATTGGCAGGATTAGGGAACCTTGGCTGACGAGAGATATTGAGGATCTGATCAGGATAAAGAAAGACACATACGTCAGGTATAGCTAGATGGGATCAAGCAAATCCCTTGAATACAAGAAATGTATTAATGAAAGAAGAACACTTAAAACAGAAGTCAAGAAGGCAAAAAGGAAATACCCTTGGCAGATAAGGTAAAGGAGAATCTCAAGAGATTCTATAAATATATTAAGAGCAAAAGGGTAACCAGGGAGAGAATAGGTCCCCTTAAGAATCAGTGTAGTCATTGACGTGAGGTGGGCAAGGTCTTGAATGAATATTTCTCATCTATATTTATCAAGGAAAAGAACATGGAAGCTAGGGAATTCAGGGAAGAGAACAGTGATGTAACATATCAATATCATGAAAGAGGAGGTCCTGATGGTCTGGAGGCGCATAAAGCTGTATAAATCCCCAAGGCCTGATGTTTCACAAGGATGTTGCTGGAATAGAGAGCTTGATTTATAAGATGAGACTGGATAGGCTGGGACCACCTCCCTGAAGTGAGCTCCTTTTATGGGTTTATAAAATCATGAGGGGTATAGATAAGATGGATGGTCACAGTCTTTTTCCCAGGGTAATAGAGTCTAAAAATAATGCGCATAGATTTGAAGTAAGAGGGGAAAGATTTAAAGGGGATGTGAGGGGCAAGTTTTCCCCCCACACAGACGATAGTAGGTATATGGAACGAGCTGCCAGGATAAGTGATAGAGGTCGGGTACAATTACGATATTTAAATTGGTTCATGGATAGGAAAGGTTTAGAAGGATACAGGCAAATGGGACCAGCTCAGGAAGGCACTTTGGTCAGCATGGAAGAGTTGGGCTGAAGGGCCTGCTTCCATGCAGTATGACTGTGAGACATTGATCCATCAAAGCATTGCCACGACAGATAATGATTTTTCTCTTTACCTACCCGAGGCAGGTTCCAATCACTGGCCTCCTTGGCCTGGGATCTACTCGGGCATGGCATGACGTTAGATATCTGTGCACATGTCTGTCTGTCAAAGATTTACTTTTGAATGGGATGAAAAGTTTATAACACAAACATTTTTGAATCTGACCATTTGGTGAGAATATGGACGGACACCTTCTCAACAGTCTGTTCCCCACTGTCCTGTTTTGCATCTGTGCACATCAGTTCCCTAACTGCACACACAAACTTACTTTGGCTGCCCTTCATTTGCCAGCTCATAGAAACTCATGACAATGGTGCATTACTGAAGCATCGGGACTATTATACTACACAGCTGAATTGTTCGGTCTGAGAGTATGCATATTAAATTCAATCACACGGGCCTATCTGACAAGTTGTGAACTCCTGAATTCACAGCTGCTTTGGGAGTGAGACCACGGCTGGTGAGGGGCCTCAGGGACTCAGGATTTTTCACCTTCTCTATGTATTTGGTTCGTTTGATTTTCCTTTAGGACAGTGGCTTCATCAATTTAACATGCAAATACAAAATCTTTTTTGAAAAGTATCTTAAATAATTAAATTCTTTCATACATGCACCGCTGGGTAATGGATAAAATGCTATATATAGAAAAATATGCTAATCCTAATAGATAGCCATCAGACATTGTCTGCCAGCCTTGACTGTAATGCCAACTGGAGGACGGACTGCTTCCAAAATTCAAATTGATGAATGCATTGAAACTTTTCAAATTACATCTTATGAAATAATATCGGTAAGAACCAGACACACACTACCTTTGCAGAAGTCAAAGAGAAAGCAAGATCATATGGATAACAAGTCCATAGCAGAGAATTCTTTTACAGGAGTTTAGTGTATAAACTTTTGCAAGTAACCAAGTTACACTTGGGAGCGACAAAATGTCTGGCTGCAAAGAAAGGGAAAAATCAGGCAGGAGCATCGAGTGTGCATACAATAGCTGTCCAATTTTCCATTCATTGTAGGCTTGGATTATCAGTCTTCATAAAGCAAACAGATAATTCAAACCAGATGGGCAAAATATCAATCCCAAGCAAATGCGAGATGGCCATTGTCAATGTTGAATTCAGGAGTCACAGCAGATCCAGATTTCTATTCAAAATAAGAAATATATTTCAGGTTTCAAAAGCAGCAATATTGTTGTGCAATAAATCCTCCCCTTCCCTTACAATGACAATGAACTTCTTTTCTTCATTCCAGTGACTTGTACAGTATTAATAACTTGCCAGTGAAGCTTGGCAACAGCATGGGTAATAGATGGGTGGGAAGTTGTCTGAGATTGGATGTGGCAACAGGAGTGTTGAATGGGCTTGGTTACCTGGTGTGGTGCTATGAAAGATAATAAATAGGATATTAGAAAAGTGAAGTCTAAAGAACAACGCTATTAATGAGGGTTTCAGTGGCAGCAGACAAGTTAATGGTGAAGTCCAGCAACAGTTGGGCAAAACAGTAGTGCAAATGGTAGAGCCGCTGCCTGACAGCTCCAGCAATGTGGGTTGAATCCGGACCTACGGTGGTCTCTGTGCATCCTCCCTGTTACCATGTGTTTCTTCTTGCTCTAGTTTCCTCCCACACCCCAAAGACATGTGGGTTGTTAAGTGCACTGGCTACTGTAAATTGCCCCCAGTGTGTAGGTGAGTGGTGGAAAGGTGGGGTGAATGAAGCAGGATTAGTGTAAATGGGTCCTTGATGGTCAGCACAGACATGGTGGACCATAGGGCCTGTTCCATTTTGCATGACTATGCTGAAAGCAGACAATCCTGGGGAGAACTACATGTGGGGTTTTAAACTCAGCAACAAAGATGAACGTAGAATAAATGAAAGTTGCCTAGAAATTAAACATAGTATGTAGCACTAATCAAACTATATACTAGTATCAGTGGTGGGCGTTGTGCTTCTGAAGTTCAGTCCCACTAACTTCCTAGGAATGACTTGCAGAGGCAAAGTATTATGTACCAACATTACTTTATACCAAGTTTAGTTACATAACATTTCTAGACAACTATTTCTGCAATAATCCTTGAATGTACTTAGAGTTCAAACTCCAATCTTTTTCCTTATTCTAGACCCATGTCCTCTCAGATTCCAGAGATCAGGCACCTTAAGTATCTCCAGACCCCAGCCAACCTCAGGCTAATCATCTCTCCCCTTGCATCTAATCTGCAAACCTCAGACCTTCCTCCACATCCTTCCAGCTACATTAGCAACCTCAGTCTCTCCTTTCTCCCTAACCTATGGGCATCCTGGTAGCCATCAGCCAAAATATAGTTCCATCTTGCGGACAGCCCAAGACTCAAATCATTTGAGAAATATTGAGCACATTTTAGTGATGAACAGGATTGGTCAGGGGTTGAGGTGGTGGAAAGCAGTCCAAACATTCACAGTGAAGATCGGCTATCTCCAAGAAGTTACTGATTTAATTTAAATGAGTCCTGAAAGTTCAATAATGGGTGCATTTTCAAACACACTTGCTAAAGAGCAAAGGCCACCCCTATACATGCTGAGACCAATTTCTAGGCTCATCTCTGTAGGCTGATTATTTGCTGAAAACAGAACAGAATTATTCAGGTATTGTTTCATTTTCTGCAAATATTAGGGTTAATAAAGACCATGGAGACAGTTTAAAATCACGGTGAACAAATGACAGAGCTGGGCTTTCTCTGCATTTCTATTGTACAAAAGCATGACATTTAGTTTATCAATCTACCATTTAACAAATAATCAATAATTGTTTTTAAGATCACCTGGTTGATCTATGAACCAGAGCTATCATTACCAAAGTTGCAAAAAAAGGCACTATGAGGTTCTCCATAGATAAATATATTTCTATCATTGTTGCTATGGAAATAAGGATCCAGTCCCTGGTGTTAATAGTTACACCATTAAAAGCTGCTTAATTGGCAAGGGGAAGGGTGCATACGATAGCTGCTAATCAATCATAACATGGTCTGTTTTGCTACTTCGTGACTAATAAAGATAAAGATTCCTGTCAGTGAACCTTGAGACAGAATAGTTCCAATTCTAAACAACAAAGGATGAATTTTAATCAGGTCTGTTTGTCACGAACAGAGTAGGTAGCTGATTAAAATGGTAGTCGTATGTTTTCCAATCCATTCTGGATTCATTCATGCCAGCTGACATTTTAATTGCTAGAAATTGAACTGAATGGGGTTCCTAATGGAGGCAAGCAGAGGGCTCATAAAAACTTCAGAGATTCGGTGAGTACTTGGATGTCCGACAGTGCTAGGTGATCCAGTGAAAAATGGAAGCAGGAAGGACTGTGGCCAAAAAACAAAGAGAGAGGGTTAAACATTTTAACCATTTCAGATTTCTTTGTGGGGCTGGAGGAACAGAAACCAGGCTCCACAAGGGAGAGACTAGATCGATCCTGCCATTGAGTTCTATCCATCACCTGATTGCCAGGCTCAGGAACATTCAAGCGCCTACAAGGCAAATGGGCAGGCACAGTCCAGCTCATCAGGAAGGGTAAGTAAGGCCAGGATGATATTCAAGAATGTGCATACAGAGAAGGAATCATTTATTTCATGCCACACTTCCCGTAAACCCAACCCACTAAGCCCATCTCTAACCCCAGTGGCACAAATCAACAACTGCTGTCACGGCTGTTGAAACTGAAAGGTGGAATACCCGCCATCAACTGCGGTCAGATGGTACACACATAAAGCAGCTGCCCCATAATGCTTCAACGGTCACTATGTGGTTTGGTCGAGTTTTCTGTTCCCAACATTGACAGCTCAGCGGGATATCTGGTCCACAGTCGATGAATCACATTCTCTTCCAAAGGCAACACTTGGCTGGGTGCCGCACCACGTGGATACCATCCCAATAAACCATGGACCTAAAATATGCTGCAGTGACCTGGTGTCGTCACACTCTGGGAACAGCATTCAGAAACCCACCACACTTTAACTGCTTCAAGCTCAGTGGAGCCTCAGTAGCCAATTCTGAGGGAATCAAAGGATTCCCATGCAAGATATTTACCTCCAGATCTTCCTCCCATCTGCCCCATAACACTTCCTTTGCCAGGGTGATTGCTATCTTAAATAACAATTTTCCCCTTCAGCTAAGCATTTCATTTGAACACTGAAGGGGAATCCTGCCTCCTAAATGATAATGAATCCCTGGAGTTAAAATGGATGCCATCTTGTTGGCACCCTCCACCCACCCCACCCCTACACCATAGTCAGGATTAGACTCCAAATCAGGCTTCCACGGCTTTGTTGATGGATAACTTTTCTTCCAGCTCTTACTAGATTTTGCAAGAACCGATGGTTTGATATATTTTCTAGAGAAAGGGACATGGTGACCCAAGGTTATTTTTTCAAAATTATTACCTTCATTATGCACTCATAACACAAAAATACATTGAACTGAAGAGATCATAGCTATGAATAACAAAATATAAATGTTAATGGAACAGGTGCCTCAAAGCACTTCACAGTTGGTGACCCAGTTTTGTTCTATTTTGATAGCTTATTGTTTAACTGTGCCAGAAATCCAATCCAGGTTCTGATCATGTTGAATGCACAGATATATGATGGTCAATAATATTAATACTCACAGAAGAGTTTATAGTTTTAATCCATAGGTTGAATGTTACAGTCTATGGTCCACCTAGTCAATTTCTAATCCATCTCCATTCCCTGCCTAGCTGCAGTATTAGCCTGTTTTTCTTAGAAGAATTTACCACCAGTTTCCCTGAATCAACGAAGTTTACAACAACTTGGAGTAAAGATTACAGAGGTTTATACATTGGTGCAAAAAATGGTGAAACCATACACGGTGATTAAACCAATATGTATTTCTTTACAGTTTTCACATAATTTATACTTCCATGAGTACATAGATGAGAAAGAATTAAAACTGTTCTATTACCCTCAGAAACTGACAATAAGTCCACATGTGCTTCAGCGCCTTCAGAATGTGTTGTCAGTCAGTTCAAGTTGGAGTAATTACTTTCCAATGTGATGGAGTGATGTGACTTCTTGTGCCTCTTGCTTAGCTGACATTGATGGGCAACAAGCTACTATCCTGTTGCTGACAACAAACAGTTGTTGCAATGTTTCTTCAGGCCAACTGCTAGGAAGTGTGCACGACCCTAAGCTAGGCTTGGATGTACAAAAATAGAAAGCAGAACGCATTGTTACCATTGGTAACTCCTTCCAATTCTTCTGTCGGTGGTAGTGAGTTTGCAGCACTAGATCTCAAATCGAAGCTGGGCTTTTCAGAAAGAGCAATTTCTTTAACTCTAAACTTTAATGATGAAATCAAGAAAAAAATGATTCAATGGGTATGTTTGACCATGTTTTTTTATCTGCGCAGCTGTACGTAAAAAAAAAATCAGCAGATTTTGTTTTCAAAACCATTCTGAGTCATCTGATCCGTTTCCCTTTCTCATATTGAAATGACCTCCACAGGATTGGTTATCATGATGTTCTTGGTACATTGGTTGTTGCTAGCCAGTTTGGTCAGTTTTGCTTCACATATTCCCCATCCCTTTAGTTCTGATTTGCTGTCCCTTAATTTGGAGCTAATCAACCAATTTATGGCAAAAGTATCAACTTATTAGAACATGATTGTCACCCAGGAAGTAAATATTACAGAAAAAGATGTGGATTCTGATAAGTTTGATATTTATGAGATTTACATGCTGTAAGAATCATATCTATTGTCCATTGCTCAGTTGGTATCGAGTTTGGTGGCAGGGACACTGCAAACTAACATTTTCTCCTGGAAAGCATTACAATCGTAAGCATTGCAGTGACTACCTCCCGAGTCAACTACTGAGAACGCTATCATGTTCCTGATTCGAGTGTAGATGGTGCAACGGTGTGGAGGGTCAGGATGCATTATCTTTGGTCTGATCCTGCAGTTATTCTGTAGCCAGCACTGATGCAGTTCAAAATTTGGCCCATAGGAACCCCCAAAATCCAGATGGTAAAGGACATGACAATGGTGGGAGTTGGTGAAAGCCAGCAAGATGGTTGTACATTTTCTTTTTAGGAAATGTCTTAGCTTGGTACCCATCTAGTCCAAATGTTGCCCAATACTTTTTGGCCCAATCTCTGATACTGTCTGGGTGCTGCTGTGGCTACCATGGACTTTGTTATTCAGCGAGTCATTATTGGAACTGAATTCTTTAGATTCATAAACAAGCAGCACCACTCTTGACATCACGATGAAGGAGAAGTTGCATGATAAAAGTCTGTTGCAAGATATTTACATTGCTTACAATACCAACTGATCAACATGCATGCATATGTTGCCAACAAAAAAAACTAATGAGTAAATAAGGGGGAAGAATGATACACAATTGCATGGTCCATATGCATTACCAAAGCTTGCAGTTTTCACAGATGAACAAACTGCATTATAATTATACCTGACTGCAAAGATATATAGACAGATTGAAAGTTTCTCATCCAGCACCCTCAGGACCTGACTGCTGCCAGACCAGGGAAAATCCAGACCACAGAAATTGCTCCTGATCATCTTCTCCAGAGCTGTAAGTACAGACACTCCCCAGGTCTCGCAAGAATTCCGAGGACTGTCCGCAACCCAAGGTTTCTGTAACTCGGAAACACTGTTGGCCAAGGTTGCAAAAGTTATTAGCTACAGATTAGTGCAGATCTTAGTTAATTTTAGATCTTAGTTAGAATTAATTAATTGGTACAGATCTGTATTACTGATTCAAAACATGCCAGACCACAGAATGCTGGACTAGACAGTTTCAACCTGTACTTCCTCTCTGTATTTAATGTATCCTTGGCAGTGGCTAATGAGAGCTGAATCAGCACACATCTTACATTTATATTACTCAAATGCACAACTCCTACATTAGTTTTTCTCCATTCATTTTTTACTTTTTGGTTGTAAATCCATCTTGCACCAATTTGCAGCTGTAGGGTGGCATAAACATACTGAACCTTTTTTGGAAGTGACTGCAATAAATGAAGTAAGATAATTACAGCAAATATTTCAATTGGAATTCCTCCATCTGATTTTTATTGCAGAGAAGGAGCATGAAACTTTTCTGTTTAAAATCTGTTATTTTCTTACTTGCAAACAAAATATTCTGTCAATGTTTTGAACCACTCGCTGCCATTTGTGGAGAGATCCTGTTGTTATTGTCCACCAAATAAAGGAGGAAAATATAACCCATAATTTGCTAGCAGAGCATTTTGGGCAAGAACATGTACTGATGTTAACTATATCTGTTGAACTGAAATAGCTTGAAAATTATTCAAAACACAGTTACAATGTCAAGCAAAACTCATTTAATTGCTTCTGAAATGACAGTAGCAGAAACAAGACAACCACTGGTTACCATCTGGTTTGTACAAAAGTTGGCTACAGTACAAGATGGATTTGGATTCCTAAATCTGCATTTGTACAATGGCATGTGCCATAATATTATAACGTTAATTCCTCTTTCAAGTAGTACAAGAATGTCTTGTGTTTATCTTTTGTCTGGTAGGCTGGTTAAGAGTTTCCTTGAGGTAACAATAAATATCAACCATCATATATTTATGTCACATAATTATTTGAAGATAGGGCGCAAAATCTCACCCCTTGTAACCTTCCATTGCCACGAGTGTATAACTGAATAGGAAAGTTAATTCCCTGCACCCTATCCTGGAATGCAAATACTTCCTGGTTGGTCAGAAGTGTTCCGTCATGTGTGAACACTGGAAAGCACACAGCATTGCTCACATCTTTTATACTTAACCTTCAGTAATAATAGTTTTATACCAGGCTCTTCTTTCATAGTTCCCTAAAATATGAAAATTACACAAATATCTTGGGCATCATCCATCTTATTACAGAAACAGTATTTGAATCTAAAAAAGTTCCAATTGCAGTTACAATAAAATATATTTCCAGAACTTTCTATGGACACAGAGGGACTAACCTGCCAGGGGATAAAAAAAAAAGTTCCTTTAGTTCTGATTTGCAAAAAAAATTATGAATCTGATTTTTTTCAGAATGACCAATTTTTAGGTTTAATTTATCTTAGAAATTTTAGAGCAGATCTCCAGGCACTATGGTTGCTGGATCTCATTAATCTGGATGTTCTGATGTGGAGGTCTCCAAATTCCTTGAGGGCATAAAAGCTGAGTTCATAACCATACAATCATATTGTGAAATAGCAGGGTGCTTCAAACTTCATTTCATTTCATTTCATTTCATTTCACCAAGAACAGGAACCAGTAGAAATCAATTCCATTAAAAGTATTTTAAAGGGGGATGGAAGCTAGACAGTGAGCTAAAGATGTAATCACCACGTTATTAATCAGAGTGCAGAGTTATAGGGTGCTCATGACACACAGTTAGGATTATATTGTGGAAGAGTTTGCATTCTCATATTTTATACTGTGTATGATAACATTATACAGTATTTCTTACGTGTCCTGGATGTTAAGTCTGTCAAATAACTCAGTAACTTTAAGCCAACAATCTATTCTTGACTTCCCAAATGGCTTACATTTTTTTAAATATTTTAATTACCAAATAACAAAATAAAAATAAATAATTGTGTAGAAAATATTTTATCCAATTTCTCCCTGGTACTTTCTACCAATAACTACTAATTAATTTTATTCAAGTAATAAAAAAATCTTTGTGGCAGAGGCTGATATTAGGATCATTGCTTTAATTATTATAGATACACTTCTTAATACAATTCATGATGTATTTGTGAAATTTGTGGACAATGCGACACATAGTATTGTGGGTTCTTTTATCCATTTACAGCAAGCAGAGGTCATTGGCTAGTTGCCCATCCATGACTGCCTTTCAGTTGTTGTTGGTGAACCTTGCTGCAATCCTCGTGTTGAAAGTACTCCCATTGTGCTTTAGTGCACGGAGATCCAATAGTTAGACCCAATGACAATGAAGTGAACGTGATCAGCGTAAACTTCAGCAGGTCATAGACAGACTGGTAAAGGGGGCTGATAAGTGGAAGGTCCAATTTAATACAAATGTGTGAAGTAGTGCACTTGAAGAGAAACAGCATGAAGAAGCAATACAATCTAAGGGTATTACTTTGAGATGGGGCAAAAACAGTGGGTATATATTCACAAATTTCTGAAGGTGGCAGGGCTACTTGAGAACAGGAAAACTTAACATTTTAAGTTAGGACTCTGAATACTAAAATTGGACATCATGCTGAACCTTTCCAAATTTCTGCTTGAGACTTAGCTGGAGTACTTTGTATAGTTCTGTACACTATACCTTGGAAAACTAAAAAAAAGTATTTTAATTTATATAGTGCCTTCAGGACATCTCCGAGTGTTTTACAGTCAAAGAACTGCTTTTGCAGTGTTGTTGCTGTTGTGAGAAACAAGACAATAAATTTGTGTACAGCAACATTCCTCTAAGGGACATGGCATTGACATATTTTAGTGAGGTAGGTCTAAGTACAAGCACTGACCAGGATGTGAAGGAATTCTTTGTTCTTCAGTTAGTACCCTGGGACATTTCACATCAATCTGAGAGAACAGACAAAGCCTCTAATTAACTTGCAAAAAATTGCAAATTTAGCAGCACAACCTTGGTAAGGCACTGGAATGTCAGCCTAGACTTTGTGCCCAAGGCTCTAGAGTGGAACTTGAACCCACAAGTGCCTGATTCAAGGATAATTGTGCCACCAATTGGGATAATTTGAAGTAGAATGTCAAGATCCTGTTAGTTTATGGAAACTTAATTATGTGCAGAGATTGGAGAAACTGGACTTTTTTTCCCCCCATTAGAGCAGGGAGGATAACAGGAGACCTAATACAAGCCTTTAATACAATGAGGGTTATGATAGTTTCTCCTATTTAGCACCAAATGACACCCTGGCTAGTAGGTCAATAACTATAGATTTAAAATAATTGGCAACATTTTTAAAAAAAGAGTATTTTTCAGTCAGAGGGTTAATGAAGTTCCAGACGTATTATCTAAAAGAGTGGTAGAAATAGATCCCTTGCTAAGTTTCAAAAGCCAATAGAAAAAGTAGTTGAAGTATAATTTACTGAGAAGCAGCCTGGAGTCGGACAGTTCTTTCGAAGATCCACTTCAGGACCCAATGACATCTTGTGACACTTTAAGATTCTAGAATTGTATGTCACAACTGCCACAATACACATTCTATTATACACCCCAAAATATAAGCTTGTACGATAAAGATGAACTCTTGATCTCGCAATCTACCTCATCATGGCCCCTGCACCTCATTTATCTACCTGCATAGCACTTTCTCTGCAACTATAATACCATAGTCTGCATTCTGTATTACTGTTCCCTTTGTACTACCTCAATGTACTTATGTTTGGAGTGATCTGTCTAGACAGCGTGTAAGACAAAGTTTTTCACTGTATCTTGGCACATGTGACAATAATAAACCAATTACCAATTAGAATATGATAATAAAAATTCAGATGAATAATCCATAAATAAGGTTACAGTATAACACATCTAATGAGGACACAAACATGAGTTTCAGCTTATAATCATCACACCATAAGCTGATTTCCTAGGCCAGAGACCTGAATTAAGTGACTCAGTACAGGCCATTCCCAAGTTACAAGCACCCAACTTACAGTCACCCATACATACGAACAAGCTCCCACAACATTATTAAATTCAAAAATCTAACATACATACATATGTTTATTCCTATGAATGGTAAAACTAGTTTCCTCTCTCTCTCCAATTTTAGTAATTGTTCTTTCTCATCAGTCTTACGTGTTTTGACACCATTCGTCACAATACCGTGGAGGTATAATTACCATATCGAGTGATTTTTGTGTATTTTCTGACTTATGGACAAAATAGACTCAAGGATGTCTATGAAAACAGAACCTGTTCTTTACTCAGGGACAGCCTGTATAAACAAATAAGCTGCCAAAAGCATAGAGTCAGGTATTTCCAGCACCATACCCAGATGATGCCAATGCTCATTAGAATCAGCACAGGTCCTGAGAAATAGAAGCAATCTGGACACATCAGCAGCTCACACACTGCTTCTCCATGTCATATAGGCTGGATCTCTTCCCTTTATAACTGTAGCAAGATGATTTTTCAGTTTTAAACACCTCTTCCCCACTTTCCCTTCCAAATTAGGTTGAACAAGACTTAACTGTGATCCATTCAATTAACATTTCAGCAGGCATACATATCCTGTTCTGGAGTGTGGTGTCCTATAGCAGAGGAGACATGAAGGTCAACATTTCATGATGAAGTTTGACTGACCTCCCATACCTTGCTTCTTAAATGTCTCCTTTACCATGTGAACTGAACCTTCTGCTTCCCCATTTGAAACTGCATAGTAAGAAGTGGTGCTTCATTCCATTGCTCCATGAATTGTTATAATCTAATCTGTGGCTCATTATCCAATAAAACTTC
Organism: Pristis pectinata; assembly: GCF_009764475.1. NCBI lineage: Eukaryota > Metazoa > Chordata > Chondrichthyes > Rhinopristiformes > Pristidae > Pristis > Pristis pectinata. The sequence goes on along the minus strand of NC_067415.1, from coordinate 36,244,832 downwards.
TTCTAGAAGCCCATGTACAGCAAATACAAAGTTTACGCTGTCTAATGTATATTCTGGGTTAGCACATATCCCCAAATGCTTTACCTCTTGCCACTTTGAATGGCTGTCAATTAATGCCGAGAAGTTGCCCACTTTGCTTTCACAATAATCAATACAGACCTGCTGGAATGGTCCTGTGGACCATTTCCATACCCGGTTGGGTGCTGCAAGCCTGATATACACTACATCCCCTGAATAGTCTTCTACATTTTTTTTGACGTCAGGCCAATGGATATATCCTCTAGCCACTGCCCTCACATCTTCCACGACCATGAGTTCGGCATGATGTAATTCCAAAATCTTCTTTTGCAATTCTTCAGTCTCACTACCCTGTGTTCTCACTTTATACAAGTCTGGTTGTATTGCATGTGATGAACTGGTTTCATGATTCAATCAGATCTGCATCTGAATCCATCCATCCAACTGATGTGTATTTATATAATTGTTTCAAAACCATTTTATATGGCTTATAGACTATAAATTCTGTTTTCAATATTTGGCTTCTTCTTAGTGTTGTCTTGACAAGGCATCCACCATTGTTATTTGCCTCGTTGCTCAATACTTAACATTGTGAATGTTTTGGGACCAAAGGATGGCCCACCACGACATTGTAAATGGCACCATTGTTGGATTAGTAAAGTTTGGTCATGAAATGGCCAACACCAGCTTGTGGTCATGGTCTTCCCAACAAAACCTCATAACTGAACATAATTGACAATAGCTCCCAGATGAGCATAATCTTTTGTGATCAGTATGGGTGGTGCCCACACCTTCTACTTCAAAAAAAACACCTCATCCTTTTGAAGGGCTCCTGTTCTTTGTCATTATCACCAAGGTTTCTAATACCACCGTCTGTGACAGGCCTGCCATTTTGTATTGTCTATCACATCAACAAATACTAGACTAGACCCCATTAACATTTAATTTCACGTGCTACATTTTTTACTTTCCTTGTGCACGAGTTTGCACCTCAGACTTACCACAATAATCATTAACTTCACAAATTCATTCACTCACGTAGTCACTCAGCCTCCTGAACAACATTGTCATCTTTAACGATGGTGATCCTTCATATCCTCATTGATAGTGTACAGCTCTTAATCTCTACTCTCCATCATGGAATGTATAGAATTATACATATGAGACACAAGTTAAAGCAATATGCGTGTAGCTTATTTAAGTGCTCTACAAAGACCGTCTCTCTGGAACTCTCCATAAACATTGTTGCAAACCAAAGAGTACTTACTTGTCAAAATCCACAAAGGGTCTCAGCCTTTAAGTGATAGTCATTGTTCACAATCAGTGTACCATATACTTTTCAGAGTGAAGATTCTGAAGCAATTGTTTGACTAAATACTAAAAAAAAACATATTAACAGAAGATGTAAAGGGAGTGAATTAACTAGCAGTGGGAAAAAGAGATAAATGATGATAGAATAAAGACCATCAAAGAAAGGATGAAATAGTGAGAAATACCTACTGAATTCAATTACATGTATCACCATCCTTAGCAAAAGGTTGGCAGAGTCTTTTCATAGCACCAATGGTACAATCAAGTAATTTAACCAATGAATGAAGGCACCATTTTGGATCATATAAAGATAAGTCTTTTGTAAACAAACTTCCATTTGCTCTCATTTCAGCACTGTTGTGGCTCAGAGAAGGTACAGAGCAGATAGACAGACAGACATGCTGTGGGATTGTTGGGGAAAAGAAAATGCAGGGATCTATCTGAGGGGAGGAAAAGGAAGGAAATTCTCGCAGTGATCAAAAAAGGAAGACTTCCTTCAGGAGGGAAGCAAAGCCCTTGGTGAGAAAACAGGGGATAGTAAGACAATGTATCATGTGGACCCATATGGTATTACATTCACCATATGAAAGGTGGACAAAGACCCCAACAGGAGAGTTAAGAGACAAGTAAGTTGCCATGGTTTTGGAGAGGTTACTTTTTTGATGAATAAGTGTCCCATTGAGGAGAATGAATAGTCAAGTCAAATCAAGTCGAGTTTATTGTCATGTAAGTATGGGGAGGTACAGATATAATGAAAAACCTGCAGCAGCATCATAGGCACAGATTCAGACAACACACAGTACATAGATTATACAAGACAGTAAAGAAAAAGACTGTGCAAAACAAGACATTAGTGCAAAAAAAAACACAATCAGAGACAAGTCCATGGTAGTGCTAGAGATGGTTCGTAGGATTAGGGTTGTGCAGGTCAGTTCAAGAACCTGATGGTTGTAGCAAAGAAGCTGTTCATGAACCTGGTGGTGTGGACTTTTCAGAGTCTTTTGTGTGAAAGATATTGGTATGTTATTGTCACTTGTACCGAGGTACAGTGAAAAACTTGTCTTGCATACCGTTCATACAGATCAATTCATTACACAGTGCAGATACATTGAGTTAGCACAAAGTGCATTGAGGTAGTACAGGGTAAAAACAATAACAGAATACAGAATAAAGTGTCACAGCTACAGGGAAGTGCATTGCAGGTAGACAGTAAGGTGCAAGGTCAAACAAGGTAGATTGCGAGGTCAAGAGTCCATCTCATTGTATAAGGGAACCATTCAATAGTCTTAAAGTCCAGAGTCAAAGGGTGGTTTGAGGAAGGTACGTTGATCTTAATCACTAAACTCTTCTGATCATATCCTAAATTATATCAAGTCCTGTCACTTAAGGACTCAAAGAACAACTGCAGCTCCCACCCAGCAATGTCTCAATTCTAAAATTCTCATACTTCTTTTCAAGTCACATCATGGCCTCATACCTTTCTATCCCTGTAATCTTCACCAACCTTAAAACCTTGCAAAATCTCTGTACTCCTCAGATTCTGACATGTTGCACATACCCACTTAACCACTCCATGATTCATCGATGTGCCTCCCATTCCATAGTCCCCAGGTTCTGCAATTCTCACGATAAATTCCTCCACCTAGCTAGCCTTTTCCTCCCCCTTAATAATGTTCTTCAAAAAAAATGCCTCTTAAATCAATATCTTGGTTATCTGATTTTACATCTCCTTACATGGCTCTCTATCAATTTTTGTTTGATAATACTCCTCTGAAGTATTTTATGATAATTTATTTTATTATAAGTGCTATATAAATGCAAATTGCTGCTGTAGTGGTGGAGGAGAGGTATTGGAATAAGGCCAGTGTTATTGAAGACTGCAGAGTAGGCACCTCAGATTAATGCTTTGTCCCAAAGATGGAATCTCCAATTACACAGGACTTCCTTAGTATTATGATGAATTGCCAACATAAATGATGTGCTCAGTTGTGTGGTGAACCAAGCCCTGAACATTAATCTTTCCGACTCAGGATAAGGTCCAATGGCAGAATTGTATTTTGCTCCCCCTATCAGTCAGTCAACATTCAGGCTCAGAAAAGGGAAATGGCCACCTTGGCACGGTAAAAAGTTACCGCCTGCTAGCTTCCGAAAACAGATCATTGGATCAAGGTGTTGAGCTAACATCAAAATAAAAATCGGATCAGAATTTGCTGAAGAGGATATCTATCTTTTATCACCCAATTCTGTTTAACAAAAGGTTTTTAAATTTTCTGTGAAATTGTAAAGAAAACATCCAAATTTTGGTCAAATCTCCGCTCCACAAGAATCCCACTTACTCTTTGTTTTATACTGGGCAATTAGTCAATTCTGGAAGGATGTCTATGTTGTTGAAGCCACATCGTACAGCAATTTGAAGGAGCAGAAAGGCTCTCTTACATTGAACACACCTATACAATCTCCTAAATGACTCAAGCATTGACATTCAATATCTAGTTCTTCATTCAAAGGATAAATAATATTTTCTACGTATGTTAATTTCTGACAAGGAAGGCAAACATCAGCCAAGTTTCACGTCCCATAAGTTTACTGATAGCAGGGAGTGCAGAACTGATCTCACGGATATTCCTCTGTACAATAACTCTATCCTGGATTAGTCCTGATCAGTTGTGCAGACATCAGCATAGCTTCATGTCCCAGAAATGTTGATATCAGTGGAAAGTACAGAAATAATCTCCTTTCTGAACCTTCCACTAAACAGAAATCAGGAACTGATTGCAGAAAATCTGTGGGACAATGAGTCAATACAGTAAGTGCAGTACGCACAGATCACTATAAAAATACTGGTTAAATGCAAAGAATTCAATATTTATTTAAAAAATATTCTGAAGGCAATATCTGGAGTGCATCAATTAAATATGTAAAAGCAACCTTAAAAGACATTATCATATATCTTGCTGGCAAAATTATTCATCAGCGTAGGGTATTCAAAGCTTCAAAAATAATTTAAGTAGATATCTTACATTTACAAGGCTCTGGTACTACGTTTCTCATAGTCCAGATTAGACCATTAATCATATACTAAACCAAGTTTTAACCCAGAATAGCCTTTTAATCCATTACTCAATATGCAGAAATAAACAGAGCACGGAAAGCATTTTTCCTTCAAATACAATGGAGACACTATTGGATTTACCTGCAAATGGCTAACACCACCTTCCTGGTGTTTCAGAGATCAAATCTGCTTTGAAATTTTCCAGCAAGCGTAAGCCAGACAAGCAGGGAAAGTATGCCTCTTGGAATGCTACCAGCACAGTTTACTGTTTTGCTTGTCATTTCTTTGTTCTCTTCACACTTGCCTCAGCAGCAACCATGCTGTTAGTGGGTGGGGCTTTGTCTGCATTCAACTTCCTGTTATCTGCTCTAAATAATAGCTCTCTCACACCCTCCTTTCACAAAACAGATGCCAGAGAGCTCCGGTAAGTGCATGCACCATAAAAATACCAGCTTTCTCTCACAGGCGTATGGCAAATGCTTCTAAGCTGCCTGCACAATCGGGCATTTCAAAATGACGAATGAGCACTGATTGACATTTGAGTGTTTCATTCTCCCCCACTACTTCAGAGCTTTAGTCTTTTAATGGGCTGGAATGGCCTCCTTTACAGGAGACTAAGGACAGCAGACAATCGCTACTTTAGGTTTGAATTTATAAAAACAGATGGGATTACTGCAGAATGTCGCCAAGTGAGTCTGAGCTGTTGTAAACATGTTCTTGAATAAAAGGTTGGAGGCAACCTTGCATATAGTAAACAAACGACACTTTAACCAATGTCGCAAAAAGCAAAAGAAAACCTGCAGGCACTGGAAATTCAAAACACAAGTGGAAAACATTGAAGACATTTATTAGATTGTGTATCCATGAAGCAAACAGATCGGTGAGCATTCATCAAAAGTGATAGTTTAATTTTTTGTCAAATACTGTACAATATAATTTGATATCTTTAACTGCATGCTTTAGATTTAATGTTGGTGCAGTACATATCCGTAACCTCCTCCAGTCTTATAAACCTACAGACTTCCCAATTTAATTCCTATCCCTAACACATACATGTCTTATGTACCCTCATTCCTCTATTCCTTCGCCCAGCTATCATGTTTCCAGCTTAACAACACAAATAATTTATTTGATCATTTTATCATTGTTGTTTGTGGAACCTTGTTTGTTTTTAAATTAAATGGACTATGGTTTCACAATGTCAGCATTTATTGCTCATCTCTATTTGTCCTTGAGAAGGTGATGGTGAGACACCACCTTGAATTACTGCAGTCCTTCTGGTGAAAATCAAAAAGAAACTGCAGATACTAGAAACCTTAAATAAAAAAACCTGAAAATACTCAGCAGTTCAGGCAGTCAAACCTACTGAGTGTTTCAGCTTTTTCTGTTTTTATCCTCCCTAGGATGACTGAGTAGGGAATTCCAGGAGTAGGGAATTCTGGGAGTTCCCTCTAATAAATGAAGAAAAGATCTTGTAATTCCACATCAGGATGGTGTGTGGCTGGGAAGGGAACATGCAGGCACTGATCTTCCTGTACACCTACTGCCCTTGGCGATAAAGTTCAGAGGTTTGGAAGTCACTGAACAGCCCTGTTGAGTTGCTGGAGTGCATCTTGTAGATGAGATACACTGAATCTTCATTACATAGCTGGTGGAGGGAGTAAATATTAAGGATGAAGGATTGTTTGCCAAACCATCAGGTTAGCTTGCCCTGAATGATGTCAAGCATGTTGAATGTTGTTGGAACTGCACTCATCCAGACAAGAGGAGAGTTGGTTTGATTTTCAGTCCTGGTTTGTACATTTTAGATGGTGGATGGAGTCAGAAGGCAAGTACATTGCCACAAGATAAGCAGCCTTTGACCTGCTTTTCCAGCCAGTGTTTATATCTAGGGGTGGTCCTATCGTTTCTGGCAGTGGTGACCACCAAAACGTTAAAGGTGAAAGACTAACATTGGTATTGCCATTGAATGTCAAAAGTAGGTGGTTCAACTCTATTTTGCTGGAGATGGTCATTGCCCGACACTTGTGTGCCCAAATATTATTTGCCATTTATCAAACTATCCCCACACCTAAATGTGGACATAGACTGCTTCATTATCTCAGCAATTGTGAATGAAGTTAACATAATGCAATCATCAATGACATTCTTACTTCTGACATACTGGGGGAAAAAAGCATTAATAAAATGGCTGAAGATGGTTTGGTCTAGAGATGCCCTGAGGAATTCCTGTGGTGATGTCCTAGGGTTGAGATGATCAACTCCAAACCTACAATTGGTATGATGCCAGCCTGACTAGTTTTCCTTTTGATTGCCTTTGACTTTGTTTTTTTTTTGGTTTTTTTGTGACTTCCTGATGATCTGATGCTTGCCGTCACCTTTACCTCTGCTCTAGAATTGAGCTCCTTTGTCCATATAGAATGCAATCTGGAACTGAGTGACTTTATCAGAACCCAAAACAAGCATCAGTAAGGGGGTAAATTCTGAGGTGACAGTACCATTGTTGACACATTTCATCACCTAGCTGATGACTAAGAGTATTGAGAGTAGAAGGACTGTGTAATAATTAGCTGGAATAGATATCTCCTGTATTTTGTGGGTAATAATTTGCTGTGCCCAAATTGGCTGCTGTCTTTCTTGTGTTTGACCAAGCTCCAAGCCATCATTAATGATACACTCAACATTCACAAGAGAAAGGTTCTCCACCAACCTGCCCCTGCTGCACATCACTGAACCCCAACAATGAAGGTTCAAGGTGAGAAATTAGAAAATGTGTACCACTTACTTTATCTCAGGAAATGCAGCAAACCTCAGACATTAATGAAAACAAAAGTGGATTCATCACTGTGCCAGCATGACCTCTGGTCAATTGAGGAAACAGATGTTTGAAAATCAAGACCAAAGATCTGGAACAGATCTCCTGGGCTATGGGCAGCAGTGATCCCTGCCCTACATACCTCTGGGATTTTGACTACCTGCAGCAGACACCTCAAGACACTGGAAAGATGCCACCAGTGCCTTCCCTGCAAAGTCCTCCAGATTCACTGGAAGGATAAGCAAACCAATGTCAGTATCCTCTCCCAGGCCAACGTCCCCAGAATTGAGACCCTAATTACACTCAATCATTACGATGCCAGAGTCCCAAAACAGATTCTCTACTCCAAGCCCTTTCACAGGAATTGCTTTTCCAGTGAACAGAGGAGAAGATTAAAGGATATGCTCAAATCCTCCTCGAAGGAATGCAACATCACCACCGACTCTTAGGAACCCCTGGTCCTTGACTGCTCAAAGTGGAGAAAGGTCATTAGGGGTGATGTTGAGAACATGTATTGGGAGCACAAGGAAACATGCGGAAACATCGGAAGGAGTGCATCAACTCAAAAACTAACCACCCGCCAGCCCTATCAGGCACTTGGAAAAGTCAGCAGTTCCCTCATTAACTACCTTAGAATCAATGAAACTGGAGTGGAAGCAAGTCATCCTCAACCCTGAGGGAATGACTTAGAAGAAGATGACAACAGTGACTTTACATCAACAGTGCTTCATTGGTTGCATTAAGCTTTGGGACATCCTGAGATTGTGTGTTCAATACGAATACTGTAAAGTTATACAGTATTCTTTTGGTTTCACTCTTTAGAATTTGATTGTTTCTTCACCCCTTTCATATAAGATCCACTTTAAAATTCACTTTTACCAAATCTTAATTTCAACCTTTTGTTTTACTTGGTTGCAATTATTTTGAGCTGTGCCTCTATGACGTGCTGTATTGCAAAGATACGATGTAAGTGTGAGTTGTTAATGAATGCTGGAAGAATAATTGGGGTCAAACTGAAAACATGCTGAGAATGTATACCTGTGGTATTTCCATCTGGCGGTATCCATGCTGTGTTAGTTCAGCCTAAGGAGCACAGAGTACACAAAATAAATTGGCAGGTTTATTTTTAAAGTGAGATCATCAGAAAGAACCTTTCACAGGCAAGGAATAAACTGCTGGAAGAACTCAGCGGGTCGAGCACCATCTGTGGAAGCAAAGGAATGGTCAACGTTTCGGGTCAAGACTCTGCATCAGGACTGAGAGTTTAGAAAGAAAATAGCCAGTATATAGAAGCGAGAGGGAGGGGTGAGACAGAGACTGGTAGGTGATAGGTGGAACTAGACAGTGGGCAGATTCAGCCAGGTGGAGAGGGGCGAGTGGGGAAGTGTTGAGACAGAGGCTGGTCATTCCCACACCAACCTGTCCGTCTTTGGCTTTCTCCACTGCCACGGTGAGGCCAAATGCAAACTAGAACAACAACAGCTCATGTCCTGCTTGGATGGTTAGAAACCAATGGTATCAAAACTGAATTTTCCAATTTCAGGTAACCCACTCCTTGTGTTCCCGTCTCACTCCAACCAGTCCATTCAGGTTCCCTCTCACTTTGTTCATCCTTTGCATCCTTCCCTCCCTCAGTGCGTAGACTCATTACCCTCCATCAGCCAATGACCCACATACCTATCCACTGGGTTTCTGCTCCCTTGGTCCACCTTTCCTATCCACTCTCCCTCCTCACATGGTTCCCTCCATTCATCATCTCTCCATTAGCTGGTTCTACTTCTCACCTACCAGCCTCTGTCTCTACCTGCCTCCTCCCCTCCCTCACCCAGTTCCATCTGCCTAATCCTTTCTCTCCCTCCCACCCCCCAATCTGTTTCCACCCATCACCTACCAGTCTCTGTCTCACCACTCCCTCTCGCTTCTATGTACCAGCTACTTCCCTCTACACACTAACTCCTGATGCAGGGTCTCAACCTGAAACGCCAATCATCTCTTTGCCTCCAGAGATTTGGCTTGACCCACTGAGTTCTTCTGGTGGTTTTTTGCTTCATATTCCAGCATCTGCAGTCTTTTGTCTCTCCAGAACCTGTCACATTCTCAAGACCTCGCGAAACACTTTACTGTCAACAAGCTACTATTAATATGTAACCCATGATGTAATGTAGGAAACAAGGTAGCCAATCTGCATATAGCAATTTTCCACAGCAAAAGTATGATAATATTCAGATAATTAGTTTCAGTAATATTCAGAGAAGGAGAACTATTTGCCAGCTCGCTGGAGATAACCCCCTATTCTTGGTCAGACTAGTGCCACGTGATATGAAAGGGCACACCTGGCATAATATGTCTTCCAAAAGATGGCACCTTCAACAGTGCAGCTATACTGCAGAGCAATGACTGCCCAGGTTTCACACTTGCATCAACAAGCTTGGTGCAGCCAATGCTAAGGCTCTGTGGGGAAGGACCACAGTCAAGGCTCCTTCTGCTACTGCACATGTGGGTGGGGAAGCCCCTCGAACAATGAAAGGGGTATCACCTCAGGGAGCCACAACAGTGGCAATGGTGCTGTGTTTCTGTGTTTCTTTTCTTTAAGTTTTACTCTACTGAATGTAACAATCATGAATGTTAAACTTCTGTATTTTGCACTGTACTCTTCCTTTGTATATATTTTTTATTATGAATAAAATCTATTTTTGAAATTTAAAAAATCAACAAACAGAAGTGGGACAGGAAGGGCATCAGGAATTGGAGACCCATTTCACTGTTGAATGGGGACTATAAGATCCTGTCCAAGGCCATTGCCAGCTGGGTCAAGTCTGCTCTGGGACAAATGATCCACCCAGACCAAACCTTTGCTGTACCTGGCAGGAAAATCTCTGACAGCCTTGCACTGCTCAGGGATACCATTGCTTATTTTCAGGACAGAGGGGTAGATGCCTGCCTGGTCAGCTTGGACCAAGAGAAGGCCTTTGACAGGATATCACACACGTACATGATGGACGTGCTCTCCAAAAAGGGTTTTGGGGAGGGAATCAGAAATTGGATCCAACTGCTCTACATGGATACCCGTAGTGCAGTCCAAATCAATGGATGGGAGACAGATAGTTTCCCCACCACTCTTCTGTCTTGTTTGTGTGCTGCATAGAAACCTTTGCCAGTTCCATGAGGAAGGATGAGAGCATAAGAGGGGTGACGTTGCCAGGCAGTGGAGGCACAAGTCAAAACTTCCCTGTACATGGATGATGTCGCCGTCTTCTGCTCGGATCCACGGTCAGTTCACAGATTGATCAGTATCTGCAACCAGTTTGAGTTGGTGTCGGGGGGCCAGAGCCAACCGCAGGAAGAGCGAGGCCATGCTCTTCAATAACTGGTCCAACCGATCCAACGTCCCCTTCACTGTCAGATCCGACCACCTGAAGGTGCTGGGGGTCTGGTTCGGAGGGGCTGAGGCATGCAACAAGAATTGGCTGGAGCAGATTGGGAAGGTAAAACAAAAATTGGGTCTGTGGATACAGCATTCTCTGTCAATAACAGGGAAGAACTTGGTCATTGGCTGCGATAGGCTCTCAGGGCTGCTATACTTGGCTCAGGTGTGGCCTGTTCCTCGCTCCTCTGCCTCGGCAATCACCCGGGATGTCTTCTAGTTTATCTGGGGTCCAAGATGGGGTGAGTCCGACAGGTCATGATGCACAAGTCCCCAGAGAATGGGGGCAAAAGTGTACCCAACATTGCCCTCATCCTGATGACCACCTTTGTGTGTGGCTGTATCGTGCAGGCTGTGGATCCAAAATACATAGGCACTAAGTGTCACAATGTGCGAAGGTTCTACCTGTCCCTGGCATTGCAGAAGATAGGCCTGGCCACATTACCGCGCAATGTCCCGGTCAGCTGGACATTACCATACTACCTGTTCTTGGTGGAAGAGTTCTTCCAAGCAAACACCTTTGACCACAAGTCCATCAGGCAGTAGCCAGCACAGATTGTCCTGCAGACACTGCGGGGCAGGGACACTATGGATACGGTGAGGTGGTTCCATGAGCAGACTGTCCAAACCGTTTGGCAGAACGCCTCAATGCCAGATCTCACCAACAAGCACTAAGACCTCGCTTGGCTGGTGGTGAGGGGGGCCCTCCCTGTCAGAGCTTTCCTCTACAGACGACATATCACCCCAACACACACTGCCCTCGGGATGACTGTGTTGAGGAGGAGATGGTCACCCACCTCTTGGCAGACTGTGGATTTACTAGGAGGGTGTGGAGATGGATGTAAGGATCCTCATCTCCATTCATCCCAAGCAGCTGCATAACGGAGAACCCTCTGATCTACCAGCTGTCCCCAGAGACACACACAGAAACAGACATCAAGTGCTGCTGGAAGGTCATTAACTTGGTGAAAGATGCTCTTTGCCCTGCCCAGTACTTGTTGGTCTCCCAGCACAGCGAGGTGTCCATAAGGCAATGCTGCCGACTGGCTCATTCTGGCCTGCAGGAATACGTGCTGAGGGATGCACTGAAGCTCAGGGCAGCCAATGCTAAGGCTCTGTGGGGAAGGACCAGAGTCTAGGCTCCTTCCGCTACTGGGCACAGGGAGGCTGAGTCTGGTGGGGAAGCCCCTCAAACAACAAAAGGATGTATCACCCGAGGGGTGGGGGGCCACATGAGTGGCAATGGTGCTATTGTTAAAAAAAAATTAACACCGCTGAATGTATTGAACAAATGATGCTAAGAATGTAAAGAGCTTTGCACTGTTTTTTTTCTTTTTGTATGTATATTTTATTATGAATAAAGTTTACTTTTGAAATTAAAAACACTACAGGCTGACCACAAGTCCATCAGGCAGAAGTTAGCATGGAACATCCGGCAGGCACTGTGGGAGAAGGACATGATGGATTCTGTGGAGTGGATCCCCAAGCAGACTGTCAAAACCATTTGGCAGAATGCCTCATTACCAGAACTCACCAACAAGCACCAAGACCTCGATGGCAGTGAGAGGAGCCCTCCACATCAGATCCTTCCTGCACGGTCGGAGTCTCACTCCCAACAGACCCTGCCCCCTGGTTGGCTGCCATGAGGAACCTCTTTGTAGACTGTGTGTTTGCAAAAAAGGTCTGGAAAAGGATGCAAAGGACCTTCTTGAGGCTCATCCCGAGCAGCTGCATAACAGAGGATTTTCTGATCTACGGACTATTCACATACCAAGACAGGCATCAAGTGGTGCTGGTAGATCATCAAATGGGTGAAAGATGCACTTTGGTCTTTCCGAAACTTTTGGGTTTCCCAGTACAAGAAGACATCTGTAAGGGAATGTCCAGACTGCAGGTGTTCATGCTGAGGGATGTACTGGTGCAGCCAACACAAAGGCTTTGAGGGGACGGACTGAAGCCTAGAGTCCTTCTGCCACTAGACATTGAGGGGCTAAGCCCTGTGTAAAAGCCTTACAAACAATAGAAGTTTTGCAGTGTCCAAAGGGAGCCACAGAGGGTGGCAATGGTGCTCTGTATACAGAACGTGCTCTCACTACAAATATATAGTGTTTTCGGTTCTATGAATGTATAGACTGAATGAAGCTATTAATGTAAAGAAAGACATGCACTGTTTGTTGTATTTCTTGCATATCTCTTTATGAATAAAGTTTATTTTGAAATTTAAAAAAAGCCACCAGAGTGGCTCTGGACCCAACATCCTCTAACAGAAGCAAGAATACTGCCAAGTGATCTTTGGTTAACACCATCAGGCTTAGATAAAGGTCAATATTATATTGCTGCTGTTAGCTCAAGGTAGAAAAGAGAAACACCATTAAATCAGGTAAAGCAGAGATGTGGAGTTTTAAAAGAATGTAAATCATAGGAGAACAGAAGGCAGAGGGATGTCACTTTACGTGTTGGCACAGATGAAACAAACCCCTACTGCTCTCACACAGAAATAGTTTGGTGCTAATCAGAGAAAAAAAAACTACTACTTGCTTTTTCTCCCCAGCTCTTAGAGTAGCCAACTTCTGTTTTTAAACAACATAAATGAATCACATGCATTCAGTTTGGTTATTTATATGTTCATGTTGTTTCTGATAGTAATAATTGTACTTCTGCAACAATTTACAATTATCAACAGCAATTTGTACATTCAATCATTAACTAATAGATAAAACAGACTAAAGAAGGAATAACATGAAATCATAATACTTATTCTGGAGACCAGAGTATCTTCATTAATTTGTTTTCTTATTCTTCTCAGGCTTTCTTTGAATTCAGAATTGGGAATTTCCTCTCAATGCCAAAACTGAAACAAATCTAAACCTGATCTCCAGTTTCACGAGAATGTTTTCTGTGGGTCATGCTTTAGATTTGGGCATCTACAGGGGAACATTCACAATGGGACAAAAATCTAAAGGGACTGGGAACAATTGAGGGGAAATGGCAGAGAGTAGTGGGGGGAGGGGGTTGTTTTACACCTTTGAATGTCTCTAAAGGGAATGACACATTGGAGGGTATTAGCATGTGGAAGAGGATTGAACGTTACAGGAAAATCAAGAGAAGGAACCTATGCTTAGAAATTGGATTTTTACATTGATCCATTTCGTGCCAAAGCCAAAGAAGACTCCCCCCCTCCCCCCACTCCCCCAGGAGAAAATATCTAGGAGTGGTCAAAAAGTTATTTGAAAAAGCATTAGGGCAGTTTATTTCCAGACTGAAATGCTGACTGAACCAGTATGGTTTTTAAGGAGATCGATCTCAATTCAATGTATCTTCTGACATCTCTGTTACACAGTGGCACAGCAGTTAGTGCCACTTCTTCACAGGTGCAGTAATCCAGCTTTGATCCTGACTTCGGGCACCGTCTGCGTGCAGGTTGTGTGTGTGTTCTCCCTGTAACTGTGTGGGTTTCTCCTTTTTCCTGCTACATCTCAAAGATGTGCTGGTAAGTTAATTGGCTCCTGTAAATTAGTGTAGGTAGCTGGCAGGAGAATCGGGGTGGGGGGCATGTGACAGTGACTAGGTTATGAGAAAATGGACTTGCACTTCTGGGAGCTAACATTGACTCAGTAGGGCAAATAAGAAAACTTCATTGTGCAAATATAAAGTCATACGCCCATGGCAGCTGCTGGCACTGCTGCAAAGTCTGCCATTCTTCACCTAACAGTATTGATAATGTTGTGCATTTCATGTGAACATATTTGCACTAAACCTTGATTGCCAAGTGATATTGAATGTAGCTTTTCCTGTGAAAATTATTGCCCTACTGCAGTGGAACAGATGATTGTGAAATGATTAGATTGATGCTGTAGCTGTCGTGTTATTTTGGCAATGTTTGCATTTCAACTCCAAAATGAAGTTGATTATGATCCTTATCCCCTGCTTTGCTCCTACAGTAATTATCATGGCCACCTTTGTAAAGGAATTCTGCAAGAGGTAGAGAAATAAGGGGGAAGTGATACGATGAGATAAGTTGTCCCTTCTCTGAGAGCCCCTTTTACATAAGGGATTGAAAGAGAGAGAATTAGGTGAGAGCATTAATGAAATGTGACTGCTTGTACAGGAAAGAGTGACACCAAATTGCCCAGCTGTTGAAAGATGAATGAACAGTGCTTCTACTGCTGATACTTCATCAGTCCTGCCCATCTGTGCACCTTCAAATGCTCAATTGGTGCAATGACTTAACAAGAACCTCAATCAGATTCTCATGGGTTTTTTCTCATCACTGAATGATTGTGGGCTTCAAAGGCTTGAAATGTTGGCTCCTCAGTGCATTTCTCTGCCCATTTATTACCATTGCACTCAGCTGTTACTAACAAGAGTCTAAAGAGCTTAAGATTTTAACAACGTTTAGACCTGCAGAGTGGACCTGATCTGAGGAAAGTGCATTTTGGGTTGAAATTAGATTTTTTTAAAATGAACTGCCATTCATGTGAAAATACAGAAATATTTTATTAAGTTATTTCATCGTGTTATAATCAATGCTGGCAAACTTGCAAAATAGGGCATGTGAAGAATATTATGTGTCATCTGGACTCCTGTGTTCCATATTTGCATGTAAATTTGTAAATGTCATATGTACAGGGGATGTAATAGTCATTATATGTGTGACCTAAACATTCATGTTAGTTGTGTTAATCTGCAATAAAGTGTAGGCCCATATTTTGAAGCTCATGGTGTCCTCTGGAGATTATTATAGATGCTACTTAACAGCACTACAACACTAATGTACAGACTAACTTCAAATACTCCACAATTGGCAAAAAGTTTTCCAAAACAATTGATGAGTATCAGCTCTGCAATAACAATAGTAGTTTGAAGAAGTGTTTGAAGCACACACCAAGCATCGATGATCAATAGTACTGGCAACAGGAGCTCAGACTCCATAGCTGGGAGGAGAAAGTGGCTTAGGATGTCAAAGTTGTTCCTGAGCCCAAGCACACATCAACTGGTAAACCTGTGCAGAAAGTGTCAATTAAAATAAAAAAAGACATACACCAGTTGTCCGCAGACCAGGGAGAGAGATGTTAATAAACAGAAGAATGGAACACACAGAAGTGAGCATAGCGTAGAGAAGTCTAAAGTGTTGCAGTCTGATTGTTTAGGCCAGAAATGAGACAATATGAAGGCTCAGTATAGGTTATACATGCACCCTATCAGTGTGCAATCAAGCATTTGCTTCCCCTACATTGTAAATAGATGAGATGCAGGTTTTTTTTGATGGCTAACAATGTTTTCAAAGTAGAGGACCATGTTTAAAACATGCAGTCAGTGAATACTACTTTCAGAGTGCATAAAATGCCCATTGACAGAGACTGGCTGTGAGACGTGGTACATGCTCACTAATCTGGTAGACCCACAGAATGCCAAAGATGTTCCATTCACAAAAGCCCTGCAGAAATTGGAGGCTTATTTTAATCCTCAGACATCTGAAAAAGCTGAGAGTTACAAGTTTGACATAAAGCATCGAAGAATAAGGGAAACAATCAACGGCTATATTGTTGCATTAAAAGATTTATCCGGGCATCGCAACTTTGGTGAATTCTTTAACCATGTGCTTAACTGACAAATGGATTCAATACAACTTGTCACACACGCAGAAACTTATATTTAACTTGGCTTGCGGGAATTTCAATTTGACAGAAATGGCAGCAATAAGCTCCAAAGAATGTTGTCCATCACCAGGTGCATGGATGATGGCAGCTGACCGGCTTAAAGCAGCAGCAGAAGCTCCTTGCCTAAAACAAGTTCAGCGCAAGAGGATTGCAGCAGGTAGCAACTGTTTGCCACATTTGGTAAGGATCCCCAGACTTATCTAAGCAACAAAGTCTCATCTTCAGGAGCTCAATGACGTTCCTCCTTTACTTTCCTGGTGCTGGTATGGTTCTTGCTGCATCTGTAGCTTGCTCGTGTCATTAGACAGAATATTGGTGTGAGGAGCCAGGGAAGTAGATGATAACCCTTCTCCCCCAGGATCTGTCCCTATGGGCAGTACTGACTGCTAAAAATAGTTGGTGGCATCGATGTCCTCAGGATGAAGGATTCATCCATGATTATCAAAAAAGGGACTTCACCCATCAGGAAATTCATCTCATGATCAACAACCTGCATATGAAGGGAATAGAAACCTTTCTTGTATCTAAAGGTCTGGGTTATTAAAGGGAATCATTTTGGGCATCTATGTGCTTATAACATAGGAGGTCACTTGGACCATTGAGTCAACGTGGCTCTCAGAGCAATCCCATTCCTCCCCTTATTTCCCTAGAACCTGTTCTCTCCCACATGCCTAATAACTCCCCTCTGATTCTCCAATCACCCATGTACACTAGCGGTAATTCTTTTTGCAGTATCTAATTAACCTAGCAACCAACACTGCTTTGGGATGTGGGAGGAAACTGGAGCAAGTGATCATGGGGTAACGCGCAAACTCCACACAGCAATGTAGGTCAAGATTAGAACCAGGTCACAAGTGCTGTGAGGTAGCAGCGCTACTCGCTATATTCAATGTGTGCCTTCCCTCAGGTCGCTAGTGCATGAGCTGCCATCTGGTCACCATTGAAACCAAAGTAGATGACATAATCTTCTTGTAAATGCAGCTCCTGGTTGATCTCTCTGATGCCACGGGAGACACGACAGAGATTGACTGCAGCCACATGGTGATCTGTGGTGATGAAGTTCAGGGTCAATGTGACCTTGACCTCCACTGCTTAAGCAGTCCAGGCGTCACATGGTCAAAGGTCTTCCTGCAGAATGTCACAATTTTTTTGGTGGTGATAGCTTTGACTAGAAAATACAATATTCATTAGAGAGGTCCACATAGGAAGTGGTGTCTCTGAAAGCTCTCTTGGACTAGGCTCTTTGCAAATGTCTTTGCCTCATCCCCAATTCACCCTGAATGGCCAGTCATGTACAAATGGTATTTTCAGTAATGGATTGTTGCTAATGGTGTCACTACTGAGGTACCCATGAAATGAGTATCTGAGCAACTGAAGTCTGGAGAAAGCACCGACTCCCAAGCTGAGTATACTCTGTGCACTTTGGTAGGCGTCTGACCAGCCCACAGCAAGTTCCTAAGCTGCCCGCTCGGCTCTCCCAGTGTTTGTAGTGCTACTTTATATGGTGAGAAAAGTCAGGTGCTCAAACATAGATTACAGTCAGAAGTGCCGAGTCCAGTTTCATATTTGTTACAATTTCACCCAGTGCAATCTACTCAGGATAGAGTCAAAACTGAGCTGCATAGTACCCAAAAACAGGTACAATATACTCCAATGTCTATATTCATAATGTTTCAATCATTGTTAAAATCAGTTGAGGTAGCTGCTAACCCGCAGTTTAGTGAGCACTTCAGATCTAATAGTCATTATTGGTTGGATTGCCCTATTCACTCCCCAGAGGTTCTGTAGAGAATGACTAACTGCCTGTTAACTCATTCCTGACTTCCACATTACACAAGTCATGGTCAGATAGCACACATCTGACTTTCTGCTCTCCTGCTGGGCTCAGAATCAAGTCCAAGGCTGGAAATTAGATGTGATGAGCTGAGGGGCTGGACACATTTTGTTCACAACGCAAAGCAGTCCCATTTATTTGAGGAGGGTCACAGACCTTAATTAAAAATGTACATACAGGCAGGTGGATCGTTTTATTTTCTTTATTTTAACTAATTTTAATGTTTCTTTCACAAATCTGCTTTAAGTTAACTTACCTAAGTAACTTTTATGATTTTAATTATTTAATTTATTTTGAATTTATTTTAAATGTTTGAGACATTTAGAAATGGTTTAAAGGCCTTTGACGGCAATTGAATATCAAAAGATGAGAATCAGATTTATTATCACTGACATATGTCGTGAAATTTGTTGTTTTGTGGCAGCAGTACAGTGCAAGGTATAAAGAATAATATAAGATCAAAAATAAGTAGTGCAAAAGAGGAATAATGAGGTAGTGATCATGGGTTCATGGACCATTCAGAAATTTGATGGCGGAGGGGAAGAAGCTGTTCCTGAAACGTTGAGGGTGGATCTTCAAGCTCCTGTACCTCCTCCCTAATGGTAGTAACGTGAAGAGGGCACGTCCTGGATGGTGAAGGTCCTTAATGATAGATGCTGCCTTCTTGAGGCACCGCCTCTTGAAGATGTCCTCGATGACAGAGAGGATTGTGTCCCTGATGGAGCTGGCTGAGTCTACAACCCTCTGCAGCTTCTTTCAATCCTGCGCATTGGAGCCTTTATAACAGGCAGTGATGCAACCAGTCAGAATGCTCTCCACTGTACATCTGTAGAAATTTGCAAGAGTCCTTGGTGTGCCTTCTTCGTGATTACATCAATATGTTGGGCCCAAGGTAGATCCTCTGAGGTGTTGACAGCCAGGAACTTGAAGCTAATCACCCTTTCCACTGCTGATCCCTCAAAGAATACTTGTGTGTGTTCTCCGGACTTCCCTTTCCTGAAGTCCATAATGAATTCCTTGGTCTTGCTGACGTTGAGTGTGAGGTCATTGTTGAGACACCACTCAACCACCTGATCTACCTCACTCTTGTACACCTCCTTGTCACCATCTGAGATTCTGCCAACAACAGTGGTGTCATTGGCAAATTTATAAATGGTGTTTGAGCTGTGCCTAGCCACACAGTCATGAGTGTAGAGAGAATAGAGCAGTGGGCTAAGCTCGCATCCTTGAGGTGCGCCTGTGTTGACTGTCAGTGAGGAGGAGATGTTACTACCAACCCGCACTGTGGTCTCCCTATAAGGAAGTTGAGGATCTAGTTGCAGAGGGAAGTTCAGAGGCCCAGGTTTTGAAGCTTGTTGATTAGTACTGAGGGGATGATGGTGTTGAACGCTGAGCTATAATCGATAAACAGCAGCCTGACGTATGTCTTGCTGTTGTCTAGGTGCTCCAAAGCAGAGTAGAGAGCCAGTGTGATTCTGTCTGCTGTGGACCTGTTGTGGCAGTAGGCAAATTGAAATGGGCCCAGATCCTTGCTAAGGTAGGGAGTTAATTCTAGCCATGACAAACCACTCAAAGCACTTCATCACCTATGTGAGTGCTACCGGGCGATAGTCATTGAGGCAGCTCACCCTGCTCTTCTTGGGCACCGGTATGATTGATGCCCTTTTGAAGCAGGTGGGAACCTCTGACTGCAGCAGTGAGAGGTTGAAGATGTCCTTGAGTACTCCAGCCAGTCGATCGGCACAGGTTTTCAGTACCCGGCCAGGTACACCGTCAGGGCCTGATGCCTTTGCAAGGGTTCACCCTCTTGAAGGATGTTCTGACGTCAGCTGCCGAGACAGAGATCAGGGTCGCCGTATGCTGTGGGGATTCACACAGGTGTGATGTTACTCTCCCTTTCAAAGCATGAAAAATCATCAGGATGTTTTGGGGGTGGGGCCTCAGGATCTGCCATTTGATCCACATACCCCTCCATTTTGCAGGACAGCCGTGAAGGTCATGTCTGGAGGATATTTGAACTCATGGAGCTACAAAAAATAAACTGGCCACAGGAATAACGCAGGAGGCAAGTCAGATCCAGCACAATCTGTCCCTGCAGTTAAATGTGAAATTGCTGTGAATGGCAAGGTCAGAAACAATACTGTGGAAGAAAAGGTCTCCTGCTTCAAGTAGAGTCTTTCAAATAATTAAACAATAGCAACATTTAAGAGGCATTTAGACAGATGTATAAACAGACAGGGGATAGAGGGATAGGGATACGTGCATATGGGATTAGTTAGATTGGCGTCATGGTTAGCCCAGACATCATGTAGGCCAAAGGGTCTGTTTCTGTGCTGTACTATTCTATGTTCTATGATCATTAACTGTGGATCAATTAAATTTGGATACAATTAAGAGGCCAGAATTGGAGAAGTGAATATATTTTGAAGGGTTGAACAGCTGGAGGAGATTTCAGGGATAGCGACTAATGAGACCATGGAAAACTTTGAAATCATAGATGAGAATAAAGCAAGTTAATATAACATGACAGAAGAAAAATTGCATTAAGAATTTTATTTAAGATGAGAAAAGGTAACTTACTTCATTAAAACATTCAAAAGGTAGGACCCTGGTAATTAAAGGCAATTAGCTCAAAATCCATAGCAGGAAAAATGCCTAAAGGCAATCAATGGAATGTTATAAATAAGCATTGGGAAAAAAGAGGGTCAATTTTTCTGCTTGCTATGCATCTATGCACATTTGTTCATAAGAGGTAGCATGCTGGAAAAATGCTGAATATTTGTTCTGTTTCTCTTTTGCACATCACGTGCACTTCTAATGGCACAGGGACCAGCTGAGAGGAAGTCCTGTCTGAAACAGAACAGAGGTTTATAATGTGATGCAAACACTTTCCAGGTGCATTTCTAGCCATTACACAAGTACTACTTGATTTCCGAATCTTGTTAATATAGAAAAGGTGACCAAGGTTGCTGAGCAAACAGCTGCTGGCAGAACCTTATTTAAAGAGCAGAGTGAAAAAAATCAATTAATAGTTTTAGGCCATTCCAGTACAGATGTACTAATATTTCTTTTCTTGTTCCCCCCCCCCCCACTCTTCTCTATGCTGCCAATTAAGCTTTTGTTCATGTTTTCCCTTCAAAACTTCCTGCAGTGCTACTAGTGGAGTTGCTTGTGAGCTTTTGAAGTACAAGAAAATCAACCAGGCAATTCAGAATTCACTGGAGGTGCACTGTAACCTTGTGGTAGAAAGTTCATGCTTAAATCTACAGATGAAGGTGCATACATTTCTCTTTGGCAGAGGCACCAGTTCTCAGGCTCACCTGCAGCCACAGGCCCAGTGACACAGATGTATTGGACCGGATCTTGCCTCCCCAATTTCTCCCTGCCCATTCTGAAGACCTGCCTATGATCACCCCAAACTCATACTTACCTGGTCCAGATACAGTAGACCAGTCTCACTTCCCAGACTCCAGCCAAGTGATGTAGACAGTGGGAGGGTGTACAGTGCTGTATTGGGAAGCCCCACCCTGAAAATGCCCCAATAACACTGCAAGTTAGTTTTACGGGCTACAAAAAAGTTGAGTGATTTTAGTAGATTGTAAATGACTCTGACTCTGTCACCTTCCCTTAGATTTATCTGTGAACATTACTGCCTAGAAATTGAATTTGCTGTGCAGGTTTTTTTTTAGGCATTACATGCTTAGGAATTGATTTTATGCTGAGTAGATCGTGCTAGCAGTCATTTTTTGGTGAAATTGTGACAAACTTCCAATCCAAGACAGTAGATCTTGGCAGCAGAAGCAGAAGAGCAGTGAGGAGATGTGGAGCTCCAGATAATGAAGCTATCGTCTCCCAGACAAATACTGACCTCATTTCCTTGGGAAATCTTCCCTCCACGGCAGTTAACCCTACACAGCCCACTTCTACCTCCTGCCCAAGACCCACAAACAGTATTGTCCTGGTAGCTTCATTGATTCAGCCTTTTTTCTCCCAAAGTACTTATTTCTTCCTACTTTGACTCTATACTTTCTCCCCTTGCCAGTCCCTTCCCATTCACTTTTGTGACACTTCAAATGTTCCAGTGTTCTCTGGCACTTTGACATTCCAGTTTTGTGATCCCAACTGACTCTTCTTCACCACAAACATCTAATTTCTGCACCTCCACCCTTCACAGAGGTCCAACCAGTCATTTGCACCACCAACCACATTCAACTGGCTGAACTCATTCCTGCTTCTTTATCTTTGTTCACCCCAATCAAAGGAGTGGTAACAGAGACTAACGTGGGTCCAAGCTATGCCCGTCTCTTTGTGAGATATATGGAACATTTCAATCCTACACAGTCTCCCTGCCTTTTCTGGTACATTAATGACTGAATTGGAGTTGCTTCCTGCACTTGCATAGAACTCAAAAATATCATTACATTTCCTGCCAATTTTCACTCTGCTCTCATTTCCACATGGCATACACCTAACTCTTCCCTTCCCTTTCTTGACTTGTCTATCTCTCTCTCAGCTGGCAGGTTAACCGGCAATATCCACTACAACTCCACAGACTACCACAGCTATCTTGGCAAACACTTTGTTCCACACTGCTTCCTGTGGGATTGATATTCCATTTCTATGAATCCATCGTATCTGTTCTAATGACAAGACTTTCTACAGCAGTGCTTCTGAGATGTCTTCCTCTCTCCATAATTGTGACTTCCCCTCCATCATAGTTGACAGGACTCTCAACCAATCCACAATGTTTCCCATACTTCTCCTCTCACCCACTCTCCTCCCAGCCAGACCAAAGACAAGAGTCCCCCTTCCACTCATCGGCCTGCACAATGCAATTTCTGCCATTTCAATGAGATTCCCCCATAAGACCCGTCTTCCTCGCCCCTTCTCTTTCAGCATTCTAAAGGAACCGTTCCCTCCATGACTCCCCTTCTCATACTTTCCCAATGCAACTGCAGGAGATTCAAGTACCTGCCCTGCCACCTCTTTCCTTCACACCATCCAGGGAGTTTTTGGCTTATGATGTTGCTTCAATGCTTATGATGTGGCCTCCTCTGCTTTGGAGAAACCAAATGTAGTTTGGATAACCACTTCATACAGTCCACAGGGGTAACCCTGAGTTTCTAATTACATGTCAGTTTAACTGTCCATCCCACTCCCAATGTTACAACAAAGCTCAACATTGGCTTAAGGAACAGCACCTCATCTTCCATCTGGGCACCTTGCAATGCTTTGGGACACAATTTCATTTTTTCCTGCTTGAGTCAGACCTGATTGGTAACATTGACTCATTTTTTATCTCTCCACAGATGCTGTCTGCCCTGCCAAGTACCTCCAACATTTTCTGCTTTTAATTAAAGTGAAACGAATCTTGTTCCATTGTGATGTGACATTAGGTTGTTCTCAATACAGTGTTGATAATTCTTAGATCATACATGTTAGATACTCTCTGTGGCTGCCCAGTTCAATGGCCCATGTTGTGTGGTAGTGATAAGTTTGGTTTCAGTTAACCCCTGCAGAGTAAGAGGATAGATAGATTCACAGTAGCAGATCACTGTCCCTAGACAAGAGTATTCCACCTTTTAAGCTCAATTCCCTGTCTTGATTTCATATCCTTCAGAGTCTTACTTCTCATACAAATATTTACTTCTATTTAGACAATTCAATTAAGTTGCGTCATCAACCTTCTGGGATAAGTATTCCACATTCCTTTTATGAAAAAAGTTTTGCAAGTTTGCTTTTGAAGACAAGAGTGAGAAAATATTGATCAATGAGGAACCACTGTAGCTCAGCAAGCAAAGGAGTGCTTGCTCTGTGATATTGTGGCTATCTCAGAGACATGGCTGACTTCAGGGCAGGAATGGATATTGAATATTCCTGGTTTTCAGTGCTTTAAAAGGGATGGGGGGGGGGAGAAGAGGAGGAGGGGTGGCAATACTGGTCAGGGACACTATTACAGCTGCAGAAAGGGTGGATAATGTCAAAGGATCCTCTCTAGAGTCAATATGGGTGGAAGTTAGGAACAAGAAAGGAGCAGTTACTCTACTGGGTGTATTCTATAGGCCCCCCGGTAGCAGCAGGGATACTGAGGAGCAGATTGGGAGGCAGATTTTGGAAAGATGCAAAAATAACAGGGTTATTATAGTGGGAGACTTCAACTTCCCAAATATTGATTGGCACCTGCTTAGTGCCAAAGGTTTAGACAGGGCGGAGTTTGTTAAGTGTGTCCAGGACAGATTCCTGTCACAGTATGTTGACAGGCCGACTAGAGGGGATGCCATATTAAATTTAGTTTTAGGTAATGAACTGGGTCAGGTGACAGATCTATCGGTGGGTGAGCATTTGGGGGACAGTGACCACTGCTCCATAACCTTTAGCATTGTCATGGACAGGGATAGGAGCAAAGAGGACGGGAAGATATTTAACTGGGGAAAGGCGAATTATGAGGCTATAAGGCAAGAACTTGAGAGTGTGAATTGGGATGAGATTTTTGAAGGGAAATGTACTATAGAGATGTGGTCGATGTTCAGGGATCTCTTGCAGGACGTTAGGGATAAATTTGTCCCGGTGAGGCAGAGAAGGAATGGCAGGGTGAAGGAACCTAGTTAGGAAGAAGAAGGCAGCATACATAAGGTGTAAGCAGCAAGGATCAGACAGGGCTCCTGAGGAATATAGAGTAGCAAGGAGGGAACTTAAGAAGGGGCTGAGGAGAGCGAGAAGGGGACATGAAAAGGCTTTGGCGAGTAGGGTTAAGGAGAATCCCAAGGCTTTTTACTCGTACGTGAAGAGCAGAAGGATGGCTAGAGTAAAGGTAGGTCCGATTAAAGACAAAGGTGGGAAGCTGTGCCTGGAAGCTGTGGAAGTGGGTGAGGTTCTCAATAGATACTTCTCTTCAGTATTCACCAAGAAGAGGGGTCTTGATGACACTGAGGGCAGTGTTGGTAAGGGTAATGTTCTAGAGTACGTAGATATCAAGAGAGAGGACATGTTGGAGTTGTTAGAAAATATTAGGACAGATAAGTCCCTGGGACCTGACGGAATATTCCCCAGGCTGCTTTGTGAGGGTAGGGAGGAGATTGCTGAAGCGTTGGCTAGGATCTTTGAGTCCTCGTTGTCCACGGGGATGGTACCGGAGGATTGGACGGTGGCGAATGTTGTCCCCTTATTCAAAAAAGGTAGTAGGGATAGTCGAGGGAATTACAGACCAGTGAGCCTTATGTCTGTGGTGGGTAAGCTGCTCGAAAGGATTCTAAGAGATAGGATCTATGAGCATTTAGAGAATCACGGACTGATTAGGGACAGCCAGCGTGGCTTTGTGAAGGGAAGATCTTGCCTCCCAAGCCTGATAGGGTTCTTTGAGGAGGTGACCAGGAAGATTGATCAGTGTAGTGCAGTAGATGTGGTCTACATGGATTTTAGTAAGGCGTTTGACAAGGTTCCACATGGTAGGCTTGTTCAGAAGGTCAGAGGCTAAGGGATCCAGGGAGGCTTGGCCGTGTGGATTCAGAATTGGCTTGCCTGTAGAAAGCAGAGGGTTGTGGTGGAGGGAGTGCATTCGGATTGGAGGGCTGTGACTAGTGGTGTCCCACAAGGATTGGTTCTGGGACCTGTACTTTTTGTGATATTTATTAATGACTTAGATGAGGGGGTGGAAGGGTGGGTTAGCAAGTTTGCAGACAACACAAAGGTCGGTGGTGTTGTGGATAGTGTGGAGGGCTGTCAAAGCTTACAGAGGGATATTGATAGGATGCAGAGCTGGGCTGACAAGTGGCAGATGGAGTTCAATCTGGAGAAGTGTGAAGTGGTACACTTTGGAAGGACAAACTCCAAGGCGGAATACAAGGTAAATGGCAGGATTCTGGGCAGTATAGAGGAGCAGAGGGATCTGGGGGTTCATATCCACAGATCCCTGAAAGTTGCCACACAGGTGTATAGGGTATTTAAGAAAGTTTATGGGATGTTAGCTTTCATAAGTCGTGGGATCGAGTTTAAAAGCCGCAAAGTAATGATGCAGCTTTACAAAACTCTGGTTAGACCACACTTAGAGTACTGTGTCCAGTTCTGGTCGCCTCATTATAGGAAGGATGTGGAGGCGTTGGAGAGGGTGCAGAGGAGATTTACCAGGATGCTGCCTGGATTAGAGAGTATGGATTATGAGGAGAGACTAAAAGAGCTAGGGCTTTACTCATTGGAGAGAAGGAGGATGAGGGGAGACATGATAGAGGTATACAAAATATTAAGAGGAATAGATAGAGTGGACAGCCAGCGCCTCTTTCCCAGGGCACCAATGCTCAGTACAAGAGGGCATGGCTTTAAGGTAATGGGGGGGAAGTTCAAGGGAGACGTCAGAGGGAGGTTTTCCTGGTGCATGGAATGCGCTGCCTGCGGTGGTGGTGGAGGCTGATGCGTTGGTCAAGTTCAAGAGATTGTTAGATAAGCATATGGAGGAATTTAAGATAGAGGGATATGTGGGAGGAAGGGGTTAGATAGTCTTAGGAGTGGTTTGGATGTCGACACAACATGGTAGGCCAAAGGGCCTGTATTGTGCTGTATTGTTCTATGGTTCTGTGGAGTGGTGGGTGAAAGGAACTGGTCAAGCAGTGAAGGTTATGGAAGGGTGAAGATGAAGACTGGCCAGGAATACACTGGAATAATGAAGTCTTTGGATGGCTCCTATAACAAAACAGAATAAGAAAAGTCGTATTTTCAGTTAGCAAGTGTACAAGTTCCAAAATCCATTCAGAATGCAATGAGTTATGGATGGATAAAGGTTTTAATAACACACGAGCTGAGGTGGGACAAAGTCAGGCAATGTTTTTGAAGTCGGTAAAGGCAGTCAGAATGAATAAATGGCCCCAGGCTCATCTGATACAACAACCAGGCTGTGAGCAGTTTGGTTCAGACTCAAGTTGTTTGTCAAGGTGAATTTAGCCCTCAGTGGCAAAAGAACAGAATTTGTAGTGTAGGAAAGACACTAGCTTTCCAATATTTCCAATATTTAGTTAGGCATCAGTCCACCAGTTTAGATACAAAAGAGGTGGAGAGAGGTGATATTGAGGTGACCCTGGGTGTGACTTCAGTGCTTTGGGGGGGCAGGGGGAGGGTAAGAAGGGAGCATTTGATCCTCAGTGAGAATCTGAAAAACAAACCCTGCAATGACATGAATCCTTCCAAAATATTTGTTGAAACCCTGTAAACCAAGCAAATCACAATAGTCTGCACTGCAGGGCACTTGATATTTGCAGCGCTGACACCGACCTATTAGAACTCTTTGTCCACACAAAACACTTTTTCTTCCAGTTTTGAAGCACCAATGTAATGCAAGAGTGATGCAAATACTGAACTATTTTATAAATTTAGAAACCTGCTGCAGCCTCATAAAAGGTGGAAGCCAATTCCCTCCATGCTCAGTGGACTTTAGGATAAACTCAAGTTTTGAGCATTTCTGCTTTATGTTGATAATGACAAATAAAACAAGATAAAAGTATATCTTTATGCCCCAATAGAGCAATTAAATAAAGAAGGTAGATCATGCGACACCAATAAATTATGCAATTTACTGGGCCGACTATTGTGCTAATGAGCATTGTCCTACTGTTTAGTGATGTCAGAGGCCCAAGAGACTGCAGATGGAATCTGGCTCAACAAACAATCTGCTGGAGGAACTCAATAGGTCAAGCAGCATCTGTGAAGGGAAGGAATCATCCCCTGCAACTGCAGGAGGTGCAACACTTGATCTTGTACCTCCTCTCTCACCACCATCCAGGGACCTAAACAGCCCTTCCAGGTGAGGCAAAGATTCACATGCTCCTCCTCCAACCTCATTCAGTGCTCTCGATGTGGCCTTCTTTACATCGGCAAAAGCAAGTACAGACGAGGTGAACGATTTGCAGAGTACCTGCGCTCTGAATGCAATGGCCATCCCGAGCTCTCAGTTACATGCCATTTCAATTCCCCCTCCCACCTCCACACCGACCTGTCCATCCTCGGCCTCCTCCGCTACCACTAGAGGAACAACATCTCACGTTCCGCCCAGGTAGTCTACAACCCAATGGTATGGACATTGAATTTTTCAGTTTCAGGTAACCCTTCCCTCCAGCGTGTTTGTTCCCCTCCTCCGCATGTCTCCTCTCTCTTTTTCCGATCCTTCTCCAGTCCTTCCATTTTTGTCCCCTTTCCCAAATCTCCTGCACCCTCCAGCTCCCCTATCACCCATCTTTGTCCTCCTTCCCCTCCTGGTCCCATCCACCTACTACCCATATATTTCACCCACCGGCTTCCCAATCTCCCATATGGTTCTAGTTCCAGCTGCCCTTCACCTCTCCCCTCATGGTTCCCATTATCACCTTCCTTACTTATCAAATTCCAGCATTGGTAGCTTTTGTGCTCCTGCTTATCACCCTCCTAGTTTTCACCTTCACCACCTGACTCCACGTCTTTTTTTGTCTGCCTCCATCTATCATCCACCTGCCTCTGTCTCCCAGCTCCACCCTTCCACCTCCTCTACCTGGATCTATCTGCCCATCATCCTTCACCCCACCTCGGTCCACCAACCACCTCTGGCACCTGTCTCACCACTCTGCCTCTTCTCCTCTTACTGGCCATCTCCCCTCTCTACTCTTAGTACCGATCCAGGGTTTCGATCCAAAACGTCAACAATTCCTTCCCCCCACAGATGCTACTCAACCCACTAAGTTCCTCCTGCAGATTGTTTGTTGTTCTGTTTAATGAAGTTGTTTGCCTGTATTTTGAAATATTGAGACTTTATAGGACATGATATTGACATATTTTTCTAGTATTAATGTTCATATCTAAGGCTGTGTGATTTAAACATTGACATGCAGACGTCCATTAACAATAAATCTGTGATGATTCAATTCTGGGACCTGGACTCAAATCCTGCTTCATCTATCGTCTTTATCAACGAAAGAATCACATATAAAATAAAACACTTGACAGTATCAACTGTCCTAAAGATAAAACTATCCATAATTCAGCACAGATTAACATTAAATTGGCAATAACAATACAGCAACTTGCATTTAATAATGCATTTCATGTTGAAAAACGCTCCAGTGTTACAGAGGCACAAATAAAATTGATGATAAACAAACAGAAATGAGAAGGATAACTAAAAGCTTGGTTAAAGACAGTTAAAGATGGATGCTAAAGGAGAGAGGGAGAGTGTTGAAGCTTGGAGTGGAGCCTCGGCAACAGATATCTTGGTTGCCAATGGTGGAGCAGGAGGTGTGGTATAGACAAAAGACCAAATTCTGAAAAATGTAGAGTTAAAGTAGGCTCACATCCCTGGAACTAGTTGTAGAAGTATGGAGGATAATACCATGGAGGGATATAAACACAATATGTGAATTTTAACCTCAGATGGAAAAATTACAATAGAGTGCACAGGAAATTAAGAAGTTGAAGCAATAGACTACTATTCTAATGAATGGAGGGAAAAGTACATTAGACAAGTAGAGGAGATGTTATATCAGAATGCTTGATAGTGAGGGAGCAAGTTTGACTCCCTTGGAACAAGAGGGGAAAAGGAGTTGAAAAAAGTGAAATCAAACCCTTCCCACTTCCCCACCTGCCATGAAAGTATCTAATTCTGCTTTAGCAGGGCAGACGTGGCAGGTAGTATGGGTGACAGTCTAATAACCTGCTTAGGAGGAAAGTAAGTGGGTTGTGAACTGTACAGTTAAAGAAAATTTGTGCTCAGATATTGTAGACTATTTAGCTGCTGAAATTTCTACTATTTCAGTTCTCCTCCTGCCTCGTTTTGGGTTGATGGGAATGTGGGAAGAATAAAATAAGATTAGTATAGGATTATTGTAAATGGGTGGTTGATAATCAGTATTCAGTATTCCTGTGCTGTATGACTATGACTCTAAGACAACCCGCCCACTTAATTATTGCTGCCTTTTTGTTTTTACTGACAACTTGCAGAAAGTCCAAGGCACTAGCGTGGGTTGTGCAATAACACTTAAAAATCAAGGCTGAAACAGTGTGGGTTCAAGATTCCCCCTCCCCAGCATACTACTAGCTAATACTCCCAAATGTGACCGCCTCACCAGTGGTGTCCATGTCTTTAGTTAGTGCTGGAGTTCACTCTCAAAGCCTTTCTGCCTCAATTCCTTTTCCCCTCTCTAAAACCTAACTCTTTGAACAAACTTCTGGTCTTCTACTCTATTATCTCTTAATGTGTCTCCATCCCAGACTCTATTTATTAAGACACAAGAAAGACTGCAGATGCTAGAAATCTGGAGCAACACACACAAAGTGCTGGAGGAACTCAGCAGGTCAGGGAACATCTATGGAAGGAAATGAACAGTTGATGTATTGGGCCGAGACCCTTCATCGAGACTGGAAAGGAAGAGGGCAGAACCCAGAATTAAAGGGTGGGGGGAGGGGGGAGAAGCACAAGCTGGCAGGTGATAGGTGAATCCAGATGAGAGGGGGAATATAGGTAGGTGGGGGGAAGTGGGAATGATGTGAGAAGCTGGGAGGTGATAGGTGGAAGAGGCAAAGGGCTGAAGAAGATGGAATCTGATAGGAGAGGACAGTGTGTTGCCCTATTTATTAAGGTTCCATGAAGTCCCTTGGAACATTTTGCAATATAGGAATGCAGATTGTAGGTGGACCCTGGGCATTAAGAGATTCAAACTCAGCAAAATGCACATTCCCAGATATGAGATTCCCACACCTGACAATGTTTCCAAGCCCATTCATGAGGTTTATTGGCTCGATCAAAAACAGCTGTTTTTAAGAATGTCAAAGTCTCCTCTGTAATTACCTCTTTTCCACATTCATTTGAGCATCAAACACCAGCACAGGAAGTGACCAAAGGGCCTTTTTCAACTTTAGCTCTTTAAAATCTATCTGACTTTTCTGACAAATCTGTCACAAACATTGTTTCAAAAGAGACAGAAACAGTTTGGTTGAGCAGAACTTTGGCAACTATGTACAGGCCCTTAAGTGATCAGGTTAACATAATAAGCAATGGTAAATGTCTACGCCTAAACCTCTGAAACCTATTTCTTCCAGCAATCTTTTGTTCAAGTGTCATAATATCTACCTAAATTGATCAGTGTCAACCTTTATTTGAGAATGCTTCTCTAAAGCACCTTGGGAAATGTTGCTACTTTAAAAGCATTATATTAGTTGTTGCACAGCTTTGGTTTTATTTCCTTTCACAAAATAGTTTACCCTTTATTAAAGATTCATTGAATGATATGATTGTCGTTAACTCAGTCAGGTACTTTGTTGTTCAATTTCATGAAAGGATTGTAATTAGAGTTTCTGTGTAATTATAAACACTTTCAACACTTAATAAGTTGACGTGCCTGAGCTTTGCTAACAGCTGGTTTGTGTCACTGTTCTGCATAGATGGAGCATAACAGAATGTAAACCTGCTGTTAGACTGCCTTTAGTGGTGTGCTATTGCAGACAGTGGCACCCCCAACATGAACTTGCAAGGCTTACTAATGAGTTTTCCTGATGACCAACCTTAACGAATTCCATAAATTTTATTCCGGAGCTGCCATTGGCTATGTGGGACCTCTGTACCTGAGTGGCACAGCAGTTAGTACTCCCACTTACAGCTCCAGCGACAGAGGTCAATCCTGACCGCAGGCACTGGTCGTGTAGAGTTTGCACATTCTCCCTGTGACCACAAAGCTTTCCTGCCACGTCCTAGAGACATGCTGGTTGTCGGTTAATTGGCTGGTGTAGGTGGGTGACAAGAGACTTGGGGGGGATAATCGGGGGTAGTTGATGGGGAGATCCAAGAGGAAAAATGGGATTACTGTAGCTGACTGTATCATGGTCAACATGGATGTGGTAGGCTGAAGGGCCTATTTGTGCACTGTATGGCTCCAATATTCCACAACAAATTAGATCATTGCTCTGAATTCTTGCCAAATCTAGTCATAAACGGCGGCCTTACAGGAGGGGGAAGGCTCCAATAAAATCTTCAGCTTCCTTGAGAGCCAAGGCCCAGCATACGAGTGCTTTGACTGAAGGCTGTGAAGCACTTGCAACACATTTAACTACAGTTACCCTGTGGATGACTCTCCTCAGCTTCTTTCTGAGTTCCCACCATCACAGAAGCCAGTCTTCAGCCAATTCAGTTCACCCATGTGACATCAAGAACAGCCAAGAACTAAGGATACTGCAAAAACTTGGGATCTGACAGCATCCCAGGTGCTGAATATTTGTGCTCCAGAACTAACTGCACCCCCAGATAAACTCCTCCTATACAATTGCAACACCGTCATCCATCTGATAATGTGAAAAATTGCCTAGATATGTCCTATTTACAGAAATCAGGATAAATGTAATCTCAGTTGCAGCACCTACATAAATACAGTGGTTACTCGCTTCCTATCACCCCAAAGTCTTCCTGCCATATGCATGATTCAAGTCAGGAACATATTGTATATTCTCCACTTCCTGGCAAGTGTAACTCCAACAATATTCAAGAAGCTTGATACCAATCAGGACTTAGTAACTCACTTGATTAGCTGAACGTTTATTTCCTCCTGCACTGATGCATCATGCAGTACAAGTCATTCACACAGTGCACTGCATTAGTTACCAAGGCTACTCTAACAGCACAGTTCAAACCTGCACCCTCCATCGCCAGGGAGGAAAGGGCAACAGGTGCACTGGAACATCACCATGTGCAGATTTCCCTCCAGGCTGCATGTTATCCTGACATGGAAATATACTGCTGTTTGCATTATCCTTGCTGGGTCTATGTCCAGCTTCCCAAGACCTGGAAAACATTTCTGGTCAGAGTTAAATTTAAAATGAGGGTTAAATATGAAGCCCAGCACCTCACAATATATAAAAGAAACTCTGCCTCCCGGAAGCAAACTAGTTGCCTGCCCAATCACATCTGGCCTCTGTTAAAACCAGATGGTGGTTTGGAGGTAGGTTTCAGATTCTCATTGTCAGCTTCCTTCCTACCAGATTACATTTCTGCCATGGTTTAAATGTGATTTTGAGTTAATAATAAATATCTATTGGCTAGATTTCCTGTTTGCTTGGTCAGTAAGTTAACCATGTTGTGAGATAGGGATCATAGAATGATAGAGAACAGAAGGAGGCATTCTACTTGTGTTCCCGGTGTCTGCACTTAGTCTCATGCCTCTGTTCCTTGCTTAAACAGGGACAAGGAGCAAACTCGTAAGATAAATTGTGAGGAACTGATTCTATTCACCACCACCCCACACACCCCACTACCAATTCCATATGAAGTATAATATACCTTTGAAAATATTGTGCACTGGTTGTGTGGGCAGAAAATAATAATTCTTAAATCAGTCACTTTAGTTTTTGCCACTTTAATACATGGAAGTTCAATAGCTTTAATTGTCCTTGATTTGTTTCATTTTAAAATAAATGATACCTTTTCTAACACACCAAGTAATGACGTAGCACGTGTTGTCAATGTCCAATTTTAAGAGTTGACTAATTTTTTTAACCCCAGATCTGATACTGACTCAACATGCAATAGTGCAAAAGCCGTGAGTAAATTTAATGCAGTGACGGTTTCTGCTCAGAACAGTCAGATATTTTAAGCCATTTGAAAATTAAATCTCATTGTTCAATGTCAAGTATTCTGACAGGTACTTGCCAAGTTATATATATTAGGAATGTCCTAGCTCCATCTTATGAATGTCCCAAAATCCTATTGAGGAAGAATCTTGAACCAGGGATCACTGTTTAAAAATAAGGGGTTGCCGATTTAAGACAGATGAGGCAATTTTTTTTCCTCTCAGAAGGTCTTGAATATTTGAAACTCTCTTTCTTAAAAGGCAATGGAAGTGGTATATTCAAATACCTAATCAGGTTTGTAATAAGATCAGTCAAGAGTGGCAAAGCAGGACTGAGCAGCTGAGTGGCCTACTCCTGTTCTTAATTCATATGTTTGAGAGCCAAATTAAATTAGCTTATCTCAGAAAGGGCACCATTTGGAGCATTAAGATTGGTTCCAACATCAAGCTAGGTAGTGGAAGATCAGCCAGATTTCTCACCACCAGTGACCATGCTGAATATGTGTAGATATTAGTTACGAATAGGATTGCAAACAAAAGTAAAACATGCTGGAAACCCACAACCGTCAGTATCGTTCGAGAGAACATATTAATATTTAGGATGCAAACCCTTCAGATTTTTATTTTATGTACTTAATATTTACAATATTTTTTAAAAATGGGGATAGCCCTCAACTAGTTGCCACACTTAATGGAAGTATATCCCAGAATAAACTGGACCCTTGGTAGGGAGTTGGAGGAAATATTCTGGCGAGTGTAAGGAACAGTTCTTTGTTTTCACATGTATGCTTTATGTTTGTAAAAGCAGGATTTATTGAATTACTCATTACCAGGAACTTTGAAGCCCTGTTTACAATGAGTTATCTGATTTACAAGAATCACTGGTTATAACTAGATTCATGGTTCCTTGCCAAAATAGTATCAACGTGTGCTTTAGTTCTTCCTGCTAATTACTACCCAGCCACTTTTGCTCTACAGTGCATCTGTGTAGACTGTGGGTGAGCAGAGGATTAGGTTTAGCTATGATTGAATAACTTTCTGAAGCCCCGCTGTTTAACCTCATACATTAATTAATGACCAATTTGGTGAGATACCTGTGGGTATCTAGCCTTATGGAACTGCTCCACAGCAGGGTTCAGCAGCCATCCAGACTGGAGAAAACTTTGTAATGCAAATAAACCACAGTGACAGGAAGACAAAAAAAGTGGGAAAAAAAGTGAAATCTTTTGACCCATATCAATTTACATTTCAATGCATGAAGATGCCAATAGCAATTCAAGTCCTGTCTTCAGTTACCAACGAAGCTTTTGTCATTGGAATTATGTCAGTTACATCCCATATTCATGCCATTGTAAAATTACCTTACTGCGCCTGTGGCTTTCCTCATCTACTGCTGAAACACTTGTCCATACTTGACTATTCCAGTTCACTCTTGATTGCCCCATCTCATTTGGCCTTCAGTACAATTAAGATCTTTCAAACTCTGGTTCTTACTCATGCCCTTCTATTTTCTGACTGTTTGTGCTCCATTGGCTTCCAGTACTTTTCAGTTTGTTTTCAAACCTTGTGCCTTGCTCCTTCCTTGCTCTGCAATGTTCTTGTCCTACAACCAGAGACCTCTGTGCTCCTGTAGTCTTGGCCTCTTGTCCATCCCAGATTGAATCACAACACCCTTGGCAACCATGTTTACAGTTATCAAGCCCCAGAAAATTCCTTTCCCATTCCCCTCTCTCTCCTCATTTAAGAGAGTCTTTGGAACATACCCCTTTGACAAGATTTTGGTCAATTCCCTAATCATCCCCTGGTGGCTCCTTACCAAATTATGTTTGGTAACATTTCTGTGAAGTGACTAAGGATATTTTACGATAATGTGGGTGCAATATGAATGCAATGTGCAGTGGTTTTGCTGTACAATCTTTATCAATGCCTGATGGCAAACACTGATACATCTTTCTCAACAAGCCTTAACCTTTCCTCCAGAGTCAGAGTCATACAGCAGTCATACAGCTGAGTCATACAGCAGAGACATACAGGCCCTTCGCTAACAACCTCCTCTCCCCCCACGCAGGCTGACGTTTTTGCCCCTCTACATTAATCACATTTGCCCCTTTAGGTCTGTATCCTTCTATGCTTTGCCTATTCAAGTGCTTGTCTGAATAATTTTTAAATGGAGCAACTGTATCTGATTCCATCATCTCCTCTGGTATCCAGGTATCAACCATTCTCTGTGTAAAAGACTTTCTCTTCAGCTTCCCTTTAAAATTCCTTCACTCCTTCCTCTCGCCTTCAATGTATGCCCTCTCATTTGTGATACCCCCACCCACCATGGGAAAAAGATTTTGACTACGTACCCTATCTATGCCTCTCATAATTTTATTTTCCTCAGCCCTCTGCCAGCTTTGCTCCAGGGAACACAAGCCCAGCCTATCCAATCACTCCCCATAACTAAAGTCCTCCAATCCAGGCAACATCCTGGTGAATCCACTCTGCACTCTCTCCAGCACAATCACATCCTCCCTATAGTGTGGTGACAGGAACTGCACACAATACACCAAGTAAGGTCTAACCAGTGTTTTGCAAAGTTGTATCGTAACATACCAACTTTGATATTCTATATCCCAACCTATGAAGGCACGCGTGCCACATGCCTCCTTCACATTCCTATCAACCTGTGTTCCACTTTCAGAATGCCAAGGTTCCTCTGTTCACCAAGATTCCTTAACACCCTACCATTTACTGTACATGTTCTACCCCATCAGACTTCCCAAAATGCCTCACGTCACACTTGTCATGATCAAATTCCATCCACCAACACTCCACCCAACTTTCCATCTGTTCAATATCCTGCTGTAGACTTAGACTTGGACAATCTTCCTCACTCTCCACAACACCATCAATTTTTGTGTCATCTGCAAACATAGTAATCCTATCTCTTACAGTCACATCCAAGTTATTAATATATAATCACATAAGTTCCAGCACCAATCCCTCTGGTATACCATTAGTCACAGACCTCTGTGTGTGCAGAAGATTCCCATCTTGTTTGAGCAGAACAACTCTTGACCTGTCTTGTGATCAGAATGATTGTAAAAGGTTTGAGCAGAGCGTTAGACTTTCTGCTGATTAGCTCGTTAACAGAAAATAGTTTTGCTCATTACCTCCTCTTTCTGGTTTCAAAAGATTTCTAAACACAATTTTTTTTTGTTTGTGTTCAGGGGGATCTTGTACACAAACCACTGTAGTTAACACACATTTACAGCATACAATTAGGAAGGCAAACAGTATAGCCTTTATTGCAAGAGGAATTGAGTACTACAATAGAGACGTCTTGCTCCAATTATATAGGATCCTGGTGAGACCACATCTGGAACGCTGTGTACAGATCTGGTCTCTCTACACTTGTGATAGAGGGAATGCAGTGAAGGTTTACCAGATTGATTCATTGATTAGTCTTTTGAGAGAGGTTAAGTGGAAGGAAGACTGGGCCTGTACTCACTTTAACTTAAACAATGAGAGACAGTTGCATTTAAACTCACGAAATTCATACAGAGCTTTACAGGGTGGATGTTTCCTTGGCTGGGTCTCGAGAACAATGGTTACAATCTCAAAATAGGGGACAGCCATTTGGTACCAAGATGAAGAGAAATTTCTTCATCCAGAGTGCTGTTAATTTTTTGGAACTTTCTACACAAGAAGGCTGCAGAGCCTCGGTTGAACGGTATGCTTAAGACAGTTAGGTAAACAACTATGAAATATGGGACAAGTGTAATAAGGTGGAATTCAGGTAATACGTCAATGCTTTTATTGAATGGCAGACCAAGCACAAAGGCTGAACAGCCTTCTCATATTTCTATTTCCTATATTCTTATGTCTCCTTCTCCCACCCACTCCATCCAAAAATATATTACAGGCATTCACTGAGTGAATGTCATGAATTCTTATCTCTAATGTGAAGAGATCCAAATGAGCATAATTTCCTTTATATGGAAAAGAAAATTATTGAATTGAGTGGTATTTATTATGTCTTCCGGCTACAGTACAGAATGGTTGAATTGAATAGTGAGCAATTCCCAGGTTTTAATGACTGATTTATGACGAGTTGTTAGGGATGGAATGTGCATTACAACTGGTCTCAGTGCATCCGAGCAAGGAGAGGGCAAGAGTTAGTGATCAGGTACAGAAAATACAATTGTTCATATGCTGGATGTCAGAGAACATTCTGAGCAACACCATCATTTCCTTTATGACCAATTAGTCTGCTGACTGTCATTGTCCGGGTACACACATCATAAAGTTAAAGCAAAATAACAAGGGGATTGGAATTGATGGGAATACTCTGATAACTGGCATAGACTCAATGGGCCAAATGGCCTCCTTCTAGGCCATAATAAAATATGAGAAATAAAAATATGAGAAAATGCAAAGGGCTTATTAATTAACATGCTGGAAGAAGTTCAATACCTGAGGAATCAAAACCACAATGAGAAATCAATATACTCAGGAGAAAAAATGGTAGGAAATTAAACTAGTGTAGAAAATGCATTGCAAAAGAAAGAACTGATACGGCATAATTATGTGTTCAGAAGATCTCTGTAAAATTATTTCCTGATGAAACCACAAAACTTATATTAAGAATGCAAACCAAGGTGCACTGAAACACAAGGTGGATTTTTTTCTGCACGTCACTGGATATGACATCTGGTCGCATGATCCTTACTGATTGGTTTTAACCTTTGCAGAAAGAATAAATCAGTACATTTAAACATTCTACCACACTTAGCACTGTGGAGGCCCAGCAAGGGTTGAAAAGTAATCCCTTTCATCTCTCTTCTCATGCATGGCAACCTTAAACATCCACAGTTGTTAAAGTACTTCCAGGTGTTTACCCTTATTTGTAACTGAATCAGAGACAACTGAAATTATTTTATCTGTTTTTTCAGTGCTGTAGATCCAATTCTTGGATGCTCATTAATTAGTGAGGAAACCTGTAGGGTTTACATAACCAGTGGGGATCAATGCAGCATTTATAGCTCTCACTTTCCAAATATCTTTATTACATCTGATATATTGTACAGAAACAGAGCACTCAGCCTGAGTAGGTCATACTGGCATCTATACTCCTTTCAAGTATTCTCTGTCTTTCCTCATCTAAATCTACAACATTGTCCCCTATTCCTTTTCCTCTCGTGTGCTTGTCCAACTTCACCTTAAAAGTACCTACACTATTTGCTTTAACCACTCTCCATGATAGCAAGTTCTGCAATTTTACCACTCTTTGGGTAAAGAAACTATTTTCTCAACTCCAGATTGGAGTTCATGGCACCTATCTTATAATGGTGGCCTCTAAGCTTTTCCCTGGAAATATTTTCTCTACATTCACTCCTTTAAAGTATTTCACATTTTTAGAAGTCCTCAATGAGGTCACCCTTCAGTCTTCTCAAGAGAAAAGAGAGCCAGTCTGTTCATTCTTTCCTGATGTTGGACCATATTTGCCCATTATGCAATTTTACTAATATCCTCCTGGAATTTATTGTCCTTTTCAATATTAATTATTCCTTATCCCTCCCACCCCCAGAGTGTTTTTTCATCTGCAACTTTAGAAATGGTGTTTTTGATTTCAGAGTCTAGATCATCGTAGCAAATGTTAAACAGCAGCTGTCTTAGCACTGTCCCTTGTGGAACACCACTACTCACCTTCTTCCACCCAGAATAGTTATCTTTTACTCCCACACTGCTTTCTGCTTCAAACCAGCTAGCAATCCACTCTCTTGCTTGTCCCCTGACTTTACATTCTCTGACCTTATTCATCAATCTATTATGGGTTTCTTTATCCAAAAGCCTTTGGAAAATCTAGCTCAACCACATCTACTGAATTACCAGCGCTTACTGTCTCTGTTACCAATTCTCAAAAAAATCAATACAATTTGTCAAGCAAGAGTTTATCTTTTGAAGTCCATACTGACTATTCATTATTATATTTTTCAGCTCTAGATTTCTTCTTTTCTCTCCCTTGGTGGGGATACCATTATATTTCCTACCACTGATGTTAAACTGACAAGTCTATAATTCCCTGGGTGCATTTTATGCATTTTATTGTGTGGACATTGTATTAGCTATCTGCCAGTCCTCTGACTTATTCTCCTTTTGTAATGACTCTCTATCCTCTTTGCTGGATTATTTTAAATTGTGTGCATGCAATCCATCTGGACCAGCGGTTTTATCCTCTTTCAGTTTGCCAATAAATCTCTTTCTTCTGTTATAAATTCACTCATTTCATTACTTCTCACCATTCTGTGTCCTGTCCAGCTCTCTGGTAAATACTGGAATGATTTAATATTTCTGCCCTCTTCCTACTGTTTCCGGTGGCACTGTTCTGTTTGTCCCTTACTAGCCCTATTCCCAATCCAACCTTTCTTTTTTAAGTAACGTGTATGTAAAATATTTCACTATTTTGCTTTATGTTACTTGGAAGTTTAATATCACAGTCCTTCCTTAGCATCCTAATTGCTTTCTTTCCCAACCCTTTCATATTCAGTTTTATCATACACTCCTTTGCTGTTAATGCACTGAATATATGCAAGCAATAAGAAAATCATTATAAACAGATTGCCACTACTCAAATGCTTTTAGGTGAGAATGAATCTGGAAGTCAAGGTAATCAGGAGACAATGCCACTTTCTTTACTCATAATTGTTACCTCATGCTTTTATTCCTCCTTGGAGTCTCATGGGTGTTCAATTATTTCTTCTTTTCAGCAGAATATACTTTTCCTGTTCTCTGTGGTACATTATTTTAAGTACTTCCTATTGTTGTACTACATCATTGTTTGCTAATATTGTTGCCCTTTTTATCTTCCCAAGTTCTATTCTCTGTTCCTCAAAACTATTTTAAATCACATCCAGCTTTGAAAGATAGAAAAGCCACAGGAATTGCATTGAGATATATCCACACTTTTTTACTTGACTTGGCATGTTGCAAATACTAGTGACTAACAGCTTAAAGAAACCAGAAGATTCTGACATTCTCATTGTTAAACCATCTGTGTCAAACCATGCTGTTGGAGTACCACATGATCTTTCAAAACCATGAAGTTGTGATGTCAAAGTATATTTTGGTGATTTGTGATTATCTCTGTGGTTTGTAGATAATAAAAAGCTCTATTATACATCTAGTTCATTGTACCTTATTACTCTGATTGCTAACTTACACCTGCAAACATTAACCCAATATACAATTTCCCTGGCAAGAGTCAGAGAGAGGAAAATTTTTCTAGTGGTTTTAAGGCAAAAAGTTCTTTTTCAATTCAATAGATACTTGTTGATGGGGCTCTGAACTGCATTGGACAATGTAGTGTACCATTCGGCACCTTGTTTATGCTAAGGAAATGGCAGATGAGATTGAATGTTGAGAAATGTGCAGTTGTACACTTTGGAAACAGAAATAAACGGGCAGATTATTATCTAGAAGGAGAGAAAATTCAAAGTACAGAAGTACAAAGGGACTTGGGGGTACTCGTGCAGGATACCTTAAAGGTTAACCACCAGGTCGGATCGGTGGTAAAGAAAGTGAATGCTGTGTTGTCATTCACTTCTAGAGGTATATTGTATAAAAGTAAGGAAGTGTTGATGAGGCTTTACGGAGCACTAGTGAGGCCTCATTTGGAATACTGTGCACAGTTTTGGGCCCCATATCTTAGGAAAGATGTGCTGATGTTGGAGAGGGTTCAGAGGAGATTTACAAGGATGATTCCTGGAATGAAAGGGCTTACGTATGATGAGTGTTTGTCAGCTCTTGGACTGTACTCACTGGAGTACAGAAGAATGAGAGGGGACCTCATAGAGACATTTAAAATGTTGAAAGGACTGGACAGAGTAGATGTGGTCAAGCTGTTTCCCTTGGTGGGTGAGTCCAGGACCAGAGGGCACAATCTTAGAATTAAGAGGGTACAGGTTTAAAACAGAGATGAGGAGAAATTTCTTTAGCCAGAGGGTGGTGAATTTGTGGAATTCCTTGCCACGTACAGCAGCAGAGGCCAGATCATTGGATGCATTTAAAGAAGAGATAGATAGATATCTAGTCAGGGTATCAAGGGATATGGGGGTAAGGCCGGAAATTGGGGTTAGGTTTTTTTTTTGCCCCCCCCCCCACCAATTTCTCATTTCTTTTTCTTTTTTACCTTTTCTTTGGAGCAGAGTCGATGGGCCGAATGGCCTACTTCTGCTCTCCTCCCTTGTCTTGTGATCTTGTGAACTGCTCATTTGCATGATTACTGCATTCTCTATTTGAAATTTAATTTTTACAAGCCTCATGGATGATTGATTATGGGGGGGGGGGGGGGGAGAGCAACATTATAAGTGGCCAGCCTCCAAGGGGAGGTATACCATTGCTTCAAAAACCTGAATGACACAAATGGGGTTGGTGCTGGCTGAGAGAGGGTGAAGAAAACTTGTTAACTGCAGCTGATCTTTCTCGAGGAGATGCAGATAGAAGGAAACAAGCAATTACATGTTCATCAGATACGAAATGAGCAAAAATAGGAATAAAAAGGATTTGTCAAAAAAAAGGTGACACCTGATATTTCATTCACCCAGGTTTCATAGTGAGTCATTCTCTTGTGGGAGCAATGACTATTTGGGCTATCTTTCCATAAGATAACCTTCACTCACAACTTCAGAAAGCTTCCAGCATAGGCTCACACAGGTGCCTACATTGCTCTCAAACCTTATGTCAGGATCACAATCACTGTCAGAAACATAGCCCGAGGACCCTTCCAGACTGTCTCTGCTGATATATGCCACATAAGGGATTTTACTGCTCACTGCTGTATTACTGAAGTCAGAAAAAATTGAACAATTATGGGGCACTTTTTGGGTAATGTGATTTTTGTATTCAGGGCTAATGGGCATTTGGCTGTATTGCCAAGCACAGTCAGAGAGGACATTGAAGCCCTTGCAGGTATCTCCCTGGAAACTTCCTGCCCTTGAACGAGGAGGATACATCCTACAGAGCACCATCATCAATCCTCAGGGGTTTATGAGAAACTCAATCTGTGATGTCTGTGATGGGAGCTCAAAAGCAGTTCTTGAATGGCCACTAATGAATTCTGTGATAGTTTTAGAACTTTACAAAATAGTGTTGAGAATGTTGCCAGTGGCATTTTAATGCCAGAAATCCAGCTCAGATGAATTTCCTGTCGTATAAGTTTTTATTTTGTGTGCATTAACATCCAAATCTCTGTGGAGGAAAAAGAAAGCAGGAAGCAAATGTAAAAGACATCCTGAGCCTCATGAAATTTGACAACATCCAAGACAAAGCAACCGCTTGATTAGCACACCATCTACTGCACTAAACATATCTTCCTTCCAGCATTGGCAATTGGTTTATTATTGTCACATGTACCAAGGTGTAGTGAAAAACTTTGTTTTGCGTGCCATCTATACAGATCATTTCACCACATCAGTACATTGAGGTAGTACAAGGGGAAAGCAATAACAGAATGCAGAATATAGTGTTACAGTTACAGAGAAAGTGCAGTCCAGGTAGACAATAATGTGCAAGGTCATGACGAGGTAGATATTGAGGTCAAGAGTCCATCTTATCATACACGAGGTCCATTCAATAGTCTTATAACGTTGGGATAGAAGCTATCTTTGAGCCTGGTGGGACATGCTCTCTGCAGTTTCCTGTGGCCTTGGGCAGAGTAGTTGCCATATCAAGCCATGATGCATCTGGATAGGATGTTTTCTACGTTGCATCTATAAAAATGGGTGAGGGTCAATAGGGACATGCTGAATTTCCTTAGCCTAGGAAGTAGAGGCACTAGTGCACTTTCCTGGCCATGGTGTCTATGTGGTTGGACCAGGACAGGCTATTGGTGATGTTTATACCTAGGAACTTGAAGCTCTCAACCTTCTCCACCTCAGCATCATTGATGTAAACAGGAGCATGTGCTCCGTCCTGCTTTCTGAAGTCAATGACCAGCTTTTTTGTTGACATTGAGGGAAAGGTTGTTGTCATGATACCATGTCACTAGGCTCTCTATCTCCTTCCGGTACTCTGACTCGTCATTATTTGAGATTTGGCCCACTATGGTGGTATCATCTGCAAATTTGTAGGTTAAAGCAGAATCTGGCCACACAGTCTTGAG
The DNA here is from genome assembly GCF_009764475.1 of Pristis pectinata. NCBI lineage: Eukaryota > Metazoa > Chordata > Chondrichthyes > Rhinopristiformes > Pristidae > Pristis > Pristis pectinata. The sequence goes on along the minus strand of NC_067415.1, from coordinate 36,201,008 downwards.
CGTATAGGGAGTAGAGTAGGGGTGAAGAGTGGCAGCAGTGTGCACCATCCACAAAATATGATGCTACTCACCCAGGTTACTCCACTGGCACCTCCCAACCCTGCAACTTCAATCAACAAAGAGGACAAGGGCAGCAGATGCATGGGAACACCACTACCACTACCTCAGGAGCAGATGGCATCCCTGTTGAAGTATGAAAACATGGCAGATAGGAACATCAGTCACAAATTCACAGCATCATTTCCTATGTCTAGAAAGAAGAGGATATGTTAGGGGACCTCAGAGACACTATAATCATGAGCATCTTCAATAAAGGAGACAAATTCTACAGAGGTAACTACACAGGGGTCTCCCTGTTGTCTGCCACTGGGAAAGTCGAGGCTAAAGCCCTTCACAACTACCTAGTGGCTAAAGAGCTTCTCCCTAAATTGCAGTACAAATTGTGTCCATCTAGAGGCATGGTAAGAATAAACTTCACTGTGTCTCTACTCCGAGAAACGCAGGGAACAACATCAACCATTGTACATGGTCTTATCTTGACCTCACAATAGCCTTTGACTCAGTCAATCAAGAGGGACTGTAGGGCATCCATCCAAAATTTGGCAGCCTGTAGAATATATTTTTCATTTGTTTCATGATGGCATGCAAGCTGTTACATATCTGTTACATGATGGCATTAACCAACAAGTCCACAACGAACCTGATCTCCATGAAGACCAGTGTCAAGCAGGCTGCATTGTTGCCCCAACATGTTCTCATCACAATACTGCACTTCAACTCCAACACACTTTCCATTGGAGTGGAGCTAATCTTCAAGACAAATGGGAAATCATTCAACCTAAATCACTCCAAACCAAGGTCACCTCAATTTCAGTCATCAAACTGTAATATGCAGATGAAAGTTGCATATGTGTGCATTCAGAATTAAGCTCCAGGGCACCACTGACTCATTCACTGGAGCTCACTAGAGAATAGCTCATACATTTAACATCCACAAAACAAATATCCTCTACCAACCTGCACTCCCTATACAACATCTCACTCTGACAGTCAAGGTCCACGATGAAATCCTGGGAAATGTGGGCCACTTCCCATATATCGAGAACCACTGCATCCATCACAGCAGACAGATATCAATGCTGAAATTGACTATTGCCTTCAGTGTACCAGCACTGCCTTTGATTGTCTAAGGAAGAGTGCATGAAGATCGAGATCTCAAACCTTATAGTCTACCAGTCTGCAGGGATCCCTGCCCTCCAGTCCCCTGGCAGGCACCCCAAAAAGTACTGGAAAGATATGACCAATGCCAGTCCTTCAAATCCACTGGTACAATAAGTGAACCATCGGCAGCATCCTCTTGCAGACCAATATCCAACAATAATACTCAGTTGGGTCTGATGGAAAGACCATATTGTTTTGTCACAGCAAGAGATTACCAAATTGACAATAGAAACCAATTGAAAGATGTTCTCAAAACCTCTTTGAAAAAATGCAAGCTTCCCCACCCCCTCCACCCCAGCTCATGGGAATCACTGGCCCATGACCACTCAAAATGGTGCACTTGTGATGATCTTGGGATCCTCAAGTCCCCTTGCTGGGAACACACAGAAACCCAGTAGAAACGGTGGAAGAAGCACATCATTTACCAAAGTAGGCACATGCCTGTGCACCTCCTGCTACAGCTGAGGGAGATTCTGCAGGTCCTACTGTGGATTCTACAGTGGCTAACAAGTCCTAAGAATTGGAGTAGTAGCAAATGGCTCTCAATCTGAAGAATCTGTAGAGCAGCAATGATTCACTGACAGCAACTTTGACATTATCTGCAGTAAACTGCACTGAAGTTCCAAATTTGCTTTCAGCTTTGCAGTATTTTTTCCAGCACCAAAGAAATTTGATGTCATAACAAGCACAAAATCTGGGCTAAGATTCTCTCAACGCATCATCCATGCGTTACAACGTAATGACGGCACTGTTTACATATTCCCTTTTTACAGTGGCTGTAAATGAAGAGCAAGCCGACTCTGTATACAATGCAGCACATCCACAACGAACAATTGCAAATGAACCAAAGTGAGTGTACATACTTTTCCTTTAGTCCATCATCAGCTACTTTGTAGGCTAAATGTAAGCACAAGAACAAATGATGCTTACAACATCACTGAGGGCAACAAAAGGTTATCCCTTTCCCGCAGACTGCATGACATTACCAACTAATAAATTGCAGTAGCTTCAGAATGTGACCTGCTGAACCTCAGTCTGATCAGCTGTCAGCTGTCCTTCCTTCTGTAGACAATAACTCCAGAAAGTATCCCCAGGCTGTTACTACAGATGAATGGTGCATCAGTAATCTTGTTAGACAATGATGATTTAAGCAGAATATTCTCCTAATTATAAATCGTACTACAAAGCTTTCTCTTTATCATTTGTTTGTTGCCAAAATAAGGGTTATCTCAATATTAAGTAAAATGGCCTGACTTTAGTTTAAGTTAATAATGTTCTGCCACAGTAGTATATAAAAAAATTCTTGACAATGTATGCTGACATTAAATCACAGCTGGAATCATTTAAGCTAATTGGTGGTGCAAATGATTAAAACCATTTCAATGCCCCCTTTGTCTTTGGGAAAAATAGAACCCGCAGCATTTATAGAGCCAACTTAATCGAGGTAAAGATGCTTGTCTCCCTGTTTAACTAGTCCTATTTGCAAATTTTCCATGAAATATTGACCAGCCCAGGGGTCATGATATTTACAGTCTTTAGTAGTAATTCTTGAATCTTTTCTCATTTTTCTCAGTAACTTTAATAGAACTATACTATTATAAGTTCACTACTAGCATATATTCACATTTCTCTCATGCTTTTGCTGTAAAAAATATGCAAAAACATTATGGTTGTAAAGAGAGACTGAAGAATACAAAATAAGAAAAATACAATGACCTTACAAAAATAGGAAAGAGAAGATTGCATTAATACTAATTGCCAGTCACATTTTGTTCCTCTTGTATTTTTGGAATGAACATACTTGCTAGATACATTGATCTCCAAGACACCTTTCAGTTAGGATTTGACTAACAATACCATCATTTGCCTATGTAACACTAGTCACAACATCTGAAAGTATAACTCATTGTATAAAATGCATTGAGATTGCTTGTAAATTCTGTTTAAGGATGGTTGGAAGTATGGCCCAAGTAAGTGGTTACATACATATATCAAAACCTTTAGCATGAGCTGGTGTAAACAAAAAAAAGATTTGCAGACGAATGATAGATCCAAAAGAAAATCAGAGTTTATAGGTTAGTGAGGGTTGGGAAAGGTGGCAAAGATCCACAGAACCAACATCTTCACTTAACAATGTTCAGCAAATCGGACGGTATTTGTGGAGAGAAAAACCACAGTTAATGCTTCATCAGATGAAGCATTGAATGTTCCTTTCTCTACAAGTACTGCCTGACCTGCTGAGTGTTTCTGGCATTTTTTTTATTTTGGATTTCCAATATCTGCAGTTTTTTTTGCTTTAACCTTAGCTTAAATGCCTGGATGGTCTAATTGGCAACCACTGGTGCTGAAAACGGGCAGGAAGACATTTCCTAATTTCAATATTGATGGAAAACACCTGCCGCTAGAGCACAAGTAAAATGGGTAGACTTCAGTGCTCAAAGCAGATTGAACACATCAACATTACTGTCAGATGGACAGCCACTGCTGCACCTTGAGGATTTCAAGCTTTGCTCTGACTGTAAGTCTCCTCACCTTACTTCAGAAAAGTCTGCTCCAGTGCACTTCATAAGGATAATGAAAATAAGCATCTTTGGAATAATTTAGCAGGACTCAATTTTAATCCCATTGGCAAGTATGTTGGCTCAAACTCAGGGTATCAGACATCTGCCAGATCCAGTCTTGAGAGTGCATTCCTTCCCTTCTTAAAGCCTCAGGGAAACCTGTACCAAAGTGAAGATCTGGCAGAACTCCACTGAAGATCTGGAAATTTCAAAGCCCCTCTATTTAATTATATTGAAGTTTACATCAAAGCCAAAAACATTGAGTACTTTCAAAACAAGCCTTTGGAATTGTTAAGGTTTTTACAAATTTGGCTAGGAAACAATTTTTGTCTGAACTCATCTTATGACATTGTTCTAAACTTAAATTCAGTTCACAAAGGGGAGATATACCAGAAGCATCTAAGTTGTCTGGAATGCTGTTTAGGTCAAACTAGATGGAACATCAATTAAATCAGTAATGAAAGAATGTATACACTTAGATGACACGTCCATTTTAGAAAAAATGGAAAACATTCAACATATCCCAGTCAGAAGCGCGCGCGCAGTTTAAAAAGACAACTGCCATATCCAGCGGGGGCAGCGTCGGAGCGGGCAGCGGAGTGAGTGGGAGCAGAATGTTTTGGGCTTTGGCTAAAGGGGCAAGGCAGGAGAGTAGCTGGTAAGTAAAGGTAAGGTTTTACCTGTTACAAATTTTTAAGTAGGAAAAAAAACTAGGTAGGGGAAAAAAAAGAATTAGTTCAGATGGAGGATATGGTGGTGTGCTACAGCTGCTTGATGTGGGAGCTCGTGGACCTTGCTGTGGTCCACGATGATCACATCTGCAGTAAGTGCTTGAGGCTGGAGGAACTTTGGCTCAAAATTGATGAGCTGGAGTTGCAGCTTCAAACACTGCGGAGCATCAGGGAGGGAGAGAGTTATGTAGATACTGTACATCAGGAGACAGTCACCCCCCTTAGAGCAGGTACTCCTGGGGTCCAGGAAGTAGATAGAAGGGTGACTGTCAGGGGAGAGAAAAGGAAAAAGTAAACGAACAGGCAGATAGAGCAGAGGACCCTGGAGGCTGTTCCCCTCAATAACGGGTATTCCACTTTGGAGGCTGTTGAGGGGAATGACTTGCAGGGATCAAGCAGCAGTAGCCAGGTCTCTGGCACCGGGACTGGTTCTGCTGCTCAGTAGGGAAGGGAGGAGAAGAGGAAGGCAGTAGTGATAGGGGACTCGATAGTCAGGAAAACAGATAGGAGGTTCTGTGGCAGTGAGCATGAATCCCGGATGGTATGTTGCCTCCCAGGTGCCAGGGTCCGGGATGTCATTGACTGGGTCCACAGGATTCATGAGCGGGAAGGAGAACAGCCAGAAGTCGTGGTTCACGTTGGTACCAACGACATAGGTAAGAAGAGGGATGAGGTCCTGAAAAGTGAGTTTAGGGAGCTAGGCAGAAGGCTGAAGAACAGGACCTCAAGGGTAGCAATCTCAGGATTGCTGCCAGTGCCACGTGATAGTGAAGGTAGGAATAGGAGGAGATGGCAAATAAATGCATGGCTGAGAAGTTGGTGCAGGAGGGAAGGTTTTAGATTTTTGGATCATTAGGATCTCTTCTGGGGAAGGTGGGACCTGTACAGAGAGGACGGGTTACACCCGAACCCGAGGGGGGCCAATATCCTTGCAGCCAGGTTTGCTAGGGTGGTTAGGGAGGGTTTAAACTAGTTTGCGAGGGGGATGGGAACCAGAGGAGTAGGTCAGAGGAAGAAGGGGAAGGGGAAAAGTCAGATCTAACAGGTAGAGAGGCTTTGAGGAAGGAGAAGCAGAGTACAGGCTATAAAAGTAGTAAGGTGGATGGGCTAAAGTGCATTTACTTAAATGCAAGAAGCATCAGGAATAAGGGAGATGAATGAGAGCTTGGATAAGTACATGGGACTACGATATTGTGGCTATTACAGAGACGTGGCTGACACCAGGGCAGGAATGGATATTGAATATTCCTGGTTTTCAGTGTTTTAAAAGGGATAGGGAGGGGGGGAGAAGAGGAGGAGGGGTGGCGATACCGGTCAGGGACACTATTACAGCTGCAGAAAGGGTGGATAATGTCGAAGGATCCTCTCTAGAGTCAATATGGGTGGAAGTTAGGAACAAGAAAGGAGCAGTTACTCTACTGGGAGTATTCTATAGGCCCCCCGGTAGCAGCAGGGATACTGAGGAGCAGATTGGGAGGCAGATTTTGGAAAGATGCAAAAATAACAGGGTTATTATTGTGGGAGCCTTCAACTGCCCAAGTATTGATTGGCACCTGCTTAGTGCCAAAGGTTTAGACAGGGCGGAGTTTGTTAAGTGTGTCCAGGACAGATTCTTTTTTTTAAACTTTATTTACAGCGTAGTAACAGGCCCTTCCGGCCCAACGAGTCCGCGCCGCCCATTTTAAACCCAAATTAACCTACCCGTATGTCTTTGCAATGTGGGGGGAAACCGGAGCACCCGGAGGAAACCCATGCAGACATGGGAAAATGTACAAACTCCTTACAGACAACGACGGGAATCAAACCCCGATCGCTGGCGCTGTAATAGCGTCACGCTAACCGCTACGCTACCGTGCCGCCTGCCACAGTATGTTGACAAGCCGACTGGAGAGAATGCCATATTAGATCTAGTTTTAGGTAATGAACCAGGTCAGGTGATAGATCTATCGGTGGGTGAGCATTTGGGGGACAGTGACCACTGCTCCATAACCTTTAGCATTGTCATGGACAGGGATAGGAGCAAAGAGGATGGGAAGATATTTAACTGGGGAAAGGCAAATTATAAGGCTATAAGGCGAGAACTTGAGAGTGTAAATTGGGATGACATTTTTGAAGGGAAATATACTATGGAGATGTGGTCGATGTTCAGGGATCTCTTGCAGGATGTTAGGGATAAATTTGTCCCGGTGAGGCAGAGAAGGAATGGCAGGGTGAAGGAACCATGGGTGACAAGAGAGGTGGAACAACTAGTTAGGAAGAAGAAGGCAGCATACATAAGGTATAAGCAGCAAGGATCAGATAGGGCTCGTGAGGAATATAGAGTAGCAAGGAAGGAACTTAAGAAGGGGCTGAGGAGAGCGAGAAGGGGACATGAAAAGGCTTTGGCGAGTAGGGTTAAGGAGAATCCCCAGGCTTTTTTCTCATACGTGAAGAGCAGAAGGATGGCTAGAGTAAAGGTAGGTCCATTTAAAGACAAAGGTGGGAAGATGTGCCTGGAGGCTGTGGAAGTGGGTGAGGTTCTCAATGAATACTTCTCTTCAGTATTCACCAAGGAGAGGGGTCTTGATAATGCTGAGGACAGTGTTGATAAGGGTAATGTTCTAGAGTATGTAGATATCAAGAGAGAGGATGTGTTGGAGCTGTTAGAAAATATTAGGACAGATAAGTCCCCGGGGCCTGACGGAATATTCCCCGGGCTGCTTCATGAGGCAAGGGAGGAGATTGCTGAACCGTTGGCTAGGATCTTTGAGTCCTCGTTGTCCACGGGGATGGTACCAGAGGATTGGACAGTGGCGAATGTTGTCCCCTTATTCAAAAAAGGTAGTAGGGATAGTGCAGGGAATTACAGACCAGTGAGCCTTATGTCTGTGGTGGGTAAGCTGTTAGAAAGGATTCTAAGAGATAGGATCTATGAGCATTTAGGGAATCATGGAATGATTAGGGACAGCCAGCATGGCTTTGTGAAGGGAAGATCTTGCCTCACAAGCCTGATAGGGTTCTTTGAGGAAGTGACCAGGAAGATTGATGAGGGTAGTGCAGTAGATGTGGTCTACATGGATTTTAGTAAGGCGTTTGACAAGGTTCCGCATAGTAGGCTTCTTCAGAAGGTCAGAGGCCAAGGGATCCAGGGAGGCTTGGCAGTGTGGATTCAGAAGTGGCTTGCCTGTAGAAAGCAGAGGGTTGTGGTGGAGGGAGTGCATTCGGATTGGAGGGCTGTGACTAGTGGTGTCCCACAGGGATCGGTTCTGGGACCTCTACTTTTTGTGATATTTATTAACGACTTAGATGAGGGGGTGGAAGGGTGGGTTAGCAAGTTTGCAGATGACACA